>NC_135235.1:413981349-414609758 GCF_051348905.1 Ranitomeya variabilis
CACCCACCTTGTCTTACTGTGATGTTCATTGGAAAGCTTTAAATGCTGTCCCAGACCCCGATACCTCATGCCTGGCTGATTGCTGCAGTTCCATGCTGCAATTTGTACTGTGGGTGAATTGAGGCCACTTTCCTGGTGTCTGTCCCTTATTTGATGTGTTTTGGCAGCATTTGGAGCCGTTCTAAGGTGTTGTGCATGCGCTTCTTTTTCCCTCTCATTGAGGTGAATGGTGTTCGGTAATGTCCGACGAATATTCAATAAACTAATCAGCGAATATTGCAAATTCGGCGAATGTAATCCGAATCGAACATCGAAATATTTGTTAATCTCTATTCATCAGTCACTGTATATAGTGCTCATCAGTCACATGATATAGTGCCCATCAGTCACTGTATATAGCGCCCATCTGTCACTGTATATAGTGCCCATCAGTCACTGTATATTGTGCTCATCAGTCACTGTATATAGTGCTCATCAGTCACTGTATATAGTGCCCATTATAGTACACAGTAAAGTGCCCATTGGTCATTGTATATAGTGCCCATCTGTCACCATATAGTGCTAATCAGTCACTGTATATAGTGCCCATCAGTCACTGCATATAGTGCTCATCAGTTACTGTATATACATGTAGCTCCCATCAGTCACTGTATATAGTGCCCATCAGTCACTGTATATTGTGCTCATCAGTCACTGTATATAGTGCTCATGAGTCACAGTATATACAGGTCCTTCTCAAAAAATTAGCATATAGTGTTAAATTTCATTATTTACCATAATGTAATGATTACAATTAAACTTTCATATATTATAGATTCATTATCCACCAACTGAAATTTGTCAGGTCTTTTATTGTTTTAATACTGATGATTTTGGCCTACAACTCCTGATAACCCAAAAAACCTGTCTCAATAAATTAGCATATCAAGAAAAGGTTCTCTAAACGACCTATTACCCTAATCTTCTGAATCAACTAATTAACTCTAAACACATGCAAAAGATACCTGAGGCTTTTAAAAACTCCCTGCCTGGTTCATTACTCAAAACCCCCATCATGGGTAAGACTAGCGACCTGACAGATGTCAAGAAGGCCATCATTGACACCCTCAAGCAAGAGGGTAAGACCCAGAAAGAAATTTCTCAACAAATAGGCTGTTCCCAGAGTGCTGTATCAAGGCACCTCAATGGTAAGTCTGTTGGAAGGAAACAATGTGGCAGAAAACGCTGTACAACGAGAAGAGGTGACCGGACCCTGAGGAAGATTGTGGAGAAGGACCGATTCCAGACCTTGGGGAACCTGAGGAAGCAGTGGACTGAGTCTGGTGTGGAAACATCCAGAGCCACCGTGCACAGGCGTGTGCAGGAAATGGGCTACAGGTGCCGCATTCCCCAGGTAAAGCCACTTTTGAACCATAAACAGCGGCAGAAGCGCCTGACCTGGGCTACAGAGAAGCAGCACTGGACTGTTGCTAAGTGGTCCCAAGTACTTTTTTCTGATGAAAGCAAATTTTGCATGTCATTCGGAAATCAAGGTGCCAGAGTCTGGAGGAAGACTGGGGAGAAGGAAATGCCAAAATGCCTGAAGTCCAGTGTCAAGTACCCACAGTCAGTGATGGTGTGGGGTGCCATGTCAGCTGCTGGTGTTGGTCCACTGTGTTTCATCAAGGGCAGGGTCAATGCTTTATGGAGATGAAGATTTCATTTTTCAGCACGACCTGGCACCTGCTCACAGTGCCAAAACCACTGGTAAATGGTTTACTGACCATGGTATTACTGTGCTCAATTGGCCTGCCAACTCTCCTGACCTGAACCCCATAGAGAATCTGTGGGATATTGTGAAGAAAAAGTTGAGAGACGCAAGACCCAACACTCTGGATGAGCTTAACGCCGCTATTGAAGCATCCTGGGCCTCCATAACATCTCAGCAGTGTCACAGGCTGATTGCCTCCATGCCACGCCGCATTGAAGCAGTCATTTCTGCCAAAGGATTCCCGACCAAGTATTGAGTGCATAACTGAACATTATTATTTGATGGTTTTTTTGTTTGTTATTAAAAAACACTTTTATTTGATTGGACGGGTGAAATATGCTAATTTATTGAGACAGGTTTTTTGGGTTATCAGGAGTTGTATGCCAAAATCATCAGTATTAAAACAATAAAAGACCTGACAAATTTCAGTTGGTGGATAATGAATCTATAATATATGAAAGTTTAATTGTAATCATTACATTATGGTAAATAATGAAATTTAACACTATATGCTAATTTTTTGAGAAGGACCTGTAGTGCTCATCAGTTACTGTATATAGTGCACATCAGTCACTGTATATAGTGCCCATCAGTCACAGTATAGTGCTCATCAGTCACTGTATTTAGTGCTCATCAGTCACTGTATATAGTGCTCATCATTGTATATAGTGCTCATGAGTCACTGTATATAGCGCCCATCAGTCACAGTATAGTGCTCATCAGTCACTGTATATAGTGCCCATTATAGTACACAGTAAAGTGCCCATTGGTCACTGTATATAGTGCCCATCTGTCACCATATAGTGCTAATCAGTCACTGTATATAGTGCCCATCAGTCCCTGTATATAGTGCCCATCAGTCACTGCATATAGTGCTCATCAGTTACTGTATATACATGTAGCTCCCATCAGTCACTGTATATAGCGCTCATCAGTCACTGTATATAGTGCCCATCAGTCACTGTATATAGTGCCCATCAGTCACTGTATATAGTGCCCATCAGTCACTGCATATAGTGTTCATCAGTTACTGTATATACATGTAGCTCCCATCAGTCACTGTGTATAGTGCTCATCAGTCACTGTATATAGTGCCCATCAGTCACTGTATATAGTGCCCATCAGTCACTGTATATAGTGCCCATCAGTCCCTGTATATAGTGCCCATCAGTCACTGCATATAGTGCTCATCAGTTACTGTATATACATGTAGCTCCCATCAGTCACTGTATATAGCGCTCATCAGTCACTGTATATAGTGCCCATCAGTCACTGTATATAGTGCCCATCAGTCACTGTATATAGTGCCCATCAGTCACTGCATATAGTGTTCATCAGTTACTGTATATACATGTAGCTCCCATCAGTCACTGTGTATAGTGCTCATCAGTCACTGTATATAGTGCCCATCAGTCACTGTATATAGTGCCCATCAGTCACTGTATATAGTGCCCATCAGTCACTGTGTATAGTGCCCATCAGTCATTGTATAGTGTGCTAATCAGTCACTGTATATAGTGCCCATCATTTACAGTATATAGTGCTCATCAGTTACTGTGTATAGTCACAGGGGAGCTCACATGCAGACGCGGCTCTGCTACGTACATATCGTACACACGCGGCTCCACTCCATACACCCTGTAAACACACAGCTCTGCTCTGTACACCTCGCACACACACGGCTTTGCTCCATGTACAAGCGGCTCTGATCTGTACACCTCGTACACATGTGACACTGGCTTTGCTCCGTACACACATGGCTCCGCCGCGTACACTTCGCACAAACGGCTTTGCTCCGTACATGTTGCGCACATGGCTCCGCTCTGTACACGTTGCACACACGCGGCTCTGCTCGGTACACCTCGTACAACCCACACACAAACTTCCCCTCATCCAGCACCATGACAACCAGCACAGCAGAGCTCAGTCTTGCATACCCTGAGGCCCCTGATCATGTGACCCCTGACTCCTCCCCTCCTGTGACCTCATCACAGGTCCTGTGCACACAGAACAGCCATATATGTGGTGTGCGGTTCTGCAGGTGGAGGTAGGTGCTGGCGGCTCCAACCAAGGACTGTAGGCGGTAAGGACCCCAATATCCACAGGTGTCCCCTCTAATTAAGGGGGGGACTCTCACCTCTAATAATCCTGGGACAGTTCTGACTAACACGGAAACGTGCCCCTTTATGGATGTGACAGAAAGTCTGTTTTGTCACTTTAGATTAACCCCTTCATAACCTTAGGATTTTCCGTATTTCCGGGTTCGTTTTTCGCTCCCCTCCTTCCCAGAGCCATAACTATTTTATTTTTCCATCAATTTGGCCATGTGAGGGCTTATTTTTTGCGAAACAAGTTGTGCTTTTGAACGACATCATCGGTTTCAGCATGTCGTGTACTAGACAACGGGAAAAAAATTCCAACTGCGGTGAAATTGCAAAAAAGTGCAATCCCACACTTGTTTTTTGTTTGGCTTTTTTACTAGATTCACTAAATGCTAAAACTGACCTGCCATTATGAGTCTCCAGGTCATTACGAGTTCATAGACACCACACATGCCTAGGTTCTCTTTTATCTAAGTGGTGAAAAAAAAATCCAAACTTTGCTAAAAAAAACCCAAATGTGCCATTTTCCGATACCTGTAGCGTCTCCATTTTTCATGATCTGGGGTCAGGTGCAGGCTTATTTTTTGCGTGCTGAGCTGGCATTTTTAATGATACCATTTTGGTGCAGATAAGTTCTTTGATCGCCCGTTATTGCATTTTAATGCAATGTCGCGGCGACCAAAAAACGTAATTCTGGCGTTTCGAATTTTTTTCTCGCTACGCCGTTTAGCGATCAGGTTAATCCTTTTTTTATTAATAGATTGGGAGATACCAAATATGTGTAGGTTTGATTTTTTTTTTTTATTATTGATTTATTTTGAATGGGGCGAAAGGCGGGTGATTTAAACTTTTATTTTTTTTTTTTTTTCACATTTTTTTTTTTTTACTTTTTTTTTTTACTTTTGCCATGCTTCAATAGCCTCCATGGGAGGCTAGAAGCTGGCACAACTCGATCGGCTCTGCTACATAGCAGCGATCATCAGATAACAGGCTTGCTATGAGCGCCGACCACAGGGTGGCGCGCACAGCTAGCCGGGATCAGTAACCATAGAGGTCTCAAGGACCTCTATGGTTACCATTCTGATGCATCGCTGACCCCCGATCATCTGACGGGGGTCAGCGATGCGCTCATTTCCGTCTGGAAGCGCCGGTTAAATGCCGCTGTCAGCGGTACTTAACTAGTTAATAGCGGCGGATGAATCGCGATTTCACCCGCCGCTATTGCGACATGTCCCGGGCTCACCGCCGTAGCCCTGCATCAAAGCGGGGGATCTGACCTCGGACATACTATCCCGTCCGAGGTCAGAAAGGGGTTAATAGTATCAGCTCCAATCCAATGGCTAGATAAGCGATTTACCCTGAAGATTCACAAATTGTGGGATTGTTATAAAAATGTTAGATTTAAGGAGTTTTTGTGTTGCCTCCTTATAAGAATCACAATGGTTTTGTTCCTTTTCCACTGATGGGTACATACAACCCAACTATGAAAGACTGGAAACAAGAAATCATATTACTCTCATAGTACAGTGCCTCTTTATTGGCCCACACAGTATAATGTTCCCCCAGTATGACCATGCAGATTATGATGATACAAGATGCCCCACACAATCTGCTACCACCCAAACCAGTACACAATGATTCCTCACTTATCCCCATTCTTGATGCAGTAAGGTGCCGCTTTCTTGGTTCCCACACACAGTGTAATGTTTCCACAGTATCTCCATTTTTTGAGGGGTGGTTTACATGTAATATACGGAAGCCTACAAGAAAATGCTAAAAAAAACCACCCCATCATATCCAGAGAAAAAAAACACTGTACATGGAGACTTTGGCATCACATGACTCCTGTCTTGTTCTTCTTACAAACAACCTTTTATAAAAGCCTCAAACTTCTGTGTGTGAATCAGACATGAGATCTAACGTGATAAAAGATTACAGTGACGGGAAGATGGGAAACATTCATATAGACGTCCGGTGGTGATAGTCAGTGACGGCTCTGGCCAAATATGTTTCTAGAGCCATAGTAGAAGATGAAGATGTCGTCCTCATCATGTCACGTGTAATGAATGTCTCCGGCAGTATTGCTAATGCCGATTCCAGTGTCGGTAAATGAGATGAGAATTAGCGTTATGGAAGATGAGTCTATGAGAAACGTATTCAGCTGCCGACTCCGAGGAAGAAACTGCTTGTTGTCTGTGGCCTAAAATATATACCGTAGGTTTTATTTTTTTTAAATCAGATAATTTTTATTAACAGTAGTCAAGTTGACAAACAGACACAATTGTGTCAAAAAGGAGAATAAACATGTTTACAAAAAGTTTTTGAAACAGTCTCCCAGTTCCTCCCCCCTTACCCCCCCCTCCCTTAAAGCCTCTATAAACAAGAATAGGACAATAGCATACATTGCTTACATAATAAAGACACATTCCCTTGGAATCAGTTCCTCTCCATCCATGGTTTCAAAGGTTTTCACACTTTTCCTTTTTTCATAAATACCCTTTTTCATGTTAATAACCATATCAGACTATCTATAAAATTCCTGTAGAGTCGGTGGTACCTCACTCAACCAGTGCCTGGCAATTAGCTTTCGCGCAACATACAGTAATCTAGCTATGGCCACTTTATGATGATTTGGAACTCGGATCTCTTCCACGTATCCCAAAATATATATCACAGGATCTCTTTCAATTGCACAGCCATACAATTTTCCAATTGCTTCTCCCACATCCAACCAGTATGAATTCAATCTCGTACATTGCCATAACATGTGTAGAATCCCTGCCCCCTCGGACTGACACCTAGGACGCTCGGAGGTCTGTCTCAGCCCTGCCTTATATAGTCTATCTGGAGTTTTATATACTCTGTGAAGTACATATAATTGCAAAAGTCTACCCTGCTCACTTAATGATAATTGGGGAATATACTCCATGATATCCTCCCATTTATCCTCCTCTATCATTCCCAGCTCTTCCTCCCATTTCTCTTTTGCTTTAATAGGAAATCTATTAAGAAAGGTATATAACAAATCACTATAAATATCCAAGACTACCCCTTTCGTTCCTCCTGTCACACAGACATAGTCTACCAGAATATCTCTATAGATTCCCATATCAACCGTTTTGCTTTGCGCAAGATGGGCATGTCTTAACTGTCCATATTGGAACCTACAGGTCTCCTGCAACCCATAATTCTCCTGCAGTGCCTCAAAGGATAAAAGTCCTTGTGCGTCCTGAATCTGAGCCATATATTGAATACCTAATGCTTTCCAATTTTTGAATTCCCCCATTTTAATAAATTCAGGTAATATTTCATTGTGCCATATTGGGGAGAGATTTGTTAAAAGTCCAACTCCCCTTGTCTTTTTAATTGTCTCCCATACCTTTTGAATCAATGTCAAGGTAGGATAAGCCGTTCCAAACTTTCTGAATCCCCCAGCCTCCAATTCTTGAACCAATGGGTCCCTTCCCACTAACCAGACCAAAATCCGTTGAACCGAGCCGAGTCCATTCACCTCTCTCCAACTTCTCATCTGCTGACCATGCGCTGCCAAAAAATAGATCCAGGGATTTGGAAGGGCCAGTTCATCCCCATCTTTAGGCCACTGAAGCAATTCTGGCATAATTCTTGGCTGTTTCTTCCCCCAAACAAGGTCTCGAAATAGTTAATGGTGTGAAACCACTTTCGGGGCAACCAGATGGGGGGAGTTATGCAATACATACAATAATTGGGGCATAAGAATCATTTTAATTAAGTTTATCCTTCCCATCACTGAAAGGTATAGTTTGCACCATGCCCCTATTTTCTTCCTAAAGCTGTCCAGCAATAGGGACAGATTCAGAACGACGTAGCTCGAAAGAGGAATAGACACTTGAACACCCAAATATTTGGGCTGTGAAACCACTGTCAGCTTATTACCTTCCCCTGATATTGGGATGTCATCGCACCCTTTATCCGCTATCAAGATATTTGACTTCTCCCAATTGATTTCAAGACCCGATATATCACGAAATGTCCTGAGAATATTCATCGCACTCTCGAAGGCCTCTCCAGAATTTTCTAAAAATAATAGCATGTCATCTGCATATAGGGCTATTTTCTCCTCTATCATGCCATACCGGAACCCCCTAACCAGAACCGAATTCCTAAATGTCTGTTCTAGGGGTTCCACTGCCAATGCAAAAAGCTGCGGAGACAGTGGACACCCCTGCCTAGTCCCCCTATATAAACCAAAACTTCCAGACAACTCACCATTAACTCTCCCCCTAGCAGTCGGAGAAGAGCACAACAACCTCACCCACGAGATAAAAGTCGGCCTGAAACCAAAAGATCTTAGAAGCTCCCAAAGATAGCACCATTCACACTATCAAACGCTTTACGCGCATCCAGTGAGACTTCAACTCTATTACCCTCGTTGTCCAACGGCAGCTGCAAGTTCAGGAATAATCTACGTAAATTTATCGCTGTAGACTTATTTGGCATAAAACCAGATTGATCAGGATGGGCCAGATTCTGGACCACACTTGCCAACCGGTTAGCCACTACCTTAACCAAAATCTTAACATCCGCCGTCAGCAACAAAATTGGCCTATATGACTCTGCCAATCCCGGGTACCTACCTTCCTTTAAAATAACCACTACTATCGCCTCTCTCATGGACACCGGCAATTCTCCCTCCTGCAGCGCCTCATCAAAGACTATCTTTAATTTAGCCACTGAAATATCCATTAAATTCTTATATATCTCAACCGGGAGTCCATCAACTCCAGGGGCCTTGTTATTAGTCACTGACATGATGGCAAGTTTAATCTCCTCCGTTATAGGTTCATCCAACCTCCTCCTATCATAGAAGTTTCGCCTCACCCAGAAAGTTTACAATGTCCCCCAATGTAGCCCTCAACCCAGATGAATACAGTTGCTCATAAAAACTTCTAAACTCACCCAATATATCCACTACATCTGTCAACACAGTACCTCCATTTGTTCTTAATTTGTACACATACGATGATTCTTTCTGAGCTGCTGTTACCACTGAGAGCAAGTGCCCCACTCTTTCTCCTTCCTCAAAAAACTGTAGTTTCTGAAAAGCTCTTCTTCTCTCACCTTTTTTCATGTAGAATTTATTAACCGCTTCCTGGGCTTCCCTTAGTCTACATTGAGTTACCGCAGATGGGTCTGACATGTCCCTTTCTGCTCTTTCTAATTTCTCAATGATCTCCCTATCATTCATCCTAGTCTTGGATTTACATCTACAAATCTCCCTAAAAAGAAGGCCCCTCAGAAAAGCTTTCATTGCATCCCAAACTACCCGCTTATCAACGCTTTCCTCATTAAACTGCCAGTATTCTATGATCTCCTTCTTGATGACATCCATATTAATATGTTCAAACCACAAGGGGTGAAATTTCCACCCACCTCTCCATCCAGTCCTCCCTCCTGTCCATTTGATTAAGAGTTCTATAGGTTTGTGGTCCGAAATAACTCTCGGGAGATATTCAATCCCACAAATCATGTGCGTCATTAAATCATTCCCCAGTGCTAGGTCAATCCTGGAAAGCGAGCCGTGAGTTGCAGAATAACAGGAATAACAGCCTACATTCTCATTTCTCACTCTCCAAAGGTCCACCGTCCCCAATTCTTTCATATAGTTTCCACAGGCAACAGTTTTTTAATGCCTTTGCCCAAACCTTTCTTATACCTGTCCCACCCATCATCCATTACATTATTGACATCCCCAATAATTCACATTGGTAATCCCATACCTCGTTTATACAATTCAAATATTTCTTGAGCCTTTTTCCCAGAATATGGGGGTGGGAAGTGAACAGCCGCCAGACATATTGGTTGCCCATAAATTTTGCAAAATAGCAAAACATATTGCCCATCTCTATCTACATGACTCTCAATTTCTTCAAAAGGCGTTGACGCCTCAATCAAAACCGAAACCCCCCTAGCATATGAAGAATAGGTAGAGTGATAAGAGTTCCCAATCCACCTCCTTTTTAACACATCTACCTTTTCTGTAAGCAACTGTGTCTCCTGGAGACAAATGACATCCGGGCCCCGTTTTCTCATACATTCCCTCCGACAGTCCTCTGTTGTGATTTCTGTTGTGGGTTCTGCTCTTGGGCTCCCTCCGGTGGTTATAAGTGGTAGTGCTGCTGTTTGTCCTTCACAACAGTCATCAGGTGCGTCCACTTCGGACGGGGCTATTTAGTCTGGCTTCACCCTTTAGTGAGTGCCAGTTGTTCATTGTTCTGGAGGATTCACATCCCTTCCTGGTCGCTCCTGCTTGCAGTTCATTTCTTCAAGATAAGTTCTGCTTGTTTTTCTGCCCACATGTTGTGGGCCTCATTGTTCAGTGCATTGCATGTTTTTTCTTGTCCAGCTTAATCTGTGTAAGGATTTATGCAGCCAAGCTGGAATCTCTGGAGAGGCAGATTTACCCTCTATGTCTTTAGTTAGATGTGGAGTTTTATGTATTATCTGTGGTGGACATTTCTTAGTATTTTAATACTGACCGCATAGTTCTCTATCCTATCTTTTCTATCTAGCTAGATTGGCCTCCTTTGCTAAATTCTGTTTTCAGCCTGTGTATGTTTTTTCCTCTCCTCTCACAGTCAATATTTGTGGGGGGCTGCCTATCCTTTGGGAATTTTCTCTGAGGCAAGATAGTTTTCCCTTTTCTATCTATAGGGTTAATTAGTCCTCCGGCTGTGTCGAGGTGTCTAGGATTGGTAGGTACATCCCACGGCTACTTCTAGTTGCGGTGTTAAGTCCAGGGTCTGCAGTCAGTATAGTTACCACATTCTCCAGAGTACGTCTCATGCCGCTCCTAGGCCACCAGTATATAACAGTCCTCTTATATTCCAACTAACAATTTTAATTGTCTCCTACCATAACGCCTCACAAATACAAATTCCTGACCCCTTGAAATAGGATGCTGCTTCCAGTAAGCTATAAGTCCTAATTTCCAGCAATAGACCCCAGCCCCCCCCCTCCTCCCTCCCCAATAAACACTAACACAGTAACCCTTAACTGATTCGCTGTTGATTTTCACCTCTCTTACCAGAGAGTAGAAAGTCCAGCGTCTAGCTACCCTTCCCTCAGTACCTGTAAACCGCTGTAACTAGAACACCTCCCCAACCCCTCCGCATATAGAACAACATTATTGCAATAAGTCCTCTGAGAACCCCAATATCTATTAAACCAAAGTCCAGCGGTAACAATAAGGCAGCATCATCTTCATCTCCAGAATCTTCCTTTCACTTCCCTTTTTCTGCTGTAAGCTTCTGCTTATTTAAGTCCAGCCACTTAGTGGCTTCTTCTGGTGTTGGAAAAAAGTGAACCGCCCCCAGGGCTACAACCCTTAATTTCGCCTGGTATAGAGTAGAATAAATCAATTTCAAGTCTCTCAATCTCCTTTTAACCGCTCCATAACTCATCCTCTGCTTTTGCACCTCAGCCGAGTAATCTGGGTAAATGGAGATCTTTTGGCCGTTAATGCACATTTCCTCAGCTGTACGAGCACTTCTCAATATGGCATCTCTGTCTCTATAGTTCAGGATCCTAGCAAGGATAGCACGAGGGGGTGACCTTGGCGGGAGAGGTTTCAGTGGAACGCGGTACGCCCTTTCCACCGCAAATAACTTAGACAGGTTATCAGCGCCTATCTTATCCTGGAGTCATTTTTCAAAAAATGTTGTAGGGTCATTTCCTTCAGTCTTCTCAGGGATACCCACTAGTCTCACATTATTCCTCCGTGAGCGATTCTCCAGATCATTATTTTTATTACTCAAAGCAGCACACTTTTGCAGACACTGAGTATGGGACCTCTGCATTTTAGAGAGTTGATCCTCCAGCACACTTAAGGCACCTTCACACTAAACGATATCGCTAGCGATTCGTGACGTTGCAGCTTCCTGGCTAGCGATATCGTTTAGTTTGACACGCAGCAGCGATCAGGATCCTGCTGTGATGTCGCTGGTCGTTGAATAAAGTTCAGAACTTTATTTGGTCGTCAGACCGGCGTTTATCGTCAGGTTTGACACCAAAACCAACTATACCAGCGATGTTTTACGCTGGTAACCAGGGTAAATATCGGGTTACTAAGCGCAGGGCCGCGCTTAGTAACCCGATGTTTACCCTGGTTACCAGCGTAAAAGTAAAAAAACCAAACACTACATACTCACCTGCGCGTCCCCTGCCGTCCGCTTCCTGCTCTGACTGAGCGCCGGCCCTAAAGTGAAAGTAAAAGCACAGCGGTGACGTCACCGCTCTGCTGTTAGGGCCGGCGCTCACACAGTGCAGGAAGCGGACGCCGGGGGACGCGCAGGTGAGTATGTAGTGTTTGTTTTTTTTACTTTTACGATGGTAACCAGGGTAAACATCGGGTTACTAAGCGCGGCCCTGCGCTTAGCAACCCGATGTTTACCCTGGTTACCCGGGGACCTCGGCATCGTTGGTCGCTGGAGAGCGGTCTGTGTGACAGCTCTCCAGCGACCAAACAGCGACGCTGCAGCGATCGGCATCGTTGTCGCTATCGCTGCAGCGTCGCTTAATGTGAAGGTACCTTTACTCTCTCCTCCAGCTCTCCCACTCTTATCTATTTTAGTCATGTCTGCCTTTATTGTATTAACTTCTTCTATAGTCCCATCCACTCTGAGTGAGAGTTGTTATTGCAGTTTTGCATGATCTGATCAGATCATAAATGTCTTGCAAAGTGGGTTCCCCTATTATAAGCTCCTCCACAGTCTCTTGCTTCACACCATCATTTTCCTGCCTTCCTTCCTCCCCCTCCGGCCCCCCCTGTAAGGTATCACCCTCTGAGCCTTCTCCTTGCACTTTCATTTTCTCTCCAGCCTGTTCCTCTTCAGCTGTCTCCTTCCCTGCTCCTTCCACCCAGGCATACTTTTCAAGCTTAGCAGCCACCTCTAGCCTGTTTGCATATGAGGCATTTGCAGCGTCCGCTCTCTCAGGCGCCTCCACGCTGTCGGCACCATCGTGGGTCCGGGTCACTGCTCCTGCCTTGGCGTCCTGCTGCCTTTTCCGGACCATATCCGCAGGTCTGCACAGTTTCACCCATTGGGGCCGACCTCCGGTGAACTCCCTCAGCCGCACCACATGTTATCAACTCCCAGAGAGATCTTATCTTCAGAATAAATGCAGGGTCACAGCGGAGGAGCTCCAGAAGCCGACCGCTCACATCAGGTGCTAGGCCACGCCCCCATATAGGTTTTATTAGTGGATGTAAAGAAGAAAACTAAATACTATCAAATAATAAATCTCCTCATATGTTTCCCCTTATTATCTCCTGTAATTGTATTATTACACAGGATTTTTATGATGTTCCATCGGCTCATCTTCTTCTCATTCAGGTCTTTACAATATCGGATCCTCTCAGTGAAGATCTTCTATATAAGGGATTTTTCCAAATTTACCCATCAAAGATGGATATGGACAGAGACAAGATGGCGGAGAGGATATTACACCTCACCCTAGAGCTCATCTTCCGGCTTACTGGAGAGGTAAGAGATTCTGATGATGTCACATTACATCATTCTTATCTATGGGAATAACAGGTGGACAGAACTGGAGAGGTGAGGACTCTGGAAATGTCTGTAGTGAGATTTATTAATGTGTCTCTCCATAACCAGGATTACACAGTAGTGAAGAAGACCTCTAGTGAGCGCGATCAGGCCCCTGTGTCTGAGAGATGGAGGAGAACCCTGAGCCCAATCACGGAGCCTACACCTCAACCTCTGATACATGAGGACATCAATGACCAGAGGATCCTAGAACTCACCTACAAGATGATTGAGCATCTGACTGGAGAGGTGACACTGCTGGGAATGCTGGGACATTATACAGTAACACCATGAAGGGATCGGGGTGATGACGGTATCATTGTATGTGTCAGGTTCCTATAAGGTGTCAGGATGTCTCCATCTATTTCTACATGGAGGAGTGGAAGTATTTAGAAAGACACAAAGATGTGTACAAGGACGTCATGATGGAGATTCCGGCGCCCCTCATATCACCAGGTAATAGACAGGATTAAATACACATGGCCTATAATTATCTGTATGTAAAAAATGAGTTCAGTCCCTGTATGTGTTTCCTTCAGATCTATCCAGTAAGAGGATGGCACCAGAGAGATGTACCTGTCCTCTTCTTCCACTGGACTACAAACAAGAAGATCCCAATGTACCTCAGGATCATCAGGTAGATGGAGATAAGGTGTCATGAGTTCTTCCCTATGATGTATAGACTGCTGTAAAGGTCTAGTGTTAATTCTTTGTTTTATCCACCAGTATTATGTTTTATACAGTGGCACATAAAAGTTTGGGCACCCCTGGTCAAAAATTACTGTTATTGTGAACAGTTAAGCTAGTGGAAGATTACATGATCTTTAAAAGGACTAACATTAAAGATGAGATATTTCCTTTTTAGGCAAAAAAAATATATAGTTTCATCTTTGTAAGCAGCTGCCTAGCATTCTGAAAATGGTTGAGGCCCACAAAGCAGGAAAATACTATAAGAAGATAGCAAAGAGTTTTCAAGTTGCCCTTTCCTCATTTCAAAATGTAATTAAACAAATGGAATGTGACTGGAACAGTGATGGGAAAGATAAGATTTGGAAGACAAAGTCAAATTTCAGTTAAATATGCTTGTAGGATTGTTAGAGAGCCAAATCAGAACCCTCACTTGACTGCAAAAGACCTTCCGATATATTTAGCAGACTCTGAAGTTGTGGTACATTTGTTCTACTGTTCAGAGACACCTGTACAAATGTGGCCCTCATGGAAGAGTCATCAGAAGAAAACCTCTCCTGCTTCATCACTACAAAATTCAGTGCCAGAAGTATGCAAAAGAGCAAGTAAACAAGCCTGATGCATTTTGGAAACAAGTTCTGTGGACCGATGAGATTAAAATAGAACTGTTTGGCCACAATGATCAAAGCAATGTGTGTAGAAAAAAGGTCACAGAATTTCAGGAAAAGATCATCTCTCCAATCGTTAAGCATGGGAGTGGATCAATCATGCTTTGAGGTAGTGTTGAAGTCAATGTCATGGGGATCATTTCATGGATAGAGGGAAGAATGGATTCAATTACATTTCAAATTCTAAATGCAAACCTAACACCATCTGTAAAAAAGCTGAAGTTGAACAGAGGATGGCTTCTACAAATGGATAATGATCCTAAACACACTTCAAAATCCACAATAGATGACCTCAAAATGTCGAAGCTGAAGGTTTTACAATGACCCTCACAGTCTCCTGTTCTGAACATCATTGAAAATCTGTGGCTAGACTTCAAAACAGCAGTGTATGCAAGACGACCCAGGAATCTCACAGCACTGGAAGAATTTTCCAAGAAAGAATGGATGAAAATCCCTCAAACAAGAATTGAAAGACTCTCGGATGGCTACAAAAAGAGTTTACAAGGTGTGATACTTTTAAAAGGGGGTGCTACTAGGTACTAGCCATGCAGGGGGCCCAAACTTTTGTATCTGCCCACGTTCCTTTGGGTAATTTGGTAATTTTTAAAATGAAAAAGATGAAGAAAAAAAAAAAAAAATAAAAAAAAATATATATATATATATATATATATATATATATTATTTTTTGCCTAAAATACAAAGGAAATGTGTCATCTTCAACTTTTAGGCTTTTTAGAGATCATTTCATCTTCAACTTGCTTCACTGTCCACAATAACAGTTATTCCCAAAACTTTAACATGCCACTGTATACAATGAATTCTCCGGCTCACTTTAACCGCTTCCCGACCACATACTTATATAAACGTCTGCGTTTGCTTGACTTTGAGCAGGGCTGATGTTTATGAGCAGTCAGTGGTCTCGCAGCGCTCTGAACTCCCAGCGTCCTGAAAGTTCTGTGATTTCTGTGCAGAGCAATAGCTCTGACAGGTGACCTCATCGGGACCTGATTGGATCAGGTCCCGATGATGTTAACCCTTTGCTATCTTCTAGATGCCGCGATCGCAGCATTTTGAAGATAGCAGAGGGAGACCACTGCTGTACCCACCTCTCCGATGCCCCACATGATGAGATCTGATCACATAACGGGGATCCCACATTGTCATGTCAATTGAAAGTCACGTGATGACCTCCGCGCCTGCCAGCTACGGTGGCTTGTAAGACTCAGCCACCGTCAGACTGGCTGAGTCTCAAGTGATCTGACAGTGTAAAACTGTCACGTCTCATGCAATCCAATACATGTGTATTGCATTCTATGAGACCAGTGATCAGAGAACTACAAATTGAAGACCCATACAGGGACTTAGTAAAAAAGTAAAAAAATGATAAAAAATGTTTTAAAACTATTATAAAAATCACAAAATAAATAAAGAAATGAAGAAAACATATTAACCCCTTAGAGCCAATTTGGTACTTAATGACCAGGCCAATTTTTACAATTCTGACCACTGTCACTGTATGAGGTTATAACTCTGGAACACTTCAACGGATCCTGCTGATTCTGAGATTTTTTTTCGTGACATATTGTACTTCATGTTAGTGCTAACATTTCTTCGATATTACTTGCAATTATTTATGAAAAAAATGGAAATATGGCAAAAAAATTTAAATTTTGCAATTTTCAAACTTTGTATTTTTATGCCCTTAAATCAGAGAGATATGTCACAAAAATAGTTAATAAATAACATTTCCCACATGTCTACTTTACATCAGCACAATTTTGGAAACAAAATTTTTTTTGTTAGGGAGTTATAAGGGTTAAAAGTTGACCAGCAATTTCTCATTTTTACAACACCATTTTTTTTAGAGACCACATCACATTTGAAGTCATTTTGAGGAGTCTATATGATAGAAAATAACCAAGTGTGACACCAAGTGTGACACCATTCTAAAAACTGCACCCCTCAAGGTGCTCAAAACCACATTCAAGAAGTTTATTAACCCTTTACGTGCTTCACAGGAACTGAAACAATGTGGAAGGCAAAAATGAACATTTAACTTTTTTTTGCAAACATTTTACTTCAGAACCATTTTTTTTTATTTTCACAAGTGTAAAAACAGAAATGTAACCATAAATGTTGTTGTGCAATTTCTCCTGAATACGCCGATACCCCATATGTGGGGGTAAACCACTGTTTGGGCGCACTGTTTGACTTTTTCAATGCAGAATTGGCTGGAATTGAGATTGGACGCCATGTCGCGTTTGGAGAGCCCCTGATGTGCCTAAACAGTGGAAACCCCCCACACGTGACACCATTTTGGAAACTAGACCCCTTAAGGAACTTATCTAGATGTGTGGTGAGCACTTTAAACCCCCAGGTGCTTCTCAGAAGTTTATAAAGTAGAGCCATGAAAATAAAAAAATTGCATTTTTTCTACAGAAATGATCTTTTTGCCCCCAAATTTTTATTTTGACAAGGGTAACAGGAGAAATTAGACCACAAAAGTTGTTGTGCAATTTCTCCTGAGTACGTTGATACCCCATATGTGGGAGTAAACCACTGTTTGGGTGCACCGCAGAGCTTGGAAGAGAAGGAGTGCCGTTTTACTTTTTCAATGTAGAATTGGCTGGAATTGAGATCGGACACCATGTCGCGTTTGGAGAGCCCCTGATGTGCCTAAACAGTAGAAATCCCCCACAAGTGACCCCATTTTGGAACCTAGACCACTTATCTAGATGTGTGGTGAGCACTTTAAACCCCCAAGTGCTTCACAGAAATTTATAATGTAGATCCGTGAAAATAAAAAATCCTTTTTTTTTTCCTCAAAAATGATTTTTTAGCCTGCAATTTTTTATTTTCTCAAGGGTAAAAGGAGAAATTGTACCCCAACATTTATTGTGCAATTTATGCTGAGAAGGCTGATACCCCATATGTTGGGGTAAACCACTGTTTGGGCGCATGGCAGAGCTCGGAAGGGAAGGAGCGCCGTTTTGGAATGCAGACTTTGACAGAATGGTCTGCGGGCGTTATGTTGCGTTTGCAGAGCCCCTGATGTACCTAAACAGTGGAAACCCCCCACAAGTGACCCCATTTTGGAAACTAGACCCCCCAAGGAACTTATCTAGATGTGTGGTGAGAACTTTGAATGCCCAATTGCTTCACAGAAGTTTATAATGCAGAGTCGTGAAAATAATAAAAAAAAAAATTTCCACAAAAAATATTTTTTTTAGCCCCCTAGTTTTTATTTTCACAAGGGTACAAGAGAAATTGGACCCTAATAGTTGTTGTCCAATTTGTCCTGAGTACACTGATACCCCATGTGTGCGGGGGGACCACTGTTTGGGTGCACGGCAGAGCTCGGAAGGGAGGGAGCACCATTTGACTTTTTGAGCGCAAAATTGGCTGTGGCGTTTAGAGACCCCCTGATGTACCTAAGCAGTGGAAACCCCCCAAATCTAACTCCAACCCTAACCCCAACACACCCCTAAGGCTTCTTTCACACTTCAGCTCCGACATAGTGACGGATCGACAGATCCGTCACAATTGTTGAGAAAACGGTTCTAACGGATCCGGTTTTTTGACGGATTCGTTACTTGGGGGTTGTCTGGGAAAAATATCTACTTTTTGGAGCATGCGCAATTGAAAAAGCGGATTGGGGCGACGGATCCGCCGAAATGACAGTACCGACGGATCCGTCGCCCATAGGCGGCCATTCTATGGAATGATCCGTCGCGAACCGCCATTTCGGCGCAGACAAAAAACGTTACAATGGCCGTCAATGTCTAGTTGACGTCCGCCAAATCTCGACAGATCCGTCGCATAGCGGATGGAACGGACGACCATCCACCACAATCCATCGCTAATGCATGTCTATGGGAAAATAGCGGATCCGCCCAAAAAAAATGGCGGATCCGCTATTTGATGAAAATGGTGGTTTCAGACTGACGCCAAAAGACTGAAGTGTGAAAGAGGCCTAACCCTAATGCCAACCCGATCCATAATCCTAATCACAACCCTAAGGATAATCGCAACCCTAACCCCAAAACAACCATAACCCTAATCAGAACCCTAAATCCAACACACTCCTAATCTCAACACTAACCTCAAACCTAACCCTAATCCCAATACACCCCTAATCCCAACCCTAACCTTAACCCTAATCCCAAACCTAACCCTAATCCCAAACGTAACCCTAATGCCAACCCTAATCCAAACCCTAATCCCAACTCTAACCCTAACTTTAGCCGCAACCCTAGTCCTAACTTTAGCCCCAACCCTAACCCTAACTTTAGCCCCAGCTCTAACTCTAGCCCTAACGTTAGCCCCAACCCTAACCCTAGCCCTAACCCTAAATTTAACCCCAACCCTAGCCCTAACCCTAATTTTAGCCCCAACTCCTCTCTCCTGCCGGCCGGCAGATGGCAGCAGAGAGCGGGCGCACTGCACATGCGCCCGCCATTTTCTTTCCATAGGAAGAAGCCGGCGGGCAGGAGAGGACGAAGGAGGACCCAGGGACACCGGTAAGTATGATAGGGTCCCCGATTCCCCCTATTTCTCTGTCCTCTGATGTGCGATCACATCAGAGGACAGAGAATTACACGTCGCTTTTTTTTTTATTGCGGTCGCCGGTAAACCGTTAATTACCGGCGATCGCAAAACAGGGGTCGGTAGAAACCGACCCCGATCATGTTCTTTGGGGTCTCGGCTACCCCCAGCAGCCGAGACCCCAAAGATCTCCCGGGTGCCGGCCGGCGGGCGCACTGCGCATGCACCCGCCATTTTCTTTTTGCCGGAAGAAGATGGCGGCGCCCATCGGGAGCCACGAGGAGCACCGGGGGAGACAGGTGAGTATCGGGGGGCGATCAGGGACCCCATTTCTCTGTCCTCTGATGTGCGATCACATCGGAAGACAGAGAAATTAAATGGGAAATCGCGTTGTTTTTTTTTTGCGACCGCCGGTAAACGGTTAACCCCTTCCCGACATGTGACGGAATAGTACGTCACATGTCGGGACCCCCGCTTTGATGTGCGCTCCGGCGGTGAGCGCACATCAAAGTCGCGACATGTCAGCTGTTTTTTACAGCTGACATGTGCGCGCAATAGCGGCGGGTGAAATCGCGATCACCCGCTGCTATTAACTAGTTAAATGCCGCTGTCAAACGCAGACAGCGGCATTTAACTACCGCATCCGGCCGTGCGGCCGGATATGAGCGCATCGCCGACCCCCGTCACATGATCGGGGGTCGGCGATGCTCCTCCATTGTAACCATAGAGGTCCTTGAGACCTCTATGGTTACTGATTGCCGGTGGCTGTGAGCGCCCCCCTGTGGTCGGCGCTCACAGCACACCTGCAAATCTGCTGTGTAGCAGCGATCTTATGATCACTGCTGCATAGCAGAGCCGATCGGGCTGTGCCTGCTTCTAGCCTCCCATGGAGGCTATAGAAGCATGGCAAAAGTAAAAAAAAAAAAGTTTTTAAAAATGTGAAAAAAATAAAAAAAATATAAAAGTTTAAATCACCCCCCTTTCGCCCCAATCAAAGTAAATCAATAAAAAAAAACCCCAACCTACACATATTTGGTATCGCCGCGTTCAGAATCGCCCGATCTATCAATAAAAAAAAAGCATTAACCTGATCGCTGAATGGCGTAATGAGAAAAAAATTCGAAACGCCAGATTTACGTTTTTTTGGTCGCCACGACATTGCATTAAAATGCAATAACGGGCGATCAAAAGAACGTATCTACACCAAAATGCTATCATTAAAAACGCCAGCTCGGCACGCAAAAAATAAGCCCTCACCTGACCCCAGATCACGAAAAATGGAGACGCTACGAGTATCGGAAAATGGCGCAATTTTGTTTTGTTTTGTTTTTTGCAAAGTTTGGAATTTTTTTTCACCACTTAGGTGAAAAATAACCTAGTCATGTTAGGTGTCTATGAACTCGTACTGACCTGGAGAATCATAATGGCAGGTCAGTTTTAGCATTTAGTGAACCTAGCAAAATAGGCAAGCAAAAAACAAGTGTGGGATTACACTTTTTTTGCAATTTCACTGCACTTGGAATTTTTTTCCCGTTTTCTAGTACACGACATGCTAAAACCAATGATGTCGTTCAAAAGTACAACTTGTCCCGCAAAAAATAAGCCCTCACATGGCCAAATTGACGGAAAAATAAAAAAGTTATGGCTCTGGGAAGGAGGGGAGCGAAAAACGAAAACGGAAAAACGGAAAAAGCTCCGGGGGTGAAGGGGTTAATTACCGGCGATCGTAACTCGGGGGTTGGTAAAAACCCCCCGAATCATGTTCTCTGGGGTCTCGGCTACCCCCGGTAACCGACGCCCCAGAGAAAATCCGACTCTGCGGGGCGCTATTCACTTTTTCCACAGCGCCGTTAATTAACGGCGCTGTGGTTTAAGTACCCTTAGCGGCCGCCGTTAAAAGGTGTATCGGCGGTCGTTAAGGGGTTAAACCAATAAATACATATATTTCTGTAAAAACAAAAAAAGTACAAATATTTGGTATTGTCACATCCGGAATGACCTGACCTATAAAACTGTTGCACTAATTAACTCCTTCAGTGCACACCATAAAAAGAAAAAAACAACCAAAAACGTTTGCTTTTTCATCATGCCGCCAAACAAAAAAAGTAGAATGCAACGCAATCAAAAAGTCAAATCGAAATAAAAGTGGTAGCGATCAAAATGTCATCTTGTCCCTCAAAAAAACAAGCTGCCATACAGCTCCAACAGCGGAAAAATTTTAAAGTTATAGCTCACAGAATAAATCTATGCAAAAATAATTATTTTTTCTATAAAATAATTTTAATTGTGTAAATTCCTTGAGAGGTATAGTTTACCAAATGGGAGCACCTGTGAGGTTTTCTGCTGTTTTGTCATGTCAGGGGTGTCACGGATCTCCCACCGTGCTGCTACCAATATGTCATGGATCCCACTGTGCTGCCACCAGTATGTCAGGAATCCCACTATGCTGCCACTAATATGTCAAGGATCCCACTGAATATGTCACAGAAGCCACTGGATACGTCAGAGATCACACCAATCTGTCGCGGTTCACGAGGAAGATGCCTTTATCATCCCCACCACTCTCACCAATTTGTCATGAACCGGGGTTGTTTGGTTGCCCCTGGTTACTTCTGAAGGGGATTTATCTATATCCCAGTTCCGGTTTGGAACTTGCAGCTCTCTGGCGCCCCCTCAGGTTTCACACTTGCGTTTTGATCTGCAGCGTTTTTAAAAAAAACGCAGGTGGTGAAAAAAACGCATGTAAAAGCATGCAAACGCTGCGTTTTTTAGACGCATGCATTTTTGCATGCTGTAATAAAAACGCGGCGTTTTGCCGCGTTTACATGTGATTTTTCTTGCGTTTGCGTTTTTGAAACGCATGCTGAGAAGTGTGTGACAGCTGCCAATCATCAAAATCAACAAGAAAGCCCACTATAAATAGAAACAGCTAGGGTTAGGGTTAGGATCCCTAGGGTTAGGGGTAGGGTTAGGGCCTAACCCTAACCCTAGGGATCCTAACCATTACCCTAACCCTAACCCTAGGGATCCTAACCCTACCCCTAACCCCACCCCTAACCCTAGGGATCCTAACCATAACCTGGATCCTAACCCTACCCCTAGGGATTCTAACCCTACCCCTAACTATTTCTATTTATGGTGGGTTAGGGGTAGGGTTAGGATCTCTAGGGTTAGGGGTAGGGTTAGGGTTAGGGTTAGGATTAGGGTTAGGATCCCTAGGGTTAGGGGTGGGGTTAGGGGTAGGGTTAGGGTTAGGATCCCTAGGGTTAGGGGTGAGGTTAGGGGTAGGGTTTGGTTAGGGTTTGGATCGCTTTATCACCTTGATGGTGGGGGGTGGCTTTTCAGTGTGTTTTCTGTTTTTTTTTTTCTATAAAAACGCATGCGTTTTTAATGCAAACAAACGCATGTGCTTAAAAACGCATGCGTTTACATAGACAGCAATACATTTTTTTGCCGCAAAAAAAGCCTCTAGAAATTACTACATGTTTCATTTCTGCAATCAAACGCAAGCAGATAAAAAGCCCATGCGTTGACAAACGCGGCAAAACGCATGCACAAAAAAACGCATGCGTTTTTAATGTTAAACATAGGGTGAAAAAACGCATGCGTTTTTTTGGGTAAAAACGCTGCAGATCAAAACGCAAGTGTGAAACCAGCCTTACCCTCAGGCCAGTCAGGGTACTGCGCCTAGGGAAATTAGGCGCCAGAGAGGTTGCCTGCTATGTACTGGCTATTGAGCATGCAGCAGCTAGGGAATTTAACTACTCCCACTCAGGCAGGAACAATAATTATCAACGCCGCTGTCGCTACAAAGCCTCCCAAACTCACAGAACAAAGTATGCTGCCACCAGCTCCGATTCTCTTTAATTGTTAACGGGTCTGGAGCCAACCCAAATCAGTAGCGTAATTCACCTCAGAGGACGCGACAGTTCGTTATAGAACAAGGAGAGACAAGCTAATAGATTGTATATTTTACTCCAAAAAAGGTAGGCAGTGTTTGCAAAGTATAAAAAGATATTATAAAGAAGACAATTCATATGTACAATGCAATTAAAAGTAAACAGGGATTAAAATTGAAAGAAGAACACTTACATTTCGTTCTGATCATTTCATTTTTTGACTGGCCGTGTGCAAAGGATGGGGGGGTCACATCTAGATGCATACCACACATCTAGACAGCAGCTAGACCCCCCCACCCCGGACACAAGACTTCAGAATACTGCTTGCTTCACTACTTGTTTCTTAGCCTAAAACCCAGGCACTCCCACTGTGGTGACATCACTTAGAGGCTGACACCTCCCCTTTACTTAGAATATAAAAACTATTTTTTTTACACATATCTCGCTGTACGGATCTCGTATACGAAATACACCAGGTTCCCGAGGTGCACCACGTCGGGGCAATTCTTTTAAGTGTAAGCACGACGTACTTACATGAACCGCTTAAGGAGAAATCCATGCTTTGCACTCGTTGCATTTAGCTGCTTGTACTCTCAGTGAGTGACAGACCTATCGATGGACATCCGGAATATATAATTCCTATATTTCTAGCCCGGATCGGTGCCCATTTTTAACACGTTAATAGAACAATAGAAATGCATGCAGTTAGGAAGTGGCTATACCAGTTTCAACTAGTGCCATGGAATTAATGGTGCTATATAAATAAATAAATAATAATAATAATGTGGGAGGGGGAATGAGTAGTTTTAGGGAGATTTGTCTGCTTGCAGGATAGAACCATAAATATTCTTGTGGGAGGGGGGAAATGAGGGCTTTAGGATTATACATACGCACGCACGCACGCACGCGCGCGCGCAGCAGGCAGAGCGAGCAGAGGGGGGGTCGGAATGGCGCACAGCGTGTCTTCCATGGAACCTTCTGGACTAAACTCACAATATGACATTTTTACATTATCGTGACAAGGGGCTCTTCAAATGTGACATGGTATCCGCAACCTATTCCAGCCAAAATAGTACTCATTCCTTTTCCAGCCCTGCCATGCACCCAAGCAGTCGTTTTCCAAGTATGGGGTACCTGCATATTTTGGAAAATTTGCCCAACAAATGTTGGCATACATTTTCTTCTGCTACTCTTGTAAAAATTAAAAATTGGAGCTAAAATGAGATTTTTGTTGGAAAAATGTGTTTTATAATGTTGAGCTGTGAAAATTCAAAAATTCTGTGAATCGCCTGAGGGTTCAAGGTGCTCACGACTAGTGTTGAGCATTCCGATACCGCAAGTATCGAGTATCGGCCGATACTTGCGGCTATCGGAATTCCGATACCGAGATCCGATACTTTTGTGGTATCGGTATCGAAACAACATTAATGTAAAAATGTGTAAAAGAGAGAATTAAAATAAAAAATATTGCTATACTCACCTCTCCGACGCAGCCTGCACCTTACCGAGGGAAGCGGCAGCGTTCTTTGTTTAAAATTCACGCTTTTCTTTCCTTACGTGAAGTCCCGGCTTGTGATTGGTTGTGTGCCGCCCATGTGACCGCAACGCAACCAATCACAGCAAGCCGTGACGTAATTTCAGGTCATTCAGTATTTTAAAATTACGCTCCGGCTATGTGATTGGTTGCGTCGCAGTCACATGGGCGACGCAACCAATCACAGCAAGCCGTGACGTAATTTCAGGTCATTCAGTATTTTAAAATTACGTCCCGGCTTTGTGATTGGTTGCGTCGCAGTCACATGGACGACGCAACCAATCACAAGCCGTGACGTCACGGGAGGCTGGACACGCGCGCATTTTAAAATGCGCGCGTGTCCAGCCTCTTGTGACGTCCCGGCTTGTGATTGGTTGCGTCGCTGTCAACCAATCACAAGCCGGGAGGCTGGACACGCGCGCATTTTAAAATGGCTTCCCGGCTTGTGATTGGTTGACAGCGACGCAACCAATCACAAGCCGGGACGTCACGGGAGGCTGGACTCGCGCGCATTTTAAAATGCGCGCGTGTCCAGCCTCCCGTGACGTCACGGCTTGTGATTGGTTGCGTCGCCCATGTGACTGCGACGCATCCAATGACAAAGCCGGGACGTAATTTTAAAATCCTTAAGGACCTGAAATTACGTCACGGCTTGCTGTGATTGGTTGCGTCGCCCATGTGACTGCGACGCAACCAATCACAAAGCCGGAGCGTAATTTTAAAATACTGAATGACCTGAAATTACGTCACGGCTTGCTGTGATTGGTTGCGTTGCGGTCACATGGGCGACACGCAACCAATCACAAGCCGGGACTTCACTTAAGGAAAGAAAAGCGCGAATTTTAAGCAAACAACGCTGCCGGTTCCCTCGGAGAGGTGAGTATAGCAATATTTTTTATTTTAATTCTTTATTTTACACATTAATATGGTTCCCAGGGCCTGAAGGAGAGTTTCCTCTCCTTCAGACCCTGGGAACCATCAGGAATACCGTCCGATACTTGAGTCCCATTGACTTGTATTGGTATCGGGTATCGGTATCGGATTGGATCCGATACTTTGCCGGTATCGGCCGATACTTTCCGATACCGATACTTTCAAGTATCGGACGGTATCGCTCAACACTACTCACAACACATCTAGATAAAGTCCTTAAGGGGTCTAGTTTCCAAAATGGAGTAATTTTCGTGGGTTTCTACTGTTAGGCACATCAGGGGCTCTCCAAACGTGACATGGTGTCGGCCATCGATTCCATGCAATTTAACATTCTAAAACTCACACGGTGCTCCTTCCTTTCGGCGCCCTCCCATGCACCCAAACAGTAGTTTTCCACCACATATGGGGTATCTGCATACTCAGGAGAAATTGCCCAACAATGGTACATTTTCTCCTGTTACCTTTGTGAAAATGAAAAATTTGGCGCTAAAGTAACATTTTTGAGGGAAAAAGTTAAATGTTTAGTTTTTCTTCCACATTCTATTAAAGGGAACCTGTCACCCCCAAAATCGAAGGTGAGCTAAGCCTACCGGCATCAGGGGTTTATCTACAGCATTCTGTAATGCTGTAGATAAGCCCCCGATGTATCCTGAAAGATGAGAAAAAGAGGTTAGATTATACTCACCTGGGGGGGGGGCGGTCCGGTCCGATGGGCGTCGCGGTCCGATCCAGGCCTCCCATCTTTATAGGATGACGTCCTCTTCTCGTCTTCACGCTCCGGCGCAGGCGTACTTTGTCTGCCCTGTTTAGGGCGGAGCAAAGTACTGCAGTGCGCAGGCGTCGGAAAAGGTCAGAGAGACCCGGCGCCTGCGCACTGCAGTACTTTGCTCTGCCTCAACAGGGCAGACAAAGTACGCCTGCACCGCAGCGTGAAGACAAGAAGAGGACGTCATCCTATGAAGATGGGAGGCCCGGACCGCGACGCCCATCGGACCGGACCGCCCCCCCAGGTGAGTATAATCTAACCTCTTTTTCTCATCTTTCAGGATACATCGGGGGCTTATCTACAGCATTACAGAATGCTGTAGATAAGCCCCTGATGCCGGTGGGCTTAGCTCACCTTCGATTTTGGGGGTGACAGGTTCCCTTTAATTCCTGTGAAGCACCTGAAGGGTTAATAAACTTCTTGAATGTGGTTTTGAACATCTTGAGGGATGCAGTTTTTAGAATTGTCAGTTTGGGGTATTTTCTGTCATATAGCCCCCTCAGTCACTTCACATGTGTTGTCCCTAAAAAATAAACAGGGATTTTTGTGTACTCACCGTAAAATCCTTTTCTCCGAGCCCATCATTGGGGGACACAGAACCATGGGTGTTATACTGCTGCCACTAGGAGGACACTAAGCAAATACAATAAGAATAGCTCCTCCCCTGCAGTATACACTTTCCTGCTGGCTCTAAGTGAACCAGTTCGGTAACAAAGCAGTAGGAGCTTAACATTTAACAAGGATGAACTATGTCAAAACTGTCATGATTCTCAATGGCGAGAGAACATAGCCCAGCATATATGAGAACTAGCTCTTGGAAGATGGAAACTATACTGACCATGAACTAAACCTGCCGCACAACTAGAAGTGGCCGGGTAGCATGCCTACGTTTTTTAACCCTAGATGCCCAGCGCCAGCCGGAGAACTACCTAATCCTAGCAGAGGAAAAGACAGTCCTGGCTCACCTCTAGAGAAATTTTCCCAAAAGGCAGACAGAGGCCCCCACATATATTGGCGGTGATTTTAGATGAAATGACAAACGTAGTATGAAAATAGGTTTAGCAAAATCGAGGTCCGCTTTCTAGATAGCAGGAAGACAGAAAGGACACTTTCATGGTCAGCAGAAAACCCTATCAAAACACCATCCAGAAATTCCTTTAAGACTCTAGCATTAACTCATAACACCAGAGTGGCAATTTCCGATCACAAGAGCTTTCCAGACACAGTAACGAAACAGCAGCTGTGAACAGGAACAAAATGCAAAAACACACAAGGACAAAAGTCCAACTTAGCTGGGAGTTGTCTAGTAGCAGGAACAAGCACAGAAGGCTTCTGATTACATTGTTGACCGGCAAGAAACTGACAGAGGAGCAAGGTTATATAGCGACTCCCACATCCTGATAGGAGCAGGTGAACAGAGGGGATGATGCACACAAGTTCAATTCCACAAGTGGCCACCGGGGGAGCCCAGAATCCAATTTCACAACACAAAACCAAGTCAACACAGAAAAACCAAAGCCAATAGGCTAGCAGGGTGGGTGCTGTGTCCCCCAATGATTGGCTCGGAGAAAAGGATTTTACGGTGAGCACACAAAAATCCCTGTTTCTCCTATGCCTCTTTGGGGGACACAGGACCATGGGACGTCCTAAAGCAGTCCCTGGGTAGGAGACAATCAACTGCAATTGCTCCTTGTACCCACAAGTTACAGATGCGGCACTGCTGTCTGTGAAATTCGTCTGCCGACGGTCGCATCTGCCGAGGCCTGAGAGTGAATATGGTAATGTTTTGTACATGTATGCAGGCTGGACCAATTCGCAGCTTTGCAAACTTGTGCTGCCGAAGCTTGGTGCCGGATGGCCCAAGACGCACCCACTGACCGAGTGGAGTGAGCCTTAATCCCTGCTGGGACAGGAAGACCTCTGACTCGGTAGGACTCCTTAATAGCCATACAAATCCATTTGGCTATTGTCGCCTTGGAAGCGGGAAACCCTTTCCTTGGTCCTTCCGGGAGCACAAATAGGGCATCTGACCTGCGGAAAGACGCTGTCCGCGAGACGTATCTCCTAAGAGCTCTCACTAAATCCAGTGTGTGTAGGGCCTTCTCGATGCGATGTACTGGTGCCGGACAGAGTGACGGTAAAACAATGTCCTCATTGAGATGAAAAGAGGAGACAACTTTCGATAGAAAAGACGGGGATGTTCTCAACACCACCTTATCCTGATGAAAATTCAGGAACGGAACTTGAGAAGACAAAGCCGCCAGCTCGGGACTCATCTAATAGAGGTGACCGCAACTAGGAAAGCAAAATTCCATAAAAGAAAAGACAGGGAAACCTCCTGTAGAGGTTTGAAAGGAGCCTGTTGCAAAACTCCGAGGACCAAATTAAGGTCCCATGGTTCCAATGGCATCCTATAGGGTGGCACCCTATGGGAGACTCCCTGAATGAACGTCTTCACTTGTAATCTGTTGACAATCCTGCGTTGGAACAGAACGTACAGGGCTGAAATCTGCCCCTTGGGAGAAATAAGGGCGAGACCTAAGTCCAAACCGTTTGTAAAAATTCGAGGATGGCAGGGATGGAAAATTTAAGAGGAGAACATCCCCGGTCGTTGCACCAGGAAAAGAAGGTTTTCCAAGTGCGATAATAAATGCGCATAGACGTAGGCTTTCTAGCGCTGATCATGGTAGAGATGACTTCCAGGGAGAAACCTGCCTGAGTTAGAACCCAGGACTCAACGGCCATGCCATCAAACACAGGGCCTCTGAGTTTTGGTGGTAAATGGGGCCCTGTGATAGCAGGTCTGCGCAATTCGGTAATCGCCAGGGAACATTGGCGACTAGTTGAACTAGTTCCGCCTACCACGGGCCAATCTGGCGCAATCAGGATTACTGGTACCCTCTCCGCTCTGATCTACTTGATGACTCCCGGCAGTAAAGGAAGCGGGGAAAATATGTACGGAAGCCGAAAATTATGCCACGGGAGTACGAGAGCATCTGCCCCGATGGCTGCCGGATTGTGCGACTGAGCTATGAAGTCGGGAACTTTGGAATTTAGCCGTGAGGCCATCAGATCCACATCCGGAATTCCCCAACGACAGCAGATCTGATGGAAGATCTCCGGATGGAGAGACCACTCCCTGGAGTCGAGGCCTTGACGACTGAGGAAATCTGCCTCCCAATTGTCCACTTCCAGGATGTGAACCGCAGAAATCATTGAGTGGTTTTCCTCGGCCTATCGGAGGATGTAGCCTGCCTCGGTCATGGCTGTCTTTCTGTGGGTTCCCCCTTGGCGGTTGATGTATGCCACTGCAGTGGCGTTGTTGGACTGAATCCTGATTGGGTGACCCGCCAGGAAGGGATGGAATTGGAGAAGCGCCAACCTGATTGCCCGAATTTCCAAGATGTTGATCGGAAGGCGTGATTCCTGGGTGGACCAGCGGCCCTGAGCAGTGTGATGAAGGAACACCGCTCCCCAGCCTAGAGGACTGGCATCTGTTGTCAGAACTAACCAATGTACTGGAAGAAAGGACATCCCTTGATTCAGGGAGGATTTCAATGTCCACCATCTGAGAGACTGTCTGACTTGCTGGGGAAGGAGGAACCGACGATCGAGGGAGAACGGGTTCCTGTCCCAAACAGCCAGGAGGGCATGCTGTAGGGGGCGGAGGTGTAATTGAGCAAATGGAACCACCTAAATAGCTGCTACCATCCTGCTGAGCACTCTCATACTGAGGCGCAGAGAGTGAGTGCAAGGCTGAGAGAGCTTCTGAGCTTCTCGCTGTAAGACTGAGATATTTTCTAGGGGAAGAAGAACCAACCCCCGGGATGACTCGAGTATCATTCCTAGAAAGAAAATTCGCTGAGCCGGTACTGGGGAAGATTTTTGGAAGTTTATCTATTGTGATGTTCACGGCCTCCTTGCAGGTGCAGAAAGAGGGGCCTTTGATGAGGATATCGTCTAGATACGGTAGCACCACCACGCCTCGGGTGTGAAGGATGGCCACGGCGGCCGCCATGACCTTGATGAATACCCTGGGAGCGGTGGCGAGGCCGAAGGGCAGAGCAATGAATTGAAAGTGATCTTACTGAACTGCGAAGTGAAGAAACGTTTGGTGAGAAGTTAAAATAGGAATGTGGAGGTACGCGTCCTGGGTGTCTATAGATGCCAGGAACTTGCCTTTTTCCATGGAGGCGATTACAGAACGAAGCAATTCCATCTGGAACCGTCAGATCCTGACGAACTTGTTTAGCAGTTTTAGGTCCAGTATGGGCCGTACTGTACCGTCCTTCTTTGGAACAATGAAGAGGTTTGAATAAAAACCTTGAAACCTTTCGCTTTGAGGGACCAGAATAATAACTCCTTCTTTTCTCAGAGAGCTTATAGCTTGGAAGAACTCTAATGCTTTTGCCCTGGGAGGAGAAGACAGGAAAAAACGATTTGGTGGAAGAGAGGAGAATTCTATCTTGTATCCAGAGGACACTAGGTCGCGGACCCATTCGTCGTGAACGACCGAGAGCCACGCATCACTGAAGGAAAGCAGGCGGCCGCCTACTTTGAGGGTGTCCTCCGGATACCACAGGGAGTCATTGTGTGGGAGACCTGCCCGGTCTGGACCCCCTGGATCCTGACTGCCTAGGCCTGCCTCTCCATGAAGTTTGTAAGAGGTCTGGGGACCTCTATCCCTACGTTGTGCCCGGCCGGGTCCGGAAGATGTGGAAGTAGAGGACCAATTTGAGTTGGAACGAAAAAATCGGGACCGAGCCTGCTGCTGGTTCCCAAAGGGCCGAAAGGGTCTCTGTTGTGGAAGAAATTTAGTCTTCCTTCCAGTGGCATCGGAAATTAATTGGTCAAGCTTTTCGCCAAAAAGGTGTCCGCTCTGATATGGATAAGAAGTCAATGACTTTTTGGAAGCAGAATCCACATGCCAGTCCCTGAGCCATAAGAACCTCCGGGATGGTGATGGCGTTTGCTACTGCTTGAGAAGCACAGTTAGCAGCATCCAGGGACGCGGTCACTACAAAATCTCCAGCTCTGGCTATCTGAGTAGCGAGGTCTGCTATCTCGGGGGGAAGATTGGTATCCAGCACCTCTAAAGACAAGACCTCAGCCCAGTGGGTCATAGCCTTAGCTACCCACGTAGCGGCAAAAGATGGGAAGAGTGCGGCTGCTGAGGCTTCAAAGGCTGAACGCGCCATATTGTCGATCTGACAATCGGTTGGGTTTTTAATCGATACGTAAAATATAACCCGACACTCAACTTAGCGGTGAAATATCGTAGTAGATTTATTGATCCCAATATATAATGCGGCAGCATTTGGGACACAGGCTATGTCCCATCTTCTATTGGATATCTCTCCCTCATATCTTTCGTTATAACTAGTGGCTTACACAGCCGTCTCTCACCATTATATATCCCTCTATACGTGATTGATGAAGGTCCCGGCTTGGGACCGAAATGTCTTATTATATATTGGGATCAATAAATCTACTACGATACACTGTGTTCCAAATTATTATGCAAATAATATTTCCTCATATTTTCTCTAAATTACCTGTCTGAATTGCAGTCATTGTTATTTTCCAGTCATCTACTATTCTAGTATAATTGCAATGTTTTGGAACAAACTGCCTATAAAAACAGTATCTTTAAAAAAAAAAAAAATAAACACTCAAAATGCATGTTCCAAATTATTATGCACAGCAGAGTTTTCAACCTTTTTTATTTTATTTTGAACAAAAAATGGTCAATTGTGAAGTTATAAGCATTATCAGCTTATTACAAAATGAAATCAAACAGTTTTCAAGTGAAAACTTTATTCTAGGTGATGTTACATTTGCACATAGGACCCCTTGTTCGAAAGAAGCTTCTGAACTCTCTCGTCCATTGAATTTGTCAGTTTTTGGATGGTTTCTGCTTCAATTGTTTTGCATGTGGACAGAATCCCCTCCCAGAGCTGTTGCTTAGATGTGAACTGCCTCCCGCCATCATAGACACTCCTTTTGATGATGCTCCAGAGGTTCTCAATGGGGTTGAGGCCAGGGGAAGATGGTGGCCACACCATAAGTTTGTCCTCTTTTATGCCCATAGCAGCCAGAGATGCAGATGTGTTTTTGCAGCATGAGATGGTGCATTATCATGCATGAAAATGATCTTGCTGCGGAAAGCACGGTTCTTCCTCTTGAACCATGGCAGGAAGTGTTTGTTTTAGAAACTCCACATAGATTATGGAGTTCATCTTTACCCCTTCAGGGATCATAAAGGGGCCGACAATCTCTCTCCCCATGATTCCAGCCCAAAACATTACTCCACCTCCTCCTTGTTGGCGCCTTAGCCGTGTTTTCATGGGGTGTCCATCAACCAGCCATCCTCCACTCCATCCATCTGGACCATCGAGCATTGCACGGCACTCATCGGTGAACAAAACAGTTTGGAAGTCAGTCTTCATGTATCGTTTGGCCCACTGGAGCTGTTTCTGCTTGTGTGCAGTGGATAGAGGTGGTCGACAGGATGGCTTACGCGCACCTCTGAAGGACCCTGCATCTTGTTGTTCTGGGGACGTTGGAGGCACCAGCAGCTTCAAAAACTTGTCTGCTGCTATGACAAGGCATTTTTGCAGCTGCTCTTTTAACCTTACGCAATTGCCTGTTGGAAAGAGTCCTCAATTTTTCCTTATCAGCACGCACACTTGTGTGCTGGGAATCCGCTACATACTTCTTGATTGTGCGATGATCACGATGAAGTGTCTTGGCAATGTTGATTGTAGTCATGCCTTGACCTAAACACTCCACAATTTGTTGCTTTTCAGCAGCCAACACATCCTTTTTCTTTCCCATTTTGGCCAAAAATGTAGGCTGCTTAATAATGTGGAACAGCCTTCTTAAGTAGTCTTGCCTTTATTTGGACACACCTGCCAAACTAATTTGCACAGGTATCTGCAATTGCTTTCAGTGATATAAAGAGCCCTGACACACATCACCATCAATGAGTTTAAATGACAAACAAAAAAATTCTAACCCTATCACTCCTAAACGCTTTGTGCATAATAATTTGGAACACAGTGTATTTCATCGCTAAGTTGAGTGCCGGGTTATATTTTACTTATCACTACGGTTTGGGAACCTACCCAGGCACCACTAGATTGTAGTGCACACGTCTTCCTAGCACGGGTTTTTAATCGAGGCGCCCTCCGAACAGGATAAAACAGAGCCATGCGCGATACCGGAGGATCTACCGGGGGAGACTGCGACCGATCTTTTCTTAGATCCTGGGCAAAGGGATATTTTGACTCCATGGTCTTCTGACCTGTGAATCGTTTATCTGGACGGATCCGGTGAGATTCAACGATTTCCTTAAATTCGGGATGAGTGGCAAACACTCTATGAGCTCGCTTGGTCCTCTTAAAGGACACGGCATGATCCGTTTTAGATAAAGGTTCCTCATCAAGCTTCAAAGCCTTATTCACTGACTCAATCAGAGAGTTGAGTCTCCTGATCGTGATGAAATTCCTGATGTAGGGACGTGTCAGAATTGTCCTCTGAAACAGGTTCTCTACTAGCCCCAATGGAAGGGGAGCGAGAAATGGAGCTCTCAGAACCCAAATCTCGGTGATGGTCTGGGGATATGGCATGAGTCCTTTTCCTGGAAGAGCGAGAGCTCCTTGGCAAGGTACAACCCCTGGAGTACGAGGGGTTCTGATGATCGGAAGCGTCGTCCGAAATAGTGCCCTGGTTAGAGGAAGGGTCTCGGAATGAATCTAACTCTTTTGCCAGGGATGCCATAGACCGGGTAAGGGAGGTAGCCCACTCAGGGGGACTAGGCTCACTGGGTTTGGTATCAGTAACAGGTGGTCCCTGAGCAGTCACCGGTGCACAAGCTGTGAACAATGCAGTATTGTGACCCCGGGGTAATGACACCTTACAAGAGGTACATGCAGCGAAGAACACAGTGTGGGTTTTCCCAGACGTTTTGTGAGGCTTTGATTGAGACATAGCATAGGCTTGAGGAGAGCGCTTACTAGCAGGGGAAGGGTAAGCTATGTTTCTGCAGCTTTCCCGGGTCCTGTGTCTTGAGTCCCCAGGGGAGGTCCGCAGTGTATGCCCAGAAATCGCTAGTCCTGAAGGCTGTGATTCAAAAGGCTGTAGCAGCGCTTCAGCATCAGCCCTGTGGGTGTCCCAAAATGGCCGCCGAGATCAGGAAGTGAGAGTGCTTCTCAGGGAACGAGAAGCACCAGAAAGAGTGTGCGGAGTAACTGCCAGTGGACGTGGCCAAAACTCCGGCCTGTATGAATGAGAAAAGCCGGGGGCTAAATTTTAAACCTGCGGTTGCGGCCTGCAGCGCCGCGACTGCTATTAGCGCCATCCTTAAGCCACACTCCTTCATTGAATTACCGCACTGCAGACCACCCACGGACCCAGGCTTTTAGGTGCGGACCTCCCATACCCCGGGGCCCAGGACCCCCCAGCGCCTCGGCCCCCGTGGTGTACTCACGGTAGATGCGGTGGGCCGGTGATCAATCCACCGTCGCCATAGTCAGGGAGGGGTTGGAGAGTTTCTGCCGCCTTGTGTCATCCGCTATATCATTGGTGATACAGTGGGGGGGCTGCACGGATGCCATACATATTATGTCCGGCTATGCCCCTGGCTCCAGGAGAAGTAGATGAAGGGCTACTCCATGTGGTCACCTGCTATGGAGGGGGGAGATCGGAACGCGAAGGAACCGTCGCCCGTAAGGTGAGCTTAGGGCTGGCATCCAACGTTGCAGGAAGGGATACGGGACGAACGCTCCACGTACCCACCTGTTGATGATTCGGGAGAGATCGGAACCTAGAAAGGATCCGTCACCCCCATTCGCTCCGATAAAGGAAAAAATAGAATAAAAAGTAAAAAGCCAAAATATAAACCGTGGGGTCTGAAAGCAGACCCAAGTGCCTCCTACAGACACTAAGTAAAAACTGGTTCACTTAGAGCCAGCAGGAGGGTGTATACTGCAGGGGAGGAGCTATTCTTTCTGTATTTGCTTAGTGTCCTCCTAGTGGCAGCAGCATAACACCCATGGTCCTGTGTCCCCCAATGAGGCATAGGAGAAAATTTTTTGTATAAATTTTGTATAATTTTATGGTAAGATGAGAAATGGAAAGATTGTTTAAAAAATTGATGATGATGTAAAATAGACATGTGGAAAACGTTACTTATGAACTATTTTGTGTGACATGACTCTCTGATTTAAAGCGAACCTGTCACCAGGTTTGGCGATAAAAGATACGGCCACCGCCTTTCAGGGCTTATCTATAGCATTCTATAAGCCCCTGCTCTCTCCTGAAAGGTTAGAAAAATAAGTTTTATTAGACTCACCCTGGGGGGGGGGGGGGGTGTGGTCCGGTCCGATTGGTGTCGCAAGTCCAGATGCGGCACCTCCCATTTTCTTGCGATGCTGCCCTCCTGCTTGCTTCACAGACTCATCGGCAAGACGCTCCTGCGCAGGCGTACTTATCTGGGACTCTCTGACTTTTCCCGCCACCTGTTCACTGCAGTACTTTCCTGAAGTATGCCTGTGCAGGAGCACAGTGCCGAGGAGCCATGAAGCAAGCAGGAGGGCGGCAATCATAAGAAGATGGGAGGCGCCGGACCTGCGACAACCATTATGCTGGATCGCCCCACAGGTGAGTATAATAAAACTTATTTTTCTTATCTTTTAGGTTCGATCGGGGGCTTGTCTATAGCATTATACAGGGTGGGCCAAGTATATGAATACACCTAAATAAAATGGGAATGGTTGGTGATATCAACTTCCTGTTTGTTGCACATTAGTATATGGGAGGGGAAACTTTTCAAGATGGGTCGTGACGATGGCGGCTATTTTGAAGTTGGCCATTTTGGATCAAACTTTATTTTTTCCAATGGGAAGAGGGCCATGTGACATCAAACTTATTGAGAATTTCACAAGAAAAACAATGGTGTGCTTGGTTTAAATGTAACTTTATTCTTTCATGAGTTATTTACAAGTTTCTCTTTGTTTACAGCCATTGACATGTCGCAGAGGTTAGCACATGAGTAGCGGATAAAAATTGTGTTGATGTCTGCTGAACGCAGATCTGCCATCAGTCGAACATCCCTTTGGCGGATGTTAGCTACTCACAAATGGAACCCATGTAAAATACAGCTGCTGCAGCATCTCAACGAGGATGAGCCAGACCGGCGCGCTGAATTTTCAGAATGGTCAAAACAATAATTGGAACAGGACCCTCAGTTTACACAGAACATTATGTTCAGTGATGAGGCAAACTTTTTTGGGTGGGCCAATTATATGGATACACCTAAATAACATGGGAATGGTGACAGTTTTCTTGCGTAGGGTGTCTTGCATTGAAATCTGCTGCAATGACCCGGTTACTGCGTTCACCAGAGATCAACACAATTTCTATCCGCTCCTCACGTGTTAAAAAGGGGGTGGACAAAAGTATTGGCACTGTTCGAAAAATCATGGGATGCTTCTCTAATGTGTGTAATTAACAGCACCTGTAACTTACCTGTGGCACCTAACAGGTGTCGGCAATAACTAAATCACACTTGAAGCCAGTTGACATGGATTAAAGTTGACTCAACCTCTGTCCTGTGCCCTTGTGTGTACCACATTGAGCATGGAGAAAAGAAAGAAGACCAAAGAACTGTCTGAGGACTTGAGAAACCAAATTGTGAGGAAGCATGAGCAATCTCAAGGCTACAAGTCCATCTCCAAAGACCTGAATGTTCCTGTGTCTACCGTGCGCAGTGTCATCAAGAAGTTTAAAGCCCATGGCACTGTGGCTAACCTCCCTAGATGTGGACGGAAAAGAAAAATTGACAAGAGATTTCAACACAAGATTGTGCGGATGTTGGATAAAGAACCTCGACTAACATCCAAACAAGTTCAAGCTGCCCTGCAGTCCGAGGGTACAACAGTGTCAACCCGTACTATCCGTCGGCATCTGAATGAAAAGGACTGTATGGTAGGAGACACAGGAAGACCCCTCTTCTTACACCGAGAAATAAAAAAGCCAGGCTGGAGTTTGCCAAAACTTACCTGAAAAAGCCTAAAACGTTTTGGAAGAATGTTCTCTGGTCGTCATAGGTCTTCCAGCAGGACAATGACCGAAAACACACTTCAAAAAGCACTAGAAAATGGTTTGAGAGACAGCACTGGAGACTTCTAAGGTGGCCAGCAATGAGTCCAGACCTGAATCCCATAGAACACCTGTTGAGAGATCTAAAAATGGCAGTTTGGAGAAGGCACCCTTCAAATATCAGTGACCTGGAGCAGTTTTCCAAAGAAGAATGGTCTAAAATTCCAGCAGAGCATTGTAGGAAACTCATTGATGGTTACCGGAAGCGGTTGGTTGCAGTTATTTTGGCTAAAGGTTGTGCAACCAAGTATTAGGCTGAGGGTGCCAATACTTTTGTCTGGCCCATTTTTGGAGTTTTGTGCGAAATGATCAATGTTTTGCTTTTTGCTTCATTCTCTTTTGTGTTTTTTCATTTAAGACAAATTAAAAAAGATAATAATACCAAAGAATTTGTGTTTGCAATCATTTTCAGGAAGAAACTGAGTATTATCTGACAGAATTGCAGGGGTGTGAATACTTTTGGCCATGACTGTACATGGATGACTATGGCGGTGCATTATACTATATGGAGCACTGTGAGGAGTGTATTATGCTTTATGGAGGGCTGAGCATTGGATTTTAATATATGGAGGACTATAGGGAGTGTATTATAGTATATGGAGGACTGTGGTGCACATTATAATATATGGAGGACTATGGGGTGTATTTTACTAAACAAGCAAAATGCTGCATATTCATTAATCAATTCAGTGATTGGATTGTTTATGCCGAAACAGAAATCATTGTTCTCAGCAGGACATCGCCGGTGTAAACTGTAGATGTGCTGCTGATAACATGATACTGTATGGTAATCTGTTAGTGATCTATTAGTGATCGTTCTGTCCCATCATTATTCCTCAGCTGGTGGAAAGAGGCCAGGAAACAAGTGTTGAACAACTTCAGTATTGTCGATCACACTCATTTAGCGGCCTGAGATCAGCGCATGTAAATACAACCAAAATGCTTTTGTGTGATGTGCAATATGTTAGCATTTGGGGCCCCATTTTAAACTTTGCCTAGGGCCCCACTTTGCCTAAAACCGGCCCTGGAGCAGTGGTATAATGTGTGACCCCGCTCCATCCACTTCTGTAGGAGCAGTGGTGTAATGTGTGACCCCGGTCGGTCTACTTCTATGGGAGTAGTAATGTATAGGATGGAGCGGGGTCAAACATTACACCACTGCTGCCAAAGAAATAGATCGAGCAGGGTCACACATCCCATCCTGTGTGATTCACTCCACTGAGCTCAATATCTAATCCCATCATGTAATGCACTACACTTAGGCTGGTTTCACATTTGCGATTGTGTCTGCAGCATTTCTGACACATACATCCGCATACGTCTTGATTTCCTATCTTTAACCCCTTAATCCCATCTGACGTACTATCCCGTCAAGGTGACCTGGGACTTAATTCCCAGTGACGGGATAGTACGTCATACGCGATCGGCCGCGCTCACGGGGGGAGCGCGGCCGGGTGTCAGCTGCCTATCGCAGCTGACATCCGGCACTATGTGCCAGGAGCGGTCACGGACCGCCCCCGGCACATTAACCCCCGGCACACCGCGATTAAACATGATCGCAGTGTACCGGCGGTATAGGGAAGCATCGCGCAGGGAGGGGGCTCCCTGTGGGCTTCCCTGAGACCCCCGGAGCAACGCGATGTGATCGCGTTGCTGCGAGGGTCTCCTACCTCCTTCGTCGCTGCAGGTCCCGGATCCAAGATGGCCGCGGCATCCAGGTCCTGCAGGGAGAAAGGTGGCTTACCGAGCGCCTGCTCAGAGCAGACGCTGGTAAGCCTGCACCGATGTAAGTGAGATCGGTGATCTGACAGAGTGCTGTGCACACTCTCAGATCATCGATCTGTGATGTCCCCCCCTGGGACAAAGTAAAAAAGTTAAAAAAAAAATTTTCCACATGTGTAAAAAAAAAAAAAAAAAAAAAAAAATCCTAAATAAATAATAAAAAAAAATATATATATTATTATCATAAATACATTTCTTTATCTAAATAAAAAAAACAAAACAATAAAAGTACACATATTTAGTATCGCCGCATCCGTAACGACCCAACCTATAAAACTGCCCCACTAGGTAACCCCTTCAGTAAACACCGTAAGAAAAAAAAAAAAACGAGGCAAAAAACAACGCTTTATTACCATACCGCCGAACAAAAAGTGGAATAACACGCGATCAAAAAGACGGATATAAATAATCATGGTACCGCTGAAAACGTCATCTTGTCCCGCAAAAAACAAGCCACCATACAGCATCATCAGCAAAAAAATAAAAAAGTTATAGTTCTGAGAATAAAGCGATACCAAAATAATTATTTTTTCTATAAAATAGTTTTTATCGTATAAAAGTGCCAAAACATAAAAAAATGATATAAATGGGGTATCACTGTAATCGTACTGACCTAAAGAATAAAACTGCTTTATCAATTTTACCTAACGTGGAATGGTATAAACGCCTCTCCCAAAAGAAATTCATGAATAGCAGGTTTTTGGTCATTCTGCCTCACAAAAATCGGAATAAAAAGTGATCAAAAACGGTCACGTGTCCGAAAATGTTACCAATAAAAACGTCAACTCGTCCCGCAAAAAACAAGACCTCACATGACTCTGTGGAGCAAAATGTGAAAAATTATAGCTCTCAAAATGTGAAATGTGGAGACGCAAAAACTTTTTTGCTGTAAAAAGCGTCGCTGGTTTCACACTTGCGTTTTTGTCTGCAGCGTTTTTTGCACAAAAAAAGCATGCGTTTTTTCCCTATATTTAACATTGAAAACGCATGCGTTTTTTTGTACGCGTTTGGTCGCGTTTTCAAACGCATGCATTTTTTTTCTGCATGCGTTCATTTTCAGAAATACAACCTGCAGTATTTTCTTGCGTTTTTAAGCACATGCGTTTGCGTTAAAAACGCATGCGTTTTTATCGAAAAAAAACAGAAAACACACTGAAAAGCCACCCACCACCATCAAGGTGATAAAGCGATCCAAACCCTAACCCTAACTCTACCCCTAACCTCACCCCTAACCGTTTAATGAACATTTTCTGACAGTCATAGTGCCACGTATTTCAGTGCCACGTCTTTCAGTGCCACGTATTTCAATGCCACGTATTTAAGTGCCACGTATCACGTATTTCAGTGCCACGTGTTTCAGTGTCACGTATTTAAGTGCCACGTATCACGTATTTCAGTGCCACGTATAACGTATTTCAGTGCCACATATTTCAGTGCCACGTATTTAAGTACCACGTATTTCAGTACCACGTATTTCAGTGCCACGTATTTCAGTGCCACGTATTTCAGTGCCACGTATCACGTGTTTCAGTGCCACGTATTTAAGTACCACGTATTTCAGTGCCACGTATTTCAGTGCCACGTATTTCAGTCATGTTTAGGGGTAGGGGTAGGGTTAGGGCTAGGGTTGGAGGTAAAGTTAGGGATAGGGTTGGGGCTAAAGTTAGGGTTGGGGCTAAAGTTAGGGTTAGGGTTTGGATTACATTTACGGTTTGGATTAGGGTTGGGATTAGAATTATGGGTGTGTCAGGGCTAGGGGTGTGGTTAGGGTTACCGTTGGGATTAGGGTTAGGGGTGTGTTTGGGTTAGGGTTTCAGGTAGAATTGAGGAGTTTCCACTGTCCAGGCACATCAGGGGCTCTCCAAACGCGACATGGCATCCTATCTCAATTCCAGCCAATTCTGCGTTGAAAAAGTAAAACAGTGCTCCTTCCCTTCCGAGCTCTCCCGTGCGCCCAAAAAGGTGTTTACCCCAACATATGGGTTATCAGCGTACTCGGGACAAATTGAACAACAACTTCTGGGGTCCAAGTTCTCTTGTTATCCTTGGGAAAAAAAAAATTTGGGGGGCTAAAAATCATTTTTGTGGGGAAAAAAAAGATTTTATTTTCACGGCTCTGCGTTATGAACTGTAGTGAAACACTTGGGGGTTCAAAGTTCTCACAACACATCTAGATAAGTTCCTTGGGAGGTCTAGTTTCCAATATGGGGTCACTTGTGGGGGGTTTGTACTGTTTGGGTACATCAGGGGCTCTGCAAATGCAACGTGATGCCTGCAGACCAATCCATTTAAGGCTGCATTCCAAATGGCGCTCCTTCCCTTCCGAGCTCTGTCATGCACCCAAACAGTGGTTCCCCCCCACATATGGAGTATCAGCGTACTCAGGACAAATTGGAAAACAAATTTTGGGGTCCAATTTATTCTGTTACCCTTGTAAAAATACAAAGCTGGGGGCTAAAAAATCATTTTTGAGAAAAAAAAAAAAATTATTTTCACGGCTCTGCGTTATAATCTGTAGTGAAACACTTGGGGGTTCAAAGCTCTCAAAACACATCTAGATAAGTTCCTTAGGGGATCTACTTTCCAAAATGGTGTCACTTGTGGGGGGTTTCAATGTTTAGGCACATCAGGGGCTCTCCAAACACAACATGGCGTCCCATCTCAATTCCAGTCAATTTTGCATTGAAAAGTCAAATGGCGCTCCTTCCCTTCCAAGCTCTGCCATGCGCCCAAACAATGGTTTACACCCACATATGGGGTATCAGCGTACTTAGGACAAATTGCACAACATTTTTGGGGGTCCAATTTCTTCTCTTACCCTTGGGAAAATAAAAAATTGGGGGCGAAAAGATCATTTTTGTGAAAAAATATGATTTTTTATTTTTACGGCTCTGCATTATAAACTTCTGTGAAGCACTTGGTGGGTCAAAGTGCTCACCACACATCTAGTTAAGTTCCTTAGGGGGTCTACTTTCCAAAATGGTGTCACTTGTAGGGGGTTTCAGTGTTTAGGCACAACAGGGGCTCTCCAAACGCAACATGGCGTCCCATCTCAATTCCAGTCAATTTTGCATTGAAAAGTCAAATGGCGCTCCTTTCCTTCCGAGCTCTGTCATGCGCCCAAACAGTGGTTTACACCCACATATGGGGTATCAGCGTACTCAGGACAAATTGTACAACAACTTTTGGGGTCCATTTTCTCCTGTTACCCTTGGTAAAATAAAACAAATTGGAGCTGAAATAAATTTTGTGTGAAAAAAAGTTAAATGTTCATTTTTATTTAAACATTCCAAAAATTCATGTGAAACACCTGAAGGGTTAATAAACTTCTTGAATGTGGTTTTGAGCACCTTGAGGGGTGCAGTTTTTAGAATGGTGTCACACTTGGGTATTTTCTATCATATAGACCCCTCAAAATGACTTCAAATGAGATGTGGTCCCTAAAAAAAAATGGTGTTGTAAAAATGAGAAATTTCTGGTCAAATTTTAACCCTTATAACTCCCTAACAAAAAAAATTTTGGTTCCAAAATTGTGCTGATGTAAAGTAGACATGTGGGAAATGTTACTTATTAAGTATTTTGTGTGACATATGTCTGTGATTTAAGGGCATAAAAATTCAAAGTTGGAAAATTGCAAAATTTTCTAAATTTTCGCCAAATTTCCGTTTTTTTCACAAATAAACGCAAGTTATATAGAATAAATTTTACCACTAACATGAAGTACAATATGTCACGAGAAAACAATGTCAGAATCGCCAAGATCCGTCAAAGCGTTCCAGAGTTATAGCCTCATAAAGGGACAGTGGTCAGAATTGTAAAAATTGGCCCGGTCATTAACGTGCAAACCACCCTCGGGGCTTAAGGGGTTTACATTGTACACTCGGGTGCATGCATTCGCCCGTGTTTGCTTGTGCATGCGTATTTTCGCGGTGCGCGGCTGAAACACCATGTTAGAATTTTTTGGTGTCAAATTTCCGCCGTCATACGCATGCGGACGCTTGCAGAAGGAGTGCGTCAAAAAACACATTACAGTCTATGAGAACGCAAGGACATGCGTTGCTTGCGTTTGGACAAGGGTCTATATACAGAAATCCCATGAGCCACGCCCATTGGGCGTGGCTTGTGTCAAGGAAATTCTCCTTGAAAATTTTTTTTCATTACAAACGCATGCGCATAAACAACGCGAACGCATGCAAAAACGTGTGCAAACGTTGTGTTTTTTTATCCATCATGCTTAAGTTCATGTGGATAAAAAATGCAGCGTTATGCGTTTGCATGCGTTTGCGGTTGTGTACGAAACGCTGAATTTAGCCTTAGCCCTGTATCTAATCTTGGCATGTGTTACTCTAAGCATATCTAATCGCAACATGTGAGATACTCCATGTACCTGACCCCAGCTTATGATAAAGCGAGCAGCACCAATTAATAGAATCGGTGCTGCCAGCTGTCACCGGTGACAGTCTACTTGTCAGCATCACTTTGCAGTCACCAACAAAATGGCTCCTCACTGTGATCCTAAACCTCATCCTCACTTATCTTTTTACTAACACCCAGAAGGGGAAGAGAGGAGACATCACACACATGTGACCAGACCCCACCCACATTTACTGCTGTCGTAATGTGGGCAAGTTGTACACTAGGTTTTCATGACAAATTTCAGCAGCTGCTCCCCCCTAGTGTTAAAATGGAAATACCAAACATTTTGACATTATTTTTCTTATTTTACTTAATTAAAAACAAATATTTTTTTTAATTAAAACAATAATGCTATGCATTTTTTCAATTGTTGAAAAAAAAATTTTTTTTGGCACCTTCCCTTTAAGGCTAAGTTCACACGTTGCAGAATTGACGCGGAAATTTCCGCGGCAATTCTGCGCCTCCTGCCGCGGGTATATCGCATGCAGAATTAGCATGCATATACCCGCAGAAAACTAGCGTTTTGCAAGCATAATTAGCTTGCAGAATGCTAGAGTTTTCCAAGCGATCTGTAGCATCGCTTTGAAAACTGACTGACAGGTTGGTCACACTTGTCAAACATAGTGTTTGACAAGTGTGACCAACTTTTTACTATAGATGCAGCCTATGCAGCATCTATAGTAAAAGATCGAATGTTTAAAAATAATAAAAAAAATAAAAAACATGGTTATACTCACCTGCAGACCTCAGCGGCGTCCGTTCCTATAGCTGGTGTGCGGTGAAGGGCCTGCGATGACGTCGCGGCTTGTGATTGGTCGCGTGAGTCACATGAGCGGTCACGCGACCAATCACAAGACAGTGACGTCATCACAGGTCCTGAACCACACCACCTATAGGAACGGAAGAGAGATCATGCACCGGAGAGGCGGGAACACTTCGGGGGACATCAGAGGGTGAGTATAGGACTATTTTTTATTTTAATTCTTTTTTTTTGACCAATTATATGGTGCCCAGTCTGTGGAGGAGAGTCTCCTCTCCTCCACCCTGGGTACCAACCGCACATGATCTGCTTGCTTCCCGCATGGTGTGAACAGCCCCGTGCGGTAAGTAAGCAGATCAATTCACTCCTATGGGTGCAGAATCGCCGCGATTCCGCAATTTTAATGAACATGCTGCGTTTTTTTCTGGAATGCGATTCCGCTCAGGAAAAAAATGCAGCATGTGCACAAAAAATGCGGAATGCATTCTATTACATAGGATGCTTAATGTTAGCGTTTTTTTCGCGGTTTTATAGCGTTTTTATAGCGAAAAAACGCGAAAAAAACGCGAAAAATATGCTACGTGTGCACACAGCCTAAATGTTATGGAACTTTGTCCTGGGTGAGGAAAAGGTTTAATTAAAAGGGGTTAATTTAGGGAAGATTTCTTATCTTAGACAAATAGGATTTAAGCAAACAATTGTCTATAGAGAGGAAGCTACAGTCTGGCTGTGTGCACACGTAGCATATTTTTCGCGTTTTTTTCGCGTTTTTTCGCTATAAAACCGCGAAAAAAACGCTATCATTAAGCATCCTATGTAATAGAATGCATTCCGCATTTTTTGTGCACATGCTGCATTTTTTTCCTGAGCGGAATCGCATTCCAGAAAAAAATGCAGCATGTTCATTAAAATTGCGGAATCGCGGCGATTCTGCACCCATAGGAGTTCATTGATCTGCTTACTTCCCGCACGGGGCTGTGCACACAATGCGGGAAGTAAGCAGATCAAGTGCGGTTGGTACCCAGGGTGGAGGAGAGGAGACTCTCCTCCACGGACTGGGCACCATATAATTGGTAAAAAATAAAAGAATTAAAATAAAAAATAGCGATATACTCACCCTCGATGTCCCCCGCAGTCTTACGGCCTCTCTGCTGCACGCTGCCGCCTCGGTTCCTATAGCTGCTGGGCGGTGAAGGACCTGCGATGACGTCACGGTCTTGTGATTGGTCGCGAGACCGCATGTGACCGGTCACTTCCTGCACTGACTGAGCGCCGGCCCTAACAGCAGAGCGGTGACGTCACCGCTTTGCTGTAATTTCACTTTACGGCTGGCAGTCAGTCAGTGTGGGAAGCGGACACCGGATGCAGTGCCACAGCAAGGAGTGTGTGGTCTTCATTGAATGTACTGTATGAGAGCACTAGTGAGGAGTCTTACCGATGCACCTCAGCCAGTGAGGTCCTCACAGATCAACAGGGAGCTGAGAGTAGCTCTGAGGGGCCGAAGCGACACATCTCAGCCCGTATGGTCCCCACAGGGGATGTTAGGCCTTCCCATAATGGTTTGCTGGATTATTGTATCTTGTAACAAAAGTTATGTACTGCCACATGTAACCGGAAAGTTCCTGACTCTGAATAATGCAAAAGAAGCATTCATAAAGTGTTGTGCCTACTATCTGATGTACCATATTTTTTTGGATTATAAAACACACTTTTTTCCCTCAAATTTGATCTTATAATCCGTATATGTAGATTGAAATATTGGGAGACGAGATATCAGGAGACCTGTGCCATCCCTGCGGTGTACATCTATGTTCTGGTGCCCAAAAGAGTTACCGTATTTTCTGGTGTATAAGACGACCCCCAACTTTTCCAAATAAAATATGGAGTTTGGCATATTCTCGCCATATAACATGGGGGTCATCCTATACGCCCAGTCATCTTATACGGCGTGTGCGATCTGGATGGTTCCCATGGTCTGGAGGAGAGGAGATTCTCCTTCAGGCCCTGGGATCCATATTCATGTAAAAAAAAGAATAAAAATAAAAAATATGGGATATACTTGCCCTACGACGGCCCCCGGCTCTCAGCGGTGCAAGCGGCGGCCTCCATTCCTAAGGATGCATTGAGTGAAGGACCTTCGATGACGTCATGGTCACGTGAGAGTCTCCTCTCCTCCAGACCCTGGGAACCATCCAGGACCGCTACCTGCACACACCGTACTCGGCGTATAAGACGGCTCCCAACTTTTGAGATGATTTTCAGGGGTTAAAAAGTCGGAAAATACGGTAATTATTTTTAAAATAATGTTTAGGGTGTTAAAAGCTAAAATGTGTCTACTGATTTTTTTTTTATTTTTTTTTTCCTTTTCCAAGAATTGTTGGTGCCAATTTTCTTTTGAAACATTTTAATATCTGCTTTTTCTCGTGTTTTTCCTGTAATATAGGAAAGCCTAAGGCCAGAAATAAACCCCATAAAACACTGTACATGGAGACTTTGGTATCAGATAATTTCTGTCCTCGATGTTTGTGGAAACAAATAATCTTTTATAAAAGCCTCAAACTTCTGTGTGTGAATCAGACATGAGATTTAACGTGATAGAAGATTACAGTGCCGGGAAGATGGGAAACATTCATATAGACGGCAGGTAGTGATGGAGTCAGTGACGGACTCTGGCCAAATATGTTTCTAGAGCCATAGTAGAAGATGAAGAAGTCGTCCTGATCATGAAATAGTTATTTCTCATGTCACGTGTAATGAATATCTCCTGCAGTATTGCTAATGCCGATTCCGTTGTCGGTAAATGAGGTGTGAATTAGCGTTTTGGAAGATGAGTCTATGAAGAAACTGCTTGTTGTCTGAGGCCTAAAATATATAGGTTTTATTAGTAGATGTAAAGAATAAAAATAAAAACTGTAAAATAATAAATATCCTCATATGTTTCCACTTATTATCTCCAGTAATTGTATTATTGCACAGGATTTTATGATGTTCCATCAGCTTATCTTCTTCTCATCTTCTTCTCATTCAGGTCTCTACAATATCTGGTCCTCTCAGTGAAGATCTTTTATATAAGAGAATTTTCCTGGTTTACCCATCAAAGATAGATATGGGCAGAGACAAGATGGCGGAGAGGATATTACACCTCACCCTAGAGATCCTCTTCCGGCTTACTGGAGAGGTGAGAGATTCTGATGACATCACATTACATCATTCTTATCAATGGGAATAACAGATGGACAGAACTGGAGAGGTGAGGACTCTGGAAATGTCTGTAGTGAGATTTATTAATGTGTCTCTCCATAACCAGGATTACACAGTAGTGAAGAAGACCTCTAGTGAGCGCTGCCAGGACCCTGTATCTGAGGGATGGGGAAGACCCCTGAGCTCATTCACGGGGCCTCCACCTCACCCCCTGATACATGGGGACATCAATAACCAGAAGATTCTACAACTCCTCAACAACATGCTTGAGCTGCTGACTGGAGAGGTAAATTGAAACTTATAAAGCTAGTCACCATGGTACCACATAATACAACGGCCATCCGTACCAAAAAGTGACCACTGACCCTTAGGGCCTATCATCAAATGCATATACCAGAACAAAGAAAAAACGATGAAATAACGGTCCAACTCAAAATAAATGCAAATATAAACTTTTATTATTTACTTAAATGTGACCAAAAAGTAAGGAGGGAAAGTTTGACACTACCAGAAAAACACTGAAAGCAGCAGGAGGCGCCTGCCCAGGACCATGTCTACAAATAACAATAGGACCCAATGGATATGGCTTTGCTGAAAAAACTAAGCAAAAAATACAAAGTAAACGAAAAAATTTTTGAAAGAATAACGCAAAAACCCAGTACTTATTAGTACATAAATGTTGCGGCTAATAAACCAATAGTCAGCAACAATGCCTAGGCCATTAGTAATGCAGCGATACACAGAAGTAGCTAAAAGATCACTAGAAGAGGTGAGAGGTACCATGAGCTCAGCTAGTATACAATACTAAAGCCAAATGGTAATTACCATTAGCATAACAGCTACTAGGATCGCTGAAGTAACTCACCGCACAGTAGGACAATGGTGCCTGGGGACGCGCCTCCGCCCCTACGCGCGTTTCGGTGGGGAAACCTTCGGTGGGGAAACCCCTGACGAAGGTTTCCCCACCGAAACGCGCGTAGGGGCGGAGGCGCGTCCCCAGGCACCATTGTCCTACTGTGCGGTGAGTTACTTCAGCGATCCTAGTAGCTGTTATGCTAATGGTAATTACCATTTGGCTTTAGTATTGTATACTAGCTGAGCTCATGGTACCTCTCACCTCTTCTAGTGATCTTTTAGCTACTTCTGTGTATCGCTGCATTACTAATGGCCTAGGCATTGTTGCTGACTATTGGTTTATTAGCCGCAACATTTATGTACTAATAAGTACTGGGTTTTTGCGTTATTCTTTCAAAAATTTTTTCGTTTACTTTGTATTTTTTGCTTAGTTTTTTCAGCAAAGCCATATCCATTGGGTCCTATTGTTATTTGTAGACATGGTCCTGGGCAGGCGCCTCCTGCTGCTTTCAGTGTTTTTCTGGTAGTGTCAAACTTTCCCTCCTTACTTTTTGGTCACATTTAAGTAAATAATAAAAGTTTATATTTGCATTTATTTTGAGTTGGACCGTTATTTCATCGTTTTTTCTTTGTTCTGATTGGAGAGGTGACACACTGGGAATGCTGGGACATTATACAGTAATGCTATGAATGTATCAGGGGGATGACGATATTGTATGTGTCAGGTTCCTATAAGGTATCAGGATGTCGCTGTCTATTTCTCCATGGAGGAGTGGGAGTATTTAGAAAGACACAAAGATGTGTACAAGGACGTCATGATGGAGGTTCCTCAGTCCCTCACATCGTCAGGTAATAGACAAGACTAAGTACACATGGCCTATAATTATCTGTATGTAAAGAATGAATTCAGTCCCTGTATGTGTTTCCTCCAGATCTATCCAGTAAGAGGACAACACCAGAGAGATGTCCTTTTCTTCCACAGGACTGTAAACAAGAAGATCCCAATGTTCCTCAGGATCATCAGGTAGATGCAGAGAAAGTGTCATGAGATCTCCCATATGATGTGTAGACGGCTGTGAAGGTCTTGTGCCCAGTCTTGGTTTATCCCCCAGTATTATATGTTTTATACTTGTGTAATGAGAAGGGTGGAGATGACCGGATTAAAGCTGATCATATATGTGGCTTTTCCACATGCCTGTGACTTTTACAATATTTGTTTCAGGGTGAAGAGCTGACCCATATTAATACTACAGAGACATATTTGAGGGGCGATAAGTGGTGTAAAGAGGAGATTCCTACATATGACTACCCAGGTGAGTAGTAACCACTAAATACAGGGAAGTTACAGATCCTTCTCAGTCACCGGCTGTGTCTGCTTTATCAGTCGTGTAGTCCGGCCGTATCATAATTGCGTGATCACCATTTTGCCTCTAAAGCACAACACTCCCCTCCACCCAAAACTGTTCAAATGAATTTAGGCTTTGAAAGCTCTTTTCTATAGAACTTACAACCTGGAGGATTTACCTACCCCCTGGGATTAGGAGGCGTTGACCGTTTCCTGCCCAGATCTGTAAACTACAAAGCCAAATGACAGCGTATATAGAATGTGCTGACAAGTTAGAAAATCATTTGAAGAAAAATATTATGATGAGCCTGTAAGAGAAAGCGGAGGGTAATGATGCTGTTGGCTTCCTAGAACCCTAATATCTCTTTGGATGAATCTACCTTCTCTCCTTTCTGTGCTGCTGAATGTGCTCTTACGGTCCCTACAAGACCAGGTCCAGTCTATCTGGCCAAACTTCACTTTCATGATCGACAACATTGAATGTGCAGTGAGACCAAGAGTGAATTTCTGAACATTAACAACAGTTTCCCTTTATCCTGACTTTTCAAATTCTTTTAAAACCGACTAACTTCAAGGAGGATTGTGGTAAACTACATAAAAAAAATTACACCTGTGCCATGATATATCTCTAATTTGTGCGTGACTGATAGCTGTAATATACATTTATTCACACCTGCAGTAGATGCGTTGGCATGGCTTGAGCCCTGGTTTCATGGATTCACTCCACATCATAAATTCCATGAAGTTTTTCAATCCTAAGGAATTCAGATTACTGCACAATCTCTCCTGAAATGGAGGCACGAATACTTTATCCACTCTTCTGGTCAGGACTCATAGTAGCGCTGTAGTGTTGAAGTTCTCCCCTCATACAGGTGCTTCTCACAAAATTAGAATATCATCTGTAGTGCATCGGTAGCATCGTACGCAGTGAAGAGGCAGTGACCCACAAAGTTCAAACACAAAAGTCTCTTTAATGTGTTATCTTCACACAGAAAAAGTTCCAGTCCACACAAGTGCATATAACTACAGTGCATATTATCAGTGTTCAACTCACACCAGTTCATCTCGTCTCAGTGCCCAGTTCATAGCACTACACATCATACGTCTTTAGATTGCAGTCCCTAAACAGGCCGGACTTCCCTTGTCCAGTTTCCCTGGGCGACCACACGCCATATTAACCCCTCGTGACCCCAGCTTTTTTTCGTTTTAAGTTTTTCGCTCCCCTCCTTCCCAGAGCCATAACTTTTTTATTTTTATGTCAATATGCCCATGTGAAGGCTTATTTTTTGCGGGACAAGTTGTACTTTTGAACAGCATCATTGGTTTTTGCATGTCATGTGCTAGAAAACGGGAAAAAAATTCCAAGTGCGGTGAAATTGTAAAAAAAAGTGCAATTCCAATTGTTTTTTTGTTTGGCTTTTTTGCTACGTTCACTAAATGCTAAAACTGACCTGATACTATGATTCTCCAGGTCATTACAAGTTCATAGACACCAAACATGTCTAGGTTATTTTTTATCTAAGTGGTAAAAAAAAAATTCCAAACTTTGCTAAAAAGAAATTGCGCAATTTTCCGATACCCATAGCGTCTCCGTTTTTCGTGATCTCGGGTTGGGTGAGGGCTTATTTTTTGCATGCCGAGCTGATGTTTTTAATGATACCATTTTGGTGCAGACACGTTCTTTTGATCGCCTGTTATTGCATTTTAATGCAATGTCGCAGCAACCAAAAAAACCTAATTCTGGCATTTAAATTTTTTTTCTCGCTACGCTGTTTAGCGATCAGGTTAATCCTTTTTTTTTTTTATAGATCGGGCGATTCTGAACGCAGCGATACCAAATATGTGTATATTTGATTTTTTTATTTTAATTTGAATAGGATGAAAGGCACAACTCGATCGGCTCTGCTACATAGGAGCAATGCACAGATCGCTCCTATGTAGCTGAATTACTGCATTGCTATGAGTGTCGACCACAGGGTGGCGCTCACAACAATCTGGTATCAACAACCATAGAGGTCTTCAATAGACCTCTGGTTGTCACGCCGACGCATCGCTGACCCCCAATCATGTGACGGGGGTCAGCGATGCGCTCATTTCCGGCCCAATGGCCGGAAGCGCTAGTTAAATGCCGCTGTCAGCGCTTGACAGCGGCATTTAACTAGTTAATAGCGGCAGGTGAATCGCGATTCCACCCACTGCTATTGCGGGCACATGTCAGCTGTACAAAACAGCTGACATAGCCTGGCTTTGATGCGGGCTCACCGCCGGAGCCTGCATCAAAGCGGGGGTTTTGACCTCGGACATACTATCCCGTCCGAGGTCAGAAAGGGGTTAAAGTCCCCAAGCACAGCTTTACATGTTGCAGACACTACACGCCAGTCCTCCTCTGACTAGTTCCCGTGTGTGTCCTGCATCACTGTATCACAGTCTCTTTACTCACACAGCCGTACACAGCCAAAGATATCCTCCAGATAGCAGCCGGGCACCATATCCACCTGTTTGCAAACGTTACCCGTGCCAGTCCTCTTTCGAGCACAGGACATCCACCTTCGGGCACAGGACTGTCCACATCCGAGACCAGTACCATGGACAACTTGAATCGCTGTATATGCTGCGGGTGCCAGGCTATTCAGCTGCCCTGGGTGCTGGCCTGTGCCTCCATGCACTCAGCCAGAACACACCAGACTGACACTGACGTTGCACTTCATGCCTGACACACCCACACCCCTTACTGCAGGTATTTTAACACACAAACCAGTGGCCGTCAGCCACATGGAAAACCCCAGACCAGAAATCCGTGACTTCCATGCACACCTATGGACTTCATCTGTCTCCATGCACAACCTGGGGAGAACACAGCGACCCCTACCTGTGACACGAATCACTACCTCACATTGCAATCACAGCTACACCTGCGACTGCCATGCATACCTATAGTCTTCATATGCCTCTGTGCGCATTCTGGGGAGCACAAACAGTGCCCCCTAGCTGTAACAGGGGTCACTGCCTCACACATCAAAAAGTTAATTAATTTCAGTTCTTTAATACAAAAAGTGAAACTCTTATATAATATAGAGTCATTGCAAACAGAGTGATCTATTTCAAGTGTTTATTTTTGTTAATGTTCTTGATTATGGCTTACAGCCAATGAAAACCCAAAAGTCATTATCTAAGTAAATTAGAATACTTTATAACACCATCTTGAAAAATGATTGTAAAATCCGAAATGTTGGCCTACTGAAATGTATGTTCAGTAAATACACTCAATACTTGGTCGTGGTTCCTTATGCATCAATTACTGCATCAAAGCGGCGTAAAATGGAGACCATCAGCCTGTGGCATTTCTGAGGTGTTATGGAAGCCCAGTTTGCTTTGATAGCAGCCTTCAGCTCGTCTGCATTGTTGAGTCTGGTGTCTATAAAATTTCCTGGTAGACTGCTGCGCTGACTTTGTTATTGATAAAACCCAGTGGACCTACACCAGCAGGTGACATGGCTCCCCAAACCATCACTGATTGTGGAAACTTCACAGTAGACCTCAAGCAGCTTGAATTTGATTTTGTGTTTCTCCACCAGGGGAAGACACTGACAGCTTGAGGCCCCTGTGCGAGAAATGTGTCTGGGCCCCCCTCCTTTTATGGTGACAAAGCTACATATAGATAGATAGATATCCACACACACTTACATAATCTTTTTTTATTATGTATATTGCCGTCCCTTAAGGTACCTTCACACTAAACGATATCGCTAGCGATCCGTGACGTTGCAGCGTCCTGGCTAGCGATATCGTTTAGTTTGACACGCAGCAGCGATCAGGATCCTGCTGTGATATCGCTGGTCGTTGAACAAAGTTCAGAACTTTATTTGGTCGTCAGACCGGCGTGTATCGTCAGGTTTGACACCAAAAGCAACGATGCCAGCGATGTTTTACGCTGGTAACCAGGGTAAATATCGGGTTACTAAGCGCAGGGCCGCGCTTAGTAACCCGATGTTTACCCTGGTTACCAGTGTAAAAGTAAAAAAAAAAAACAGTACATACTCACCTGCGCGTTCCCTGCCGTCCGCTTCTTGCTTTGACTGAGCGCCGTAAAGTGAAAGTGAAAGTACAGCACAGCGGTGACGTCACCGCTCTGCTGTGAGGGCCGGCGCTCAGTCAGTGTGGGAAGCGGACGCCGGGGGACGCGCAGGTGAGTATGTAGTGTTTGTTTTTTTTACTTTTACGCTGGTAACCAGGGTAAACATCGGGTTACTAAGCGCGGCCCTGCGCTTAGCAACCCGATGTTTACCCTGGTTACCCGGGGACCTCGGCATCGTTGGTCGCTGGAGAGCGGTCTGTGTGACAGCTCTCCAGCGACCAAACAGCGACGCTGCAGCGATCAGCATCGTGGTCGCTATCGCTGCAGCGTCGCTTAATGTGAAGGTACCTTTATTACACACAGTGCCCTCTCTTATGTACATCACCGTCCCTTACATATTGGATTACTTACAGCACCCCCTGTCTTTATTAAATACCGTCCTGCCTTGTTAGATGTATAATGCAATGACGGCTGATTGAGCATGGGAAAGCATCTTTTCTAATGGAGGAGCTGATAGACTGGTCGTCCGTCTGGTCACCGGCTCCTCCATCAGCAGTCATTTTATATCTAACAAGAGAGGGGACTATGTAGTAAAAGAGGGCGCTGTGAATAACAAAAATAATAAGAATACACTATGCAAGAGACCGCAGTCTACATAACAGTTATAGGAAGCTACATAATAAGAGATGGCACCATATATAACTAGAGAGGATGGTACGTAATAAGGGACGGTGTTATACATAATACGTGAGTACACTATATACTAAGAGACTGTGCTACACATAATAAGTGAGTACACTATATACTAAGGGACTGTGCTATACATAATAAGGCTTACATCCCTGTATCCGTGTTCTGAATTTTCTGTGTGCTGCCTGCTTTTACAGACGCATTGAGCATGTCCTGTTCTGATTTTACAGATCAGAATAGAACATTCTCTGACCCTCACGGAACTCATTCTCAGAGCCGTAATTTTCATGTTTGTCTGAATGGACCTATAAAACTCTACAAGTCGATGTGCTATCTGATAAAAAAAATCCTGGAAGCACACGGACATTTCACACAAATGTGAGAATGTAGAATAAGGGATTTTACAGATAACATTATCACTCCATATCACACAGAACATATACAGAATAATATTTACATCCAGGCACTTACTGCTCACATCTCGTCTGATTAGAGCCACTTTCTCCTGTTTTTTCTCCATTTGGTCAGACCTTCATGTCGACATCTCCCAGACACGACTCGTCTTGCCACGATGATCTTCACAGCCCTGAAAACAACAAAGTCACATACATTGTATACATACATGTGGCTCCCCCCTGAATACAGATATGTACCCCACCATTAATTTACTATTAGCCACGCACCATTAAAAATACATAGTGATAAGCAGTACTGTGCCCGCCATTAACTATAATCTCTGCCGCCCAATAATATAAATAATTCAGTCTGTGACTCTCCCAAATTAACTCTAAGGCTTTGTGCACATGGAAAATATTCAAGGTTTTTGGCTATGTGCTCATGCCTGGAATGCATGCAGAATTTTCTTGACACAAACCTGAGGTTTTCCGCAGGAATTCTGCATGTGTTTTTTTTTGTGGTTTTTGCGCGGGGTTGACGCGTTTTTTGCGGATTTGACGCGTTTTTTCCCTTCACTCCAAAACAATGGGAAATCCGCAAAAAATCTGCAAAAAGAATGAACATGATGCTTCTTTTCCCGCAATGCTTTTTTTTGCGGAAAAAAACGCATCATGTGCACAAAAATTGCGTAATGCATTTTAAATGATAGGATTCATATCCAAGCGTTTTTTATGCGTTTTTATAGCGTTTTTATCGCGAAAAAACGCGCAAAAAACGCGAAAATTCCAGATCGTGTGCACATACCCTTACAGTACAAGCGAAGTGAGTGAGATCCCTGAAGTCTCATGCACATCCTGCTTATTTTTTTCTTGCAGATTTGCCGCAGATTAAAATCTGCATAATGTCAATTCTTGCAGCATATTTCACCCGTATTAATGAGTGGTGAATATTATGCAACAAAACCGTGGAAAAAATAAATGTATTTTACACAACTTTCTTTTTGTCAACACATTAGAACATACAGCAGAATTTTCTGCTGCAAATCCTGAATGTGTGCAAATAGCCTTAGTCCCTGTCCTGTGTCCCCATCATTCATTATAAGTCCTTGATATCGTCTTCTCCCACTTCCAAATTCATTATGATGCTATCAGGTACTGAGCATCCTCCCAATTTATTACCAGTCCCTGACAGCATCTTCTCCCACCTTTCAGTTCATTATGCAGGGTCCTATGCACCTTACCCCCTCTTCTCCCACTCCCCAATAAATTTTAAGTCCCCGATAGCATCCTCCCCATCACACAATTCATTGTGATGCTATCAGAGGCTTATTCTCCTCCACCACCCAATTCATTTTATATCTATATCTAACGTCCTCCTCCCCCTTTTGGTAAGTCCCTCTTCCTCCCATTCCACCCAATCCCCCACATCCCTCATTGTCCTCCCCCGCATCCCATCATTGCCCTCTCCATCACCTCCATCATTGCCTTCTACACCACCCCCATCATTGACCTCTCCACCACCCCAATCATTACCCTCTCCACCACCTCCATCATTGTTCTCCCCTCCACCCCATCACTGTCCTCTCCACCACCTCCATCATTGCCTTCTCCACCACCACCATCATTGTCCTTTCTACCACCTTCATCATTGCTACCTCCCCCACCACCCCATCATTGTCCTTTCCACCACACCCATCATTGCCGTCCACCCCCCATCATTGTCCTTTCCACCACCCCCATCATTGCCTTCTCCCCTACCACCCCCATCATTGCCCTTTTCACCACCACAATCATTGCCCTTTTCACCACCTACACAGACAACCACTCCTCCCTGCACGTTCCCCGCAGGATCTTCATCACCGACAGCTTTCTCTCTGACATAGAAGTGCGTTGAATGCTGACGTCATCCAGCCACGCTGCTGTGTCAGACTGGAAGCGCAGGCAGGAAGCACGGGACAGATCCCAACAGGTCCTCTCCGCTGGCATTTTCTCCTGTAGGCAGCGGCGACTGCAGGGATTGCTCCCTGCCCGCTGCACATGATGGCAATCTGGCCAGGGCCGGATAAACAGGCCACATTGCCCACAGTGTTAGCTGCCCTGCAGGGTCCGCCCCTGTTCTCCACTCTTTCTTCGACTCTGGCACCTTAATTTCCAAATGAAATGCAAAATTCACTTTCAACTGAAAACAACACCTTGGACCACTGAGCAACAGTCCAGTTATTTCTTTTCCTTTGCCCAGGTAAGATGCTTCTGGCGTTTACTATTGGTCATGAGTGGCTTGACCTAAGGAATGTGACACTTGAAGCCCATGTCCTGGATACGTCTGTGTGGTGGCTCTTGAAGCAATTACTCTAGCAGCAGTCCACTCCTTGTGAATATCCCCCAGATGTTTGAATTACCTTTTCTTAACAATCCTTTCAAGGCTGCGGTTATACCAGTTGCTTGTGCACCTTTTCTACCACACTTTTTCCTTCCACTCAACTTTCCATTAATATGCTTGGATACAGCACAAAACAAGCAAAGGTCTCCATTACCTCTTCCAAATGTCCAAGATCTAAATTTAAGTCACCTCAGCTCTGCACTATTATACAAAATTATCTTTAAATATCTAATATTTGTTCTTGAAACTCATCTGACAGAAAATATTGGCCTATACGATAGTTTATATTGTAAAGACCCATCGAATCCCATACTCTAATTACCCCAGAGAGGTTTCACCACTGGATACTCATTCTTTAATGATGAATCCTGTGATCATTTCAGTAGATATGTTGTCTATAATTGCAGTTTTTCACTACAGTAGTTAGTGTCCAAAATAGGCATTGCTTTGCCCATCACTCTTTAACCCCTCTACACCATGTTCCAAATTATTATGCAAATTACATTTTTCTCCGACTTTCCTAAATGGTCGATGCAAATGACAGTCAGTCTAATAAAAGTCATCACCTGTTAGAGTATACATCGAATTTTATTGAAGAAACCTCCCAATGATCTACTATATAATTGCCTAAGGTCACTTCCGTCTGTCCTTCTGTCTTTCTGTCAACGTTATTCGTTCGCTGATTGGTCTCGGCAGCTGCCTGTCATGGCTGCCGCGACCAATCAGCGACGCGCACAGTCCAGAAAAAAATGGCCGCTTACTCCCCGCACTCACTGCCCGGCGCCCGCATACACCGCTCACACAGGGTTAATGCCGGCGGTAACGGACCGCGTTATGCCGCGGGTAACGCACTCCGTTACCGCTGCTATTAACCCTGTGTGTCCCCAACTTTGTACTATTGACGCTGCCTATGCGGCATCAATAGTACAAAATGTAATGTTAAAAATAATAAATTAAAAAAAAAACCTGCTATACTTACCCTCCGCCGCCTTTCTCGCTCCTCGCCACGCTCCCCGGACCGCTCCATTACAAGCGGCAGCTTGCGGTGAGGTCCCGTCCCAGGGCTGGTGTGCGGCAAGGACCTTCCGTGACGTCACGGTCACGTGACCGCGACGTCTTCATAGGTCCTGCTCCCACCAGCCCTGGCACTTGCAATGGAACTCGGCTTCAGGAAAATGGCCGCCGCGATCTCGATCTGCGCACGCGCGGCATCCCGCGGCCATTTTCCTGAAGCCGAGCACTACAATCTGCACAGGATCCCAGGAAGAGGAGACACGGGACGCGGAGGAGCAGCGACAAGAATGGTGAGTATGATACACTACAAGGGGCCCTCGGATCGTTAGGTGAGTATGTTTATTTTTTATTTTTTGGACCTGTGACATACGTGCCTCAGTAATATACTACGTCACTGGGCAATATCCTACGTGGCTCTGCTGTATACTACAAGGCTGGGCAATATACTACGTGGCTGGGCAATATACTACAAGGCTGGGCAATATACTACGTCACTGGGCAATATACTACAAGGCTGGGCAATATACTACAAGGCTGGGCAATATACTACAAGGCTGGGCAATATACTACAAGGCTGGGCAACATACTACAAAGCTGGGCAATATACTACAAGGCTGGGCAATATACTACAAGGCTGGGCAATATACTACGTGGCTGGACAATATACTACGTGGCTGGGCAATATATTACGTGGCTGGGCAATATACTACAAGGCTGGGCAATATACTACAAGGCTGGGCAATATACTACGTGGCTGGACAATATACTACAAGGCTGGGCAATATACTACAAAGCTGTGCAATATACTACGTGGCTGCAATATACTACGTAGCTGCGCAATATCCTACGTCGCTGTGCTGTATACTATGTAGCTGGCCAATGTACTACGTGGCTGGGCAATATACTACGTGGCTGGGCAATATACTACGTGGCTGGGCATTATACTACGTAACTGGGCAATATATTGCGTCGCTGGGCAATATACTGTGTCGCTGGGCAATATACTACGTAACTGGCCAATATACTACATAACTGGCCAATATACTACGTGACTGGGCAATGTACTACGTGGCTGGGCAATATACTACGTGGCTGGGCAATATACTACGTGGCTGGGCAATATACTACGTCGCTGGGCAATATACTACGTGACTGGGCAATATACTACGTGGCTGGGCAATATACCACGTGACTGGGCAATATACTACGTAACTGGGCAATATACTACGTGGACATGCATATTCTAGAATACCCGATGCGTTAGAATCGGGCCACCATCTAGTAACAGTATAATCTCCAAAATGAATAAAAACTCAAAATGCACTGTTCCAAATTATTAGGCACAGTAGAATTTCTAAACATTTGATATGTTTGAAATAACTGAAAATGCTCATTTGTGGAATTTTCAGCATTAGGAGGTCACCTTCACTGAACAAAAAAGCTATTTAACTCCCCTTCTTTGATATCACCTTCATAATTCTTGCATCCATTGAACTTGTGAGTTTTTGGAGAGTTTTTGCTTGTATTTCTTTGCATGAAGTCAGAATAGCCTCCCAGAGCTGCTGTTTTGATGTGAACTGCCTCCCACCCTCATAGATCTTTTGCTTGATGATACTCCAAAGGTTCTTCTATAGGGTTGAGGTCAGGGGAAGATGGTGGCCACATCATGAGTTTATCTACTGTTATGCCCATAGCAGCCAATGACTCAGAGGTATTCTTTGCAGCATGAGATGGTGCATTGTCATGCATGAAGATGATTTTACTCCTGAAGGTACGTTTTTGCTTTTAATACCATGGAAGAAAGTTGTCAGTCAGAAACTCTATATACTTTGTAGAGGTCATTTTCACATCTTCAGGAATTTTTAAAGGGCCCTGCCAGCTGTTTCCACATAATTCCGGCCCAAAACCTGACTCCTCCACCTCCTTGCTGACGTCGCATCCTTGTTGGGACTTGGTGGCCATCCACCAACCATCCACTACTCCATCCATCTGGACCATCCATGGTTTCTCGACACTCATCCGTAACAAGACTGTTTGAAAATTAGTCTTCATATATGTCTGGGCCCACTGCAACCGTTCCTGCTTGTGAACACTGTTTAGGGGTGGCCGAATAGTAGGTTTATGCACCACAGCAAGCCTTTGAAGGATCCTACACCTTTGAGGTTTGAGGGACTCCAGCGGTACTGTATCAGCAGCTTCAAATAGCTGTTTGTAATGGTATTTTGGTAGCTGCTCTCTTAATCCAATGAATTTGGCAGAAACCTTTCTCATTATGCCTTTATCTGCATGAACTCTGTCTGTGCTCTGTTTGTCACAAATTTCTTCACAGTAAGAACTCTTAAGTGGTGATGAGCGAATATACTCGTTACCCGAGATTTCCCGAGCACGCTCAGGTTTCCTCCGAGTATTTTTTAGTGCTCGGAGATTGTTTTCTTCACCGCAGCTGGATGATTTACAGCTACTAGCCTGCTTGATTACATGTGGGGATTCCCTAGCAACCAGGCAACCCCCACATGTACTTAGCCTGGCTAATAGCTGTAAATCATTCAGCTGAGGTGATGAAAACTAAATCTCCGGGCACTAAAAAAATACTTGGAGGACACCCGATCGTGCTCGAGAAATCTTGAGTAATGAGTATATTTGCTCATCGCTACTCTTAATTTTTTGAAATATCTAATGTTTTCATACCTTGTCCAAGGCATTGCACTATTTAACGCTTTTCAGCAGCAGAGAGATCCTTTTTATTTCCCATATTGCTTGAACCCTGTGGCCTGCTTAATAATGTGGAACATCATTTTTAAGTAGTTTTCCTTTAATTAGAATCACCTGGAAAACTAATTATCACGTGTTTAAGATTGATTTCAGTGAACCATTGAGCCCTGAGACACAATACCATCTACGAGTTTATTTGAAAAACAAAACAATTAAATCTTTATGACACTTAAATCCAATTTGCATAATAATTTTGAACATGGTATATGTGGATCTTGACTTATGCAGAAACCTCTAGGCTTGGGTAACGGTGTTAACTGCTGTTCTGTGGTGCGAGACGGCAAAAAGAATAATCAGGTAGTTGGGTCAGAACCAGAAAACATAGAAAATACAAAAATCAAGACACGAGTAGTCAGTAAATGGACAACAAGGCTGCATCTGGCATCTTCCATCAATATGCTTCAAGCTTTAATAGAGTGTGGTGCTTTCCATTTGGCTGACGCAGGGAGAACATTACTCCAGCTGGACGGCGCACACACCTATACTGCCAGACTTGATGGTACTACAGATCCCAGGCAGCCTAGTCTTAGTGGCTAGACAGAGCCTGCGCTGCCCAAAGCTTCTGGTTCCAACGTCTCCTCCATCACCAGGGGAGAATGAATGAATAAGTTGGCTCCTGGTGAAAAAAGCAGAAGTCGCAGGAGCCGTGCACAGAGATGAGATGAGACACACCAAAAAAAAAGCCCTAGTATGATAAAATGTCAGAAAGCCAGAGCAGTAGAAATCCCCATAAAGTGACTCCATTGTGGAAATTTTAACCTTCAATGAATTGATCTATAGGAATAGTGAGTATTTAGATTCCACAGTCACTTTCTGGAAATTCACACACAATGGATGTTGGAGAGTAAAAATTGCAAGTCTGCCATTTTATTACCCAACACATATTGCCCAAACTGTGCTCCAGGAGACACACACACCATAAATTAAGTGGATTCTTCTCACTATAGTAATGGCAAATACATGGATGCTAAATGTGGTTTGGGCACACTGCAAGGCTCAGAACCAAGAGGTACCTTTGGGAGAGCAGATATTGCTGGATTGGTTTATGGAAGGCATTTTTCTTTTCAAGAGCTTTTGAGCCACTAATAATGTGGAAACCTCTGTTTATTCGGTCTCCCATGATAGCACCACGAGAGAGGGGATCCACCCTTCAGGGACAGGAAACCTACAGATACAAAAGGGCGGCACCTCTCCCACGCATCAGTTGGTTTCATGTCCCTGATGGGAACCCTTTTCCTACAGACGTACCTGTGAGAATTTATCGCTTTAGGTAGTGGGGGTTCCCTACCTCGCCCGGTGGGGGGTTCCTCGAAGCGCTACAGTGGGTGCAGGGTGGACCTCACAGTCCGTGGTTGGTGCTGGTGGAGCCGTGTCTGGAGGATTACCGACTCCTGAGGGCCAGCGCTGTAAGAAGGTAAGTATGCCTCTTACGATTCTGTGCGGTTCCCAGTGTGGCGCTGCCCAGCATGCTGCTGGGGCTGTATGTGTTCTGGGGGCGTGCTGGGTGACGAGACCAGGGCAGGCCAGGGGTTTGACTGGTTATACTTCCAGGGCGGACCCTCTGACGCGATCGGCATCCTCGGTGATGGTGCTGGGTCGCCATTGCGATGCGTCAGGGGCGGGGCCTGGGGATGCATCCCAGCTGCCGAATGGCTTCTGGCTCAGCGACATAATGGCGCTGTGGTCACGTGCAAGGTGGAGCCGTTGGGGCTGCAGACAGGGTCGAGGGCACTCAGGTCCACGTCGGTAGCCGATGTGTCGGTTACTTGTGGGGTATAGGGCGGCATATCACACTTGGGGTGTGACAATTCTGTGGAAGGAAGAGGCACCCTTGCCAGGACCTACTGACCTGGATATCGGGGGGAGGCGTGCATAAAGAAAGACACTGCACAGGCACCTGTGCTTCTGAGCCTATTTGTCATAATGGAAGTAAGTGAGCAGCAGGAGCAGGAGAACCCTGTTCAGCAGCACGGAGATACTGTTCAGAATGCCTGGCAAAAAGACCAGTGACGATATGGGTAATGGCCAGGCAAATGGTCTGTCCAGCCGCAAGAGCTCCTCCAGAGTGGATGAGTCAGCAGCGTTGGCTGAGCTGTGCCCCCCTCGTAAACTGGTACCTACTTACTGCAACACTGGTAAGTGTTCTTCGTGAATGTTCACTCTGTGATGCAGTCTTCCTCTTATTTTTCCTGTCCTGCCAGGGAAAGAAATGTACAGGATAGTCAAGACACAAGGAATGTCAGATGCCCCCTGCCAGACTCCTGTCCGAAAAGATTGTGTCAGGCCTGTGTCCAGCAGACGATGAGGCTTCACCGCAGTGGGGGAGAGCCAACAGCCAGTAGGGTAGGGTACATTACCTCATGCTTGCTGCCCCCCACAGGTAGCGGAGGAGACACCTAACTTCGCCGCATGCCTGAAGGAGATTATTAGAGCAGAAATGAGGGAGTCCATGAAGTCCCTATCCCAGGGAGAGGGTCCCAAGGGGAAGAAAGGGAAAGGACGTAAAACAAACTTTCCAGATTTAGACTCCTCTATTAACTATGTGAGAAATGAGGACTCCTCTGGTTCATCTCCTTCATCGTCCTCCTCTTTGGAAGAGGACTCCGGACACTTCTGTTTCCCACTAGACCGCGTGGACATATTAGTGAAAGCGGTCAGGGGCACTATGGGGGTAGTAGAGTCCAGGCTGGAACGTTCTGTTCAGGACATCATGTTTGGGGGACTAGATCAGAGGAAGAGCAGGTCTTTCCCCTTATATGAAAAAATCCAGTCTCTGGTACACCGGGAGTGGAAGAGGCCGGAAAAAATGGGTCTCCCTGCCTTTGGCATTTAGGCGAAGAAACCCCGTCGAGGAGCCCGCAGTAAATACTTGGGATAAAGCCCCGAAACTTGATGCGGTGGTAGCCCAAGGCATCAAAACAATCCTCACTGCCCTTTGAGGACCTGGGGACCATGAAGGACCCTCTGGATAAGAAAGCAGGCATATTCCTTAAGGCTCCCCGAGACCAGCAGTGGCATCCACTTGTACGACCAGGCCATGATGGTCTGGCTGAACCATCTAGAGACTCAGTTGAAAGGGGGAGCCTCTCGTGAGACTATACTAAGCGACTTACCGGTGATTCAGGGTGCCACGGCGTTTTTGTCTGATGCCTCAGCGGATTCAGTTAAGATGGCAGCTAGAACAGCGGGCCTCTCTAATGCAGTTCGGAAGGCATTATGGCTAAAGTGTTGGCTGGGGGATATTCAGGCAAGGTCCAGACTTTGTTCCATTCCATGCGAAGAAGAGTACCTCTTTGGACTGGTCCTGGATGAGCTTCTGGAGAAGGCAGGGGATGATAAAAATAAATTCCCCAGCTTGTTGATCCCTTCCTACCAGCGTCCCTTCAGTAGAAGAAGGTTTAATCGTAGGAAGCCTTCCAGGGACCAAGCCAGGTGGGATGAGGGGAAGAAAAGAGGTACGGGGTTCATGTTTGGAGGCTCATTGCGAGAGTGTAAGAAACCATCCCAATGACTGGCGGCCCCCATGTAGACTGTCTGCCTTCTACCCAACCTGGTCCCGGATTACCAATAGTGACTGGGTGCATAGTCTAATATCATCAGGGCTGAGGTCATAAGGAGGTCCTGGTGGAGGTTCCGGGGTCAGAGAGGGGTAGAGGATTCTACTCCCCCCTCTTTCTGGTTCGGAAACTGGATGGCTCCTTTAGGACTAACTTAATCTAAGAGCTCTAAATGAGTTCTTGGTGGTGCGCCCCTTCAAGATGGAATCGATTGGCTCTGCAATAAAACTAATTTTTTTTAAACTGTATTATGGTGGTGTTGGATCTAAAAGATGCATACTACCACGTGCCTATTCACACAGATCATCAGCGGTTCTTCAAGGTGGCCGTAGTCATGGGGGAGGCAGTTAGACATTTCCAGTTTAGAGCTCGCCTCTCGTGTTTTTACAAAGTTAGTTGCCGAGGTCTTGGCTCATCTGCCTGAAACCAACGTCCTGATTATTCCCTACCTGGGCGACTTTCTTATTGTAAGCAGGTCAACAGATCATTGCTTAGATCAGGTAGAGAGGACGATGTCCACTCTGGAGCGCTTGGGGTGGCTACTGAACATTAAAAAATCTCAGCTACAACCCTTAAAGGTGCAGCAGTTTCTGGGGCTCATTCTGGACTCCGAGAGGCAGGAGTGTCATCTACCGCCTGATAAGTTGATTCACCTTCGGCCCCAAGTTTTGAGAGCATCAAACAATCCCACCATGTCCCTTAGGCGGGCTATGTCCCTGTTAGGTTCATTAACCTCCTGCATCCTGGCGGTCCGGTGGGCGCAGTTTCATGCAAGAACCTTACAATGGGACGTATTAGAGGGTACCTGTAGGGACTGCTGACCTTGTACCCGGCTTCTATTCGTACCCTGAGGTGGTGGTTAAACCGGGATAACCTGTCCAGGGGGGTTCCCTGGGAAAATTACATAAACTACTGGTTAGGGGGCACATATTATTATTATTATTATTATTATTGTTATTATTATTATTATTATTTATTTATAAACATACTGATCCCGTAGCTAAATAAGTTATGTATAGATAAAAAACGATAACGATAAAAAGATCTTTTTATTTAATTCAGACATGATAAAAACATGCATACAGAATTCTTAAGACAGAGTGCCTCAAACCAAAAAAGACATGCACATGAGGAGATTAAGCTGGAGCAGTCTGCGTCACTGTAAAAGGATATATTATCTGACACATACTTGTATCCTGTATCCAACTGCAGATATAAACATAAATGTTTCCAATATAATACATTAATTGTGTAGATAGCAGTAAAGTTACACTATATTATTGTCTGGTACGGCAATGTATTTGCAAAAAGGGCATAATTTGTATTTGTAAAAAACCATGTGCAGCTATTGAATCAAAATAAAGCCATATAATAGCACATACCAGAGCTGCACTTGTGCCTATAATGTAACATATCCTGTACCATCTTAAAAAGCCAGTACCCTATGCCTAGTACATGTTACCTGTGTCCGCGCTGTCTCCACAAATGAAATGCCCCGTGGCACGCTCGAATTCCCGACCCCAAATAAGGGAAATAGAAAAAACTGACATCCACATATTATTTCCTGATTGGGAAAGGCATTGTATCATTAGATCAAGCATGATTTCATACTGGATTTCTCAGTGTATGTTTTTTTCTTTTCTCTTCCAATACCCCATCAACCATCCAATTTATCCATATAGATCTTTGATACAGTCTTTAAAGTTCCACCAATCTGGTTATTTAAGTGTCTCAAAGATCCAGCATCTGAAGTGGTGTCCTGAAGCAAACACTGCTGATATCTTGTATATGATATCCTGTAAGTCTGGCATCTACAGGGACTGCAGAAGTCGATGTTCCTCAATCTTGTGTCTGTATATTGTTACCAGAATCAAAAGCGTCAGAACCATTTCCATTTCCCCACACCAGGGCCACATGGTCACCGATGAACATGAATATAAATTCCTATGCAGAAAAAAATACATTAAAAAAAGCACAAAAAAAGGAAAACAATGCAATATTATGCAAAAAGGATTATATAAATAAAAAAAAATGTGGGAAACCCACCACAAAGATACTAAAATACTGATATACCAATAAGACAAAGGGCTAACATATACTCGCATGGAAATTAGCGGAAATAGTCATATGCACAGTCACAAAAATGCCCCAAAACCAAGGTTCTCATTTAGACCTGGGGGGCCAAAGTGCCTAATCTATATATCCCGCGGCTCTCAACCTGGTCTAAATTTTTACTTAAATCCCCACCTCTGGGTCCCATTGCGATAATATCAATGCCCTTCACTTTCATGAGGTGAGGGTTGCATTGATGAAAGTTCTTATAGTGCCTCGGGATAGTCTTGAGAGTTGTGTTGTCCTCCACGGTTTTAGCCTTTACTATGTCTAAATGATGCTCCCGGACCCTCAATTCTCTGGTAGTCAGGCCTATATATATCTTGCCACATGGGCAGGTTGATGATAAATAACACCTTTTGAGGTGCAGGTAATGAATTTCTTTATCTCATATGTCTTAGATCCATCAAAATCTGTAAGTTTTAGCCTTCACACAATTTCAACACGCTTTACAATGGCCACATGGGAAAAACCCTGCTTTGGTCTTATCCAATTTGTTGATTTCTTTGGTTGGCTCATAGTGGCTGTGCACCAAATGATCTTGAAGATTCCCGGGTCTTTTAGCTATAATAGATGGAGTAGGGGGTAAGAGTGATTTTAGAACCGGGTCCATTAGCAAAATCAGCCAATGTTTGTTGACAATCCCCTTAAATTGGCGCCATTTGTTGTGATAACCAGATACGGTATATCACAGGTTATCAGTATCATTGGCACCCTTAGCTTTATTACTATATAAAAGTTAGTTTCTGGATATATTACTCGCCTGTAGATACCCTTTACGTATCCCTTTTTTACTATACCCTCGTTCCAAAAATCTTGCTGCTAGTTCTTTTGATTGGTTCTCAAAATCTTCACCTCTTGTACACCTCTCAAGACTTTCCAATGGCACTATAAGAACTTTCATCAATGCAACCCTCACCTCATGAAAGTGAAGGGCATTGATATTATCACAATGGGGACCCAGAGGTGGGGATTTAAGTAAAAATTTAGCCCAGGTTGAGAGCCGCTGGATTTATAGATTAGGCACTTTGACCCCCCCAAGGTCTAAATGAGAACCTTGGTTTTGGGGCATTTTTGTGATTGTGCATATGACTCTTTCCTTTAATTTCCATGCGAGTATATGTTAGCCCTTTGTGTTATTGGTATATCAGTATTTTAGTATCTTTGTGGTGTGTTTCCCACATGTTTTTTATCTTTTTCTTTATTTAATCGTTTTTGCATAATATTGTATTGTTTTCCTTTTTTGTGCTTTTTTTAATGTATTTTTTTCTGCATAGGAATTTATATTCATGTTCATCGGTGACCATGTGGCCATGGTGTGGGGAAATGGTTCTGACGCTTTTGATTCTGGTAACAAGATACAGACACAAGTTTGAGGAACATCGACTTCTGCAGTCCCTGTAGATGGCAGACTTACAGGATAGCATATACAAGACATCAGGAGTGTTTGCTTCAGGACTCCACTTCAGATGCTGGATCTTTGAGACACTTAACCAGATTGGTGGAACTTTGAAGACTGTATCAAAGATCTATATGGATAAATTGGATGGTTGAGAAATCCAGTATGAAATCATGCTTGATCTAATGATACAATGCCTTTCCCAATCGGGAAATATTATGTGAATGTCAGTTTTTTCTATTTCCCTTATTTGGGGTCAGGAGTTTGAGCGTGCCACGGGGCATTTCATTTTTTGAGACCGCGCCGACACAGGTACGGTAATATGTATTAGGCATAGGGTACTGGCTTTTTAAGATGGTACAGGATATGTTACATTATAGGCACAAGTGCAGCTCTGGTATGTGCTATTATATGGCTTTATTTTGATTCAATAGCTGCACATGGTTTTTTACAAATACAAATTATGCCCTTTTTGCTAATACATTGCCGTACCAGACAATAATATAGTATACCTTTCCTGCTATCTACACAATTAATGTATTATATTGGATACATTTATGTTTATATCTGCAGTTGGATACAGGATACAAGTATGTGTCAGGATATATATCCTTTTACAGTGACGCAGAGTGCTCCAGCTATCTCCTCATGTGCATGCCCTTTTTGGTTTGAGGCACTCTGTCTTTTAAGAATTCCGTATGCATGTTTTTATCGTGTCTGAATTAACCCCTTCACCCCCAAGGGTGGTTTGCACGTTAATGACCAGGCCAATTTTTACAATTCTGACCACTGTCCCTTTATGAGGTTATAACTCTGGAACGCTTCAACGGATCCTGGTAATTCTGACACTGTTTTCTCGTAACATATTGTACTTCATGATAGTGGTAAAATTTCTTTGATATTACCTGCGTTTATTTGTGAAAAAAACGGAAATTTGGCAAAAACTTTGAAAATTTCGCAATTTTCCAACTTTAAATTTTTATGCAATTAAATCACAGTGATATGTCACACAAAATACTTAATAAGTAACATTTCTCACATGTCTACTTTACATCAGCACAATTTTGGAACCCAAATTTTTTTTTGGTAGGGAGTTATAAGGGTTAAAATTTGACCAGCAATTTCTCATTTTTACAACACCATTTTTTTTAGGGACCACATCTCATTTGAAGTCATTTTCAGGGGTCTATATGATAGAAAATACCCAAGTGTGACACCATTCTAAAAACTGCACCCCTCAAGGTGCTCAAAACCACATTCAAGAAGTTTATTAACCCTTTAGGTGTTTCACAGGAATTTTTGGAATGTTTAAATAAAAATGAACATTTAACTTTTTTTCACACAAAATTTACTTCAGCTCCAATTTGTTTTATTTTACCAAGGGTAACGGGAGAAAATGGACCCCAAAAGATGTTGTACAATTTGTCCTGAGTACGCCGATACCACATATGTGGGGGTAAACCACTGTTTGGGCGCATGACAGAGCTCAGAAGCGAAGGAGCGCCATTTGACTTTTCAATGCAAAATTGACTGGAATTGAGATGGGACGCCATGTTGCGTTTGGAGAGCCCCTGATGTGCCTAAACAATGAAACCCCTAACAAGTGACACCATTTTGGAAAGTAGACCCCCTAAGGAACTTATCTAGAGGTGTGGTGAGCACTTTGACCCACCAAGTGCTTCACAGAAGTTTATAATGCAGAACCATAAAAATAAAAAATCATATTTTTTCACAAAAATTATCTTTTCGCCCCCAATTTTTTATTTTCCCAAGGGTAAGAGAAGAAATTGGACCCCAAAAGTTGTTGTACAATTTGTCGAGTATGCTGATACCCCATATGTGGGGGTAAACCACTGTTTGGGCGCATGGGAGAGCTCGGAAGGGAAGGAGCGCCGTTTGACTTTTCAATGCAAAATTGACAGGAATTGAGATGGGACGCCATGTTGCGTTTGGAGAGCCACTGATGTGCCTAAACATTGAAACCCCCCACAATTGACACCATTTTGGAAAGTAGACCCCCTAAGGAACTTATCTAGAGGTGTGGTGAGCACTTTGACCCACCAAGTGCTTCACAGAAGTTTATAATGCAGAGCCGTAAAAATAAAACAAAACTTTTTTCCCACAAAAATTATTTTTTAGCCCCCAGTTTTGTATTTTCCCAAGGGTAACAAGAGAAATTGGACACCAAAAGTTGTTGTCCAATTTGTCCTGAGTACGCTGATACCCCATATGTGGGGGGGAACCACCGTTTGGGTACATGGAAGGGCTCGGAAGGGATGGAGCGCCATTTGGAATGCAGACTTAGATGGAATGGTCTGCAGGCGTCACATTGCGTTTGCAGAGCCCCTAATGTACCTAAACAGTAGAAACCCCCCACAAGTGACACCATTTTGGAAAGAAGACCCCCTAAGGAACTCATCTAGATTTGTTGTGAGAGCTTTGAACCCCCAAGTGTTTCACTACAGTTTATAACGCAGAGCCATGCAAATAAAAAATATTTTTTTTTCCACAAAAATTATTTTTTAGCCCCCAGTTTTGTATTTTCCTAAGGGTAACAGGAGAAATTGGACCCCAAAAGTTGTTTTCCAATGTGTTCCGAGTACGCTGATACCCCATATGTTGGGGTAAACCCCTGTTTGGGCGCACGGGAGAGCTCGGAAGGGAAGGAGCACTGTTTTACTTTTTCAACTCAGTATTGGCTGGAATTGAGATTGGACGCCATGTCGCGTTTGGAGAGCCCCTGATGTGCATAAACAGTGGAAACCCCGCAATTATAACTGAAACCCTAATCCAAACACACCCCTAACCCTAATCCCAACGGTAACCCTAACCACACCTCTAACCCAGAAACACCCCTAACCCTAATCCCAACCCTATTCCCAACCGTAAATGTAATCCAAACCCTAACCCTAACTTTAGCCCCAACCCTAACCCTAACTTTAGCCCCAACCCTAACTGTAGCCTTAACCCTAGCCCCAACCCTAACCCTAGCTCTAACCCTAATGGGAAAATGGAAATAAATACATTTTTAAATTTTTTTTATTTTTCGCTAACTAAGGGGGTGATGAAGGGGGGGTTTGATTTACTTTTATAGCGGGTTTTTTAGCGGATGTTTATGATTGGCAGCTGTCACACACTGAAAGACGCTTTTTATTGCAAAAAATATTTTTTGCGTTACCACATTTTGAGAGCTATAATTTTTCCATATTTGAGTCCACAGAGTCATGTGAGTTCTTGTTTTTTGCGGGACGAGTTGACGTTTTTATTGGTAACCTGTTCGGGCATGGGAGATTTTTTGATCGCTTTTTATTCCGATTTTTGTGAGGCAGAATGACCAAAAACCAGCTATTCATGAATTTCTTTTGGGGAAGGCGTTTATACCGTTCCACGTTTGGTAAAATGGATAAAGTAGTTTTATTCTTTGGGTCAGTACGATTACAGCGATAACTGATTTATATAATTTTTTTTGTGTTTTGGCACTTTTATACGATAAAAACTATTTTATAGAAAAAATAATTATTTTGGCATCGCTTTATTCTGAATACTATAACTTTTTAATTTTTTCGCTGATTATACTGTATGGCGGCTCGTTTTTTGCGGGACAAGATGACGTTTTCAGTGGTACCATGGATATTTATATCCGTCTTTTTGATCGCGTGTTATTCCACTTTTTGTTTGGCGGTATGAGAATAAAGCGTTGTTTTTTGCCTCGGTTTTTTTTTTTTTTTTACGGTGTTGACTGAAGGGGTTAACTAGTGATATAGTTTTATAGGTGGGGTCGTTACGGACGCGGCGATACTAAATATATGTACTTTTATTGTTTGATTTTTTTTTTAAATTTAGATAAAGAAATGTATTTATGGGAATAATATATTTTTTTTTCTTTATTTAGGAATTTTTTTTTTCTTTTTTTTTTTACACATGTGGAAATTTTTTTTTTTTTACTTTGTCCCAGGGGGGGACATCACAGATCGCCGATTTGACAGTTTGCACAGCACTCTGTCAAATCGGCGATCTTACTTCCAGCAGTGCAGGCTGCAGCTTTCATCTGCACCCGGAAGTAATCCCTGCAGGACCCGGATGCAGCCCCGCGGCCATTTTGGATCCGGGGCCTGCAGGGATACGAGGTAAGAGACCCTCGCAGCAACGCGATCACATCGCGTTGCTTCGGGGGTCTCAGGGAAGCACGCAGGGAGCCCCCTCCCTGCGCGATGCTTCCCTGTACCGCCGGCACACCGCGATCATGTTTGATCGCGGTGTGCCGGGGGTTAATGTGTCGGGGGCGGTCCGTGACCGCTCCTGGCACATTGTGCCGGATGTCAGCTGCGATAGGCAGCTGACAACCGGCCGCGATCGGCCGCGCTCCCCCCGTGAGCGCGGCCGATCGCGCTGGACGTACTATTCCGTCCTTGGGAATTAGGGCCCACCCCACATGGACGGAGTAGCATGTCCATTGGCAGAAAGGGGTTAAATAAAAAGATCTTTTTATTGTTTTTTCATATAACACTTTTTTCTTTTTTTTTTATACATAACTTATTTAGCTATGGGATCAGTATATTTGTTTATGTATGTATATATATAATTTTTTTTTTTTTTTTTTAAAGTGTAGCTCACCTCTTTTCTGAGGAAACTGAGCATGGGTAATGTGCTTATCATATTATTTATTTATATAGCACCATTAATTCCATGGTGCTGTACATCAGAAGGGGTTACATCAAAATACAAATATCACTTACAATAAACAAACTAACTGACAGACTGGTACAGAGGGAAGAAGACCCTGCCCTTGCGGGCTTACATTCCACAGGATTATGGGGAAGGAGACAGTAGGTCAGGGGTTGCAGTAGCTCTGATGGTGATGAGGTGGTCATTACAGGTTGTAAGCTTTCTTGAAGAGGTGAGTTTTCAGGTTTCTTTTGAAGGATCCAAATGTGGTGGATAACCGGACATGTTGGGGCACAGAATTCCAGTGGGTGAGGAGCGAGTAAGCGTAGAGGAGAGGAGGTGGTCTTGGGAGGACCGGAGATTACGTGAGTGAGGATATTGAGAGATTAGTTTGGAAATATATGGAGGAGAAAGGTTATGGATGGCTTTGTAGGTCAGTGTTAGTAGTTTAAATTGGATACACTGGGAAATTGGTAGCCAGTGAAGGGATTTGCAAAGAGGGGAAGCAGGAGTATAGCGAGTAGAGAGATTAATTAGTCGGGCAGCAGAGTTAGGACAGACTGGAGGGGTGCAAGAGTGTTAGAAGGTAGGCCATAGAGGAGTATATTGAAGTAGTCGAGGTGGGAGATGATTAGGGCATGCACAAGCATTTTGGTAGAGTGACGGTTGAGGAAAGGACGGATTCTGGAAATATTTTTGAGCTGGAGGCGACAGGAGGTGGCGAGAGCTTGGATGTGCGGTTTGAAGGACAGGGCAGAGTTAAGGGTTACTCCGAGGCAGTGGATTTTGGGGACAGGGGAAAGTGTGATTTCATTCATTTTGATAGATAGATCAGGTAGGGAAGATATGCGAGATGGAGGAAAGATAATTAGTTCAGATTTGTCCACATTGAGCATGAGGAAGCAAGAGGAGAAGTAGGATATGGCTGATAGACACTCTGGGATTCTGGAGAGCAGAGAGGTGACATCTGGGCCAGAGAGGTAGATCTGAGTGTCATCAGCATATAGATGTACTGAAAGTCATAGGACTTTGAGTTGTCACAGGCCAAGTGTATAGATGGAGAAGAGTTAGGGTCCTAGGACAGAGTCTTGAGGGACACCAACAGAGAGGGGGTGAGATGAAGAGGTAGTATGGGAGTAGGAAATGATAAATGTGAGGTTGGTAAGGTATGAGGAGATCCAAGATAGGGCAAGGTCTTTGACACCAAAGGAAGAGAGGATCTGTAGTAGGAGGCAGTGGTCAACTGTGTCGAAGGCAGAGGACAGGTCTAGAAGGAAGAGTATAGAGATTTGTCTGTTAGATTTGGCTGTAAGTAGATTATTAGTAATTTTGGTCAGGGCAGTCTCAGTGGAATGCTGGGGACGGAAGCCAGATTGTAGGTTGTCGAAGAGAGAGTTAGATGCAAAGTGAGAGGAAAGTTCAGAATGGACGTGCTGCTCAAGGAGTTTGGAAGCAAATGGGAGCAAAGATATGGGGTGATAGCTGGACATAGCGCTCTGGTCAGTGGATGGCTTTTTGAGATTAAGTGTGATTGTGGCATGTTTGAAAGCAGAGGGGAAGGTACTAGAAGTTAGTAATAGGTGAAGAAATGGGTTAGGAATGGGATTAGTGTAATGGTGAGGTTGGGGAGGAGATGGGATGGGGTCAAGCGCACAAATGGTGAGGTGTGATTTGGAAAGAAGATGAGCAAGCTCCCCTTCAGTCATTTTGGAGAGGGAAGTTATGGGGTTAGGGCATTGGTCTGGAATACAAAGGGGTTGTGATGGTTTGACAACAAAAACTTGCCTTGTTTGGTCTATCTTATTTTTGAAGTACGTGGCAAAGTCCTCGGCAACGATTAGGGAACTTGAAGGGGGCAGTGGTGGGCGGAGGCGGGAGTTAAAAGGGTTGAACAACTGTTTGGGGTTGTGGGATAAAGAAGATATGAGGGATGTAAAATAGGCATGTTTAGCAGAGGTGAGAGCTGATTTGAATGCGAGTGTTGCTTGTTTGAGTGCAGTGAAATCATCTTACGAGTGCATTTTCTTCCAACGCCTTTCTGCAATTCTGGATACTTGCCGAAGCTTTTTAGTGATGTTATTGTGCCAGGGTTGTCTATTGATTTGTCGCACTCTGCTTTGCATGACAGGGGCGACCGAGTCGATGGCTGATGCAAGTGTGGCATTGGAGTGAGGATATGGATGCCAGTAGTAGGATAGAGTCAGAGAGCATGTAGGTGTCAGGGTGTGCGAGGTTTCTGCAGGGGTTTGCATGTTGCTGGACATGGGTGACAGGTGAGGAGGACAGAGATGAGAAAATGAGTTGATGGTGGTCAGATAGAGGGAGAGGGGAGGTTGTGAAGTTAGATAGGGAGCAGAGATGGGTGAAGACCAGGTCTAATGTATGTCCGTCTGTGTGGGTGGCTGAGGAGGACCACTGAGTAAGTCCAAAAGATGAAGTAAGGTACAGGAATTTGGAGGCTGCTGGTGGGTGTCAATGGGATGTTGAAGTCACCCATGATGATGATGGGAATGTCAGCAGACAGAAAGTGAAGGAGCCAGGTGGAGAATTGGTCAATAAAGGCAGTGGTCGGGCCTGCAGATCGGTATATGACGGCCATTTGGAGGTTGCAGGGAGAGTAGATGTGGACAGAGTGGACTTAAAAAATAGGGGAGAATAAGGCAGGCTAGAGGTGGGATTGGGTTAAAGGTACAGTCGGAAGAAAGGAGAAGGTCTGTTGCCGGGGCGAGGAGTGTCGGTGAAGTGAAGGCCACCGTAATATAGTGCAGCAGGGGAGGCTGTGTCAGAGGGTGTCAACCATGTTTCGGTGATGCCCAGAAAGGAAAGATTACAAGAGGTAAAGAGGTCATGAATCACGTGGAGTTTATTGCAGATGGAGCGGGCATTCCAGAGTGATCCAGAGAGGTAGCAGAGTGGTGGGCGTCAAGGGCACGGAATTCAGGTGGGCAAGATTTTGGGTGTTTATATTGGGGTTGGGAGCGATAGGAAGGGGTAATGGGAGGTATGAGCTGTGGGGTCCAGGATTGAGAAATATGTCGCCAGCAGTGAGGAGAAGCAGAGAGAGTCAGAGCAGGTGGGAGAAGGAGAGTGGGCAGCTTGTTTTGTGCTTTATTAGGAGAGATCTGAGGTTGAGGAGCAGGTCAGCGGAGGAGGTCAGGTGGGGGGCAAGAGGGAAGGAGAGATTATTACTTGGCTTGAGGGTGCTGAGGTTTGGGGATAGTGAAGGAGAGTGAGGAGTAATGGAGCCAAAACTGTTAAAGCATATGTCAGCATGTGGAGGAAAGAAAAATAAGTTTAGTACATTTATTAACAGTGGTTAGTCGTACTTTCTGTTCACTTCTTTCTCATTTCTGGCATATTTCAGCTTTATCCTGTTAGTGCCATCCTTATAGAGACAGACCACAGTCAGGACAGACCTGTGACTCTGCATTTATAGCCAGCTAAGTGCACATGAAATAGGCCAGGTGTGATCAGGAGGGAGGGGCAGCAGGGAGACTGATCACAGGCACAGGAGAAGATTAATTAGACGTCAGAAGCAAAAATACAAACAGGAAATAGTCAGATCCAAATGGACAGATAAAGCCAACTGTGTGTTGGCATCAAGGAATTAAGGTGAGAAAACAGTAATAGCAAACAGATACAGGGTGATTGGGGTCAGGAAAGATGGGTGATGGTATTGCAGCCAGTGGACATACCTGAGGATGAAGCAGATCAATTGTCAGATTGATGGTAATAGTGAAGCATAGTAATAATAATAATGAAGCATCTAAAACGGGGTTATTTTTCTGGCACATTTCAGCTTTATCCTTTTAGAGCCATCCTTATAGAGACAGACCACGGTAGGGGAGGTCGTAGTCCAGGGCCTATGGGAACAACATTTAGTGAGTTCATCTAACCCGAAGGAGCTAATGGCAGTAGAACTGGCAGTTAAAGGGCTCCTTATATACCTGCAGGGTCATCACGTAAGGATCCTCTCTGACAATCAGGTGGCCGTGGCCTACATCAACCACCAGGGCCTTATTTAGCTGTGACATCGCAAGTACTTACTGGGTGGCCAGATTTAAGTCAAGCAAATCTAGACGGATTCATAAAGAAAGGATTATGCCGTGGGACTTGAACTTGCTTCTTACAGCCATGACTGAGCCCGTTTGAGCTCATTATCTCAGCCTCAGTGAAAGTGCTCTCCCTCAAGGTAACCTTCTTGGTCACATTAACATTGGCGCGGAGTGTGAGTGATCTCCAGGCTCTTTCTAGAGTCCCTCCATATACACAGTTCCTGGATGACAGGGTGGTGCTTAGGCCAGATCCAGCTTACTTGCCCAAGGTAGCCTCCAGATTCCACAGGTCGCAGGAGATGGTTCTCCCTTTCCTCCCCAATCCTACTAACCAGAAAGAAAGGAAGCTCCATACTTTAGATGTTAAAAGATGCCTGCTAGAGTATCTATCGGTCACTGATCCTTGGAAGAAGGACAATGCCTTGTTTGTATCCTTCCAGGGCACCAGGAAGAGTCTTAGTGTCAAGGAGTACTTTAGCTAGGTGGATTAGAGAGGCTATTTCTTTAGCATATACTGTATATCAAGTGGCAGGCCAGCACCGAAGGGGCTAAGGGCGCATTCCACTCGAGCCATGGCAATTTCATGGGCAGAGAGGTCGGAGATCTCCATCGACCAGATATGTAAGGCAGCTACATGGTCTTCTCCTTCCACCTTTTATAATCATTATAGGTTGGATATGGGTGCTTCCTCAGATCTCACCTTCGGTATAAGAGTGCTGCAGGTTGTGGTCCCTCCCTAAGGCAGTTATATCTCTATAATTCTCTCGTGTTGCTGTCATGGGAGATCAAATAAAGTCTTTTTGGTAACGCCATTTTTCGGAGAGCATGACAGCACCCTTCGATTCCCTCCCTTCACGTGTGGGTGTGCACTTCTTCTTATAAGTTTTCTTGTGTGTGAAATTGTTCGGTGTTAGAGTATTGTAGATGTTATTGCTATTAACCATAGTCTTCTCGGGCTCTGTAATCCAACTGATGTGTGGGAGAGGTGGCGCCCTTTTGTATCTGTAGGTTTCCTGTCCCTGAAGGGAGGAAGGGAGGATCCCCTCTCCCGTGGTGCTGTCATGGGCTCTGAAAAATACCGTTACTGGTAAGTAACTAAGACTTTTTCCAGTGACAGATAATGGATCTGAGTGGGTACTTGTTTTTTTGTGAGATGGGTAGAAGTCTTTATTGGGATTAATTTTCACCTATAAAACATTGTGTGGTGGCTTTTTATTCAATATTTTTTCAAGCAGAATGAACAAACAGTTGAACAGCACACCCCACTGATTCATGCTATGAGGTTTTCTTTTAGACTGTGAACTGTCATTGTCTTGATGAATAATTCAATATTTTTAAAACACTTGCCATTTTTACAGATAGTTTAAGTAGAAATGTTTAAAAATATAAAATTCAAGAATATTTTATTTAAAAATATTTGTCTTTATCTTAGCAGATGACTGTACCAGGAGATCAGAGGGACAGCTGACATCTTCAATTTTTAAATCCGTTCATCTTGAGATCCCACAGGATACAATTGAAGTGAATACCATTACTCCAGATATACCATCATCCCTTCACAGCAAAGATCTGTCATCTGATCCTTTGAAACATGTCCTAACTTCTTATTCATTACTGGCAAATGAGGAAAATCAAAGAAAAAAAATAAGCATTAAAAAACAAACTACTCCTAAATCAAAAAAGGCATTTTCACCTTCAGAATATAGAAACAGTTTTCCCCTTGAAAAGTCTTTTTTTAAACCTCAAAAAATTCACACAACAGAGAAAAGATTTTCTTGTTCTAAGTGTGGAGGATGTTTTAACCAGAAATCAGATTTTGTTAGTCACCAGGGAACTCACACAGGGGAAAAGCCTTTTTCATGTTCAGAATGTGGGAAATGTTTTAACCAAAAAGTACATTTTGATGGCCAACAGAGAAGCAACACAGGGGAGAAGCCTTTTTCATGTTCAGAATGCGAGAAATGTTTTATCCAGAAATCATATTTGGTTAAGCACCAGAGAACCCACACAGGGGAGAAGATTTTTTCATGTTCAGATTGTGGGAAATGTTTTGTGAATAAATCAACTTTTCTTAGTCACCACAGAACTCACACCGGGGAAAAGCCTTTTTCATGTTCAGAATGTGGGAAATGTTTTAACCAGAAAGCTCATCTTGATGGCCACCAGAGAACCCACACAGGGGAAAAGCCTTTTTTATGTTCAGAATGTGGGAAATGTTTTAACCAGAAAGCGCATCTTAATGGCCACCAGAGAACCCACACAGGTGAAAAGCCTTTTTCATGTTCAGAATGTGGGAAATGTTTTAACCAGAAAGTGCATCTTGATGGCCACCACAGAACCCACACAGGGGAGAAACCTTTTTCATGTTCAGAATGTGGGAAATGTTTTAAACTGAAATTATATTTGGTTAAGCACCAGAGAACCCACACAGGAGAGAAGCATTTTTCCTGTTCAGAGTGTGGGAAATATTTTATCCAGAAATCAGATTTGGTTAGGCACCATAAAACCCACACAGGGGAGAAGCCTTATTTATGTTCAGATTGTGGGAAATGTTTTATCCAGAAATCATATTTGATTAAGCACCAGAGAACCCACACAGGGGAAAAGCCTTTTTCATGTTCAGATTGTAGGAAATGTTTTATCCAGAAATCAGATTTGGTTAAGCACCAGAGAATCCACACAGGGGAGAAGCCTTTTTCATGTACAGATTGTGGGAAATGTTTTATCCGTAAAACACATCTTGATGACCACCAGAGAATCCACACAGGGGAGAAGCCTTTTTCATGTTCCGATTGTGGGAAATGTTTTATCCGAAAAGCACATCTTGATGGCCACCAGAGAACTCACACAGGGGAGAAGCCTTTTTCATGTTTAGAATGTGGAAAATGTTTTAACCAGAAATCATATTTGGTTAAGCACCAGAGAACCCACACAGGGAAGAAGACTTTTTCATGTTCAGATTGCGGGAAATGTTTTGTGAATAAATCAACTTTTCTTATTCACCAGAGAACTCACACAGGGGAGAAACCTTTTTCATGTTCAGAATGTGAAAAATGTTTTTACCGGAAATCCGATTTGGTTAAGCACCAGAGAACTCATACAGGGGAGAAGCCATTTTCATGTTTAGAATGAGGGAAACCTTTTTTAATGAAATCATATTTTGTTAGGCACCAAAAATTCACACAGGAGAGTAGCCTTTTTTTATATTCTTAAAGGAAACCTGTCTCCAGGTTTGGCCAATACAAGTTACGGCCACCTGCTTTCAGGGCTTATATACAGCCTTCTATAATGCTATATATAAGCCCCGATCCAACCTGTAAGAGAAGAAAAATACCTTTTATTATACTCACCTGCAGGGCGGTCCGGTCCAATGGGTGTCGCTCTTCTTGGTTCAGAACCTCCCATCGTCTTACGATCCCCTTCCTCCTGCTTGCTTCATGTGGATAACGTGTCACTGCGTCATCCACACAGGCTCCCCGGAATCACCCTCCTGCCCAGGCGTACTTATCTTCCCCTGTTGAGGGTAGAGCAAAGTCCTGCAGTGTGCAGGCGCTGGGCCTCTCTAACATTTCCCGGCGCCTGCGCACTGCAGGACTTTGCTCTGCCCTCAACAGGTCAGATAAGTACGCCTGTGCGCAGAAGCGCGATTCTGACGAGCCTGTGTGGATGACGCAGGGATGCGTCATCCATGTGAGGAAAGCAGGAGGATGGGGATCATAAGATGGGAGATGCTGGACTAAGAAGAGCGACACCCATCAGACCGGACCGCCCCCCAGGTGAGTATAATAGTTATTTTTCTTTTCTCACAGGTCAGATTATAGAATGCTGTATATCAGCCCTGAAAGGGGGTGGCTGTAACTCGTATCGGCCAAATCTGGTGACAGGTTCCCTTTAATGTGGTAAATGTTTACATGAAAATCAACTCTTAATAAATATCAGAGAAGCTACACAAGGGAGGAGCCTTTTTCATGTTCAGAGTGTTCAAAAATTGTATTTTCTTTCAGGGGTTGTCCATTACTAGGGCAACCCCTTGTCATTCCTCATGTTTGACCTTGTTAAAATTAAAACATTCATACTCGCCTTCTGTGCCAGGACTGTTCCAGTGAAATCAACACTCCAGTTTTCGGGGCTCATGTGAGGTTGTAACATAACATAAACCTTGTGTCGAATCAGTGCCGACTTCACTGTTCCCGCCTTAGGATGTATGGAATATAAACTGGAATCCAGGATGGTAGGTGCTCTGAGTTCCTCTTATTGTTCGATTTGTCCAAAGATGGGGACAGTGACGCCAGCACTAATTGGGCGTAGGGCTCACATTACGTGATAACCTCACATGAGCCCCAGGAACTCAAGTGCCGACACTGCTGGAACTGCTCCTGTATGGGACGTTAGTTTAAATGTTTTTATTTTATCAGGACCAAACATCTCATGATATATGACCTCATCAATCCTCCCTTCTATATAGTGCAGCCATCCTGTCCCCTTTGCAGAAAAGCACCCCCAAAGTATGTTTCCCCCACCAAGCTTCACGGTTGGAACAGTGTTCTTGGGGTATGAACTTCTCCTTCTTCCTCCAAGCACGGCAAGTGGAGTTGATACCAAAATGTTATATTTTGGTCTCATCTGACCACATGACATTCTCCTATGCTGTGACGACACAGTCTTTTATCTTAATTAACCAGACATCTATTTTCAGCAAGCCAGGAGGAATAGACTGTTATCTATATGTTGACTTTTGAATGTATGCATTTTTTCTTCAGTTGGTCAAGAGTCTGAAATGTTGACTCTACTTTCATGCCTGGTCACTGAACAATGATGTTTGCTGATATGCTGATTACACATTGTCCAGGCCAGCTATTTTGTTGACCTGCAAAACAGCGTGGGAATAACTATGCAAATAGATCACATAAATTACATAATCAAACAATGCGAGTTGGTGTCCTCTCCATTCTTGTCCTTTACCTGACAATGCTAGATGAAGGACAGTTGTTAACTATAAAATTCGGTTATATGCCTCTGTAACATCAGATATACCTCCAAACATCCATACAGCAAAGAGATCCAAATAACCAGAGACTCTGCAGGGCAGCAGCCAAGACATCGTGACTCCATTATGAGGGACACATACAGTATTTGTCATTCTACGGGATGCCAGTTTAGGGGACCACAGCCCCGATTTGAAGAATACAGATCTGCTCCATCGACTATCGTGAACCAATGGATATGTTTGTGGGAGCCAGGAATGGGACCTGCCAGTGGCCTGGCTCCATGGAGATGTTCGGAGAAAGCAGGTTGTGACCCTCCGGTAAACTGGCCTTTTATCTCAATGGACTGTCATCTTCCTAGGCTTATCGTTACCTCCTCTCTGTGTGCATGCCACAGGTGGGGTAGTCGGCCCTGGAATTCTGAAGTCACGTGCTCTCAACCTGGGGAGTCAGCAGAAGGGTGAGACTCTAATTTGCACCATCTTGGGTATTTTGCTGGTAGTGTTCCATGTGTTATCTGCCTGGTTTGTGGTTCAATAAAGTATTGCCACACTGTTTTACCCTCACACTGTGTAGTGTTATACCCATGGATAAAGGAGAGTGGGCATTCGGTGGAATAATCACTAGTCAATGCGGATTTGTCTGGCAAACCAGGGCACCCGCTGAACACCCTCCTCATGTCTCCACACATGCCTCTGGATCATCCAGATGGTCATAGGTGAATTTAAAATGGGCCTGGACATGTTCTGATATGAGCAGTAGGACTTTGCGTGCTCCACATGATCTTATTCCATGATGGTATAATGTTTTACTAATGGTAATATTGGAGACTGTGGTCCCAGCTCTCTTGAGGTCACTGATCAGGTCCTCCCATGTAGTTCTGAGATGATTCCTGACCTTTCTCAGAATCATCCTTACCCTGCGAGGTGAGATCTTGCATCGAGTCCAAGATCGAAGAAGATTGACAGTCGCCTTGTGTTTCTTCCATTAATAATTGCTCCAACAGTTGTTGCCTTATGACCAAGCTGCTTGCTTATTGACCTGTAGCCCATCTCAGCCTTGTGCAGATCTACAATTTTGTCCCTGGTGTCCTTAGACAGCTCTTTGGTCTTAGCCATGGTGTAGAGGTTGAAGTGTCATTGAAGTCATTACCTGTATAAAAGACACCTGTCCACACAATCAAACAGGTGCAATTAATACATGTAATGAGTGCAGATCAGGAGGGCTTCTTAAAAAATACACAGACCTGTTAGTTTTTCTTTAAGATTCTGCCTCTCACAGTTGAAGTGTGCCTATGATAAATATTACAGACCTCGCCATTCTTTGTAAGTGGGAAAACTTGCAAAATCGGCAGTGTATCAAATCATATTTTCTTCACTGTATGTTATTAACAAAGAGGAGCTGGGTAACTTTTGTAACAGCTTCAAATATGGCACGTGAGCTTGAAGTGCGGTAGGGAAGGGTATCCAGGCTTGAGGAGATTGGGCAGACATGTCCTGATTTATATGGTTGATTTTTTTTCTAGGCAATGAATGGCCGGATCCTCACTGCTGATGTTGGTGACCAGGGCCTGTGCTTTAGGGCTCAGGGGGAGTCATTTTGGATTGTTGGCTAGTGAAGTGATGAGCGTGGGAAGTAGGATTGTTTGGCCAGTTGAATGGCAGAGTTATAGGTTTTGAGCATGAATTTACAATGGAAGAAATCCTCTGCTAAAAGCGATTTTCTACACTGCCACTCAGTGCACCTTTGGCAACGCTGAAGAAAGCGTGTTTGCATTGTTTGCCAGGATTGCTGTTGTCTGTGTTAGGTCTTTCTGTGTGTAGCAGTTGCTGCTTCATCCAGGGTGCTCTGCAGTGTATAATTGTAGTGTGTCAAAGCTGAGTTTGGACAGAAGTGGGAGAAGATGGGAGTTAAAGATGAGTGTAGATTGTCCATAAGCTGCTGGGTGTTAATGGTACGTGTATTCCTATAAGTGTGGTAAGTGAGGGTGTCTCGGAAGAGGGGACAGTTCTTGACAGAGCAGGAAAGACGGTTGTGGTCATAGTGGGAGAGCGGAGTTTTTAAAGTCATGCACTGAGCAGAGTCGGGAGAAGACCAAGTCCAGAGTATTCTTGTCTTTATGCATAGGAGAGTTAGTTAGGCATCTCAATCTGAGTTAGTATTTGATTGTGTACATAGGTTACCTAAACCTCAAAGCCTTCCAACCTCAATCCCAAAGGACTCTATTGTGAAAGTACACTTTTTTCACATTAAAGTATTAATTAAAATTATCGAAGTTAGCTACCACCACTTCCAGAACGCTTCCACAACATAACTCTTTTTACTGATCTCACAGCAGCCACGATGGCGAGAAGAAGAGAGTTTATTGAAAGCACTAAAATCCTTAGGGAGAGAGCAAGGAGTGCAGTGCAAATGAGGGTTTCCAGTGAAACTATTTATAAACCAAGACGGTGTCAGACATATAGCTAATACCCCAGAAAATGCTATGATTCTGTGCAAAAATTGGAACCTGACTTCTGACTGCTCATCCATGAACTCTGAGAGTCCTGTTCCCCATCACTTGCAAACTGAATGGTCTAAGGCATCCAGTAGTAGAAGACGCAACACCTGAGGGACTTGTACCATGGCTCATTTCTGCTATAACCCTTCGGGTTCCTGATTATTATAATTGAAGGGTACCATGTTGCATCACCGCACAGGGCCCTTGGCAATGACTTTGCTCCAGGCCCATGCTGCAACACAAATGGCCGACGCTGGCACGATTCTTTATTGTTTTTGCTATTTTTTCTCTTTTAGGTCCTTTTTGGACGCCATCGAAATCCGATCCCCAAACTAACCAGGAGCTCTTCACTCCCTGGTCAACTTCTGTCTCAGGTTCTCTGAGGAAATGTTTTTTTTTTTGTATGTATATTGCTCTATTCCCTAAGAAGTTATGCTCACGTAAATGTTTCTATTTCACTTATGTCAGCAGAAACAGATATATGTTTAGTACATGGTCTCTCAATGCAACCTTTTTTACAGCAATCCATTTTAATGTCAGCATGGTAGTTAAAATAATGTCAATTAATGCTAAGGGTTTAAACTCCCCATTTAAGAGATCGACGTTATTTGTTTTCAAGAAACTCACCTGAATGAAAACTATCTCTGTAGGCTTAACAACAAAAAATTTCCTTTTTATATTCTCATCCCCAGCGTGCCATAAAAGACTCAGTGGCATTCTCAATAACCAAACAAATTATAGATAAGAACGGTAGATACATCATTTTACATTGTTTAACCCCATCATGACGCAACCTTTTTGCGTTTTCGTTTTTCACTCCCCTCTTTCACAGAGCCTTAACTTTTTTATTTTTCTGTCAATATGGCCATGTAAGGGCTTATTTTTTGCGGGACGAGTTGTACTTTTGAATGACATAATTGGTTTTACCATGTCTTGTACTAGAAAACGGGGAAAAAATTCCAAGTGTGGTGAAATTACAAAAAAAAGTGAAATCCCACACTTGTTTTTTGCTTGGCTTTTTTGCTAGGTTCACTAAATGCTAAAACTGACCTGCCATTATCATTCTCCAGGTCATTACGAGTTCATATACACCAAGCATGTCTAGGTTATTTTTTATCTAAGTGGTAAAGAAAAATTCAAAACTTTGCTAAAAAAAAATTGTACCATTTTCCGATACCCTTTGCGTCTCCATTTTTCGGGATCTCGGGTCATGTGAGGGCTTATGATTTGCGTGCCGAGCTGACGTTTTTAATGATACCACTGTTGTGCAAATATGTTCTTTTGATCGACCGTTATTGCATTTTAATGCAATGTCACGGCAACCAAAAAAACGTAATTCTGGCGTTTCTAATTTTTTTCTCGCTACGCTGTTTAGCGATCAGATTAATCCTTTTTTTTTCATTGATAGATCGGGCGATTCTGAAAGCGGCTATACCAATTATGTGTAGGTTTGATTTTTTTTTTTATTGTTTTATTTTGGAAGGGGCGAAAGGGGGGTGATTTAAACTTTTATATTTTTTTCATTTTATTCATATTTTTTAAAACATTTTTTTTTTTACTTTTGCCTTGCTTTAATAGCCTCCATGGGAGGCTAGAAGCTGGCATAGCCTGATCGGCTCTGCTTACATAGCAGCGATCATCAGATCGCTCCTATGCAGCTGAATTGCAGGCTTGCTATGAGCGCTGACCACAGGGTAAAGCTCACAGCAAGCCGGCATCAGTAACCTTAGAGGTCTCCAGAAGACCTCTGGTTACTGTGCCGACGCATCACTGACCCCTGATCATGTGACGGGGTCGGCGATGCTCGCATTTCCGGCCGCGCGGCCGGAAGCGCTAGTTAAATGCCGCAGACAGCGGCATTTAACTGGTTAATAGCGGCAGGTGGATCGCGATTCCTCCTGCCGCTGTTGTGCACACATGTCAGCTGTACAAAACAGCTGACATGCCACGACTTTGATGTGGGCTCAGCGCCGGAGCCCACATCAAAGGGGGAGACACGACATGCGCCGTACTAGTACGGGGCATGTCGTGAAGGGGTTAATTAATAATCTTGTTATTCCCTGATATCTATAAACGCGCCCAATGCCAAACAATGCAAATTTGTCAAGAAAATGATAACATTAGCTAAGATGAACAGATATGGCTCTCTCATCATAGTAGGCGACTTTAATCACACCTTATGGCCCTCAATGGATACTACTTCTAAGGCCGGCGTCACACTGGCGAGTTTTACGGACGTATGAGCGCAGAAAATACACCCGTAAAATACGTATAACACACGGCCCAATGATTCTCTATGTCCCAGCTCCTATCAGCCGTATTTTACTGATCCATATTATACGGTCTTCTACGGCCGTACAAAATCGCAGCATGCTGCGTTTGTCACCGTAATGCGCAAAAAAATCGCCAATGAAAGTCTATGGGGCGAGAAAAATACGGATTACACATGGACCAGCAGCGTGACTTGCGAGAAATATGCAGCGGTGTTCTATAGAAAAGCCAGTAATTCAATTGCCAGCTTTTCATTTCTCCTTCACAAACAGGATATGAGGCATGGTTTACATACAGTAAACCATCTCATATCCCTTTTTTTTTTGCATATTCCACACTACTAATGTTAGTAGTGTGTATGTGCAAAATTTGGGCACTGTAGCTTGTAAAATAAAGGGTGAAATGGCGAAAAAAATTGGCGTGGGCTCCCGCGCAATTTTCTCCGCCAGAGTGGTAAAGCCAGTGACTGAGGGCAGATATTAATAGCCTAGAGAGGGTCCATGGTTATTGGCCCCCCCTGGCTAAAAACATCTGCCCCCAGCCACCCCAGAAAAGGCACATCTGGAAGATGCGCCTATTCTGGCAGTTGGCCACTCTCTTCCCACTCCCGTGTAGCGGTGGGATATGGGGTAATGAAGGGTTAATGTCACCTTGCTATTGTAAGGTGACATTAAGCCAGATTAATAATGGAGAGGCGTCAATTATGACACCTATCCATTATTAATACAATAGTATGAAATGGTTAAGAAAACACACACACATTATTACAAAGTATTTTAATGAAATAAAGACACAGGTTGTTGTAATATTTTATTATACTGGTAATCCAGCTGAAGACCCTCGTTCTGTAACAAAGAAAAAATAAAACAAACAACAATATCTCATACCTTCGGATGCTCAGGTCAGTCCCACGAAGTAAATCCATCTGAAGGGGTTAAATCATTTTACAGCCAGGAGCTTTGAAAATTACTATCACAAGCTATATAATTTAGGAATTAACCCAATGACCTCACAACCAAACATGGATATAATTACATCCTTTCTTGATAAGGTTAAACTACCGTGTCTTAGCTTGACTCAATTAACCACACTATCCCACCCCTTCACAATTGATGAAGTCTCTAGAGCAATTGACTCACTTAAGTTAAATAAAGCTCCAGGCCGTGATGGGTTAACAAATGAATATTACAAAAAATATTAAAGTTCCCTGTCTCTGTACATGACAAAATTATTTAATTAAATCAGAAACTTTTCCTAAGGAAATGCTCAAAGCACTGATTATTACCTTTCCCGAACCTGGGAAAACTCTGGATACCCCTTCTAATTTTAGACCAATCTAGTTTATAATTTTAAATCTGAATTTAACATAAAGTTCTTTCAGTTAGACTACTTGATATTCTGCCCTTGTCCATAGAGATCAAGTGGGGTTTGTTAAAAACCGCCAAACCTTGGAGGTACTCTCCTCTTCATTAATATATGAATGCCCTCTCTGCTCCTCATGGTGGATGCGGAGAAGGCATTCGACTGATTACCTTGGGGATGCCTCAGCGAAGTGTTGAGGAAATTTTAATTTATTGGCCTTATCCTATCCTCTATCATGGCCTTATATAACTGCCCTTCAGCACAAATATATTCTTCGGGAGTTCTGTCCAATTCATTTTCAATCATTAACTGTCCAAGACAGGGGTACCCACTGTCCCCTCTGATTTTCACCCTAATAATGGAACCTTTTGCCCAGACAATTCGTTCCGCCACTAATATTACGGGTATAAGGATAGAGAAAAAAGACCATCGAATAAAGCTGTTTGCAGATGATGTGATCTTAAGTATTGCAAACCCAATGGAGTCGTTAAGAGGCATAACTCAAATTATTAAGGGCTTTGGAAACACTAGCTACTATAAAGTTAATGCTTCTAAATCAATGATTTTGGATATGGGTATTCAGCATAGCCTTAAAAACTCATTAAAGCAGATATTTCCCTATAGTTGGACAGCAGGGGCTATCCCATACCTGGGTATTTAGCTCATTTTCCCCATCAAAAATCTGGAAAGAGAAAACTTTCATGCGTTAATGTAAACTATAGCCGGGAAAATCTAGAAATACAGTAAATTTCCAATATCATGGATTGGAAGAATTTCTGTGGTAAAAATGATGTTGCTTCCTAAGATACTATATATTATTTCCGAAACGTGCCTATATTGGTTTCAGCACTTATGTTGAAGAAGTTGCAGAGTTTAATATTGAGATTTATCTGGAACGTTCAAAATAGGCAGAATTTCAGCAAACATTCTATATTTACCACTTAATAAGGGGGGTTTGGGATGTCCAAATATACAAAGGTACTATCAGGCTTCTTTGATAGACCAAATAAGGTGCTGGTGGAATGACAACACTTCTAAGCTTTGGGTAGATCTAGAATCTAGTATAGTAGAACATGAGAAAATGTCTCACTTCTTATGGCACCTAAGATTATCTAGGAATTTCTCTCCCAATACTTCCCCTATAATTGTAGGTGGACTAAACGTTTGGAGGAATAAAAACATAGGATATAAACTGGTCCCCTTTAGATTGGATAAAGTTTTGCTCGAAACACTGCAGTATGCCATTCCATTCCTTAACCCTGCTGTTCTGTTAGGTCAAAAATGACCGTTTTTGAAATTCTATAATGTTATAAAAATTCAGCGTGTGATTCTGAGACTTGAGGCTCCCTGACTTTTCGTCATTAGGGGGGTACTCTCTGTGGGAATTTTTTTTTTTTTTAATTTTTGTTAAAAATGACAGAACAGTACAAGTGTATGTGAAATTTAAACAGAACAGCAGGGTTAAGCTAGATAATTGGATAGAGGAATAACTCAACTGGGGAACATGATGCAAGCTAATGCTCTGTCTCCCTTTTCTTCACTGGTGGATAAATATAGAATTAATAAGAGAGACTTTTTCAAGTATCTTCAAATCAGACATTTTATGAACAGTATAAAAAATGAGTCAGAAAGCTTAAAATCTGATTATGAATACTATTTTTCTATTAATAAGGACTCTTCTAAAGGGATTTCTAGAGCATATAAAGCTATAAATTCTTTCACTGAGCTTAAGGGTATGTGCACACATAGAATGGACCTCTGCGTTTTACCTGCGGATTTACCGTCGATTTGACGCGTTTTTATGCGGATTTAGTGCGGATTCCCCTGCACTTTTACACCTGCGGATTCCTATTGTGGAGCAGGTGTAAACTGCTGCGGAATCCGCACAAAGAATTGACATGCTGCGGAATGTAAGCTGCAGTGTTTCCACGTGTTTTTTTCCGCAGCATGGGCACTGCGGATTGCATTTTCCATAGGTTTACATATTACTGTAAATGCATGGAAAGCTGCTGCGGATCCGCAGCAAAATCCGCAACGTGTGCACATAGCCTTAATCTTTGCCTTTTGTTACAAGATGAGAAAGGGCCTTAGGCTGTACTTTTACACAGTAAGAATGGTCACAGGCATTCCAGATAGACAAAAAATCACATAGCATAAACCATTTGGAAACCTCTAGGAAGATCTTGTACATGTGGTATTTCACCCTGTATCGTCTCAATAAGATATACCCACAAACATCAGCTTTATGCTAGAGGTGTCATTCAGAAGTGGGTGATTTGTTGCACATTTGGTGGTCATGTCCCCTAATCCGCATTTACAGGTTAAAGGTTTATAGTATGATTTCAGGGGTACTGGTATATGACAAAGTGTGGGATCCCGCAACAGCTTTATTATCTCTGAAACTTGAGCGACTCCAATACAAGGACACAGTACCTACAAGCCACACCCTTACATCTACATAGTCAATATAGCAAAGAATTGGAAAAGTGTTACAATTCCTTCATTGCAGGAGACAATGAGAAAAATTCATTATAATTGTATCATGGAACCCATCATAGCCAGTCGCCTGGGCAGGGTTGGGCAGGGTTAAACAATTTAAAGTTATCTGGGAAAAATGGTTTATTTACTCAAAGTACTCTTGTGATTGATATAAATTAAAATTCCTAACAATAATTATCCATTACATTCCTTTGATTACAATTAGGCAGCACAGAATACTTATTTGTGTAAGTCTGGGTTATTGTTAAAAATTATCTGGTTCCTTGCAAGGAAGTAATTTGGAATATTGACCAAATCTTGTACTATTGGTTAATGATTGCAATTAATTGAATGGCTGTGGTCAATGTATCGTCTTAGGGTACCGTCACACAGTGGCATTTTCATCGCTACGACGGTACGATTCGTGACGTTCTAGCGATATAGTTATGATCTCGCAGTGTCTGACACGCTACTGCGATCAGGGACCCTGCTGAGAATCGTACGTCGTAGCAGATCGTTTGAAACTTTCTTTCGTCGCTGGATCTCCCGCTGTCATCGCTGGATCGTTGTGTGTGACAGCGATCCAGCGATGCGTTCGCTTGTAACCAGGGTAAACATCGGGTTACTAAGCCCAGGGCCGCGCTTAGTAACCCGATGTTTAACCTGGTTACCAGCGAACCTCGGCATCGTTGGTCGCTGGAGAGCGGTCTGTGTGACAGCTCCCCAGCGACCACACAACAACTTACCAACGATCACGGCCAGGTCGTATCGCAGGTCGTGATCGATGGTAAATCGTATAGTGAGACGGTACCCTTACTCTGGAACCAATAAAGTTTGTTATAAAAAAAAAAAAAAAAAAGATTAGCAGGGTGTCTATATACAGCTGGAAGAGAGTAATATATACTGGGGGAGGGAGGCCCAGGGTTGAGGAAGACAAAAATAAATAAGATAGTTGTATAAATAAATGAGAAATGGAATTACTTTAGCAGTTACTATATTTTGTGGACTATAAGACACACTTTTAGCAAGAAAAATATCTTGCAAATAAGTGAGTGTGTCTTATAGATTGGAGGCAACTTCCTGTGACAGAGAAATTTGAGACAATGTCCTTCCTGATCAATAAGAGAACTGCTCTCTCGCCTCCAGCCCCACACTTATGTAATTAATTGGTGCAGAGCAGGAGGGGAAGGTATTGGGGCCTGTAGAGCAGGGCCGGCTCCAGGTTTTTGAGGGCCCCGGGCGAAAGAGTCTCAGTGGCCCCCCCCCCCCTTTAACACATACCACGATTCATGATGCCCAGATACAGTAAAATATAGGTATAGTACAATGCCAGATTTCACTCCTTACATGAGTGATCGCTATTGCAAATTCTGCAGTGTATATATACAGGACACGAGGAGTGGTACTGTGCAGTGTATATATACAGGAGGAGTGGTACTGTGCAGTGTATATATACAGGACAGGAGGAGTGGTACTGTGCAGTGTATATATACAGGACAGGAGGAGTGGTACTGTGTAGTGTATATATACAGGACAGGAGGAGTGGTACTGTGCAGTGTATATATACAGGACAGGAGGAGTGGTACTGTGCAGTGTATATATACAGGACAGGAGGAGTGGTACTGTGCAGTATATATACAGGAGGAGCGGTACTGTGCAGTGTATATATACAGGACAGGAGGAGTGGTACTGTGCAGTGTATATATACAGGACAGGAGGAGCGGTACTGTGCAGTGTATATATACAGGACAGGAGGAGTGGTACTGTGCAGTGTATATATACAGGACAGGAGGAGCGGTACTGTGCAGTGTATATATACAGGACAGAAGGAGCGATACTGTGCAATGTATATATACAGGACAGGAGGAGCGGTACTGTGCAGTGTATATATACAGGACAGGAGGAGCGGTACTGTGCAGTGTATATATACAGGAGGAGTGGTACTGTGCAGTGTATATATACAGGACAGGAGAAGTGGTACTGTGCAGTGTATATACACAGGACAGGAGAAGATGTACTGTGCAGTGTATATATACAGGACAGGAGGAGTGGTACTGTGCAGTGTATATATACAGGACAGGAGGAGTGGTACTGTGCAGTGTATATACACAGGACAGGAGAAGATGTACTGTGCAGTGTATATATACAGGACAGGAGGAGTGGTACTGTGCAGTGTATATATACAGGACAGGAGGAGTGGTACTGTGCAGTATATATACAGGAGGAGCGGTACTGTGCAGTGTATATATACAGGACAGGAGGAGTGGTACTGTGCAGTGTATATATACAGGACAGGAGGAGTGGTACTGTGCAGTGTATATATACAGGACAGGAGGAGCGGTACTGTGCAGTGTATATATACAGGACAGGAGGAGTGGTACTGTGCAGTGTATATATACAGGACAGGAGGAGCGGTACTGTGCAGTGTATATATACAGGACAGAAGGAGCGATACTGTGCAATGTATATATACAGGACAGGAGGAGCGGTACTGTGCAGTGTATATATACAGGACAGGAGGAGCGGTACTGTGCAGTGTATATATACAGGACAGGAGGAGTGGTAGTAAAGGTACGGATGAATGACCTCGGGGAGACCAAAAACATCCCACACCGCCGGAGGCACCATCACGTGTTTCTCAACGCAGTGATCCAGAACACTGCCCCCATCCCTTATGGGAAATATGCAAATGCATGTAGAGTAGCTGCGGAGACACCATCATGTGTTTCTCAACGCAAGCAATGAATAGCCAGGCCTTTCCCCGGGAAGGAACAACCATGGGAAAGGCAGCATCCAATAAAGGAAAACATCCAATACAGGAAAACCACCTATGCCAAGCATGGTATCCATCCACAGACAGCTGTTTCGGGGTTTTTGCCCCTCATCAGTGTGGAGTAGGAAACTGGCTATTAGGAGCAGTGCCTAGTAAAAAGGCTGTAAAGGTACGGATGAATGACCTCGGGAGGAGTGGTACTGTGCAGTGTATATATACAGGACAGGAGGAGTGGTACTGTGCAGTGTATATATACAGGACAGGAGGAGCGGTACTGTGCAGTGTATATATACACGACAGGAGGAGTGGTACTGTGCAGTGTATATATACAGGACAGGAGGAGTGGTACTGTGCAGTGTATACAGGACAGGAGGAGTGGTACTGTGCAGTGTATATATACAGGACAGGAGGAGTGGTACTGTGCAGTGTATATATACAGGGGAGAGGTACTGTGCAGTGTATATACACAGGACAGGAAGAGCGGTATTGTGCAGTGTATATATACAGGACAGGAGGAGCGGTATTGTGCAGTGTATATTGTTGTGAACTCTGTTTTTGGGCTCCCTCTTGTGGTCACAAGTGGTACTGTGTGAGTGCTGTCTTTGGGCTCCCTCTGGTGGCTCTTTGTGTCATTCTGCAGGTCTGAGGCTGGATCAGCTGTCTTGTTATCTGTTAGCTGGTTTCCTATTTAGCTCACCTGGACTATCAGTTGTTGCCTGCTGTCAATGTCTTCAGTGCTATTTTGGAGCTCTCCTGCATGCCTTCGTTATCAGTCTCTTCAAGAGAAGCTAAGTTTTTCTTTGGTCATTTTTTTGATCATCAGTGTTCATATGTTTCTTGGTTTATTTTTTTTTCTTGTCCAGCTTGCTAATATGTGATTTCCTTGCTTGCTGGTAGCTCTAGGGGGCTGAGTTTCTCCCCTCACACCGTTAGTTGGTGTGGTTCTTGTATTCTCAGCGTGGATATTTTGCATATGGTTTTTTACTGACCGCACAGTTCCCTATCTGTCTTCTGCTATCTAGTATTAGTGGGCCTCATTTGCTGAATCTGTTTTCATTTCTACGTTTGTATTTTCCCCTTACCTCACCGTTATTATTTGTTGGGGGCTTCCTATATCTTTGGGGTGATTTCTCTGAGGCAAGCGAGGTCTTACTTTCCCTCTAGGAGTAGATAGTTTCTCAGGCTGCGTCGAGACGTCCAGGATTTTAGGCACGTTCACCAGCTACCTTTAGTGTGTTTGGTTAGGATCAGGTTTGCGGTCAGTCCAGTTACCACCTCCCTAGAGCTCGTGTCTATATTCATTAACTTAGCTAATCCGTTTTGCGATCCTCAGCCACTAGGATCATAACAGTACAGCAGGCCAAAAAGTGTTTAATGTATCGCAGAAGTGGGATAAGAGAAGTCCTGAGTACAATTTTTTTTTTTTTCCTCTACCTTTGCTGCAGTCTGTCCAGCTTCTCTCATCCCCTTAATCTCTGGGTGGTTTTGAGTTCAGCTGCAGACATGGATATTCAGAGTCTGACTTCTAGTGTGGATCATCTTGCTGCAAGGGTGCAAAGCATTCAGGATTTTGTTGTTCATAGCCCTATGTCAGAGCCAAAAATACCTATTCCTGAGTTGTTTTCTGGAGATAGATCTAGGTTTCTGAATTTTAAGAATAATTGTAAATTATTTCTATCTTTGAGACCTCGTTCCTCTGGTGATTCCGCTCAGCAAGTTAAAATTGTTATCTCCTTGTTACGTGGCGACCCTCAAGATTGGGCTTTCTCTCTGGTGCCAGGAGATCCTGCATTGCTGAATGTGGATGCGTTTTTTTCTGGCGCTTGGACTGCTTTATGAGGAACCTAATCTTGAGAACCAGGCAGAAAAGGCTTTGTTGGCCCTCTCTCAAGGGCAGGATGAAGCAGAGGTGTATTGTCAAAGATTTAGGAAATGGTCAGTGCTTACTCAATGGAATGAGAGTGCCCTGGCTGCAAATTTCAGAGAAGGTCTTTCTGAAGCCACTAAGAATGTTATGGTGGGGGTTCCCCACGCCTGCAAGTCTGAATGACTCAATGGCTTTGGCCATTTAGATTGATCGGCGTTTGCGGGAGCGCAAATCAGCGCATCCTCTGGCGGTGTTTTCTGAACAGAGACCTGAGTCTATGCAATGTGACAGAATTCTGACCAGAATTGAGCGGCAAAGTCATAGACGTCAAAATGGGTTGTGCTTTTACTGTGGTGATTCTACTCATGTTATCTCAGCATGCTCTAAGCGCTTAAAAAAAATCGCTAAACCTGTCACCATTGGTACTATACAGCCTCAATTCATTTTGTCTGTTACTTTAATTTGTTCTTTGTCATCCTACTCGGTTATGGCTTTTGTGGATTCAGGTGCTGCCCTGAATCTGATGGATTTGTCGTTTGCCAGGCGCTGTGGTTTTGTCCTGGAGCCTTTGGAATTCCCTATTCCACTAAGGGGAATTGATGCTACACCATTGGCTGAGGATAAGCCTCAATATTGGACTCAAGTGACCATGTGCATGACTCCTGTACATCAGGAGGTGATTCGCTTTCTTGTGCTGCATAATTTGCATGATGTTGTCGTTTTGGGTCTGCCATGGCTGCAGGCCCATAATCCAGTTCTGGATTGGAAAGCTATGTCTGTTTCAAGTTGGGGTTGCCAGGGGATTCATGGCGATGCTCCTTTGGTGTCAATTGCTTCTTCCACTCCTTCTGAGGTCCCTGAGTTTTTGTCGGACTACCAGGATGTATTTTATGAGCCCAGATCCGGTGCCCTGCCTCCTCACAGGGATTGTGATTGCGCTATAAATTTGATTCCTGGTAGTAAGTTCCCTAAGGGACGACTTTTTAATTTGTCTGTACCAAAACATGCCGCGATGCGGAGTTATATAAAGGAGTCTTTAGAAAAGGGACATATTCGCCCGTCCTCCTCCCCTCTTGGTGCAGGATTTTTTTTTGTGGCCAAGAAGGATGGTTCTCTGAGACCTTGTATAGATTATCGTCTTCTAAATAAAATCACGGTCAAATTTCAGTATCCTTTGCCATTATTATCTGATCTGTTTGCTCGGATTAAGGGGTCCAGTTGGTTCACCAAGATAGATCTTCGTGGTGCGTATAACCTTGTGCGTATTAAGCAGGGGGATGAATGGAAAACAGCATTTAATACGCCCGAAGGCCATTTTGAGTACTTGGTGATGCCTTTTGGACTCTCTAATGCTCCTTCTGTGTTTCAGTCCTTCATGCATGACATCTTCCGAGAATATCTGGATAAATTTATGATTGTGTATCTGGATGACATTTTGGTCTTTTCTGAGGACTGGGAGTCCCATGTGAAGCAGGTCAGGATGGTATTTCAGGTTCTGCGTGCTAATGCCTTATTTGTGAAGGGCTCAAAATGTCTCTTCGGAGTACAGAAGGTTTCCTTTTTGTGTTTTATTTTTTCTCCTTCTACTATTGAGATGGACCCAGTCAAGGTCCAGGCTATTCATGACTGGACTCGGCCTACATCTGTTAAGAGTCTTCAGAAGTTCTTGGGTTTTGCTAATTTTTACCGTCGCTTCATTGCTAATTTTTCTGGCGTGGTTAAACCCTTGACGGATTTGACCAAGAAGGGTTCTGATGTGACTAATTGGTCTCCTGCGGCCGTGGAAGCCTTTCGGGAGCTGAAGCGCCGGTTTTCTTCGGCTCCAGTTTTGTGTCAGCCTGATGTCTCTCTTCCTTTTCAGGTCGAGGTTGATGCTTCTGAGATTGGAGCAGGGGCTGTTTTGTCGCAGAGAAGCTTTGATTGCTCTGTGATGAAGCCTTGTGCTTTCTTTTCAAGAAAGTTTTCGCCTGCCGAGCGGAATTATGATGCTGGTAATCGGGAGTTGGGTATTTGAGGGGTGGCGACATTGGCTCGAGGGAGCTAAGCATCGTGTGGTGGTCTTGACTGATCACAAAAATCTGATTTATCTCGAGTCTGCCAAGCGGCTGAATCCTAGACAGGCTCGTTGGTCGTTGTTTTTCTCCCGTTTCGATTTCGTGGTCTCATACCTGCCTGGTTCGAAGAACGTGAAGGCTGATGCTCTTTCTAGGAGTTTTGTGCCTGACTCTCCGGGAGTTTCAGAGCCGGCTGGTATCCTCAGAGAAGGGGTGATTTTGTCTGCCATTTCCCCAGATTTGCGTCGAGTGCTGCAGAAATTTCAGGTGGATAGACCTGACCGTTGCCCACCAGAGAGACTGTTTGTCCCAGATAGATGGACCAGCAGAGTTATTTCTGAGGTTCATTCTTCAGTGTTGGCAGGCCATCCTGGGATTTTTGGTACCAGAGATTTGGTGGCTAGGTCCTTCTGGTGGCCTTCCTTGTCGCGGGATGTGCGTTCCTTTGTGCAGTCCTGTGGGATTTGTGCTCGGGCTAAGCCTTGCTGTTCTCGTGCCAGCGGTTTGCTTTTGCCTTTGCCTGTCCCGAAGAGGCCTTGGACGCACATTTCCATGGATTTTATTTCGGATCTTCCAGTCTCTCAGAGAATGTCTATCTGGGTGGTGTATATAAAGAAGGTAGCGGGCACCACAAAGCATAAGTGAGTCAGGGATCAACCATATGCATATGAGAAAGACTATCAAGAAAAACTAAGAAAAAGGATATGCATAACACTGGGATCGACCAAAAAGATAACAACTTTATTCAAAAAGGCACATCAAAACGAGACATACATTTAAAAGCATTTAAAAATGGAAAAAACAGCACATAGCTAGTAAGCTACATGCAACCCCCCAGACAGTTGGAGACAAATGTCATTTTAGCACTGAACAATGTGACAAATATTTAGAGAAGGTGCGTGCATATGAATTAAAACACGTACACTAATATATACTCTGTCATGATCTCTGCAGGCAGAGATCATAGCAAGCCTATAGAGGGACAAGCTCTCGGAAGATGGAACTATACTGACCATGAACTAAGCCTGCCGCGCAACTAGAAATAGCCAGGTAGCATTTCCTATTTATCGCTAGATGCCCAGCTCTGGCCTAAGACCTAAATAGCTAGCAGAGGGAAATATAAGACCTGGCTCACCTCTAGAGAAATATTCCAAAGAAGACAGTAGCCCCCCACATATAATGACGGTGAGTTCAGATGAAACAACAAACGCAGCAGGAAAATAGTCTTAGCAAATTTGAGGTCCGCTTACTAGATAGCAGAAGACAGATAGTATACTTTCATGGTCAGCAGAAAAACACTAACAAAACACCATCCAGAGATTACCTTAAACTCTGGCATTAACTCATAACGCCAGAGTAGCAATCCCTGATCAACGAGAGCTTTCCAGACACAGTAACAAAACTTCAGCTGTGAACTGGAACAAATAGGCAAAACAAAACATGGACAAAAGTCCAACTTATCTAGTAGTTGTCTAGAAGCAGGAACAAGCACTGAGAGGCATCAGATAACATTGTTGACCGGCAAGAAACCACCAGAGAAATGAGCTTAAATAGCGACACCCACTACTGATGGAACCAGGTGAAACAGGAAAGAGGATGACAAGTCCAATTCCACAAGCGGCCACCGGGGGAGCCCAGAATCCAAATTCACAACAGTACCCCCCCCTCAAGGAGGGGGCACCGAACCCTCACCAGATCCACCAGGGCGACCAGGATGAGCCCTATGGAAGGCACGAACAAGATCAGAAGCATGAACATCAGATGCATTGACCCAAGAATTATCCTCCTGGCCGTAACCCTTCCAGTTGACCAGATACTGGAGTTTCCGTCTGGAAACACGAGAGTCCAAAATTTTCTCCACAACGTACTCCAACTCACCCTCAACCAACACCGGAGCAGGAGGCTCAACTGAAGGTACAACAGGTACCTCATACCTGCGCAATAACGACCGATGAAAAACGTTATGAATGGAAAAGGACGCAGGGAGGTCCAAACGGAAAGAAACAGGATTAAGAATCTCCAATATTCTATAAGGGCCGATGAACCGAGGTTTAAACTTAGGAGAAGAGACCCTCATAGGGACAAAACGAGAAGACAACCACACTAAATCTCCAACACAAAGCCGAGAACCAACACGACGATGACGGTTGGCAAAACGCTGAGTCTTCTCCTGGGACAACTTCAAATTGTCCATAACCTGCCCCCAGATGTGATGCAATCTCTCCACCACCGCATCCACTCCAGGACAATCCGAGGATTCCACCTGACCGGAGGAAAATCGAGGGTGAAACCCCGAATTACAGAAAAACGGGGACACCAAGGTGGAAGAACTGGCCCGATTATTGAGGGCGAACTCTGCCAATGGCAAAAAAGCAACCCAATCATCCTGGTCAGCAGAGACAAAACACCTCAGATATGTCTCAAGGGTCTGATTAGTCCGCTCGGTCTGGCCATTAGTCTGAGGGTGAAAAGCAGATGAAAAAGACAAATCTATGCCCATCCTAGCACAGAATGCCCGCCAAAATCTAGACACAAATTGGGTACCTCTGTCAGAAACAATATTCTCAGGAATACCGTGCAATCGGACAACATTCTGAAAAAACAGAGGAACCAACTCAGAAGAAGAAGGCAACTTGGGCAGAGGAACCAAATGGACCATTTTAGAGAAACGGTCACAGACCACCCAGATGACAGACATCTTCTGGGAAACAGGCAGATCTGAAATAAAATCCATCGAGATGTGTGTCCAAGGCCTCTTAGGAATAGGCAAGGGCAACAGCAGTCCGCTAGCCCGAGAACTACAAGACTTGGCCCGAGCACAAACGTCACATGACTGCACAAAGACTCGCACATCTCGTGACAGGGAAGGCCACCAGAAGGATCTTGCCACCAAATCCCTGGTACCAAAAATTCCGGGATGACCTGCCAATGCAGAAGAATGTACCTCAGAGATGACTCTGCTGGTCCAATCATCCGGAACAAACAGTCTATCAGGCGGACAACGATCCGGTCTATCCGCCTGAAACTCCTGCAAGGACCGCCGCAGATCAGGAGAAACGGCCGACAAAATTACTCCCTCCCTAAGGATACCTGTGGGTTCAGAATTACCAGGAGAGTCCGGGTCAAAACTCCTAGAAAGGGCATCTGCCTTAACATTCTTAGAACCCGGTAGGTATGACACCACAAAATTAAAGCGAGAAAAAAATAAAGACCAGCGCGCCTGTCTAGGATTCAGGCGTCTGGCAGTCTCAAGATAAATCAAATTTTTGTGGTCAGTCAATACCACCACCTGATGCCTAGCCCCCTCGAGCCAATGGCGCCACTCCTCAAACGCCCACTTCATGGCCAAAAGCTCCCGATTCCCAACATCATAATTCCGCTCTGCGGGCGAAAATTTGCGAGAAAAGAAGGCACAAGGCCTAATGACGGAGCAGTCGGAACCTTTCTGCGACAACACTGCCCCAGCTCCGATCTCCGAAGCGTCAACCTCAACCTGAAAAGGCAGATTCACATCAGGCTGACGCAACACAGGGGCAGAGGCAAAACGGCGCTTAAGCTCCTGAAAGGCCTCTACAGCATGAGGGGACCAATTAGCAACATCAGCGCCTTGTCTGGTCAAATCAGTAAGTGGTTTAACGACATCCGAAAAACCAGCAATAAATCGGCGGTAAAAGTTGGCAAAGCCCAAAAATCTCTGAAGACCCTTAAGAGAGGAGGGCTGAGTCCAGTCACAAATAGCTTGCACCTTGACGGGATCCATCTCAATGGAAGAGGGAGAAAAAATATACCCCAAAAAGGAAATTTTCTGGACCCCAAAAACGCACTTAGACCCCTTCACACATAAAGAATTAGACCGCAGAACCTGAAAAACTCTCCTGACCTGCTGGACATGAGAGTCCCAGTCATCAGAAAAAATCAGAATATCATCCAGATATATTATCATAAATTTATCCAGAAAATCGCGGAAAATATCATGCATAAAAGACTGGAAAACTGAAGGGGCATTAGAAAGACCAAAAGGCATGACCAAATACTCAAAGTGGCCCTCGGGCGTATTAAATGCGGTCTTCCACTCATCCCCCTGCCTGATCCGCACCAAATTATACGCCCCACGAAGATCAATTTTAGAGAACCACTTAGCACCCTCTATACGAGCAAACAAATCAGTAAGCAATGGCAATGGGTATTGATACTTAACAGTGATCTTATTCAGAAGCCGATAATCAATACATGGTCTCAAAGAGCCGTCTTTTTTTGAGACAAAGAAAAACCCAGCTCCCAAGGGAGAAGAAGATGGACGAATATGTCCCTTTTCCAAAGACTCCTTTATATATTCCCGCATAGCAGCATGTTCCGGCACAGACAAATTAAACAAACGACCCTTTGGATATTTACAACCCGGTATCAAATCTATGGCACAATCGCACTCACGGTGCGGAGGTAACGACCCAAGCTTGGGTTCGTCAAAGACGTCTTGATAATCAGAGAGGAACTCAGGGACTTCAGAGGGAATGGACGACGAAATAGAAACCAAAGGTACGTCCCCATGAATACCCCTACATCCCCAGCTCAACACAGACATTGCTCTCCAGTCCAAGACTGGGTTGTGAGACTGCAACCATGGCAATCCCAGCACCAAATCGTCATGTAAATTATACAGCACCAGGAAACGAATAATCTCCTGGTGATCCGGATTGATACGCATGGTTACTTGTGTCCAGTATTGTGGTTTATTATTAGCCAATGGGGTGGAGTCAATCCCCTTCAGAGGAATAAGAGTCTCCAAAGGCTCTAAATCAAAACCACAACGATTGGCAAAGGACCAATCCATAAGACTCAGAGCGGCGCCAGAGTCAACATAGGCGTCCGTGGCAATGGATGACAAAGAGCAAATCAGGGTTACAGACAAAATAAACTTAGACTGAATGGTGCCAATGGAAACAGACTTATCAAGCTTCTTTGTACGCCTAGAGCATGCTGATATAACATGAGTAGAATCCCCACAATAGAAACACAATCCATTCTTCCGTCTAAAATTCTGTCGCTCGCTCCTGGACAGAATTCTATCACACTGCATACTTTCTGGCGTCTTTTCCATAGACACCGCCAGATGGTGCACCGGTTTGCGCTCCCGCAGACGCCTATCAATCTGAATAGCCATTGTCATGGACTCATTCAGACCTGCAGGCAAAGGGAACCCCACCATAACATCCTTAACGGCATCAGAGAGACCTTCTCTGAAAGTTGCCGCCAAGGCGCACTCATTCCACTGAGTAAGCACAGACCATTTACGGAATTTTTGGCAGAAAACTTCAGCTTCGTCTTGCCCCTGAGATAGTGCCATCAAAGTTTTTTCTGCCTGAAGTTCCAAATGAGGTTCCTCATAAAGCAAGCCCAAGGCCAGAAAAAACGCATCCACATCGCGTAACGCAGGATCCCCTGCTGGCAATGAGAAGGCCCAATCTTGAGGGTCACCCCTGAGCAAGGAAATCACAATCCTAACCTGCTGAGCAGGGTCTCCAGCTGAACGAGACTTCAGAGACAAATAAAGCTTACAATTATTTCGGAAATTCTGGAAGCTAGCTCTATTCCCTGTGAAGAACTCCGGCAAAGGAATTCTCGGCTCAGATACCGGAGCATGTACCACAAAATCTTGTAAATTTTGTACTTTCGTGATGAGATTATTCAAACCCGCAGTTACACTCTGGAGATCCATTATTGTCAGGTGCACACAGAGCATACAGAGATTAGGAGGAGAGAGAGAAAAAAGACTGCAGCAAGGCAGACTGGAGGGAAAAAAAAAAAAAAAAAATTCCAGCAGACTTCTTATAACTCTCCTTTCTCAACCTGGGTCTTTAACACTTTATTGGCCGGTCAAACTGTCATGATCTCTGCAGGCAGAGATCATAGCAAGCCTATAGAGGGACAAGCTCTCGGAAGATGGAACTATACTGACCATGAACTAAGCCTGCCGCGCAACTAGAAATAGCCAGGTAGCATTTCCTATTTATCGCTAGATGCCCAGCTCTGGCCTAAGACCTAAATAGCTAGCAGAGGGAAATATAAGACCTGGCTCACCTCTAGAGAAATATTCCAAAGAAGACAGTAGCCCCCCACATATAATGACGGTGAGTTCAGATGAAACAACAAACGCAGCAGGAAAATAGTCTTAGCAAATTTGAGGTCCGCTTACTAGATAGCAGAAGACAGATAGTATACTTTCATGGTCAGCAGAAAAACACTAACAAAACACCATCCAGAGATTACCTTAAACTCTGGCATTAACTCATAACGCCAGAGTAGCAATCCCTGATCAACGAGAGCTTTCCAGACACAGTAACAAAACTTCAGCTGTGAACTGGAACAAATAGGCAAAACAAAACATGGACAAAAGTCCAACTTATCTAGTAGTTGTCTAGAAGCAGGAACAAGCACTGAGAGGCATCAGATAACATTGTTGACCGGCAAGAAACCACCAGAGAAATGAGCTTAAATAGCGACACCCACTACTGATGGAACCAGGTGAAACAGGAAAGAGGATGACAAGTCCAATTCCACAAGCGGCCACCGGGGGAGCCCAGAATCCAAATTCACAACAATACTCTTATACCACCAACGTGTACCCTACAGACATCAAGCAGTATTAAGGACAAAGGTATAATATACACACAAATTTAGGCTCAGAGTATGCCCCCTCATGCACCCTAAGAATTCCAATGAAAGCAAAACAATATATAAGATGTTAACCAGAGAACTGGGGGTAAGATAACCACATATTAGATAAAGATATACCACCCAGAAACAATAGCCAAGTTGTAAAGGAATATATCACCTAAAGACCAGGAGCGAGGCAAATAGTAAACTCCAAAGGAAGATGCCCTTGTAGCATCGATATGCATGGGGCTCAAGCTCTCCCCAGTATTAGCACTTTATATTTGAACTACCTCATCTCTACTCGGCATCTTTGCACTTTAGGCTCCTTTGGAGTTTACTATTTGCCTCGCTCCTGGTCTTTAGGTGATATATTCCTTTACAACTTGGCTATTGTTTCTGGGTGGTATATCTTTATCTAATATGTGGTTATCTTACCCCCAGTTCTCTGGTTAACATCTTATATATTGTTTTGCTTTCATTGGAATTCTTAGGGTGCATGAGGGGGCATACTCTGAGCCTAAATTTGTGTGTATATTATACCTTTGTCCTTAATACTGCTTGATGTCTGTAGGGTACACGTTGGTGGTATAAGAGTATATATTAGTGTACGTGTTTTAATTCATATGCACGCACCTTCTCTAAATATTTGTCACATTGTTCAGTGCTAAAATGACATTTGTCTCCAACTGTCTGGGGGGTTGCATGTAGCTTACTAGCTATGTGCTGTTTTTTCCATTTTTAAATGCTTTTAAATGTATGTCTCGTTTTGATGTGCCTTTTTGAATAAAGTTGTTATCTTTTTGGTCGATCCCAGTGTTATGCATATCCTTTTTCTTAGTTTTTCTTGATCATCTGGGTGGTGTGTGATCGTTTTTCAAAAATGGTCCATTTGGTGCCCTTGCCTAAGTTGCCTTCCTCCTCCGATTTGGTTCCTCTATTTTTTCAGAATGTGGTTCGCTTGCACGGCATCCCTGAAAATATTGTGTCTGACAGAGGATCCCAGTTTGTGTCCAGATTTTGGCGGATCTTTTGTGCTAAGATGGGCATTGATTTGTCTTTTTCGTCGGCCTTCCATCCTCAGACGAATGGCCAAACCGAGCGAACTAATCAGACCTTGGAAACTTTTTTAAGATGTTTTGTTTCTGCTGATCAGGATGATTGGGTGACTTTTTTGCCATTGGCCGAGTTTGCCCTTAATAATCGGGATAGTTCTGCTACTTTGGTTTCGCCTTTTTTCTGCAATTCTGGTTTTCATCCTCGTTTTTCCTCGGGTCAGGTTGAGCCTTCTGACTGTCCTGGGGTGGATTCTGTGGTGGATAGGTTGCAGCAGATTTGGAACCATGTGGTGGACAATTTGAAGTTGTCACAGGAGAAGGCTCAGCGCTTTGCCAACCGCCGTCGCGGTGTGGGTCCCCGACTTTGTGTTGGGGATTTGGTATGGCTGTCTTCTCGGTATGTTCCTCTGAAGGTCTCCTCTCCTAAATTCAAGCCTCGCTTCATCGGTCCTTATAAGATTTTGGAAATCCTTAACCCGGTGTCATTTCATTTGGACCTCCCAGCGTCGTTTGCCATTCATAACGTGTTCCATAGGTCTTTGTTGCGGTGGTATGTGGTGCCTGTGGTTCCTTCTGTTGAGCCCCCTGCCCCGGTGCTGGTTGAGGGCGAATTGGAGTACGTGGTGAAGATCTTGGATTCTCGTATTTCTAGACGGAGGCTTCAGTATTTGGTTAAGTGGAAGGGCTATGGTCAGGAGGATAATTCCTGGGTTGTCGCCTCTGATGTTCATGCGGCCGATTTGGTTCATGCCTTCCATGTGGCTCATCCTGATCGCCCTGGGGGTTTTGATGAGGGTTCGGTGACCCCTCCTCAAGGGGGGGTACTGTTGTGAACTCTGTTTTTGGGCTCCCTCTTGAGGTCACAAGTGGTACTGTGTGAGTGCTGTCTTTGGGCTCCCTCTGGTGGCTCCTTGTCATTCTGCAGGTCTGAGGCTGGATCAGCTGTCTCGTTATCTCTTAGTCCAGGTGAGCTAAATAGGAAACCAGCTATCAGTTGTTGCCTGCTGTCAATGTCTTCAGTGCTATTTTGGAGCTCTCCTGCATGCCTTCGTTATCAGTCTCTTGAAGAGAAGCTAAGTTTTTCTTTGTTCATTTTTTTGATCATCAGTGTTCATATGTTTCTTGGTTTATTTTTGTTTCTTGTCCAGCTTGCTAATATGTGATTTCCTTGCTTGCTGGTAGCTCTAGGAGGCTGAGTTTCTCCCCTCACACCGTTAGTTGGTGTGGGGGTTCTTGTATTCTCAGCGTGGATATTTTGCATATGGTTTTTTACTGACCGCACAGTTCCCTATCTGTCTTCTGCTATCTAGTATTAGTGGGCCTCATTTGCTGAATCTGTTTTCATTTCTACGTTTGTATTTTCCCCTTACCTCACCATTATTATTTGTTGGGGGCTTCCTATATCTTTGGGGTGATTTCTCTGAGGCAAGCAAGGTCTTACTTTCCCTCTAGGAGTAGATAGTTTCTAAGGCTGCGTCGAGATGTCCAGGATTTTAGGCACATTCACCGGCTACCTTTAGTGTGTTTGGTTAGGATCAGGTTTGCGGTCAGTCCAGTTACCACCTCCCTAGAGCTCGTGTCTATATTCATTAACTTAGCTAGTCCGTTTTGCGATCCTCAGCCACTAGGATCATAACAGTATATATACAGTGCCTACAAGTAGTATTCAACCCCCTGCAGATTTAGCAGGTTTACACATTTGGAATTAACTTGGCATTGTGACATTTGGACTGTAGATCAGCCTGGAAGTGTGAAATGCACTGCAGCAAAAAAGAATGTTATGTCTTTGTTTATTTATTTTTTTAAATTGTGAAAAGTTTTTTCAGAGGGTCATTTATTATTCAACCCCTCAACCCACCAGAATTCTGTTTGGTTCCCCTAAAGTATTAAGAAGTAGTTCAGGCACAAAGAACAATGAGCTTCACATGTTTGGATTAATTATCTCTTTTTCCAGCCTTTTCTGACTATTTAAGACCCTCCCCAAACTTGTGAACAGCACTCAAACATGGTCAACATGGGAAAGACAAAGGAGCATTCCAAGGCCATCAGAGACAAGTTCGTGGAGGGTCACAAGGCTGGCAAGGGGTACAAAACCCTTTCCAAGGAGTTGGGCCTACCTGTCTCCACTGTTGGGAGCATCATATGGAAGTGCAAGGCTTATGGAACTACTGTTAGCCTTCCACGGCCTGGACAGCCTTTGAAAGTTTCCTCCCGTGCCGAGGCCAGGCTTGTCCGAAGAGTCAAGGCTAACCCAAGGACAACAAGGAAGGAGCTCCGGGAAGATCTCATGGCAGTGGGGACATTGGTTTCAGTCAATACCATAAGTAACGTACTCCACCCAGTAGCGTAGCTACCAGGGGGGCAGAGGGTGCGGTCGCCCTGGGCCCCGAGCTCAGAGGGGGCCCACCTGGAGCTACGCTACCCTTAACTATATTAGCCTACTTGCACGCCAATATAGTTGAGCTAGCCTCTGCAGCAGAGCAGGGACAGAATCTCCCTGCACTGCCGCGATCTGTCCTGTAGAGGAGCATGTACCCGGGGACGCTGGGTGCCAGCACTGTACCTGCTGCCTCCAGCATACTGCAGACATGCACACATTGCCGGCTGTGTGGTGTCTGCAGCTGAAGAGACTTCAGGACGCTGCTTCTTCCCTCCCTGAGCCCTGCATACAGGAGCAGGACAGGAGACAGGACGACGTAGGAGCTCAGGCTGCAGGGGGCTGGAGGTGACTGCACTGTGCAATAAGGAGGAGGCAGGACACTGCTCCCCTCCTGACAAGTCCCTGAGATTTCTTGCATCCGTTTTGCTCTGTCTCTGTCAGTCTCTCTCAGTCTCTCTCTGTCAGTCTCTCTCTGTCTCGCTCTCTGTCTCTCTCGCTCTGTCAGTCTCGCTCTCTGTCTTGCTCTCTGTCTCCCTCTCACTCTGTCTCGCTCTCTCTGTCTGTCTCACTCACGCTCTCTCGCTCTCACTCTCTGTCTCGCTCTCACTCTCTGTCTCGCTCTCACTCTCTGTCTTGCTCACTCTCTGTCTCGCTCACTCTGTCTCGCTCAGTCTGTCTCGCTCAGTCTGTCTCGCTCAGTCTGTCTCACTCAGTCTGTCTCACTCAGTCTGTCTCGCTCAGTCTGTCTCGCTCAGTCTGTCTCACTCAGTCTGTCTCACTCAGTCTGTCTCACTCAGTCTGTCTCACTCAGTCTGTCTCACTCAGTCTGTCTCACTCACTCTCTGTCTCGCTCTCTCAGTTTCGCTCTGTCTCGCTCTCTCTGTCTCTCTGAGTCTCTGTCTCTCAGGGTCAGTCACTCTCTGTCACTCTCTCAGTCTGTCAGTCTCTGTCTCTCACTGTCTCTCTGTCTCAGTCTTTGTCTAGTGCTCTCTCTGTGTCTCTCTGTCAGTCTCGGTCTCTGTCAGTCTCTCTCTGTCACTCTCTGGCAGTCTCTCTCTGGCTCAGTCTTTGTCTCACTCTCAGTTTGTCTCTGTCTCGCTCTCTGTCTCGCTCTCAGTCTCTGTCAGTCTCTCTGTCTCTCTCTCAATCTGTCTGTCTCTCTGTCAGTCTCTCTCTGTCTCTCAGTCTCTCTGTCTCAGTCTAGGTCTCGCTCTCTCTGTCTCAGTCTCTCTGTCTATCTCTCTCTGTCTGTCTCTCAGTCTCTCTCTATCTCTTGTAATGTGGTCCTGCAGCTGGGGTCAGGGTCCTATCAGTCCAGTGTGTGTCATCTCATATCAGTAAATACAAGGTAACAAACATCATAAAAATCCCCATAAAGTTGAGTATAAGGCTACTTTCACACTAGCGTTAACTGCAATACGTCGCAAATGCGTCGTTTTGCCGAAAAAACGCATCCTGCAAAAGTGCTTGCAGGATGCGTTTTTTCTGCATTGACTAACATTAGCGACACATTTGCGACGCATTGACACACGTCGCAACCGTCGTACGACAGTTGCGCCGTGTTGTGGCGGACCGTCGGGAGCAAAAAACGTTACATGTAACGTTTTTTGCTCCCGACGGTCCGCTTTTTCCGACCGCACATGCGCGGCCGGAACTCCGCCCCCACCTCCCCGCACTTCCCCGCACCTCACAATGGGGCAGCGGATGCGCTGAAAAAATGCATCCGCTGCCCCCGTTGTGCGGCGGAGACAACGCTAGCGTCGGGGAGCCCGACGCTAGTGTGAAAGTAGCCTAAATATATATGATGACAAACCAAATAGAATAAAAATGGGAACAGCCAGTAGGTGAGTATAGATAATTACAATCACATATAGATGCATATGTATACTCAGTCTGAATAACATGGCCCGCAAATGGGGAGAAGGGAAAAAAAGAAGAGATGACATACAGGGGGCGCACTTTCTTCTTTCATTGTGTGATATTTTACCTCCCCCCCCCCCCCCCCCCCCTTTCTTCTGCTTTCCTCTTGTTTTCCATTCACCTCTTTAGGGTTTGTGTCCACGTTCAGGATTGCATCAGGATTTGGTCAGGATTTTTCATCAGTATTTGTAAGTGGGTGATAAATGCAGAATTGGTGCATGTGTTTCTATTATACTTTTCCTCTAATTGTTCCACTCCTGGTTTTGGCTTACAAATACTGATGAAAAATCCTGACCAAATCCTGATGCAATCCTGAACGTGGACACATACCCTTAGGGTCTTGTCCAGACAAGAGTATTCCTTTTAGGGTTTCCTGGTTTAATTCAGGGACCTATTCCCATATGATGGACTCTATACGCATTTACTGGCTGTTTTTATTTTCTGCAATTTGCAGCCCACAGAAAGGGACAGAGTCCAGGATCCAAGAAAGATACAACGTGGGGGCTAAAGCGGGGGCCATTATACATTTTCGATTACAGCAGGATCATCTACTGAGGTTCCCCCTATACCCATGATTAAAGTGTGCCACCATAGTTGTAATCAAGGGTTAGGGGCCCACTCAGAAGGTTCGCCCCCCCTGAGCTGAACCCTTAGCTACGCCTCTGACTCCACCGCAATGGTCTCCGTTCCAGACGAGCCCGTAAGGTACCTTTACTTTCAAAGCGTCATGTCAAGGCTCGTCTACAGTTTGCTCATGATCACTTGGAGGACTCTGAGACTGACTGGTTCAAGGTTCTCTGGTCTGATGAGACCAAGATCGAGATCTTTGGTGCCAACCACACACGTGACGTTTGGAGACTGGATGGCACTGCATACGACCCCAAGAATACCATCCCTACAGTCAAGCATGGTGGTGGCAGCATCATGCTGTGGGGCTGTTTCTCAGCCAGGTGCCTGGCCATCTGGTCCGCACCCGAGGGAAGATGGATAGCACGGCCTACCTGGAGATTTTGGCCAAGAACCTCCGCTCCTCCATCAAGGATCTTAAGATGGGTCGTCATTTCATCTTCCAACAAGACAACGACTCAAAGCACACAGCCAAGAAAACCAAGGCCTGGTTCAAGAGGCAAAAAATCAAGGTGTTGCAGTGGCCTAGTCAGTCTCCTGACCTTAACTCAATTGAAAACTTGTGGAAGGAGCTCAAGATTAAAGTCCACATGAGACACCCAAAGAACCAAGATAACTTGGAGAAGATCTGCATGGAGGAGTGGGCCAAGATAACTCCAGAGACCTGTGCCGGCCTGATCAGGTCTTATAAAAGACGATTATTAGCTGTAATTGCAAACAAAGGTTATTCCACAAAATATTAAACCTAGGTGTTGAATAATAATTGACCCACACTTTTATGTTTAAAATTTATAAAAATTTAACTGAGCAACAAAACTTTTTGGTTTGTAAGATTTATGCATCTGTTAATAAATCCTGCTCTTGTTTGAAGTTTGAAGGCTCTAACTTATTTGCATCTTATTAAACCTGCTAAATCTGCAAGGGGTTGAATGCTACTTTTAGGCACTGTACAGGACAGGAGGAGCGGTACTGTGCAGTGTATATATACAGGACAGGAGGAGTGGTACTGTGCAGTGTATATATACAGGACAGGAGGAGTGGTACTGTGCAGTGTATATACAGGGGAGTGGTACTGTGCAGTGTGTGTGTGTGTATGTATATATATATATATATATATATATATATACTAGACTGTGGCCCGATTCTAAAGCATCAGGTATTCTAGAATATGCATGTCCCCGTAGTATGTGATTCGCGGAAGACTGCCCGTCGCTGATTGGTCGAGGCAACCTTTATGACATCATCGTCGCCATGGCAACCATTATGACATCTACGTCGGTACTGTGCCCGTCGCTGATTGGTCGAGGGCTGGCGGCCTCGACCAATCACAGACGCGGGATTTCCAGGACAGACAGAAAGACAGACAGACGGAAAAACCCTTAGACAATTATATATATAGATATACAGGAGGAGTGGTACTGTGCAGTGTATATATACAGGGGAGTGGTACTGTGCAGTGTATGTGTATATATATATATATATATATATATACACAGGAGGAGTGGTCCTGTGCAGTGTATATATACAGGACAGGAGGAGTGGTACTGTGCAGTGTATATGGAGCGCCCCCACTGCCGCAGGGCCGAGGGGTACCCGGTACCGGGCCTCTCTGTCTCGGTTCTGGGAGTGTCACGGTGGCTAGACCCGGTCCGTGACCCTGCTGAGGAGCGTCCAGTGAAAGTGGAGAGTGATGTTGTTGTGGTGTGGTGCGGGTCGCGATGAATAACGAGGACACCAGGTTGCAGTCTCTTTACCTCTTTACTGAAGGTCTCGAGGTACTCAATCCAGAGCACTGTTAACAGGGCTGTCTGAGACCGGCCGGTCCGAAGGCACATCAGGAGTTCCCTTAACACGTGGGAATTAGTGTCTACCTTCTAGCGCCTGTGTGTTGTAGTCCTTCCCTGCTGAGCACCCCGGGATAGTCCTCACAACTCTTATGTCTGTCTCTGATGTTCGTTCTCTCCGTCCCCCAGATGATATGGATAGAACGCACCCGTATGACGGGGTAGGCCTGGAGTTCTTCTGGGACCCTAGAGTCGCCCCTCTCCCACAGCTGCCTCCGTTGTCTGCTTAGGAGTTTAAGTGAGACAGCCAACCTATAATTGGCTGTCCTGCCGTGGTTTGAAGTAATGCTTAGAGTCTCTTACTTGCTCGGCGTTCCGGCCACCGACTGTTTGCGCCTCAGAAGGATGTTGCCTCGATCTTACAGCACGACTCCTTCTGGTCCTATTGCCTCCTAGCTGTATTCCCGTTTCTTCCTTCTTGTCCTTTCTTATCAATCTGCCAGGATCCCATCCCTGACAGGTCCTCTCTTTAGCTCTTCCCAGTTACTTCTCCCTGTCTTCCTGTCCAACCCCCAGTTTTACCAGAGTGTGAGGAGTGGCCTACTAGATAGAACCACTCCCCCTGGTGGCAGGAGTGTGAAGTGTAGTGTGTGTGATACCTGGTCAGGTGAACTCCTTTAGTGCAATCAGACGCAACATCATTCCCCTTAGCGGCAGAGCGACATTACTGCAACGACCAGGACTCTGGGGCGCTGTACTCCCCCCCGGTTAAATCCAGTACTCCCAGACTGGGAAAATAAGAACAACAATACATGTTAACAGAAAACACATGCAAAATTTTGAAATATCATGAACAACTAAACATAACAGTGCTTCCCTTTATGGGAGGTGAGGACTCTTGAACGTTGCGAAAGTTAGGTCATGCACAGTTTGACTCTCAGTTCAGTGGTTGAAACAGCGGGGACCCCGGGTAAACAAAGGGGTCCCCTTTTGAAAGTTTTGGAGCAATTCACTGTCCATTACTCCGTTGTCCATTTTAAAACCTGTAACAAAAGATATGCACACAAACATTTTCAACTAAATAGCAGCCCTCATTAATACCTCCAAGTTTTGTAGCGGAGGGGAGTTTGATTCTTGGTGCTGCGTGTAGACCTTCGCAGCGCAGGGGTTGCTATCGGTCTCACAGGGCCCGCTATACTTGCTACCGCTGGTGTAGTGCACTGTCTTCTGGCTACACTTCTAGTGAGTCTGGGTAGCACTGGCAGGCTGGAGCTCTCAGAGCTGCTGCTACCAACAGTGGGTACAGCAGGTTCGCCGATAGCAGAAGAAGGGCTTGCCGGTTCAACAGTTGGCATGGCATCTTCGGGCTGGATCTGCTGAGTTTGCAGGCCTGGACGAGCTGGCACCACCGTCAGTTCTAGTGGGTTCGGTTGACGGAACGTTAGGACAGGTACCACGATGGCCTGATTTATCTGAGTCCAGGACTGGCGAAAATCGTCAAGAACAGTGTGTATCATCTTCTCTTCCATAGGTGGGGAGGTTCTTGGATCTGTTTCCCTCTCTCTCAACTTATCAGGGCATACTTTAAGGTGGTCTCTGGATACTGCCGATGAGGTCTCTCCCCCATCTTTGCTGATGAGACAGACTTTAATATTGTCGAAATCGGACGGCAGGATGGTATACGGTTCCGCTTCCCATTGGTCGTCAAGCTTGTGTAGCCTTCTCTTCCGCTTGAGTACTTGCTCACCAGGTGGCAAGGGAATCGCAGGAGCGTGCTGGTTGTAGTCCCTTTCCTGTTTTTGCCTGGCCTGAGCGAGGATTCTTTCCATGCATTCCTGTACCTTGCGGTACCTTTGCTGCCGCTCTATCCCAATCGACATCCGGCGAGGTATCCTCGGGGGTTAGGACCCCCATGTCCAGATCAACGGGTAACTTGCTAGACCTTCCTCGCATCAGGTACGCTGGAGTGCATTTTGGTGGAATTTACTGGGATGTGATTGTATATGTCCACCAAGTCAGGCAACTTTGTTGGCCACAGGTTCTGTTCCTCTACGGGCAAGGTCTTCAGTAAGTTGATCACCACTTGGTTCATCTTTTCGCACATCCCGTTGGTTTGGGGATGGTACGGTGTGGTTCTGATCTTACACCCGTACAGATGGCAGAACTCTTGGAACACTTCTGCTTCGAATGCTGGTCCCTGATCGGTCAGTATCTTCTCCGGGTAGCCATGGGGTCTACAAAAGTACTGCTGGAAGGCCTTGGCGGCTGTCCTGGCCGTGAGGTCCTTGACAGGTACAACCATCAAAAATCTGGAGTAGTGATCTACGATGGTAAGAGCGTAGATATAGCCTGACCGGCTAGGTGTCAGCTTCACATGATCCAGCGCGACCAGTTCAAGCGGCCATTTGGTGATGATGGGCTGCAAGGGAGCCCGTTGGCTGTCACGGTCCTTCCTGCGTAGGCTGCATGGACCGCACTCCCGACACCACTTTTCAATGGCTCTCTTCATGCCAATCCAATAGAACCTCCCTCGGAGTAGCCTCTCCAGCTTCCTCCATCCGAAGTGTCCGGCTCCATCGTGGTAGGCTCCCAGAACCATGGGCGCATCTCACCTTGGCACCACTATCTGCCATACCAATTCATGAGTACGTGGATCGATGCTCCTCCGGCACAGCTTGCCATCATGGATAAACAGTTTGCTTCTCCCCTTCCACAGCTGTCGTGTCTCCTGTGGATCATCCGGGCCGGGATGCAACCCTGCCTGCGTCAAGAGCTCTTTCACCCGACGGACCGCGGGGTCACCATCCTGGGTCTCCGCCCATCCGTGATGGGGCAGGGGATTCAGCGTGGCATCCTGTTGGTTCTTGTACCTGTTCTTCACATGATGGGAGTACTGAGCGGCTTTGGGGCGATGGAATGCAGGCAGCTCCACCTCTTCAAGTGCCTCCGGGTCCTCCCCTGCTTCTGGTAAATTGGGCATTCGGATAAAGGCATCGGCATTCGCATTCTTGCATCCTGCCCGGTACTTGATGGTCAGCCGGGCCATCCACCGCTGTTCCAAGGCCCCGAGTTTGGCTGTATCCAAGTGCGTCAGCGGATTGTTATCCGTGAAGACGGTGAATTTTGCCAAGGCCAGGTAGTGTTTGAACCTCTCTGTCACTGCCCAGACGATGGCAAGGAATTCCAGCTTAAAGGAACTGTAGTTGTCAGGGTTCCTTTCCGTGGGGCGAAGCTTCCTGCTGGCGTAAGCGATTACCCTCTCCTTGCCTTTCTGGACCTGGGACAGCACGGCCCCCAATCCTACATTGCTGGCATCCGTATACAGCACAAACGGTTGGTCATATTCAGGGTAGGCCAGTACCTCTTCTCCCGTCAGTGCCGACTTCAAGCAAGTGAAGGACCCTTCCAGCCCCTCGTTCCAATCAAATGGGGTGTTCCTCCCCTTGGTCTTCTTTGATTCGCCCACCAACAGGTCTTGCAAGGGCGCGGCCTTCTTGGTGAAGTCCTTAATGAACCTCCGGTAATAGCGTACCAGCCCGAGGAACTGCCGGACTTCGTGGAGGTTGCTGGGTTTCGGCCAGTCTTTGATCACCGTGACCTTGTCGGGGTCTAGGGCTACTCCTTCAGCGCTCACCACATGGCCCAGGTACTGCACTTTGGGTTTCAGCAGATGACACTTGGACGGTTTCACCTTTAAGCCAAAGTTGGACAGGGCTTCAAACACCTCAGCCAGGTGCTTCAGATGGTCTTTGTAGGTCTTAGAGAAGACAATAACATCATCCAAATACAGCAGTACGGTTTCAAAGTTCTTGTGTCCCAGACAGCACTCCATCATCCTCTGGAACGTCCCCGGGGCATTGCACAATCCGAAGGGCATGTAGTTGAACTCGCAGAGACCCATCGGTGTCGTGAAGGCCATCTTTTCTTTGTCAGCCTCAGCCACGGGAACCTGCCAGTACCCACTGGTGAGATCTAAGGTAGAGAAGTAGTTAGCAGATTTTAAGGCAGCCAGAGACTCCTCTATCCTGGGCAGTGGGTATGCATCCTTATGTGTAATGCGATTCAACTACCTGTAATCAACGCACATCCTTATTGTGCCATCTTTCTTTTTAACAAGGACTAATGGAGCTGCCCAGGGGCTACAACTGTCTCTCACCACCCCAGCCTCCTTCATTTCTCGCAACATGTCCTTGGCACACTGGTAATGAGCTGGGGGTACAGGGCGGTATCTCTCTTTTATGGGCCGGTGATCTCCCGTGGGGATATGATGTTGGATCCCTTTCACCTGTCCAAAATCTAAGGGGTGTTTGCTAAATACCCGCTCGTACTCGTGAACCACCCTGTAGGCCCCCTGTTTCTGATGGGATGGGGTGGAGTCAGTGCCCACATGCAATTCCCGACACCAATCTTTCAAGTGCCCTGCAGAACCGTTGTCCTCCGTCAGGTTAGACGGGACCAAGGGCCCAGGTGTCTGTATCACACTATTATTGACAGCGAACAGTTTGGCAAGCGTGGCATACTTGGTGAAGTGGACCTCTTCCTCCCCACAATTAAGGACACGTACGGGCACCCTCCCCTGGCGGACGTCGAACACCCCCCCTGGCTGTCAGGAGAGTAGGCCTATTGTCTGAATATACGGGTTCTACCAGGGCCTGGTAGTCCTTACCCCTGAGGCCTATGGCTGCCCGACACCATATTAACATCTCACTCCTGGGGGGTATTGCGATAGGGTTTGAATCACTCACAGTGACACGACCAATTTCACCACGTCATCTCTACCTGCTGTCTCTGCATCAGAGCTCTGATTTCTTTTTGCAGGGCACGTTGTTCACTGTAGCCAGCGGTTTCTGCTACCTGTTGTAACAAGACAATAACTTCTGCAAGACAATTTTCTATAACATTGGTACCGATAGTCATCATGGGATTACATTCACGGCGGTCAATATCAACAATTACATTCCCTTGGGCCTTCAGTTCCACCCGCCCCACCTTGATGGTGACCTCTTTATACCCCACTTGTGGCAATGGCTGACCATTACTGGCTATTATGGTGAAATCGTCATCGGGGCCCCGAGTAATATCGGTGTCCTCCCAATACCGTTTATAAAGCACATAAGGCATAGTAGTCACCTGAGAACCGGTGTCCAGCAGAGCGTTCATGGGGATACCGTTGATCACAACAGGAAGAACTGGTCGCCCTCCAACGTATTTGGCTCTCCAATGCTGTGGGCCTGATCGTCCTACTCCTGGGGGTTGGCCCTTTGCCCCAGGGGTTGCTCGTTTAAAGGACAGTACCTTGCAAGGTGACCCACCTGGTGACAGCGGCGGCAGATGGGTCGTCCGTCCCGATGGAAGTGATCGTCGTCCCGGCTTCTGGTCGGCGGAGTCCTCCTCTGTCGCATCCAAGGGACATCTTCTGGTCTGGAGGCCAGCTGGATCTTCTCCTTGGGGGCCTCCTGTAGGGACTGCACCATCTGGGCTAGGGCAGCAATGCTCTTGGTCAGCTCCTGCATCTGGAGGCAGAGTCCTGCAGGGGAGTCGTCCTCTAGGCTCTGGGCATCGGCCTCGGCGGCGACTGGGGCATCCGACGCCACATCCTGGTGGTATATGAGAGCGGGACGCCTGGGAGGCACTGCACGGCTGGGCTGTCGCTCCTGCAGCGCCTGGATAGCTTTATCCTTGAATTGCGCGAAAGTCAAGTCTGAATTCTGAATGGCCAGGAAGTGCAATTGGCCCCTTTGGTGACTGCACAGGAGCCCCTCAATGAACCGCTCTTTCAGGAGTTTATCCTCATCCTGCATGCTGTCGGGGTCACTCTGCTTAATGGCCCGCAGAGCCTTCTGGAGATTAAGGGCATAGTCCCGTAAGCTATCCTGCGGTCTCTGTTTGCATCCATAGAAAGTCAGTTTAATTTCCGTAGCAGTACGGGTATCGAAGGTGGCTTTAAGCTTTGCGAAAACCTGCTGTGCCGTTCCCTTATCCGCGGCGGGCCAGGACTTCGCTTCTCTCAGAGCCGCCCCAAAGAGTTGGCCGATTATCATATGAACCTTCTGAGGCTCCTTCAGGGGATAGAACTCGAGCAGGCTGCAGATCCCTTCTTTAAAGTCAGTTAATGTATGCGACTCCCCGGAGTATCGCGGGAGCCAGGCCGCTCCGGGCAGGTACGGCATAGAGAAGGGCATTACGGCCTTTGTGGTAGCGGCAGTGTCCGACTGGCTGATGGGGGCAGCGGGTTCTGCGGCAACCGGTGGTGGTATTAGGGCCACGGCTACGTCCGCTACGGGGACCGGAGCTGCCTCTGTGTCCACGGCTGCGACCGCCGCCTCCGCTCCTCCCGACTCAGACATGGCCGTCCCTTCCTCCTACTAACCTGCTGGAGGTCGGGGTTCCTCTTCCGGGGTTGGCGCTTTACTGCGCTTTCTCGTCCCATGCTCTTTTTGACCGGTTCCGCCCACGAAGCTAAGGCTCCTCCCTCCGTGTGCGGCGATGGCGAATTGTGGCGGAAACTCTTGGCAGCAACAGCAATGCACAGTCTTTGTAATAAGTCACAGTTCTAGCACAATAAATCACAGTTCCAAGGCACACATGACCTGATTCTTCAGGCTTAAGTAGATCCTGTTCGTGACGCCAAGATGGAGCGCCCCCACTGCCGCAGGGCCGAGGGGTATCCGGTACCGGGCCTCTCTGTCTCGGTTCTGGGAGTGTCACGGTGGCTAGACCCGGTCCGTGACCCTGCTGAGGGGCGTCAAGTGAAAGTGGAGAGTGATGTTGTTGTGGTGTGGTGTGGGTCGCGATGAATATCGAGGACACCAGGTTGCAGTCTCTTTACCTCTTTACTGAAGGTCTCGAGGTACTCAATCCAGAGCACTGTTAACAGGGCTGTCTGAGACCGGCCGGTCCGAAGGCACATCAGGAGTTCCCTTAACAGGTGGGAATTAGTGTCTACCTTCTAGCGCCTGTGTGTTGTAGTCCTTCCCTGCTGAGCACCCCGGGATAGTCCTCACAACTCTTGTGTCTGTCTCTGATGTTCGTTCTCTCCGTCCCCCAGATGATATGGATAGAACGCACCCGTATGACGGGGTAGGCCTGGAGTTCTTCTGGGACCCTAGAGTCGCCCCTCTCCCACAGCTGCCTCCGTTGTCTGCTTAGGAGTTTAAGTGAGACAGCCAACCTATAATTGGCTGTCCTGCCGTGGTTTGAAGTAATGCTTAGAGTCTCTTACTTGCTCGGCGTTCCGGCCACCGACTGTTTGCGCCTCAGAAGGATGTTGCCTCGATCTTACAGCACAACTCCTTCTGGTCCTATTGCCTCCTAGCTGTATTCCCGTTTCTTCCTTCTTGTCCTTTCTTATCAATCTGCCAGGATCCCATCCCTGACAGGTCCTCTCTTTAGCTCTTCCCAGTTACTTCTCCCTGTTTTCCTGTCCAACCCCCAGTTTTACCAGAGTGTGAGGAGTGGCCTACTAGATAGAACCACTCCCCCTGGTGGCCGGAGTGTGAAGTGTAGTGTGTGTGATACCTGGTCAGGTGAACTCCTTTAGTGCAATCAGACGCAACATCACTCCCCTTAGCGGCAGAGCGACATTACTGCATCGACCAGGACTCTGGGGCGCTGCACTTATACTTCAACAGCCCCCAGCCCAGGCCCCCAGCACCTGTCCTGTATATCTAATATATAAAGCTGAATGTGTGTATGTGTGTATGCGTGTGTGTGTATGTCCGGGATTGGCATCTGAACCGTCGCAGCTACAGCCACAAAATTTTGCACAGTCACACGTCTGGACCCCGAGAGCGTCTAGGCTATGTTGTGAGGCGAAATTTTAACCCCGCACTTTCCAATTCACCAAACAATTTTGCCCCTATCTACATAATGGGGAAAAAATGAAAGGAAAAGTTTTGGAGGCAAATTAACAGCTGCCAGATGTGAACAAGGGGGACTCAAAGAATGAGAGCGATGGCGCCAAAGAGTATATACTGTACAGTTGCTAAGGTGGGGCCCCGACATGGGATAATCACCACACCACCACGGGGATATGAACACACACACAAAATGCGCCACACACTACCACGTGCTCGAACACATATACCACCCTCAGCGCACATTTCACCACACATACACCAACCTCGCCACATAAAAGTCGAAACACAGAAGTCGCCGCTCAAAACTCGCCACGCGCAAAACTCTCCACATGCAAAACTCACCACACGTGCAAAACTCGCCACACGCAAAACTTGCACATACTCAAAAGGCACCACACATAAAACTCGCCACGCGCAAAACTCGCCATGCGCAAAACTTGCTGCACACAACTTGCTACACTAACCTATCACATGCAACTCGACACACAAAAAGTTGCTACACGCATGTCGCCACACAAAACTCATCTCACAAAAGTCGCTACATGCATGTCGCCACACGCAACTCAACACGCACAACTTGACACACGAAATTCGCCATAAAACACACACAAGTCTGGTATTATCCTTCAAAAATAAAAATCTGATTAATAAGCAGACAAACTACAAGAGCAACAAATGTACCATATAGGAATCCGGCAGCTGTCAGTCACATGACCAGTCTATTATGTGTATGTGTGAGCTAATATATACTGCCAGGGGGTGGGCTTACTGTTGGCCGGGGATTTATCAGGCTGCCAATTTAGCTTACAAATACTGAGGTAAAAATACTGACCAAATAACATGTGAACGAGGTCTAATACAGGAGGAGATGACATACAGATATATACTATATACAGGAGGAGATGACATACAGGTACATACAGCAGGAGATGACATACAGGTATATACTATATACAGGAGGAGATGACACACAGGTATATACTATATACAGGAGCAGATTACCTACAGGTATATAGTATATACAGGAGGAGATGACATACAGGTATATGCTATGTAGAGGAGGAGATGACATACAGGTATATACTATATACAGGAGGAGATGACACACAGATATATACTATATATAGGGGAGATGACACACAGGTATATACTATATACAGGAGGAGATTACATACAGGTATATACTATATATAGGAGGAGATGACATACAGGTATATACTATATACAGGGGACATGACACACAGCAGGTATATACTATATACAGGGGAGATGACATACAGGTATATACTATATACAGGAGATGACATAGAGGTGTATACTATATATAAGGGAGATGACAAACATGTATATACTGAGGTGAAAATGAGAGGTGTGAGGTGAAAATGAAAAGGTGTGAGTGCAAAATGAGAGGAGTGAGGGAAAATAATGGAGTGATCAGAAAATGACATGTGAGGTCGAAATGACAAGTGTTAGGGGGGAGTAAGAGGAGTGAGGGGGAAAATGAGAGGTGTGAGGGAGAAAATGAGAGATGTGAGGGGGAAAATGAAAGATGTGATGGGGAAAATGAGAGGCGTGATGGGAAAATAAGAGAAGTGAGGTGCTATAACTAACCACAGATATTTACTACGCCCAGGCAACGCCGGGCTCTTCAGCTAGTATATTATATATACTGTACAGTATCTATACAGGCTGTGCTGGGGGCCTGAGCTGGGCGGCTGCTGAAGTATATAATCTATATATATAATTGTCTAAGGGTTTTTCCGTCTGTCTGTCTGTCTGTCTGTCCTGGAAATCCCGCGTCTCTGATTGGTCGAGGCCGCCAGGCCTCGACCAATCAGAGACAGGCACAGCATGGCGACGATGATGTCATAATGGAAATCCCACGTCTCTGATTGGTCGAGGCCGCCAGGCCTCGACCAATCAGCGACGGGCACAGTATCGACATAGATGTCATAATGGTTGCCATGGCGACGATGATGTCATAAAGGTTGCCTCGACCAATCAGCGACGGGCACAGTCTGCCGCGAATTCTGGAATCATCATTGTCCATATACTACGGGGACATGATGCATATTCTAGAATACCCGATGCGTTAGAATCGGGCCACAATCTAGTCTATATATATAATTGTCTAAGGGTTTTTCTGTCTGTCTGTCTGTCTGTCCTGGAAATCCCGCGTCTCTGATTGGTCAAGGCCGCCAGGCCTCGACCAATCAGCGACGGGCACAGCATGGCGACGATGATGTCATAAAGGTTGCCTCGACCAATCAGCGATGGGCACAGTCTGACGCGAATTCTGGAATCATCATTGTCCATATACTACGGGGACATGCATATTCTAGAATACCCGATGCGTTAGAATCGGGTCACAATCTAGTATATAATATATATATGTGTCAGCTGCAGCCGCCCAGCCCATGGCCGCCCCAGGTCACCAAGACTGTCAGAATATACAGGGATAGCATGTCACTCACTCAGGCACAGGTAGGAGCTCCTCCGGAATCTGCCTGATAAGTTTAGCAGTGCAGCCAGGGGCGGAGAGCAGAGAAGGAGAACGTGCTCTCTCCGCCCACAAACAATGTCACGCTGGCTGCGTTCTTAACCCCTATGTGCCTGGCCCTGCACTGACTGAGAAGATGCTTGCCCGGGTGCTGACGCCGGCCCTGCTGTAGAGTCTGCATGTCCTGAGTGAGCAGCTGAAGAACCTTCCACCCAACTTGCTTAAGGACCTTTCAGATCATGTAATTAATCACATGACCTGGAAGGAACTGCAAAATAGATTAATGTATATACAGTGTATGGAAATGTGCATATGTAGCAGAGCTGAGTGTATGTAAGTGTACATACAGTATGGAGCAGAATTGAGTGTGTATGTAAATGTGTCTAGGGAACAAAAATCTCAACGATTAAACTTTAGGTACTTTATTTATACTTTATCTAATATATAAAGCTGAATGTGTGTGTGTGTGTATGTATGTATGTATGTATGTATGTCCGGGATTGGCATCTGAACCGTAGCAGCTACAGCCACAAAATTTTGCACAGTCACACGTCTGGACCCCGAGAGCGTCATAGGCTATGTTGTGAGGTGAAATTTTAACCCCGCGCTTTCCAATTCACCAAACAATTTTGCCCCTATCTACATAATGGGGAAAAAGTGAAAGGAAAAGTGTTGGAGGCGTCGCAGCTACAGGCACAAAATTTTGCACAGTCACACGTCTGGACCCTGAGAGCGTCAAAGCTATATTGTGAGGTGAAATTTTAACCCCGCGCTTTCCAAGTCACCAAACAATTTTGCCCCTATCTACATAATGGGGAAAAAATGAAAGGAAAAGTGTTGGAGGCAAATTAACAGCTGCCAGATGTGAACAAGGGGGACTTAAAGAATGACAGCGATGGCACCAAAGAGTATATACTGTACAGTTGCTAAGGTGGGGCCCCAACATGGGATAATCACACCACCACGGGGATATGAACACACACACAAAATGCGCCACACACTACCACGTGCTCGAACACATATACCACCCTCAGTGCACATTTCACCACACATACACCAACCTCGCCACATAAAAGTAGAAACACAAAAGTCGCCGCTCAAAACTCGCCACGCGCAAAACTCTCCACATGCAAAACTCGCCACACGTGCAAAACTCGCCACACGCAAAACTTGCACACGCAGAAAAATTGCCACACGCAGAAAAATTGCCACATGCACAAAAGTTGCAACACATGCAAAAGTTGCCTCACACAAAACTTGCACATACTCAAAAGGCACCACACATAAAACTCGCCACGCGCAAAACTCGCCATGCGCAAAACTTGCTGCACACAACTTGCTACACTAACCTGTCACATGCAACTCGACACACAAAAAGTTGCTACACGCATGTCGCCACACAAAACTCATCTCACAAAAGTCCCTACATGCATGTCGCCACACGCAACTCAACACACACAACTTGACACACGAAACTCGCCCTAAAACACACACAAGTCTGGTATCCTTCAAAAATAAAAATCTGATTAATAAGCAGACAAACTACAAGAGCAACAAATGTACCATATAGGAATCCGGCAGCTGTCAGTCACATGACCAGTCTATTATGTGTATGTGTGAGCTAATATATACTGCCAGGGGGTGGGCTTACTGTTGGCTGGGGATTTATCAGGCTGCCATTTTAGCTTACAAATACTGAGGTAAAAATACTGACCAAATAACGTGTGAACGAGGGCTAATACAGGAGGAGATGGCATACAGCTATATACTATATACAGGAGATGACACACAGGTATATACTATTTACAGGGGAGATGACACACAGGTATATACTATATACAGGAGGAGATGACACACAGATATATACTATATACAGGAGAGATGACACACAGGTATATACTATATAGAGGAGGAGATGACATACAGGTACATACTACATACAGGAGGAGATGACATACAGGTATATACTATATACAGGAGGAGATGACACACAGGTATATACTATATACAGGAGCAGATTACCTACAGGTATATAGTATATACAGGAGGAGATGACACAGGTATATGCTATGTATAGGAGGAGATGACATACAGGTATATACTATATACAGGAGATGACACACAGATATATACTATATATAGGTGAGATGACACACAGGTATATACTATATACAGGAGATTACATACAGGTATATCTAATATATAAAGCTGAATGTGTGTATGTATGTATGTGTGTATGTCCGGGATTGGCATCTGTACCGTCGCAGCTACAGCCACAAAATTTTGCACAGTCACACGTCTGGACCCCGAGAGCGTCATAGGCTATGTTGTGAGGTGAAATTTTAACCCCGCGCGTTCCAATTCACCAAACAATTTTGCTCCTATCTACATAATGGGGAAAAAGTGAAGGGAAAAGTGTTGGAGGAAAATTGACAGCTGCCAGATGTGAACAATGAGGACTTAAAGAATGAGAGCGATGGCGACAAAGAGTATATACCGTACAGTTGCTAAGGTGGGGCCCCGACATGGGATACTCACCACACGGGGATATGAACACAAACACAAAATGCGCCACACACTACCACGTGCTTGAACACATATACCACCCTCAGCACACATTTCACCACACACACACACCAACCTCGCCACATAAAAGTCGAAACACAAAAGTCACCACTCAAAACTCGCTACATGCAAAACTCGCCATATGCAAAACTAGGCTCACGCAAAACTCGCCACACGTGCAAAACTCACCTCATGGAAAACTCACCTCATGCAAAACGTGCACACACAGAAAAATTGCCACATGTACAAAAGTTGCACCACATGCAAAAGTTGCCTCACACAAAACTTGCACATACTCAAAATGCACCACACATAAAACTCGCCACGCGCAAAACTCGCCATGCACAAATCTTGCTGCACACAACTTGCTACACTAACCTGTCACATGCAACTCAACACACAAAATGTTGCTACACGCATGTCGCCACACAAAACTCATCTCACAAAAGTCGCTACATGCATGTCGCCACACGCAACTCAACACACACAACTTGACACATAAAACTCGCCCTAAAACACACACAAGTCTGGTATTGTCCTTCAAAAATAAAAATCTGATTAATAAGCAAACTACAAGAGCAACAAATGTACCATATAGGAAATACGGCAGCTGTCAGTCACATGACCTGTCTATTATGTGTATGTGTGAGCTAATATATACTGCCAGGGGGGAGGGCTTCCTGTTGGCTGGGGATTTATCAGGCTGCCAATAGCAACCAATCACAGCTCAGCTTCTATTTTGCTACAGTTAATTAACCTGAGCTCTGATTGGTTAATATAGGCAACAAAGACATTCTCAGTATAACAAAGCTAATATATGTTGTGAAATGCTTCTATTTGCTTAGTTTTTGCCTTTTAATAATTACATTTCTATCTATTTGTTTTGTGGTTTTTGTGTGCAGAATAAATTTTTGTTAACACATTCTATTTTGCTAACAGCAGTCATTAACCCGGGCGAAGCCGGGTAGTACAGCTAGTTAAAAATAAACTACTAGATATGATCCTAATCAGACAAGTTTTACAAATTGGCATACAATTCCTAGGGCATATAAATTAAATCGGGTCAAAGTCAGTTAGGTGGAAGGGAGGATAGAGCCTCAATCCTTGCCCAATTAGTTATTCATCATTATTTACCCTTCCTTGCCGCAGAGGTTGGCACCCTAAATTGAGCATGCAAATTGGTATAAAGTCCCTCTGCTTGCTGTCTCCTGCAACATATTCAAATGGTGCAACTTCCTACCTCTGATTGCTGTCTCAACTGCTGCTATAGACTCTAATGGTATAAAGTCCCTCTGCTTGCTGTCTCCTGCAACATATTCAAATGGTGCAACTTCCTACCTCTGATTGCTGTCTCATCTGCTGCTATAGACTCTAATGGTATACACTTCATCTGCTTTCTGTCTGCTGTCTGTCATCTGCCACTCTACTATCTAGCAACATATTTTAATGTGCCTGCTTAAAGATTGGTATACCGTATATACTCGAGTATAAGCTGAGATTTTCAGCCCAAATTTTTGGGCTGAAAGTGCCCCTCTCGGCTTATACTCGAGTCACGGTCGGCGGCAGGGTCGGCGGGTGAGGGGGAGAGGGCGCTGAGGCATACTTACCTGCTTCCGGGGCTCCTGGCGCTCCCCCTGCCCGTCCCACGGTCTTCGGTGCCGCAGCTCTTCCCCTGTTCAGCGGTCACGTGGGACCGCTCATTAGAGAAATGAATATGGACTCCACTCCCATAGGGGCGCAGCCGCCTATTCATTTCTCTAATCAGCAGTAACGGTGACCGCTGACAGAGGAAGAGGCTGCGGCACCGAAGACCAGCTGTCCGGGGGAAGGAGCGGGACGCCGGGAGCAGGTAAGTATGTCATATTCACCTGTCCGCGTTCCACACGCCGGGCGCCGCTCCGTCTTCCCGGCGTCTCTCCGCACTGACTGTGCAGGTCAGAGGGCGCGATGACGCATATAGTGTGCGCGCCTCCCTCTGCCTGATCAGTCAGTGCGGAGCGACGCCGGGACGCTGAGGAGCTGCAAGCAAGAGAGGTGAGTATGTGTTTTATTATTTTTATTGCAGCAGCAGCAGCACAGCTTTCTATGGCACAGCTTTCTATGGCACATCTATGGGGCAATAATGAACGGTGCAGAGCACTATATGGCACTGCTATGGGGCAATAAGGAGCGGTGCAGAGCACTATATGGCACAGCTATGGGGCAATAAGGAGCGGTGCAGAGCACTATATGGCACAGCTATGGGGCAATAAGGAGCGGTGCAGAGCACTATATGGCACAGCTATGGGGCAATAAGGAACGGTGCAGAGCACTATATGGCACAGCTATGGGGCAATAATGAACGGTGCAGAGCACTATATGGCACAGCTATGGGGCAATTATGAACGGTGCAGAGCACTATATGGCACAGCTATGGGGTAATTATGAATGGTGCACAGCTTTCTATGGCACAGCTATGGGGCAATTATGAACGGTGCAGAGCACTAAATGGCACAGCTATGGGGCAATAATGAACGGTGCAGAGCACTATATGGCACAGCTATGGGGCAATAATGAACGGTGCAGAGCACTATATGGCACAGCTATGGAGCAATAATGAACGGGGCAGAGCACCATATGGCACAGCTTTCTATGGTACAGCTATGGGGCAATAATGAACGGTGCAGAGCACTATATGGCACAGCCATGGGGCAATAATGAACAGTGCAGAGCACTATATGGCACAGCTTTCTATGGTACAGCTATGGGGCAATAATGAATGGTGCAGAGCACTATATGGCACAGCTATGGGGCCATAATGAACGGTATGTAGCATCTATTTTTATTTTTGAAATTCACCGGTAGCTGCTGCATTTTCCACCCTAGGCTTATACTCGAGTCAATAAGTTTTCCCAGTTTTTTTGTGGCAAAATTAGGGGGGTCGGCTTATACTCGGGTTGGCTTATACTCGAGTATATACGGTAATTCATTTGTTGCATTGTACGATCTACTCACTGTTTGATGTATATCCATGACTGTGGCTACTCTAGATACTATCAGGTGAAGGTGTTATAGCATGTTGCCTGCCACAATGTGTTTGATCATTTAACCACCCCCTGGTATGCTGGCCCCAGCTGCCAAATTATCCGCACCCTGGTCCCACAATCCATCTCTTCTGACCCAGCAGTCTGGACTATAAATTTAGAACCATCCTTAGGGGTGCACGCATGTGGGGGTGCACGCATCACGGATGCAAAGCGTCACTGAGCTAAGCGTCGTGATACAGCAGTTATTCCATGGTAGTTAGCCAGGGCAGGAGTGAGGTAACACACACTCTGCTCTCCCTTCTATCCATGTGCTTTATTCCTATCCTCCTATATTCCCTTGCAATCCACTTTCACCGCCCAATCCCCCCTACATCACAACTCATATACATCAGCTCCTCTCTCCTTCCCTCTCCCATGTACAGCTCCCATGCACTTCTCACCTTCCTGGAAAATCTCAGCCCATCTTGCCCAAACACACTGCACAAAAAAACTTCATACACTTCCAAAAACTACTTGCTTTTTATCTTCTTACTCCTACTGATTTCGGGGGACATCTCCCCCAACCCCGGTCCCCCATCCCCCAACCGCTACCCTACCTCATATCAAAACCATACTAACCTTATTAATATTACTTGCACTCCCTCACCTCTCTCTTTCAATTGTGCCCTTTGGAATCCACGGTCTGTATGTAACAAGCTTCCTTTCCTGCACAACTACTTTGTGAACAACTCTCTGAATCTGTTGGCCTTCACTGAAACCTGGATCCAGGACTCTGACACGGTCTCCCCTGCTGCCATTTCCCATGGTGGCTTACAATTCTCCCATTCCCCAAGACCCACAAACAGACCTGGTGGTGGAGTCGGCATACTCTTGTCCCCACAATGCACGTTCCAGATTATACCCCCAGTTCCATCATTCTTATTCCCTTCTTTTGAGGTCCACACCATCAGGCTCTTTTGTCCCCTCTCCCTCAGAGTAGCGGTCATATACCGGCCCCCAGGCTCACCCACCCACTTCCTGGACCAATTTTCAGCCTGGCTGCCGCACTTCATGTCCTCAGAACTTCCAACCCTTATCCTGGGAGACTTCAACATCCCCATTAACAGCCCCACTTCCACATCTGCATCCCAGCTTCTATCACTAACCACTTCTCTAGGCCTCTCACAGCTCTCAACCTCTGAAACACACAAAGACGGTAAATCCCTGGACCTGGTCTTTGTACGGCTCTGTTCAATCTCCTACCTAGATAACTCACCGCTTCCCCTCTCTGACCACAACATTCTATCCTTCACACTCACAATTCCTCCCCCACCCCAGCACTCTCCTACCTACAACACATTCAGAAATCTACATGCCATTAACCCTCATACACTTTCAGACTCCCTACACTCATCATTGTCCCCAATCCCTTTTTTCATGTCCTGATCTGGCTGTACATCACTACAATGACACTCTTAGAAGCACCCTTGAACAAGTAGCTCCCCTCACCCTCAGAACCTCCAAACACAGAGTGAAACAGCCCTGGCTCACATCGCAAACCCGATTTCTCCAGCGATGCTCTAGGACTGCTGAACGCTTATGGAGGAAAACACGCACACCAGAAGACTTCACACACTTCAAATTTATGTTAAGAACCTATAACTCTGCCCTTCACCTCGCCAAACAGACCTACTACACCACCCTGATCTCACTATCCAGCAACCCCAAGAAACTTTTTAACACCTTTCACTCCCTCCTCAGGCCAAAAGCACAAGATCCTATCACAGACATATGTGCTGATGACCTGGCCTCCCTGGCTTACTACTTATTATGGGAACCCAGATCGCCATAATTCTCGGACTTAATGTCCTCTTGAATGTACTATCTGTTTTGATTGTCGTTGTCTTCCCCCTGTCCGTCTCCTTCCCCATGTCTCCCTTTGGAGATAGTCATTCTAATTTCAAAATAACCAAACGCAGTGATGGGATAGAGGTTACTGTGATCTTAGTTTACTGTCTCACGTTCATTAGCAATAGACACACACTCAATTATGTGTAGAGTCCTTTCTCACAATGTCCGGGGATTTAATTCGCCCATGAAGCGCAAGAAGGCCTTTCTTGATTATCAGAAACAGAAGCCTGATATAATATGTCTACAGGAGACTCACTTCACCAACTCCTCATTCCCAAAGTACTTTGACTCGCACTATTCACAACATTATTTGTCGTCCTGGGACCGTAAGAGGAGAGGTGTGGCCATCTTTATTAGAAATAACTTTTCTCTACACTGCACTAACACATACTCCGACCCAGAGGGTAGATTTATCATCCTCCTCGGAACTTCCCAGGGCCTCAACATATGCATCGTCAATAGTTACTCTCCTGCAGAAGCTCAGACCCGCACCTTTCAACTAATCTTATCAAAACTCTCCTCACTCACATATCAACACCTTATTTGGTGTGGTGATTTCAACCTTACTATAAACCCATCACTAGATAGCAGCTCCTTAAAGTGTATGGACATCACAAAAGCCGATAGGAAAAAGGTTCTCCAACTGATGAGGGAAAACCATATTGCGGATGTCTGGAGGGAATTGAATGGGCCCACACGGGGATACACCTACTACTCACCAGCGCAAAAGTCCTACTCAAGAATAGACCTTCACCTAACCACTACTGCAACCCTCCCCTCTATCCTCTTTTCCCGACATATTCCTTCATCATGGTCAGACCATGACGTAGTCCTATCAATGTTCAAATTTGACATTGTAACCTCTAGACTTTTTAAATGGAGGTTGAATGAATCACTGCTTACGGACCCTACCATTTCAACAAACATTAAAAAGGACCTGAATATCTATTTTGAAACCAATGACACTGGAGAAGTTTCTCCTGGCTCGGTGTGGGTAGCGCACAAAAAATTCATAACTGGATCTCTAATTAAAATTGCCTCTACTAAAAAGAAACAAAGATCAGAACAACAGTCACAATTAGAAAACAAACTTTCTAGGTTGGAGCAGGCAAACCAAACTAACACGTCACTTTACTTAATAAAACAGATCCATGATGTTAAATTACAATTAAATGCACTATTAACAAACAGAACTGAAAAAGCTTTGACATGGATTAAGTCATCTTTCTACAGGCATGCCAACAAGCCCAGCAGCATGCTGGCCCGTATGCTCAGGAAAAGGGAGCTTCTAAATAATATTCCCTCCATCAGGGACTCGTCTGGTCATACTACGGCCCACCCAGAGGTAATTTATAATACATTTCACAAATATTACCAAACGCTATATACTGCCCCCAAACCCCCCCCTCCGCGGCGTCTCCATTCTTTCCTAGAAAAATTGACTCTCCCTAAGGTATCTACCTTGGCCGCTGCCTCCCTTCAGACAGCTATCACTGCAGAGGAGGTAACACTAGCGATTAAAAACTTCAAAAAAAATAAAGCTCCCGGGCCTGATGGCCTTACTGCGATCTATTATAAAAAATTCGGGGACATACTTACATCACACATCCAACAATATTGTAATGCTCTACTAAATGGGAAACAAATGCCGTCTGAATTCTATACAGCCCATGTGACAATTATCCCCAGACCAAAGAAAGACCATTTGTACCCCAAAAATTACAGACCCATCTCCCTATTGAATGTAGACCTTAAAATTTTCACGTCCATCATTACTGCCAGGCTTAACGCCATTCTACCTGCGTTGGTTCATCGTGATCAGGTAGGATTTATACCCAAAAGGCAAGGCCCAGATAATATTAGACGAAACCTCAACCTCATACACTCAGATAACCACCTCAAACAGTCCCTTTTGGTGCTGGCTCTCGATATAGAGAAGGCCTTCGACTCAATCTCCTGGCCCTACTTATTCGAAGTCTTGGCAAAATTCGGCATTCCATCAAATATTATATCAAGCCTTAAGTTATTATACGATAACCCTACGGCCTATTTAAAATTGCCCTCTAACAAGCCTACTCCCATCAATATACAACGAGGCACGAGACAAGGTTGCCCGCTGTCTCCTGCTCTGTTTGCTCTAGCTATGGAGCCCCTGGCGGAGGCAATCCGAGTCAACCCCAATATACATGGGCCACGAGACCTGGGTGAGCAGTGTAAGACAAGTCTTTTTGCGGATGATTTACTTCTGACGCTCACCAACCCAACTGTCACACTTCCGAATCTATTTGCAGTCCTACATGATTTTGAGATGATTTCAGGCCTTAAAATTAACATAGATAAGTCAGAGGCCCTGTTCATCAATACCCCAAGAGAAATGCAGAATAACATAGTTTACCAATTTAAATTCACTAAAAAAGATCATTACCTAACCTATCTGGGAGTAAACTTGACCCCACACAAGTCATCCTTATTTAAATGGAACTATCTCCCGTTAATAAAGAGTTTGCAATCAGATCTTACCAGATGGTCCTCCATGGCACTCTCTTGGCTTGGTAGGTTGCATGCCATCAAAATGGTCTCCCTCCCAAAATTTTTATACCTCTTCCGGTCCCTACCTATCCCGATACCGTCTAAGACATTACATGAGATCCATACCATGATCTCAAAATTCCTTTGGCTGGGAAAAAGACCCCGGATCAGACAAAAGACCCTATTTAGACACAGGAGGTTGGGTGGATTGTCTTTACCCAATTTCATGTTGTACTACAAATCAGCCCAACTAGCCCAGTTAACTTCATCTTGTGCTGATAAAGACACCCAACCTAGGTGGATTGGTTTAGAATCCTCCTTATTGGCGCCCTTCTCCCTCCCAGGTCTTTTTTGGACTAAGCAGAAACTCCCAAAAGGTCTACACATAACAGCACCATTCACCTTCCATTCTTTAATCATTTGGCGAAAAGAGAGGTTTAAGCATAATCTCCAATCTAAATCTTCCCTGTTGACGCACCTCTTCCATAATGCTGACTTTCTGCCGGGGCTAGACCCTCGCCCTTTCTCGTGGTGGTTCTCTAATGGCATTTTCACCTTGAGGCAGCTTTGCACCCCTTTCCACACGTTACTTACCCGACAAGAATTCACTCAAAAATTTACCCCACCAGCAAGAGAGGCATTACGCATGTGTCAAATATTCCATTTCGCTAACCAGATCATGCAGTATAGGGTCCCTCCGCGCCCTACTGGGTATGAACAAAGATGTATGGTGGATCCCTTGGGAGGAGGAACCATTTCACTCATTTACTCATCCTTAAATGACACCCAGGGTGATGAAAAATTAACATTCATGGAGCAGTGGGAAACAGATCTGAATGTATCAATGTCCCTAGAGGAATGGCGTAGAAGTTGTATTACACTTACCAAGGGACGTTGTCAAACTTCGTTAATTGAGACATCTATTAAGCTTTTGCACAGAACCTATCTAGTTCCAAGTAAATTACACGCCATATACCCTAGCACATCGGACCGTTGTTTTCGGGGATGTGGGGCGCGGGGCGACCTAGAGCATATCTGGTGGGGGTGCCCGGTGGTTTCGACACTGTGGAGGGTGGTGCGGTCCGTGGTGGAGAGAATGTTCGGTGGGAGAGTTCTATTAAACCCTACAGTGTTTCTTCTGGGGACTAAGGTGCCGGGTTTTTCTAATAAATTTCACAATTTGGTTGCCCAGCTCTGCATGGCAGCAAGGCTACACATTGCGTCAAGATGGAAGACTCCTTCGCTCTCAATGATGTCGGTTATGGACAAAATGAACACCATACTTCTTTACGAACGTATTCAGGCCACAAGAAATGATACATGGGATATTTTCTACCAGACTTGGTGTCCCTGGATGGACTTGGATGTTAATAATAACCTGGAGCAGACCTTGTTATTATCCTTGTGATGGTTCTAATTCTATTTACAATCATTCCTGTTGCATAATGCTCAATGGCTATTTAATCCCCCCCCCCATCCCTATGTGTTTTCTTCCTTTGTCTATGTCTTACTGTTTTAAATGTTTACTTTATATAAGTTTAGTCGTTCCTTTTATACGACTCATGTTCTTATGTTACATGATTTACAATTGAACAATAATCCCCTGCGAGGGAAAATTGCTGTTAAATTTTATTGAGAAAATAAAAATCTATTGAAACTAAAAATATGTCATGTCAAAAATAATAAAAAAACAAAACAAAAAAACACGCCTGCTATACTCACCCTCCGCCGCCTTTCCCGCTCCCGGGACCGCTCCATTGCAAGCGACAGCTTCCGGTCCCAGGGAAAGGCAGCGGATGGTGAGTATAGCAGGACTTCAACGGGACTTCGGAAGGTGAGTATATATATATATATATTTATATGTTAATAAACTTTATAAGTCTGATTAGTCCCTCCCCTACTCCGTAATCCCCTATGCCTATGCAGCATCAATAGTAAAAATACGTCATGTCAAAAATAATAGAAAAAACAAAAAAAACCACACCTGCTATACTCACCCTCCGCCGCCTTTCCCGCTCCCGCTCCATTGCAAGCGACAGCTTCCGGTCCCAGGGAAAGGCAGCGGATGGTGAGTATAGCAGGACTTCAACGGGACTTCAGAAGGTGAGTATATATATATATTTATATGTTAATAAACTTTATAAGTCTGATTAGTCCCTCCCCTACTCCGTAATCCCCTATGCTTATGCAGCATCAATAGTAAAAATGTCATGTCAAAAATAATAAAAAAAACCACACCTGCTATACTCACCCTCCGCCGCCTTTCCCGCTCCCGGGACCGCTCCATTGCAGGCGGCAGCTTCCGGTCCCAGGGAAAGGCAGCGGATGGTGAGTATAGCAGGACTTCAACGGGACTTCGGAAGGTGAGTGTGTATGTATATATATATATATTTATATGTTAATAAACTTTATAAGTCTGATTAGTCCCTCCCCTACTCCGTAATCCCCTATGCCTATGCAGCATCAATAGTAAAAATATGTCATGTCAAAAATAATAAAAAAATATATTTTTTTTAAGTCTCTATACTACATGGCTCTGTGGCTGGGCAATATACTACATCGCTGGGCAATATACTACGTCGCTGGCCAATATACTAAGTGGCTGGGCAATATACTACATTGCTGGGCAATATGCTACGTAGCTTGGCAATTTACTACATGGCTGGGAAATATACTGCGTGGGCTGTGCAATATGCTACGAGGACATGCATATTCTAGAATACCCGATGCGTTAGAATCGGGCCACCATCTAATATATATATATATATATATATATATATATATATATATATATATAGATAGAGAGAGAGATGAAAATCATGAAAGCGCTAGGGCAGAGGATGCTGCGGACTCCCAGGATTCATATGTTTGATACAGAAGTAGAGTATGTGCATAGATAGATATATTTATTGATATGTTTGATACAGAACTAGAGTATGTGCATATATAGATATACACTCACCGGCCACTTTATTAGGTACGCCTGTCCAACTTCTTGTTAACACTTAATTTCTAATCAGCCAATCACATGGCGGCAACTCAGTGCATTTAGGCATGTAGACATGGTCAAGACAATCTCCTGCAGTTCAAACCGAGCATTAGTATGGGGAAGAAAGGTGATTTGAGTGCCTTTGAACGTGGCATGGTTGTTGGTGCCAGAAGGGCTGGTCTGAGTATTTCAGAAACTGCTGATCTACTAGGATTTTCACGCACAACCATCTCTAGGGTTTACAGAGAATGGTCCGAAAAAGAAAAAAAATCCAGTGAGCGGCAGTTCTGTGGACGGAAATGCCTTGTTGATGCCAGAGGTCAGAGGAGAATGGGCAGACTGGTTCGAGCTGATAGAAAGGCAACAGTGACTCAAATCGCCACCCGTTACAACCAAGGTAGGCCTAAGAGCATCTCTGAACGCACAGTGCGTCGAACTTTGAGACAGATGGGCTACAGCAGCAGAAGACCACACCGGGTACCACTCCTTTCAGCTAAGAACAGGAAACTGAGGCTACAATTTGTACAAGCTCATCGAAATTGGACAGTAGAAGATTGGAAAAACGTTGCTTGGTCTGATGAGTCTCGATTTCTGCTGCGACATTCGGATGGTAGGGTCAGAATTTGGCGTAAACAACATGAAAGCATGGATCCATCCTGCCTTGTATGGAGCATCTTTGGGATGTGCAGCCGACAAATCTGCGGCAACTGTGTGATGCCATCATGTCAATATGGACCAAAATCTCTGAGGAATGCTTCCAGCACCTTGTTGAATCTATGCCACGAAGAATTGAGGCAGTTCTGAAGGCAAAAGGGGGTCCAACCCGTTACTAGCATGGTGTACCTAATAAAGTGGCCGGTGAGTGTATATTTATGTAGACACTAGCTGTACTACCCGGCTTCGCCCGGGTTAATGACTGCTGTTAGCAAAATAGAATGTGTTAACAAAAATTTATTCTGCACACAAAAACCACAAAACAAATAGATAGAAATGTAATTATTAAAAGGCAAAAACTAAGCAAATAGAAGCATTTCACAACATATATTAGCTTTGTTATACTGAGAATGTCTTTGTTGCCTATATTAACCAATCAGAGCTCAGGTTAATTAACTGTAGCAAAATAGAAGCTGAGCTGTGATTGGTTGCTATTGGCAGCCTGATAAATCCCCAGCCAACAGGAAGCCCTCCCCCCTGGCAGTATATATTAGCTCACACATACACATAATAGACAGGTCATGTGACTGACAGCTGCCGTATTTCCTATATGGTACATTTGTTGCTCTTGTAGTTTGCTTATTAATCAGATTTTTATTTTTGAAGGACAATACCAGACTTGTGTGTGTTTTAGGGCGAGTTTTATGTGTCAAGTTGTGTGTGTTGAGTTGCGTGTGGCGACATGCATGTAGCGACTTTTGTGAGATGAGTTTTGTGTGGCGACATGCGTGTAGCAACATTTTGTGTGTTGAGTTGCATGTGACAGGTTAGTGTAGCAAGTTGTGTGCAGCAAGATTTGTGCATGGCGAGTTTTGCGCGTGGCGAGTTTTATGTGTGGTGCATTTTGAGTATGTGCAAGTTTTGTGTGAGGCAACTTTTGCATGTGGTGCAACTTTTGTACATGTGGCAATTTTTCTGTGTGTGCAAGTTTTGCATGAGGTGAGTTTTCCATGAGGTGAGTTTTGCACGTGTGGCGAGTTTTGCGTGAGCCTAGTTTTGCATATGGCGAGTTTTGCATGTAGCGAGTTTTGAGTGGTGACTTTTGTGTTTCGACTTTTATGTGGCGAGGTTGGTGTGTGTGTGTGGTGAAATGTGTGCTGAGGGTGGTATATGTGTTCAAGCACGTGGTAGTGTGTGGCGCATTTTGTGTTTGTGTTCATATCCCCGTGTGTGGTGAGTATCCCATGTCGGGGCCCCACCTTAGCAACTGTACGGTATATACTCTTTGTCGCCATCGCTCTCATTCTTTAAGTCCTCATTGTTCACATCTGGCAGCTGTCAATTTTCCTCCAACACTTTTCCCTTCACTTTTTCCCCATTATGTAGATAGGAGCAAAATTGTTTGGTGAATTGGAACGCGCGGGGTTAAAATTTCACCTCACAACATAGCCTATGACGCTCTCGGGGTCCAGACGTGTGACTGTGCAAAATTTTGTGGCTGTAGCTGCGACGGTACAGATGCCAATCCCGGACATACACACATACATACATACACACATTCAGCTTTATATATTAGATATACCTGTATGTAATCTCCTGTATATAGTATATACCTGTGTGTCATCTCACCTATATATAGTATATATCTGTGTGTCATCTCCTGTATATAGTATATACCTGTATGTCATCTCCTCCTATACATAGCATATACCTGTGTCATCTCCTCCTGTATATACTATATACCTGTAGGTAATCTGCTCCTGTATATAGTATATACCTGTATGTCATCTCCTCCTCTATATAGTATATACCTGTGTGTCATCTCTCCTGTATATAGTATATATCTGTGTGTCATCTCCTCCTGTATATAGTATATACCTGTGTGTCATCTCTCCTGTATATAGTATATACCTGTGTGTCATCTCCTGTATATAGTATATAGCTGTATGCCATCTCCTCCTGTATTAGCCCTCGTTCACACGTTATTTGGTCAGTATTTTTACCTCAGTATTTGTAAGCTAAAATGGCAGCCTGATAAATCCCCAGCCAACAGTAAGCCCACCCCCTGGCAGTATATATTAGCTCACACATACACATAATAGACTGGTCATGTGACTGACAGCTGCCGGATTCCTATATGGTACATTTGTTGCTCTTGTAGTTTGTCTGCTTATTAATCAGATTTTTATTTTTGAAGGATACCAGACTTGTGTGTGTTTTAGGGCGAGTTTCGTGTGTCAAGTTGTGTGTGTTGAGTTGCGTGTGGCGACATGCATGTAGGGACTTTTGTGAGATGAGTTTTGTGTGGCGACATGCGTGTAGCAACTTTTTGTGTGTCGAGTTGCATGTGACAGGTTAGTGTAGCAAGTTGTGTGCAGCAAGTTTTGCGCATGGCGAGTTTTGCGCGTGGCGAGTTTTATGTGTGGTGCCTTTTGAGTATGTGCAAGTTTTGTGTGAGGCAACTTTTGCATGTGTTGCAACTTTTGTGCATGTGGCAATTTTTCTGCGTGTGGCAATTTTTCTGCGTGTGCAAGTTTTGCGTGTGGCGAGTTTTGCACGTGTGGCGAGTTTTGCATGTGGAGAGTTTTGCGCGTGGCGAGTTTTGAGCGGCGACTTTTGTGTTTCTACTTTTATGTGGCGAGGTTGGTGTATGTGTGGTGAAATGTGCACTGAGGGTGGTATATGTGTTCGAGCACGTGGTAGTGTGTGGCGCATTTTGTGTGTGTGTTCATATCCCCGTGGTGGTGTGATTATCCCATGTTGGGGCCCCACCTTAGCAACTGTACAGTATATACTCTTTGGTGCCATCGCTGTCATTCTTTAAGTCCCCCTTGTTCACATCTGGCAGCTGTTAATTTGCCTCCAACACTTTTCCTTTCATTTTTTCCCCATTATGTAGATAGGGGCAAAATTGTTTGGTGACTTGGAAAGCGCGGGGTTAAAATTTCACCTCACAATATAGCTTTGACGCTCTCAGGGTCCAGACGTGTGACTGTGCAAAATTTTGTGCCTGTAGCTGCGACGCCTCCAACACTTTTCCTTTCACTTTTTCCCCATTATGTAGATAGGGGCAAAATTGTTTGGTGAATTGGAAAGCGCGGGGTTAAAATTTCACCTCACAACATAGCCTATGACGCTCTCGGGGTCCAGACGTGTGACTGTGCAAAATTTTGTGGCTGTAGCTGCTACGGTTCAGATGCCAATCCCGGACATACATACATACATACATACATACACACACACACACATTCAGCTTTATATATTAGATAAACTTTATAAGTCTGATTAGTCCCTCCCCTACTCCGTAATCCCCTATGCTTATGCAGCATCAATAGTAAAAATGTCATGTCAAAAATAATAAAAAAACCCACACCTGCTATACTCACCCTCCGCCGCCTTTCCCGCTCCCGGGACCGCTCCATTGCAGGCGGCAGCTTCCGGTCCCAGGGAAAGGCAGCGGATGGTGAGTATAGCAGGACTTCAACGGGACTTCGGAAGGTGAGTGTGTATGTATATATATATATATTTATATGTTAATAAACTTTATAAGTCTGATTAGTCCCTCCCCTACTCCGTAATCCCCTATGCCTATGCAGCATCAATAGTAAAAATATGTCATGTCAAAAATAATAAAAAAATATATTTTTTTTAAGTCTCTATACTACATGGCTCTGTGGCTGGGCAATATACTACATCGCTGGGCAATATACTACGTCGCTGGCCAATATACTAAGTGGCTGGGCAATATACTACATTGCTGGGCAATATGCTACGTAGCTTGGCAATTTACTACATGGCTGGGAAATATACTGCGTGGGCTGTGCAATATGCTACGAGGACATGCATATTCTAGAATACCCGATGCGTTAGAATCGGGCCACCATCTAATATATATATATATATATATATATATATATATATATATATATATATAGATAGAGAGAGAGATGAAAATCATGAAAGCGCTAGGGCAGAGGATGCTGCGGACTCCCAGGATTCATATGTTTGATACAGAAGTAGAGTATGTGCATAGATAGATATATTTATTGATATGTTTGATACAGAACTAGAGTATGTGCATATATAGATATACACTCACCGGCCACTTTATTAGGTACGCCTGTCCAACTTCTTGTTAACACTTAATTTCTAATCAGCCAATCACATGGCGGCAACTCAGTGCATTTAGGCATGTAGACATGGTCAAGACAATCTCCTGCAGTTCAAACCGAGCATTAGTATGGGGAAGAAAGGTGATTTGAGTGCCTTTGAACGTGGCATGGTTGTTGGTGCCAGAAGGGCTGGTCTGAGTATTTCAGAAACTGCTGATCTACTAGGATTTTCACGCACAACCATCTCTAGGGTTTACAGAGAATGGTCCGAAAAAGAAAAAAAATCCAGTGAGCGGCAGTTCTGTGGACGGAAATGCCTTGTTGATGCCAGAGGTCAGAGGAGAATGGGCAGACTGGTTCGAGCTGATAGAAAGGCAACAGTGACTCAAATCGCCACCCGTTACAACCAAGGTAGGCCTAAGAGCATCTCTGAACGCACAGTGCGTCGAACTTTGAGACAGATGGGCTACAGCAGCAGAAGACCACACCGGGTACCACTCCTTTCAGCTAAGAACAGGAAACTGAGGCTACAATTTGTACAAGCTCATCGAAATTGGACAGTAGAAGATTGGAAAAACGTTGCTTGGTCTGATGAGTCTCGATTTCTGCTGCGACATTCGGATGGTAGGGTCAGAATTTGGCGTAAACAACATGAAAGCATGGATCCATCCTGCCTTGTATGGAGCATCTTTGGGATGTGCAGCCGACAAATCTGCGGCAACTGTGTGATGCCATCATGTCAATATGGACCAAAATCTCTGAGGAATGCTTCCAGCACCTTGTTGAATCTATGCCACGAAGAATTGAGGCAGTTCTGAAGGCAAAAGGGGGTCCAACCCGTTACTAGCATGGTGTACCTAATAAAGTGGCCGGTGAGTGTATATTTATGTAGACACTAGCTGTACTACCCGGCTTCGCCCGGGTTAATGACTGCTGTTAGCAAAATAGAATGTGTTAACAAAAATTTATTCTGCACACAAAAACCACAAAACAAATAGATAGAAATGTAATTATTAAAAGGCAAAAACTAAGCAAATAGAAGCATTTCACAACATATATTAGCTTTGTTATACTGAGAATGTCTTTGTTGCCTATATTAACCAATCAGAGCTCAGGTTAATTAACTGTAGCAAAATAGAAGCTGAGCTGTGATTGGTTGCTATTGGCAGCCTGATAAATCCCCAGCCAACAGGAAGCCCTCCCCCCTGGCAGTATATATTAGCTCACACATACACATAATAGACAGGTCATGTGACTGACAGCTGCCGTATTTCCTATATGGTACATTTGTTGCTCTTGTAGTTTGCTTATTAATCAGATTTTTATTTTTGAAGGACAATACCAGACTTGTGTGTGTTTTAGGGCGAGTTTTATGTGTCAAGTTGTGTGTGTTGAGTTGCGTGTGGCGACATGCATGTAGCGACTTTTGTGAGATGAGTTTTGTGTGGCGACATGCGTGTAGCAACATTTTGTGTGTTGAGTTGCATGTGACAGGTTAGTGTAGCAAGTTGTGTGCAGCAAGATTTGTGCATGGCGAGTTTTGCGCGTGGCGAGTTTTATGTGTGGTGCATTTTGAGTATGTGCAAGTTTTGTGTGAGGCAACTTTTGCATGTGGTGCAACTTTTGTACATGTGGCAATTTTTCTGTGTGTGCAAGTTTTGCATGAGGTGAGTTTTCCATGAGGTGAGTTTTGCACGTGTGGCGAGTTTTGCGTGAGCCTAGTTTTGCATATGGCGAGTTTTGCATGTAGCGAGTTTTGAGTGGTGACTTTTGTGTTTCGACTTTTATGTGGCGAGGTTGGTGTGTGTGTGTGGTGAAATGTGTGCTGAGGGTGGTATATGTGTTCAAGCACGTGGTAGTGTGTGGCGCATTTTGTGTTTGTGTTCATATCCCCGTGTGTGGTGAGTATCCCATGTCGGGGCCCCACCTTAGCAACTGTACGGTATATACTCTTTGTCGCCATCGCTCTCATTCTTTAAGTCCTCATTGTTCACATCTGGCAGCTGTCAATTTTCCTCCAACACTTTTCCCTTCACTTTTTCCCCATTATGTAGATAGGAGCAAAATTGTTTGGTGAATTGGAACGCGCGGGGTTAAAATTTCACCTCACAACATAGCCTATGACGCTCTCGGGGTCCAGACGTGTGACTGTGCAAAATTTTGTGGCTGTAGCTGCGACGGTACAGATGCCAATCCCGGACATACACACATACATACATACACACATTCAGCTTTATATATTAGATATACCTGTATGTAATCTCCTGTATATAGTATATACCTGTGTGTCATCTCACCTATATATAGTATATATCTGTGTGTCATCTCCTGTATATAGTATATACCTGTATGTCATCTCCTCCTATACATAGCATATACCTGTGTCATCTCCTCCTGTATATACTATATACCTGTAGGTAATCTGCTCCTGTATATAGTATATACCTGTATGTCATCTCCTCCTCTATATAGTATATACCTGTGTGTCATCTCTCCTGTATATAGTATATATCTGTGTGTCATCTCCTCCTGTATATAGTATATACCTGTGTGTCATCTCCCCTGTAAATAGTATATATCTGTGTGTCATCTCCTGTATATAGTATATACCTGTATGTCATCTCCTCCTATACATAGCATATACCTGTGTCATCTCCTCCTGTATATACTATATACCTGTAGGTAATCTGCTCCTGTATATAGTATATACCTGTGTGTCATCTCCTCCTGTATATAGTATATACCTGTATGTCATCTCCTCCTGTATGTAGTATGTACCTGTATGTCATCTCCTCCTCTATATAGTATATACCTGTGTGTCATCTCTCCTGTATATAGTATATATCTGTGTGTCATCTCCTCCTGTATATAGTATATACCTGTGTGTCATCTCCCCTGTAAATAGTATATACCTGTGTGTCATCTCCTGTATATAGTATATAGCTGTATGCCATCTCCTCCTGTATTAGCCCTCGTTCACACGTTATTTGGTCAGTATTTTTACCTCAGTATTTGTAAGCTAAAATGGCAGCCTGATAAATCCCCAGCCAACAGTAAGCCCACCCCCTGGCAGTATATATTAGCTCACACATACACATAATAGACTGGTCATGTGACTGACAGCTGCCGGATTCCTATATGGTACATTTGTTGCTCTTGTAGTTTGTCTGCTTATTAATCAGATTTTTATTTTTGAAGGATACCAGACTTGTGTGTGTTTTAGGGCGAGTTTCGTGTGTCAAGTTGTGTGTGTTGAGTTGCGTGTGGCGACATGCATGTAGGGACTTTTGTGAGATGAGTTTTGTGTGGCGACATGCGTGTAGCAACTTTTTGTGTGTCGAGTTGCATGTGACAGGTTAGTGTAGCAAGTTGTGTGCAGCAAGTTTTGCGCATGGCGAGTTTTGCGCGTGGCGAGTTTTATGTGTGGTGCCTTTTGAGTATGTGCAAGTTTTGTGTGAGGCAACTTTTGCATGTGTTGCAACTTTTGTGCATGTGGCAATTTTTCTGCGTGTGGCAATTTTTCTGCGTGTGCAAGTTTTGCGTGTGGCGAGTTTTGCACGTGTGGCGAGTTTTGCATGTGGAGAGTTTTGCGCGTGGCGAGTTTTGAGCGGCGACTTTTGTGTTTCTACTTTTATGTGGCGAGGTTGGTGTATGTGTGGTGAAATGTGCACTGAGGGTGGTATATGTGTTCGAGCACGTGGTAGTGTGTGGCGCATTTTGTGTGTGTGTTCATATCCCCGTGGTGGTGTGATTATCCCATGTTGGGGCCCCACCTTAGCAACTGTACAGTATATACTCTTTGGTGCCATCGCTGTCATTCTTTAAGTCCCCCTTGTTCACATCTGGCAGCTGTTAATTTGCCTCCAACACTTTTCCTTTCATTTTTTCCCCATTATGTAGATAGGGGCAAAATTGTTTGGTGACTTGGAAAGCGCGGGGTTAAAATTTCACCTCACAATATAGCTTTGACGCTCTCAGGGTCCAGACGTGTGACTGTGCAAAATTTTGTGCCTGTAGCTGCGACGCCTCCAACACTTTTCCTTTCACTTTTTCCCCATTATGTAGATAGGGGCAAAATTGTTTGGTGAATTGGAAAGCGCGGGGTTAAAATTTCACCTCACAACATAGCCTATGACGCTCTCGGGGTCCAGACGTGTGACTGTGCAAAATTTTGTGGCTGTAGCTGCTACGGTTCAGATGCCAATCCCGGACATACACACACACACACATTCAGCTTTATATATTAGATTGAGACAGAAAAAGGAATTGCATGGGTCATCAACAAAATGGTACACGAGAGCACATCAACCCAAAAAAATGTGTTCCATAATACATGGTACAAGTACACGAGAGCACATCAACCCAAACAAATGTATTCCATAATACATGGTAAAAGTAATGGCTACAGTTACGCTACTGCTGGAGATGCTGCCATGGGACAACCCCTGGCCCATTGAAAAAGTCACAGTACTTCTCCCTGCAAATCGTCGCATCATCAGAGTTCCTTCTGGATCCAAGACTTTCCAAGCCTGAAACTCTGTGCTCGTCTAGACGCAATTCCCCCTGGGTTACATCTCCGTTTGCAGGGTCAACAGAGTCAACATATTGTGGAGGGCTGTATGCACTGGCATCACGGCGGCGTAGAAAGTTGTGCAGGACGCAACAGGCAAGCACCACAGAGTCAATAGACGAGAGTTTCATGTTGAGTGCAGTGTGGAAAACCCGAAATCGGTTTGCCATAATACTAAAAGCATTCTCCACAACGCGTCTAGTTCTGGAAAGTCTGTAATTAAAAATGCGTCTCTCCGGTGTCAGAGTTTTCTGGGAGAAGGGTTTCAGAAGGTTGGGATGCAGTGGGAACGCCTCATCTCCGACAAATACAAAGTTCATGTTTTCAGTTGTCGCTGTTGGGCGGCAAGGCCAGTTTGTGTTCTTTCAAGCGGTCCCCAAAATCGGTGTGCTCCAAAACTCCGCCATCAGATACTCTCCCGTTGATCCCTACAGCCACACTTATAAATTCATAGTTTGCATTAACGAGGGCCATGAGAATAACACTGAAATAACCCTTGTAATTGTAGAAAAATGAGCCGGAGTGTGGTGGTTGGGTGATGCAGACATGTTTCCCATCCAAGGCCCCACCGCAATTTGGGAACTGCCATTGCTGCTGGAATCCATAGATAATCTGTTTCCAATCATCCTGAGTCTCCAGGAAAGGCATGTAAGTGCGGTGTAAAGTTGAGACGATTGCTTTACATGTCTCTGGGATGATGACGCTGAGCAGGGATCGGGAAATAGCTGCGCAGTAATGCAAGTCTTGCATAGACCTGCCAATCGCCAGGAACCGCAGCGTGACAGCCAGTCTCTCATCCACAGGGACAGCAGCTCGCATCCTGGTATTTTGCCGCCTGATAGAAGGTTCCACAGCAGCAAGTAGCACATTAAAGGAATCCTCTGACATTCGCAGGTAGTTCTTGAAATCATGCGGGTTGTTCTCCTGCAGTTCCCTTATTAGGCCCATATGGGACAATTGATTCCTCTTCTGCAGCCACTGTCTGGTCCACATGCGGCGCTGTCGCTGTGTACGAGTGTTCCGCGCGTGAGCCTCCAGCTGGCGGTGAGCTTCAACCAACAACGCAGCCGCTACAAGCACAGGTACATCTGTAATAGACATGGCAACCTGAAAAAGCCCCCAAAAAAGAATTAGTACTTATGATTTGCTAAACTGACACAAGACATCCAATACTGTAATGTAGTGTTCACACATCGCGTTTTTGCCGCATATTATACGTACATTAAATACGCAGGGCTAATAAGCAACGTTGACGCAACAGCCGTACCCCATAAATACCCTAAAATCACTGTACAAGCCGCTGAAACGCTGATACCAGGACGAAGAGCGCTGCGGCTTGAAACCGGGAACGCCAAACAGTGATTTCAGGAGCCTGCGTCACAACCGCGACGCTGTGCATAAACGGAGACGCTATAGCGATGCAGATCGCACGGCATCACGCCTGAGTCAAGGACCTCCTCTGGGCGTGGTTAGGCGGTGACGTTCAGCGTCATTCCTGGAAAAATGGTGGCGAGACAGCGCTCTGCTCCTCTGGGGCAGGCAGAGCTGAGATTTTTGGTTTCAAAAATGCAAGAGTGGGATTATGAGGGTCAGGTGACTGCACCTGCACACAAGAACCTCCATAAGCAGTAGGTGCTGCGCCGCATTGCTGCCCTCATGGAGAAGCGATTTGGCATCCGCCGCAGTGCGCTGCAGCTGCGCAAGAAGTGGGCGGACCTCAAGTTCAAGACCCCACAGCTTCTGGCAGAGTTGCGGGCGGAGACAAGTCGAGGCAAGTACCAGTATGGGGGAATCGGGTGACGCACGCAGCCGGGTGGGGGGAATAGGGAGACTCGCACTCGTGGTTGCCAACTTGTCCCGGAATTCCCGGAAAAACATGCCACTTTTTCCTCATGTCCGTATTGTCCGAGAGGAAAATGTGGCGTCCGTGAAAAATGGTCTGGTCAGGGGTTCCAGAATCTATACCAACATATAAAATTTTGGGATGTCCGCAGTTGCCAGAGGAGGGAATCAGGAGACGCGCGCTGCCGTGAGGCGCTTCCTAGTGATGCAATAATACGTGTCCCAGGCCACGTAGAGCATTGAACACCAGAGCCCCCAGACAATGCAGAGTATAGCATCACTGGGAAGAGTGATCTCTATTTTCTATATATGTACGTACATTTGGCGACTAAAAATTTCATTTGGCTCCTAACTTTTGCCGCCAATGGCGCCTAGGTATTTTTTTTTTTTTATTCTGGAGCCCTGTACTTTTGGTGTCTAAATATTGCGGTTCTTTAATGTTTGTGTAGAGAGACGGCGCCGGCAACAGGCACCAGCACGCCTTCATCCGCCACCAGCGGCAGCCCACAGCCCGGGACATCACGTATGTTAACCATCATTCTTTGCAATTTTATTACTGCATATGGGACATTAGAGGGGAGCTGAAATATTGTATACATTACAGACGCAGTAAGGACCAGGCGCAGGCGTGCTAGCACCCCTCCACGAGCCACAACACCTCCCTTCCGCCACTCATCTTCCTCCCTCGGGTCGGCTGCATTCTCCCCAGAGGCGAGAATTCGTAAGTGACCAAAACTGCGAGCGCTTCCCCACAGCATGTTCAATTGTTAACCAGATATGTATTTGCTTCCTTTTAGCTGCGGCAGCTGTGGCCTGAGCGAGGGGATGGGAGGTCAGCAGCACCTCTTCCGGGGATGAACAACCGGCGTCCCTTCTCCGTAAGTATACAGACAGTTGGAGGGGTTATCGGTGGGATGTCACATTTGATAACGACAAGAACGACAAAAAAAAACGTTCTCGCCCTCTGGGACAGGACCAAATTGAGTGTGTAGTAAATCTCAGGGTATGTTCACACATGCCGTATTTGCAGCGTAATCACCGTCCGTTCTCCGACCTCTTCTATCCACAGAATCGCCCACCGTGAGAGAGCTGCTGGCGAAGCAGAAAAGAATGGACAGGACAGCAGCGCTCCTGCTGGAGCAAGTGAAGCAGCAGGGCCGCATGCTGCGACACCTGTTAGCCCACCGCCGTGGGAGGATTTACATTTTTGTTAAAAAAAAAAAAAAAGTTTATATTACGAGTTGTTTTAAAAAAAAAAAAAGTTTCATATTACCGTTATGTTGTGTGCTGTTTTAATTAACTAGCGGAGCAGGCCAGGGCCAGCCAAGCCAAGGCAGACACAAAAGAGTTGGTTTACCTTTCCATATAGTGTGCGCTCAAAATGGCAGCCAGCGCAAAAGAGTTGCTAACCGCATCCTAAAGGGCCTCCATCTTGTGCGTCCGCTTGCCAGATGCACAAGATGGCTGCCAGAGATGTTTCATACATCATTTTACCTTGTACATAGATAAGCATTGCTGCATAGCCATAACTATACACAGAAGAAACAAACAACAACTCAAAGATATTTCATACCGTTGATGAGCAAGAAAAGAACCGATGAAGATGCCTGCAGTATACTGAGTACGGCGTTCCGGACAGAACGCTCACGGGAGAAGAGGATCGTAGATGGCGGAGGGTCGTCCGGACAGGATGCTGGAAAGGCAGAAGAACGTGAAGACGCAGCTCTCAAACAATATGGAACGACTGAATCGCTGTAGAGTCGCGGTTTATATTCCGGGACGTCACTTCTTGGGTGTCCCCATGTGGAGAAACACGCCTATCTGGCTACGCTGCAATTTGTCGGATCGTTACACTCTAGCTGTTTGACATGGAGCTAACAACCAGCGAGAACGATAAGTGAGTCGCTGTTACGTCACTGGATCGCTCCTGCATCGTTCGGGAGCGATCTAGTTTAGCGTTCCAGCGATCTAGTTTAGGTAGGATCATTGTCTATATCGCTGCAGCGTCGCTGAGTGTGACGGTACCTTAAGGAGGGAGTGAAAGGTGTCAAAAAGTTTCTTGGGGTTGTTGGATAGTGAGGAGATCAGAGTGGTGAAGTAGGTCAGTTTGGCGAGGTGAAGGACAGAGTTATAGGTCCTTAACATAAATTTGAAGTGTATGAAGTCTTCTGGTGTGCGAGTTTTCCTGCATAAGCGCTCAGCACACCTAGAGCATCGCTGGAGAAATTGGGTTTGCGACGTAAGCCAGGGCTGTTTTACTCTGTGTTTGGAGATTCTGAGGGTAAGGGGAGCTACTTGGTCAAGGGTGTTTCTAAGCGTGTCATTGAAGTGATGTACAGCCAGATCAGGACAAGAAAAAGAGGAGACTGGGGGCAATGATGAGTGTAGGGAGCATGAAAGTGTGTGAGGGTTAATAGCATGTAGATTTCTGAATGTGTGGTAGGTAGGAGAGTGCTGGGGTGGGCGAGGGATTGTGAGTGTGAAGGATAGAATGTTGTGGTCAGAGAGGGGGAGCGGTGAGTTATCTAGGTAGGAGATTGAACAGAGCCGGACAAAGATCAGGTCAAGGGTGTTACTATCTTTGTGTGTTTCAGAGGTTGAGAGCTGTGAGAGGCCTAGAGAATTGGTTAGTGATAGAAGCTGGGATGCAGATGTGGAAGTGAGGCTGTTAACCCCTTAAGCCCCGAGGGTGGTTTGCACGTTAATGACCGGGCCAATTTTTACAATTCTGACCACTGTCCCTTTATGAGGCTATAACTCTGGAACGCTTTGACGGATCTTGGCGATTCTGACATTGTTTTCTCGTGACATATTGTACTTCATGTTAGTGGTAAAATTTATTCGATATAACTTGCGTTTATTTGTGAAAAAAACTGAAATTTGGCGAAAATTTGGAAAATTTCGCAATTTTCCAACTTTGAATTTTTATGCCCTTAAATCACAGATATATGTCACGCAAAATACTTAATAAGTAACATTTCCCACATGTCTACTTTACATCAGCACAATTTTGGAACCAAAATGTTTTTTTGTTAGGGAGTTATAAGGGTTAAAATTTGACCAGAAATTTCTCATTTTTACAACACCATTTTTTTTTTAGAGACCACATCTCATTTGAAGTCATTTTGAGGGGTCTATATGATAGAAAATACCCAAGTGTGACACCATTCTAAAAAATGCACCACTTAAGGTGCTCAAAACCACATTCAAGAAGTTTATTAACCCTTCAGGTGTTTCACAGGAATTTTTGGAATATTTAAATAAAAATGAACATTTAACTTTTTTTCACACAAAATTTATTTCAGCTCCAATTTGTTTAATTTTACCAAGGGTAACAGGAGAAAATGGACCCCCAAAGCTGTTGTACAATTTGTCCTGAGTACACTGATACCCCATATGTGGGGGTAAACCACTGTTTGGGCGCATGGCAGAGCTCGAAAGGAAAGGAGCGCCATTTGACTTTTCAATGCAAAATTGACTGGAATTGAGATGGGACGCCATGTTGCGTTTGGAGAGCCTCTGATGTGCCTAAACATTTAAACCCCCTACAAGTGACACCATTTTGGAAAGTAGACCCCCTAAGGAACTTATCTAGATGTGTGGTGAGCACTTTGACCCACCAAGTGCTTCACAGAAGTTTATAATGCAGAGTCGTAAAAATAAAAAATCATATTTTTTCACAAAAATGATCTTTTCGCCGCAAATTTTTTATTTTCCCAAGGGTAAGAGAAGAAATTGGACCCCAAAAAATGTTGTGCAATTTGTCCTGAGTACACTGATACCCCATATGTGGGTGTAAACCATTGTTTAGGCGCATGGCAGAGCTTGGAAGGGAAGGAGCGCCATTTGACTTTTCAATGCAAAATTGACTGGAATTGAGATGGGACGCCATGTTGCGTTTGGAGAGCCCCTGATGTGCCTAAACACTGAAACCCCCCACAAGTGACCCCATTTTGGAAAGTAGACCCCCTAAGGAACTTATCTAGATGTGTTTTAAGAGCTTTGAACCCCCAAGTGTTTCACTACAGATTATTACGCAGAGCCGTGAAAATAAAAAAAATTTTTTTTCACAAAAATGATTTTTTAGCCCCCAGCTTTGTATTTTTACAAGGGTAACAGAATAAATTGGACCCCAGAATTTGTTGTCCAATTTGTCCTGAGTACGCTGATACCCCATATGTGGGGGGGAACCACTGTTTGGGCGCATGACAGAGCTCGGAAGGGAAGGAGCGCCATTTGGAATGCAGACTTAAATGGATTGGTCAGCAGCTGTCACGTTGCATTTGCAGAGCCCCTGATGTACCCAAACAGTACAAACCCCCCACAAGTGACCCCATATTGGAAACTAGACCTCCCAAGGAACTTATCTAGATGTGTTGTGAGAACTTTGAACCCCCAAGTGTTTCACTACAGTTTATAACGCAGAGCCGTGAAAATAAAACATCTTTTTTTTCCCACAAAAATGATTTTTAGCCCCCCAAATTTTTATTTTCCCAAGGATAACAAGAGAACTTGGGACAAATTGAACAACAACTTCTGGGGTCCGAGTACGCTGATAACCCATGTGTTGGGGTAAACCCCTTTTTGGGCGCACGGGAGAGCTCGGAAGGGAAGGAGCACTGTTTTACTTTTTCAACGCAGAATTGGCTGGAATTGAGATTGGACGCCATGTCGCGTTTGGAGAGCCCCTGATGTGCCTGGACAGTGGAAACTCCCCAATTCTACCTGAAACCCTAACCCAAACACACCCCTAACCCTAATCCCAACGGTAACCCTAACCACACCCCTAGCCCTGACACACCCATAATTCTAATCCCAACCCTAATCCAAACCGTAAATGTGATCCAAACCCTAACCCTAACTTTAGCCCCAACCCTAACCCTAACTTTAGCCCCAACCCTAACCCTAACTTTACCTCCAACCCTAGCCCTAACCCTAACCCTAGCCCTAACCCTAACTTTAGCCCCAACCCTAACCCTAGCCCTAACCCTAGCCCTAATGGGAAAATGGAAATAAATACATTTTTTTAAATTTTATTATTTTTCCCTAACTAAGGGGGTGATGAAGGGGGGTTTGATTTACTTTTATAGCGTTTTTTATATCGGATTTTTATGATTGGCAGCGGTCACACACTAAAAGACGCTTTTTATAGCACAAAAGTTTTTGCGTCTCCACATTTTGAGACCTATAATTTTTCCACATTTTGCTCCACAGAGTCATGTGAGGTCTTGTTTTTTGCGGAACGAGTTGACGTTTTTATTGGTAACATTTTCGGACACGTGACCATTTTTGATCACTTTTTATTCCGATTTTTGTGAGGCAGAATGACCAAAAACCTGCTATTCGTGAATTTCTTTTGGGAGAGGCGTTTATACCGTTCCACGTTTGGTAAAATTGATAAAGCAGTTTTATTCTTCGGGTCAGTACGATTACAGTGATACCTCATTTATATAATTTTTTTATGTTTTGGCGCTTTTATATGATAAAAACTATTTTATAGAAAAAATAATTATTTTGGTATCGCTTTATTCTCAGGACTATAACTTTTTAATTTTTTTGCTGATGATGCTGTGTGGCGGCTTGTTTTTTGCGGGACAAGATGACGTTTTCAGCGGTACCATGATTATTTATATCCGTCTTTTTGATCGCGTGTTATTCTACTTTTTGCTTGGCGGTATGGTAATAAAGCGTTGTTTTTTGCCTCTTTTTTTTTTTTTTCTTACGGTGTTTACTGAAGGGGTTAACTAGTGGGGCAGTTTTATAGGTTGGGTCGTTACGGACGCGGCAATACTAAATATGTGTACTTTTATTGTTTTTTTTTTTATTTAGATAAAGAAATGTATTTATGGGAATAATATATATATTTTTTTATTATTTATTTAGGATTTTTTTTTTTACACTTGTGGAAAAAATTTTTTTTTACTTTTTTACTTTGTCCTGGGGGGGACATCACAGATCGATGATCTGACAGTGTGCACAGCACTCTGTCAGATCTGCGATCTGCTGTGCAGGGCTGCAGGCTTACCAGCGCCTGCTCTGAGCAGGCACTCGGTAAGCCACCTCCCTCCCTGCAGGACCCAGATGCCGCGGCCATCTTGGATCCGGGACCTGCAGCGAGGAAGGAAGGAGGTAGGAGACCCTCGCAGCAACGCGATCACATCGCGTTGCTCCGGGGGTCTCAGGGAAGCCGGCAGGGAGCCCCCTCCCTGCGCGATGCTTCCCTATACCGCCGGTACACTGCGATCATGTTTGATCGCGGTGTGCCGGGGGTTAATGTGCCGGGGGCGGTCCGTGACCGCTCCTGGCACATAGTGCCGGATGTCAGCTGCGATATGCAGCCGACACCCGGCCGCGATCGGCCGGTGCTCCCCCCGTGAGCGCGGCCGATCGCGTATGACGTACTATCCCGTCACTGGGAATTAAGTCCCAGGTCACCTTGACGGGATAGTACGTCATATGGTGTAGGGGACAGGGACCTGGTGAGCTGTGCAGACGGGTGGAACCATTGTTGCCGGGAGTCGGGGTTCCGGGGGACAGATTTGAGGGGCGCATGGGAAGCCAGGCTCATGTGACAGGAGGCAGAGTGACGCAGGGAGAGGAGAGGATAAAAAGCAAAACGCGCGAAAGCAGAGACAGAGAAGCGCGGGAAAACTCTGAGGAGAGGAAACTGCAGCGCAGTTGTCGTGTGTGTGCAGGCCGCAGTGAGACTTGCTGGAAGCAGGGGGAAAACGTGCAACAGACACTGCGGGCAATTACCAGAGCCCCCAAAAAGAGGCGCATTCGTCGTCAGCGACCCCCCAGGCAGAGGGGTAGTGCTGATCAGCTCAGGGACAGTATTACCGCGCTCCCCGGGAGCATCTTGCCACAGAGTGCTCCGGATCCTCCTGGGATTTTCTTAGCTGTGACTGATACTGATAATTCTGCTAATTCTCCTCCAAAAGACTCCTCTCTGGACGTGGAAACGGTTACCCCGGATCAACGCCCGCCTGCGGGAGGTAACGCAGCACCGCAAAAGACATTCTGGACTCGAATCTACACCTGGGTTCGACGTCGGAGGACGCCGCCTTCCCTCACCACTAGGACTACGTCGCTGACGGAGCCTCACCACCGGGACTACATCGCTGAGACAGCACTGATAAGTGAACGTTGTTGACTTTACCTTAGTAGGAGAGGTACTAGTGAGGCGCGGCCGCGTTCTTCGGGTATAGTTCAGGCCTCCTATATAGTAGTTAGGATTTACTGTGATATTGTATACTTGTACTCAAGTTCCCTGTGTGGAAAACTGTTGTTACATTTTTGGGTTGGAAGTTAAAAGAAAAGTTAAAAACGCTGTTTGCTTTCTGGCTCCCATTTGTCCCTGCATCTTTCTTTACCTGCGGTTTCTACATTTGGCGTAGTCGGCAGGATGCAGGATCCAAAGAGGGAGCCAGAAGATATGGAGGATGGGGCTGGCCCGAGAGCGTCTCTCTCATTGGGGGCCATGTTGAATAACCTGCCCAAGTTTAATGGGAGCAACATGTTGTTGTGGAGTTGGACTGAAAGGATGCGGGGGCTGCTGAGGATGCATCCTATGACCCCGGCCCTGGAAGCAGAGGTGGCCATTATGGCCTTAGACGGAGAGGCCCGAGATTCAGTGATGTTGAGACCCCCCACAGAGCGGAATACTTTTACCGGGGTGTTAAATGTGTTAGAGGGGACGCACGGGGATCCCACCGACGTGGGAGAGCTGCGGGCCCGGTTGTTTGGACGGCGACAAAAAGAAGGCGAGACTGTCACTCAGTACATGAATGCTCTGCAAGAGCTAAACATTGCAATCGTGCGGAAGGATGGTATGGGGATGGGACATGTTGACGTGACCCTGCGCGACCAACTGGTGATGGGACTGCGAGATGAGTTGACCAAACAGGCTCTACGTGAACGAGTGCGGGTCGACCCGCGCCTGACTTTCTCCGACATAGGCAATGAGGCCCGCACCCGGGAGCAAGAGAGGCGGGTGACGGTCCTGACAGGAGAGACTCGGGTTATCCAGACCGCTGCACCAGGAGGGGGTGAGCCGTCGTGGGTTCAGGAGATGCGGCAGGAGCTCAAACAAATCAGGGACGAACTGGCTGAAGTTAAAAAGAATGCGCGAAGCCCAAGGGAGCTACCCCGGGGGCAAGGGTCTGGGAGTCCAGCTTGTGGCGCTCGTCCAGGATATTATCCGGTCCCCGGTGCTTGCTATGGTTGCGGGGAGGCAGGACATTTCGCACGGGAGTGCCCCCGGAGAGGGAGGGCCTCGTCCCGTCAGGCGTTAAACTAGAGGGCTCCGAGCTAAGGGGACGACGCTCGGAGCCAGAGTCCCCGCGGATGGGTGGTGAAAGTCCCGGAAATTTGGTTGCCAGCTGCCCCCTGGTTTGGGCAGAGTTTGAAGGGCGGGCTGTCCGTTGTCTGGTGGACACCGGGTCCCAAGTCACGACTATGCCCGAGGCTTATTTTAGAAAACACTTTCCTTTGACAGTCAGACCCCAATGGGGTCCCGTAATTCGGTTACAGGCCGCCAATCAGCTGCCCATCCCAGTGGAAGGGGTCACCTGGATGCAAATATCTTTATGTGGGAAGGACCTGGGCCGCCGGGGGGTTGTGTTAACACGGGGAGATCCCGGCCCACAACATACTGTGACCTTGGGGATGAACGTATTGAAAGATTTTGGCAGTTTTCTGTTAGGGGAGACTACGCAAGAGACACTCAATCAGTGGGGGATCAGTACACCTCAGGGCTCCGTGTTCAGACAGTTAGTGAGGGAAGTCCGAGTACAAGAGACCTGTCAGGAGGGAGACATACTAGGGAGAGTAATTACTTCCCCGACAGCAAAGGTGACGTTCCCCCCAGGACAGACTGTTATATCCCTGCCCATACGAGCTCGCATCCCTCTAGAAGGAGTACAAGTACAGATTGAGCCCACCTTTACATCCCCTTTGCCCACAGGACTGCTGGTGGCCCGATCCCTGGCTACTGTTAAAAATGGGGCCGTACCAGTGCGATGTGTGAATGTGGACGAACACGATGTCGTGCTACGGGTCCGAAGTGAGATGGCCAAAGTGTTACGACCTTTAGAAGTGATGCCCCCTCCAGATACTTTGCAGTTAACGGTGGATTCCCCTGATCCCTGGATGGTCAGTGTCCGGTCTACGCAGGATCCTGAGCCAATAGCGTTTCGAAAGGGTCAAACTATTCTGGAGCACATGCGGACGGAATTGTCGGGCCTGGATCCATCACAGATCTCACAAGTGCAGCGACTCCTTGGACATTATGCTAAAGTGTTCGCACAACATGAAGATGATTTTGGCTGTACCACGGCCATCGAACATGGAATTCCGACCGGAGATACAGTGCCCATCAGGGAGCGGTACAGACAGATTCCCCCGCAGATGTACCAGGAAGTAAAGACGTTGTTAGGCCAGATGCTACAAAAGGGAGTGATCCGCGAGAGTCAGAGCCCGTGGGCTGCCCCGATCGTGCTGGTGCGGAAAAAGGACGGCACGCTCCGGTTCTGTGTGGACTATCGTAAGCTAAATGCATGCACCGTCCGAGACTCTTATCCACTTCCCCGTATCGAGGAGTCTCTCTCCGTGCTGGGTCGGGCCAAATATTTTTCCACCTTAGACCTAGCCAGCGGATACTGGCAGGTCCCGATGACAGAAGCAGATCGTCCTAAGACAGCGTTTATTCTTCCCATGGGACTATTCGAGTTCAATCGAATGCCGTTTGGGCTGGCCAACGCTCCAGGCACCTTCCAACGATTAATGGAGCGGTGTCTGGGGGATTTGAACTTCGAGGCCACTCTCATTTATCTGGATGACATCATCATCTATGCTCCAACATTCGAGGAACATCTGTGCCGACTGGAGCAGGTACTAGACCGGTTGCTGAAATACGGGCTTAAGGTGAAGCCCCAGAAGTGTCACTTGTTCCGGGAACAGATCGAGTACCTGGGGCATGTGGTGTCCGCCGAAGGAGTCCGGCCATCGCAGGAGAAGATTGCCGCAATCCAGGAGTGGCCCACACCGGAGACCGCCAAGGATGTACGGGCGTTCTTGGGCCTCGCTGGGTACTACCGGCGCTTCGTGAAGAACTTTGCTCGCCGTTCTCACAATCTACAAGTCCTGCTGAAAGGAAGCTCCCCCAAGGAACGGGGAAAGAAGATACAATGGCAGGAGCCACAAGAAGCAGCGTTCCGGGACTTGAAGACAGCTCTCATGGAGCCGCCGGTGTTGGCTTATGCGGACTTTTCGCAACCGTTCATCCTACACACCGACGGCAGCTCTCAGGGATTGGGGGCTGTGTTGTCTCAGGTTCAGGATGGGCGGGAGAGAGTGATCGCCTATGCGAGTCGGTCTCTTCATGACTCTGAGTTGAACCCGGACAATTATAGTTCTTTCAAGGTGGAGCTGCTGGCCGTGGTGTGGGCTATGACGGAGCGGTTCGCTGAGTACCTGGCCGGTTCCGAGGTGCTGATACGCACGGATAACAACCCATTGGCACATCTGGAAAATGCGAAATTGGGTGCCCTGGAACAGCGCTGGGTAGCCCGGATGGCCAAGTACAGATACCATATCCTCTACAAGCGAGGAGCGGAGAATGTTCATGCTGACGCGTTATCTCGTCTGCGGAAGAACCCCCCAAGAACTAACCGAGATGAGGAGCTGGAGGGAGAAGAAATCCCCTACGCCATCGGGGGCGCTGCTCGGACGGCTGTGAGCCGGGAACAGACCGGGAACGGAACGGCTACAGGACTGTTGGTTCAGAGTCGGGACGAATGGATACGGCTGCAACAGGAAGACCAGGAACTAGCTCCATTGCGACAGTGGATAACGAATGGTCTCTTGCCCGTGAGAACCCCTGGACAAACTCTCCCGTCAGACCTGAACCTTCTTCTGCGGCAGTGGGAGCGCCTAACTCTTCAGGACGGGCTCTTATGCCACTTAACCATGGCTCAGGCAGATTCCGAGCCGACCTGGCAGATGGTCTTACCAGGGCCCGTGGTGGCCGCAGTTGCTAAAGAAGCTCATGAGTCCGGGGCACACTTCGGAGTGAAGAGGACGTTTAAGTGGCTGCGAACTCGGTTCTATCATCCTCGGCTGCTTGCGGAAGTACAAACTGCTTGTAGACAATGTCGACAATGTGAGCTAACCAAGTCACCGGAGGAAAGGGCACCTGTGCAGAGCATCACGACGTCTGCCCCTTTTGAAGTATTAATGATAGACTACATTACCATTGGAGCAGCGCATCAAGGCTACGAACACTGCCTCGTTATGGTAGATCATTTTTCAAAATTCGCGGTAGTCACCCCTACCCGTGATCAGACAGCTGAGTCGGCGGCGAGCGCTATCTGTAAGAACTTTATTCAAGTTTACGGCTGTCCGAGGCGAATACATTCGGATCAAGGCGCCTGTTTCTTGGGCAAAGTCATGGAAGAGCTGCATCGCCTCTACGGCATTGATAAGTCACGCACCACACCGTATCACCCCCAGGGAAATGGGGCTTGTGAGCGGTTTAACCGGACTTTGCTTCAAATGCTGCGTGCGCTAGAACAAGATCAGAAGGCCCGCTGGCCGGAGTATGTGTCTGACCTAGTGTGGGTCTACAACAATAGAGTTCATCAAGTCACAGGACGCACCCCGTATGAAGTGTTCTTTGGGCGCCCAGGAAAAGGCATGACAGATCTGGAACTGTCTTCGGAGGAAGAAGGCCCCCGAACAGGGATGGCTTCGTGGGTGCGTGATCATCAGCATCGGCTGCAGACCTTACACCGACTGGTACACACTCGAATTCGGGAAGTGGAGCATCGGAGCACCCCTACAGCAAAACCCCCAGAGTTCCGGCCAGGTGATCGAGTACTCATTCGAGAGCAAAGACCGCAAAACAAGTTAGACCATCGTTGGGAAAAAACACCCTATCGGGTGCTTCGCCGTATAGACCCGCATGGACCTGTATATGAAGTGCAGTCTGAGGCCCCCGGAAGTACAGGTACTCGCATTCTTCATCGCAACATGCTCCGGTTGTGTCGCTCTGTTGACTCGGACACCCCGGAATCCGCAATCAGGGAAGAGCCACCTACGACTGAGTCCCCCAACAACCATTGGTGGGATGAAGAAGATGATGAAGAAGAAGAACGGCGTCAAAATACTCCCCCTATCTCGACTACTACACTACCCCTGACCAGTCACCCTTCCGCTGACGACATTCCCCCAACACCCCCTACACAAGGACCCGAGCCACGACGTTCTGAACGTTCTACTGCCGGTAGACCCCCAACTCGCTACAGTCCTGACTTACACACTAGACAGACCCAAGTGTGGAACAACCCGTCAGATGGGCGACCTGTCAGTGCGAAGGCCTCGCCCGGGGACTGGCGAGCATACAGGGTGGGGGAATGTAGGGGACAGGGACCTGGTGAGCTGTGCAGACGGGTGGAACCATTGTTGCCGGGAGTCGGGGTTCCGGGGGACAGATTTGAGGGGCGCATGGGAAGCCAGGCTCATGTGACAGGAGGCAGAGTGACGCAGGGAGAGGAGAGGATAAAAAGCAAAACGCGCGAAAGCAGAGACAGAGAAGCGCGGGAAAACTCTGAGGAGAGGAAACTGCAGCGCAGTTGTCGTGTGTGTGCAGGCCGCAGTGAGACTTGCTGGAAGCAGGGGGAAAACGTGCAACAGACACTGCGGGCAATTACCAGAGCCCCCAAAAAGAGGCGCATTCGTCGTCAGCGACCCCCCAGGCAGAGGGGTAGTGCTGATCAGCTCAGGGACAGTATTACCGCGCTCCCCGGGAGCATCTTGCCACAGAGTGCTCCGGATCCTCCTGGGATTTTCTTAGCTGTGACTGATACTGATAATTCTGCTAATTCTCCTCCAAAAGACTCCTCTCTGGACGTGGAAATGGTTACCCCGGATCAACGCCCGCCTGCGGGAGGTAACGCAGCACCGCAAAAGACATTCTGGACTCGAATCTACACCTGGGTTCGACGTCGGAGGACGCCGCCTTCCCTCACCACTAGGACTACGTCGCTGACGGAGCCTCACCACCGGGACTACATCGCTGAGACAGCACTGATAAGTGAACGTTGTTGACTTTACCTTAGTAGGAGAGGTACTAGTGAGGCGCGGCCGCGTTCTTCGGGTATAGTTCAGGCCTCCTATATAGTAGTTAGGATTTACTGTGATATTGTATACTTGTACTCAAGTTCCCTGTGTGGAAAACTGTTGTTACATTTTTGGGTTGGAAGTTAAAAGAAAAGTTAAAAACGCTGTTTGCTTTCTGGCTCCCATTTGTCCCTGCATCTTTCTTTACCTGCGGTTTCTACATGGGATTAAGGGGTTAATGGGGATGTTGAAGTCTCCCGCAATAAGGGTTGGTAGTTCTGAGGACATGAAGTGCGGCAGCCAGGCAGAAAAAGCAAAACTGCTCCTAACCCTCTAAAAGAAATTGAACATATTCTGTGCTCCCAAATCCAAATTGAACCCCCCCACCCACCCTTCTGAGCCCCACAGTATAGCTAAACCACATATAGCATCCATATGTTTGGCATTTCTGAAGCAATGAGAGCTTACCTAACTTACGGGTACACATCTCCAGAAGTATGGGATTCATTGCTGCTTGTTTCTGGAAAATACCCATGGAGTCAAAATAGTCACTACACCTTGTGAGGCAGTAACCAGTGTTCTATGCGAGGCTCGCTATGTGTCCCCCAGGATGCGCGAAGAAGCATATGAAGGCCGCAGGGGCGCACCTATAACCTCTGGCAAAAATTATGTAATCACCGGCCTTGGTGGATGTTCATTCAGTTGTTTAATTTTGAGGAAAAGAAGTACATCACAGGCATGGCACGAAACTAAAGTAATTTCAAATGACAACTTTCTGGCTTTAAGAAACACTAAAAGAAATCAAGAACAAAAAAATGTGGCAGTCAATAATGGTTACTTTTTTTAACCAAGCATAGGGGTAAAATTATGGAGTCACTCAATTCTGAGGAAAAAATTATGGAATCACCCTGGAAATTTGCACCAAATGGACTGACATGAATCATGGCTCCAACACGAGAGATGTCAACTGAAACAAAGGAGAGGATTATCAAAATCTTAAAAGAAGGTAAATCATCACGCAATGTTGCAAAAGATGTTGGTTGTTCACAGTCAGCTGTGTCTAAAATCTGGAACAAATACAAACAACATGGGAAGGTTGTTAAAGGCAAACATACTCGTAGGCCAAGGAAGTGCACAACAAAACAAATGAGGAACGAATGGGTGGAAACTGGAGTCAACATCTGTGACCAAACTGTAAGAAACCGCCTAAAGGAAATGAGATTTACATACAGAAAAGCTAAACGAAAGCCATCATTAACACCTAAACAGAAAAAAACAAGGTTGCAATGGGCTAAGGAAAAGCAATCTTGGACTGTGGATGACTGGATGAAAATCATATTCAGCGATGAATCGCGAATCTGCATTGGGCAAGGTGATGATGCTGGAACTTTTGTTTGGTGCCGTTCCAATGAGATTTATAAAGATAACTGCCTGAAGAGAACATGCAAATTTCCACAGTCATTGATGATATGGGGCTGCATGTCAGGTAAAGGCACTGGGGAGTTGGCTGTCATTACATCTTCAATAAATGCTCGTTTATGTTGATATTTTGGACACTATTCTTATCCCATCAATTGAAAGGATGTTTGAGGATGATGAAATAAGTTTTCAAGATGATAATGCATCCTGCCATAGAGCACAAACTGTGAAAACATTCCTTGAAAAAAGACACATAAGGTCAATGTCATGGCCTGCAAATAGTCCGGATCTCAATCCAATTGAAAATCTTTGGTGGAAGTTGAAGAAAATGGTCCATGACAAAGCTCCAGCCTGCAAAGCTGATCTGGCAACAGCAATCAGAGAAAGTTGGAGCCTGATTGATGAAGAGTACTGTTTGGCACTCATTAAGTCCATGCCTCAGAGACTGCAAGCTGTTATAAAAGCCAGAGGTGGTGCAACAAAACACTAGTGATGTGTTGGAGTGTTTTTTTGTTTGTTTTTCATGATTCCAGAATTTTTCCCTTATGCTTGGTTAAAAAAGTAACCATTACTGACTACCACATTTTTTGTTCTTGATTTCTTTTAGTGTTTCTTAAAGCCAGAAAGTCGCAATATGAAATTACTTTAGCTTTGTGCCATGTCTGTGATCTGCTTTTTTTCTTCAAAATTAAACAACTGAATGAATATCCTCCAAGGATGGTGATTACGTAAGTTTTGCCAGGGGTTGTATAATGAGGCAAGTTGAGCACTTTGCCTCAGGCGGCGGTCGACAGGGGGCAGCAGTGCCGTTCCACCCCCTGCAGTCATCATAATTTGATGCCCTGCTCCTGAATCAGTGGCAGGCTGGGTCGGGGGGGGGGGGCAGGGATGCATTTTCCCCCTGAGCCAGTCCCCAGGAGGCTGATTAGGGCCGCCAGGAGGACTGGAACTATACTTTTGATTGCAGCTGCAATATCTGCAGAGTATCGTGGTTGTTCCTGCTCCGTGGTGTGCAGCAGAGTGATGAGGTCATCATGCTGCAACCTCATCACACTGCCACTGCTGGCGACACAGAGCAGGGCAGAAGAGGCGGGGACACGGCATCCGGTGGGAAGAATGGTGAGCAGCGCTCCGATGAGAAGGGGGAGTGTGTGTATATGAGTGTGTAAATGTGCATGAGTCTGTGTGTATGTATGAGAGTGTGTTTTCAGATGGGCAGTGTTGAGGGAGGACATTATAGAGACTAGGGACAGCACGTGGGGGACATTATGGAGACAAACATTATGTAGAGGGATGGTGTAGGCGAGATATTATAGGGAGGGGAGGTATGTTTTGGGGAGGGGTGAGGTATAGGGTGTATATTATAGGGAGAGTTAGTGAAGGGGATATTATGAACAGCGACATTTATTATGGGGAGGGGTGGCGTATGTGGGGGTATATTATGGGGAGGGGCGGCGTGTGTGGGGGTATATTATAGTGAGGGTCAGTGAAAGGGATATTAGGGAGAGGAGTGGTGTAGGGAGTATATTATGAGGAGGGGTGGTGTGGGGTTATATTATAGGGAGGGGTGGGGTAGGGGGTATATTATGGGGAGGGGTGGTGTAGGGGGTATATTATGGGGAGGGGTGGTGTAGGGGGTATATTATGGAGAGGGGCGGTATAAGGGTTATATTATGGGGAGGTATGGTTTAGGGGGTATATTATGGAGGAGAGTGGTGTGGAAGGGATATTATGGAGAGAGATAGTCTGCCCAGGAGCTGTAAGTGTAAACATGGCAAGTAGGTACAGTGCTATTTTGCAATAGTAACCTCGTATATGGAAAGAACCAGTAAGAAATATGGGTTCCTAATTGAGAATGGTGCCACATGACAAATATGATATGATGTGGCCATGTCAAGGCCAAGCAGACTGTTACACCCAACATGTGCATGTGGATTTGTGGACCCACTGTGCCACATGGCCGAGCCTGCCCAGGAAGGAGCATAGCTAAGCGTCTACCTGGTGTTCACTGGAGCTCTTGTTGGTGGAAATAGACTGGGCTGCAGGTAGCCACCAGGTACCACTCCTGGGCAGAGCCCAGTATTGCAGCTGCTGACACCAGGAGCTAGGTCTCCGTTCAGGCTAGTAATTTCCGGCACCTCTACCGAACAGTTACTGACACTGATCAGTGCTTGGATCAGACATGCCGATCTAGCATACTGAATCAGGGTTTGGCCACACACGGATCAGGGGATAATGTTTAGGCTCTGGCTGTTCCAGGATCAGGGTACGAGATTCAGGTGCTGGCCGCTCTGGGACTAGGAGATGAGGTTCAGGCGCTCGCCGCTCTGGGACCAGGGAACTGCTGATACAGGACTGGCCACACTGGGACCACAGGACCTCAAAACTCTCTAGTAGTACACCTTACTAATGATTCTACAGGTTGCTTGGCGACTCCCTAGGAGAGAGGGAGTCTTTTATACAGGGTGACTCCCAGCAATTGGCTGGGAGCCATATTGCAGGTGTTCTGATTATTCAATGCCTCTCAGCCACAAGCCCCTTTAAGAATGTGGGAGCACGCACACACACAGGAAGCAGCACGCCGGGTACCGCACCCAGGGCTGGGGTGGTGAGTAAGCGGTGTCCTTGCATGAAGAGAGAAGGTGACACCATGCAGGGACGCCAGAAGCAGAGCTATATAGATCACCTCTATGGTGAAGTTTAATATCCTTTTGGTCATTTCTTTGCCATGCTTGTTCATCTATTATATATCACTTATAGAATGACTGGAATAGAAAATGAAAACATAGTATCCTGTGAGGTTTTGTTATTAAAAGTCCTAGATTTAAATATTTATCACAGATTAGAACGATGCATATTGTGTACACAATGAAGGAAATTGCAACATTTATTTATATCTAAATCATGCCTATTCACATGTGACATATATCTGACTGTGCTGTCACACACATTTTTTTACTGTTTCAATCATTTATTGCTGGAGCAGGACGCAGACAGTGATGAGCACATGTGGAAAACGGTTTACTATCCCCATATATCCTTTGGAAATTATCGCTCAATAGTGTTTCAATGCTGGTTTTATACCTGTTTTCTTTCAGGTCATCCCAATTAGACATAGGTGCTGCCAGAAAACTGGTAACACAAGCAAACTTGTATGTAAAAATGTAAATGCATAAAGCGGTACTAAACAGGTCTAAAGCGCTGGACATAAAGAGGACTTGTCAGATTTATAAACAGAAAGGCAACACAACACAGAGTTCTAACAAAAGGTGATCCAGAATTGATATTTTATTGGTAATTCTTACTAAATCAGACAAGGCAAGTGAACTCATATTTCCTCAATAAAACTACTTATCTACCATAAAGGTCAGTGTGAACTTATTTGTTGTAACAACTTATTCCACTACAAATCAATGAAACCTAGAACTAAATGGTAAGAGTAAAGCTACCAAACACGTGCCCAGTGTTTGACATCTTCATGACTTAAGGTACCTTCACACTAAACGATATCGCTAGCGATCCGTGACGTTGCAGGGTCCTGGCTAGCGATATCGTTTAGTTTGACACGCAGCAGCGATCAGGATCCTGCTGTGATATCGCTGGTCGTTGAACAAAGTTCAGAACTTTATTTGGTCGTCAGACCAGCGTGTATCGTCGTGTTTGACACCAAAAGCAACGATGCCAGCGATGTTTTACACTGGTAACCAGGGTAAACATCGGGCTACTAAGCGCAGGGCCGCACTTAGTAACCCGATGTTTACCCTGGTTACCAGTGTAAAATGTAAAAAAAACAAACACTACATACTCACCTTCGCATCCCGCGGCGTCCGCTTCCCACACTGACTGAGCGCCGTAAAGTGAAAGTGAAAGTACAGCACAGCGGTGACGTCACCGCTCTGCTGTTAGGGCCGGCGCTCACACAGTGCAGGAAGCGGACGCCGGGGGACGCGAATGTAAGTATGTACTGTTTTTTTTTTTTACATTTTACGCTGGTAACCAGGGTAAACATCGGGTTACTAAGCCGATGTTTACCCTGGTTACCCGGGGACCTCGGCATCGTTGGTCGCTGGAGAGCGGTCTGTGTGACAGCTCTCCAGCGATCAAACAGCGACGCTGCAGCGATCGGCATCGTTGTCGCTATCGCTGCAGCGTCGCTTAATGTGAAGGTACCTTTAGTTTCCACCATTTTGCCTTAGTGCTCAATTTACAGCAATACCACTCAGTACTGCTGCATAATGTACACCATGATGAGGGTGTTCAGTAAACACTCAATATGGCAAGAGTGGAAGGAAGATTCAGTGCAACATATTCCAACCAGACTGAAGTCATTCATATGAAAATAATTTTATTTGAAATGAGTGTAGCATGATCAAGAATGAAAACAAGACTTGAGCAGAATCTTTATAGCGAATGACAAACACCAGCACAGTAGTTCTGGGCAGACACACAATACTACAAAGGCTTGAACATTTGTTTACGATGAAGTCCACTGAATCACATTTTCTCTAACGAGTCCATATAATTCATTACACAAAGAAGATTTTCTTGGAGCTTAGATGATTTTTCAATATTGATTGTCCCTGTGTGAATTCTTTGATGATTAGCAAGAACAGATTTCCTGCTAAAACACTGACCACATTCCAAACACAAAAACGGCTTCTCTCCCGTGTGATTTCTGTGATGTTCAACAAGTTCTGATTTCTGCGCAAAGCATTTCCCACATTCTGAACATGAGTATGGTTTCTCACCTGTGTGAGTTCTTTGATGTCTAACAAGACCTGATTTCTCAGCAAAGCATTTCCCACATTCTGAACATGAAAATGGTTTTTCGCCTGTGTGAATTTTTTGATGTTTACTAAGACCTGATTTCTGGATAAAACGTTTTCCACATTCCAAACATGGATATGGCCTCTCTCCTGTGTGAATTCTCTGATGACGCTCAAGATGATCTTTGAACATAAAACACTTTCCACATTCCAAGCATGAAAATACCTTCTCCCCTGTGTGAATTATCTCATGCTTAAGCAGACTTGACTTCTTGGTAAAACACTTGCCACATTGTAAGCAAGAATGAGGTTTCTCCCCTGTGTGAGTTCTTAGATGTTCATTAAGAACAGATTTCCTAGTAAAACATTTTCCACATTGTAAGCATGAAAAGAGCCTTTTTAGAGAAGTGTTTTTCTGTCCTTCGAGACTTTCTTTATGAATTCTTAAATGTACAAGGAGATTTGCATTGTGGGCAAAACATTGTCCACATTCTGGACAAGGAAACAGATTATCCACATTTCCCATTCTTTCCTGGCAACACTGCTCAGATTCTTCAGCCAAACATTCCACAGATTCAGACGATAAACTCTGTGGAAGAATATGTTCTGGACCTTCCTCATGATTCGAAAAATCCCACGACAGTTCTGGAAAATAAAGTCCTGCATACATATTTTGGGTAGTATAATGTTCTAGAGAATCTTTTGAGATATCATTATATTGACTCTTCGAGGTATTGTTGTAGTCACCAGCTGGGAAATAAAAAGGCATTTTCTTTTTTACAACTTGTATATTATAAATCACACAAAATACAGACCTGTACAGATGTAAAGGTGTTGTCTAGTAAAGACAAGTCATCACCCATGAATAGAGTACGTGATAACTTATTGATTGGTGGGGATTTGACCGATGGTACCCGCACTGATTGGCAAAACGAAAAACTTTTATCCACGTTAAAATAGGGCGTCAAGGCGCATGCTCAACCACTGTTCCATTTATTTCCTCGGGGGTTGCACTCCAAACTACCACTCAATTTTGTAACTAATTTTGTAATTTTTTTTTTGTAATTTTGTAATTAAGTCCCCCATCAAGAATAAAAATTCACAGTTCTAACAATTTGGGGGGGGGGTTTCCAGTGTTCGACCAACCACCAGTCACTAACTTATCCCCTATTCTGTGGCTAGGAGACAACCTGTTTTCACAGGACAACCGCTTTAATGGTCAACAAGCAATGAAAGACAATGTTTAGTCGGATTATATGAATGGGCCATGATTGTTAACCCATAAGGGCTCAGAGATTTTCTGTGATGTGACAGATGATCATATCACACCAACTTTTATTATTGATCAACAACTATGTTCTCAATCAACCTAAAAGACTCAAATATCAAAGCTTAATATTTTTGGAAGTTGGGAGTGGGGATTTTTTTTTAGATTTGGCTATCTTAGGAGGATATCTGTTTGTGCAGGTAACTATTACTGTGCAGAATTATTAGGCAACTTAATAAAAACCAAATATATTCCCATCTCACTTGTTTATTTTCACCAGGTAAACCAATATAACTGCACAAAATTTATAAATAAACATTCCTGACATGCAAAAACAACCCCCCCAAAATTAGTGACCAATATAGTCACTTTTCTTTATGATGGATGACACTGAACAGATTTCCATCCATAGATTCTGTCAGTTGCTTGATCTGTTTATGATCAACATTGCGTGCAGCAGCCACCACAGCCTCCCAGACACTGTTCCGAGAGGTGTACTGTTTTCCCTCCCTGTAGATCTCACATTTTATGAGGGACCACAGGTTCTCTATGGGGTTCAGATCAGGTGAACAAGGGGGCCATGTCATTATTTTTTCTTCTTTGAGACCTTTACTGGCCAGCCACGCTGTGGAGTAGTTGGAGGCATGTGATGGAGCATTGCCCTGCATGAAAATCATGTTTATCTTGAACGATACTGACTTCTTCCTGTATCACTGCTTGAAGAAGTTGTCTTCCAGAAACTGGCAGTAGTTCTGGGAGTTGAGCTTCAATCCTTCCTCAACCCGAAAAGGTCCCACAAGTTCATCTTTGATGATACCAGCCCATACCAGTACCCCACTTCCACCTTGCTGGCGTCTGAGTCGGAGTGGAGCTCTCTGCCCTTTACTGATCCAGCCTCTGGCCCATCAAGAGTCACTCATTTTATCAGTCCATAAAACCTTTGAAAAGTCAGTGTTAAGATATTTCTTGGCCCAGTCTTGATGTTTTATCTTATGTTTCTTGTTCAAAGGTGGTCGTTTTTCAGCCTTCCTTACCTTGGCCATGTCCCCGAGTATCGCACACCTTGTGCTTTTTGTTACTCCAGTAACGTTGCAGCTCTGAAATATGGCAAAACTGGTGGCAAATGGCATCTTGGCAGCTTCACGCTTGATTTTCCTCAATTTATGGGCAGTTATTTTGTGCCTTTTTTGCCCAACACGCTTCTTGTGACCCTGTTGGCTATTTGTCATGAAACGCTTGATTGTTCGGTGATCACGCTTCAAAACTTTGGCAATTTCAAGACTGCTGCATCCCTCTGCAAGACCTCTCACAATTTTGGACTTTTCAGAGCCCGTCAAATCTCTCTTCTGACCCATTTTGCCAAAGGAAAGGAAGTTGCCTAATAATTAAGCACACCTTATATAGGGTTTTGATGTCATTAGACAACACCCCTCCTCATTACAGAAATGCACATCACATAATTTACTTAATTGGTAGTTGGCTCTCAAGCCTGAACAGCTTGGAGTAGGACAACATGTATAAAAATTATCGTGATCAAAATACAACTTGCCTAATAACTCTGCACACAGTCTATACAAAAGCAATTTTTGGTTTTCTGTATTTTTATTTTTTACTCTTCACTTTTAACACCAAATAACCTGTTGACTTAATTGTTCATATTATTATGTTGTCATGATATTTATTATGCGCAGGCTTTTATATATATATATATATATATATATATATATATATATATATATATATATATATATGTAATAAAATGTATTTTAAATAAAAAAAACATTGCTTGATATTTTTTCTAGTGAGGGCTTTTTGTTTTGTATTACTTGTTTTTTTTTTACATAATTTGTCTCCCAGGAAATCATTAAAGATCTGTGGGGAACATTTTTCCCCCATTGTAATAAAGGCAAGCTCCACAGAGAGCTGATCTGGATCGGATAGGACCGAGAAGCTCTGCTATGGCGGGAAAGAGTCTGATCTTGTGATCGCCAGGTCCTACAGAAGCATAGGCAATGTCGTTGCTTCTTTTCACTGCAAAATGGCAATAAATGAAAATAAATAGCTTGTCTTCTCCCCAGGGTCCAAAGCTAATCGAACAGCTCCTGCTTGATTGCAGGAGCTTTAAACAAGTGCCATAAATTTACAAGGTTGTGGTGTTATAGCCTAGGGCCAAGCTCAATAAATTTATGGCTTTTGGTTATTATCTCGTTAATACAGTATGTATCCTACAAGTATGCTCACAGGGTAATATAAAGCAGCTGATGTCCTCAGTGAGACACGAAGAGTCAATGCAGACGACAGCTCCTACACACCACATACAGCAAGGATGCATTGCTGTGCATTTTGGCCTACAGTATGTATTCATAGCTTATGTGCCAAGAATAAAAGTATCTAGTCATTAAAGGGGTTGTCCACTAGGATAACCCCTTCTCGATCTTGCCCCCGTGAAAATAGAAAAGCTTATATTCACCTCCCATGCTGGCACCGTTCCAGCAGTGTTGGCACTCACATTTCTAGGGCTCACATGCGGTTGTCATGACATGTGAGCTTTGCGCACATTCAGTCTTAGGGCCTATATGTATTCGAGATGAAGTGAGAGCTGAGGCTGGCCGCTCACGTCTTCCTAATTACTAATACTTCTGAAGGCAGAAACAGTGCCGCTGCACCAGGCACGGGTGGTGAGAATAAGTTTTTTTTTATTTTTACAGGGGAAACATTCAGATTGACAAGGGGTTATCCACATCTTTAAAAAGCAAAATGTCAATTTTAGTACAAGAGAAGATTGTTTGAGCAATAAATAAGACTGCTTCCAAAACCAGTAAATAAATAATAATAAAAATTTTTTTTACTGGGACTCTATATAAACTTCCTTTACTGTATCACTATAAATATAGTTATATGGAATACCTCAGATATATAAAAATATAAAGGAAGATCTCTCTACTTTACGTACACTACACGTTTATGGATTTAATTAACATTTTCATATAATTTATAATTAGTCTTGAGAGAGCATTAAGAGTCGCTAGATTGGTGACTCATAAGGGTTTTTTTTTCTTTTTTTCTACACTGCACGGTTAGCTATAATGTACTTGCTGTTAAATTAGCCATGTAAGACAAGTAAAGGTTTCTTCTGGAAAAGCTCAGAGCAATACTTAGGAGTCGATAATGGGACAGTCGACCCCTTAATGTCAAGCTTCTTTTTATTTTCTCACCTGGATGGATATCTATAGCAATATCCTCTTCTTTAAACAAGCGATTACCACTTTTATATGTCTTTTCTTCTTCACTCATGACTTCAGCTTTAATTTCAGTAGGAAATTTGTGCTGATTAACAAGAAAAAAAGAAACGTACAAATCAGAAGTATGTTAATGAAAATTGGCTAGCAGCCATATACCGTGGATTCGTTGTTAAAAACTGCAGGCTAACTGATATCAGTTGACATTTTCCTTGGGTTGGGTCAGTGTCGATGAATGATTATCTGACAAAGAACCTATCACAGGGAAAAGGAAACAGTAGAGCTCCAATTACAATCAAGGGTCATCAGTGTAACGAGGATGCATGTTTAATGAAAAGAAAAGTCACACCCATTTCTCAATTTATTTATACCTTTTCAAGGAGAAGTAGTAGAGGAACAGTATATTACGGATTTATAAGAAAAGATACTTCAAAATTGTTGTTTTATGTGAAACACAATTATTTACGTAAATGGGCATGTCAGGAGTGGCAACAGTTCCTCTTTAAAGGGAACCTGTCAGGCCCCCCTTGCCCATAGGTACACACAACTGCTGATGGTTCTATCTAAATTCCCTGCCTCACAATCTCTTTATTACATTGGACACACAAACAGAACTTTAGAAAAAGTATTTCTAAAGTCTATTTATGATACGTAAATAAACCCTTTGACTAGTCGATTGGGCATTAGGTTCCTCAGACTAGACAGCCCACTTAGCAAGTCATGTTGGCGTGATAGCACCACTTGCAAAAGCCAGAGTCATAGCCATCGCTATACAAATCTTGCACATGCGCGCAGCTAGGTTTACTCACATAATTGAGCCTCTGAAGCTGTGTACACGTCCCGAAACTTAGAAAAGTGCACTGCACATGACTGGAAGTCCTCTGCACTTCCAATCGTGCGCAGGGCTCCTTTCTGAAGCTGGGAAGCGTACACCCAGCTTCCAAGGCTCAATAATGTGAGGGATCAAAGATGTGCACATGTACAAGGTAAGTATAGCGCTGGCAGTGACACTGGCTCTTGTAAGTCATGTTATCACTAGAGATGGGCGAATCCGAACAGTAAAGTTCGGGGTCCATACTGAACATCTACTGTTGGGGCATGGACCCTGAACACGGACTTCTCCATAAGGTCGTGTTACTGTTTGGGTTCGGCAGTCCGAACATCGGGTGTTTCCCACGCTGTCATCTGCATGACAGCGCGAGTGACACAGTCGGTTCTGATCAGCGGTAAGATTATTACTGCCAGTCAGAGAGCTGCGTGAGTCAGCAACTGTGACCGGCGGTAAAAAGTTTACTGCTGGTCCAGAGGCCTCGGCTGATGAGAACGTACTACTCGCATCAGCCTACGCCTGTTTTTTGCTGATAACAGTGAGAGCAGGTGCATCAAACGGTGACTGCGCTATAAATAAATGCATTTTTTTTTTTTAATTGTGTGGGTTCCCCTCATTTTTTTTTAATAATAATAATAATAATAATAATAATAATAATAATAATAACAACCCTCAACTGTCAGCATTATCATGGCTGGTTATCAAGAATAGAGGGCTCCTCATGCTGTTTTTTTTTGTTAATTATTTAAATACATAATTAAAAAACGCCGTTGAGTATCTCCTAAGTTTTTGACAACCAGCGAAGCTAAATCAGATAGCTAGGTGCTGGTATCCTCAGGCTGGTAAGGGGCCATGGATATTGCTCCCCCCAGCCTAGAAATAGCAACCCTCAAAAGCCTCAGAAAAGGTGCATCTATTAGGCTGGCTCTTCTCACTCACATATTTGTGGGGTTATAGTCATATTGTAAATAAACACAGAGCCAGAATAAAGTCCTTTATTTGAAATAAAAATACACACTGTTTCACTTTTTTATTTTTTTTTTTAAATGAAAAACAAAGTTATACTCACCTCATGCCCACTCCATTGAAGCCCTCATCCCCTGTGAAAAACAGAAAATAATAAACAATAATACTCACCTAACGCCCATTCTATTTAAGCCATGGTCTCATGTAAAGAAAAAAAAAAATAAAGAAAAATATCCCTCAATTGTTCACCATACTGTCTTATGCCATAATCCCAGGCAGCAATAAGTGGACTTTTTCTCACGGTGCTAGCGGTGATCTCACTGAGGTCACCGCAGTTCATCATCCTAGAACACAGCAAAGTGAGCTGGGAACACAGCAAAGTGAGCTGGGAACACAGCCTAAGTCACCACTAGTCACTGTGACACTGTGCTCGCAGCAGCTCATTCTCCTTTGGTTTTCAGCCTGGATAGTTGCATCTTGGCACGGCCCAGGTTGAAAACCACTTATTGCAGACACTGATTACAGCGTGGGACAGTATGTTAGACAGGTGAGGGATATGGATGTTTTTTATTTATTTATTTTTTATTTTTTGCAGGAGACGAGGGCTTCAATGGAATGGTGTAAGGTGAATATAATTTTGTTTTTTATTTTTAAATAAAAAAGTAAAACTGGGTGTATTTTTATTTCAAATAAAGGACTTTATTCTGGCTGTGTGTTTATTTACAATATGACTATGGAAAAATATTAGCTAGACTCTGTATTATTTTCACAGGGACCAAAATATTTATGTCAATCAGCAGGTTCCCAAAAATTATTAAAACGTAACCTTTATTCGTTTAAAACCTAAAAAAAGTGCAGACATATAGTGCTAACAAAGTGCTAGGTGCAAACAATAAACACAAAAAGACTCATTTAAAGCCATATAAAGGGCATGTGCAGATAAATTGGCCGTCTCTTTCTTTTTCTTTGTCAAAAATTCTTTTCTTTAAAAAGTGTGTACATAATCTTCTGCGTGAGATAGGATACCCATCGCTGTAGCTTCTTGTAATCCTCGATACATGGGGTTTCTTTTTTTAAACGGCCAATTTATCTGCACATGCCCTTTATATGGCTCGGGAGGCAAACTTCTCCTCCCCTTTATTACATGAATCAAAGACAGGAGGCTTATGAGTGACGCGCCTCTTTGTTCTTTGTTTCATAGAATGCGGTGTTGTTTCTATACAATGCGTACAGGGGGGGCGGTACAAAGGTGGAAGTATCCGCCCACCAGATCAGATGGCCACGGCATGCTTCATTTATGTCCGCGAGCCGCCTGCTCAGACTAATGGAACAAAGTGCGCTTTTTGCATTTCACTGTAGAAGGGGCGGGATATAGGTGAATGTGGACGCCCACCGGACATGACGTTACGGCACGATGTGCCAACGTCAGGATACCCAGAAGGGATCTAGGAACCGTATTCTACGGTGCACACACAGACCGGAAATGGATTCCCGGCGTCCGGAAGTATGATTTTGAAAACGCCGGTGAGCAGTGTACATAAACTAGGCAGAACGATTGCCGCATTAGCGATATGCTCAGTCGATACACATGAAGGTGACATAATCCCCTGATGATTCCGAATGATGAAACGCGTTGGGAGGCACTATTCATCTAGGTGGACATGAAAGGAGGAATGCGGACGTTTAAAACCGCTGAGAAAGTCCACATGAATACTCGAACTGCATGATTATGAGAAGGCAGATGAGTATATAAAAACTGCTTGACTATATGCGATATTGCACGTGGAAGGTTGTACGCCATGAATTTGGGTACTTATTGATGCAAATTTAGCATGTCGGTTTTTTCTTTATGAGCAAGCTGCATATGTTTTGCCACCGCCAATAAGGGTGATAAAGGGAATAGGACCATAATATAACATAAAAAAGAGGTCATCTTCTCACCCCTGCTGTAATGGCGCAAATACTTAAGAGCCGGTACCTTTAACAGAGGACATATGAGGTTTAATAAAGTATACGTGCGCATGGGATATTGAGACTGGTTCTCTGCTTGATACAGTGATTTATCCAGGAGTGTCATTTGTGGTATACCGGGCACTATAAGTTAATTGGATACTAATTCTTTGGCGGTGACATTTTAAATGAGTCTTTTTGTGTTTATTGTTTGCACCTAGCACTTTGTTAGCACTATATGTCTGCACTTTTTTTAGGTTTTAAACGAATAAAGGTTACGTTTTAATAATTTTTGGGAACCTGCTGATTGACACAATATGACTATGGGAATAGTAATAGAAAGGCGTCTCAGACGCCTCTGCATTACTAACCCGTGGGCTTGATGTCACCTGACAATACAAAGGTGACATCAACCCCACAAATACTAACCCCACATGCCACTGCTACAGGGCAAGTGGGAACAGCCAGGCAAAAAGCTAGAATTGGCGCATCTAATGATGCACCTTTTCTGGAGTGGCTGCTACTTTTAGGCTGGGGGGGGGGGAATGTCCATGGCCCCTTACCAGTCTGAGAATACCAGTCCCCAGCTATCTGCTTTAGCTTGGCTGGTTGTCAAAAATGGGGAGGACTCCACAAATAGAGCGGATTCTGCTAAATTTTTTAAAAATTTATTTATAGCGCAGACATAGCTCTCTGACCGGAGATAATAATCTTACTTCTGATCATGCAAATGACAGAGTGGCAAACGATGGATATTCGGGCCCCCCATTCCCAAACATCCAGGGGTTCGCACACACAGGGGCTAGATAGCAAACTAAGTGGGCCAATTAGTTTGTGCAAACTAACGTCCCATAGACTAGTCAAAGGATTCATTTACATATTATAAGCAGACTTTAGAAATACTTTTTCTAAAGATCTGTTTATGTGTCAATGTAATAAAGAGACTGTTAGGGAGGGAATTTAGATAGGTAAGAACAGCTACTATAGTGCTTCTGGGGACACGGGGGACATGACAGGTTCCCTTTAAGCCTGAATTTTCTAAATTTGGAGGAGATTAATCAAGAAATCCATAGCGTGTTTCTTTATGTCATCCACCTGAAGATTCTCTAGGACATCATTATTTTCTGCTTGACACTCCTGGAAAAACAGAGAACTCCAACATCTCTCTGGATTTTTGATGCTGGATTCTTCTGTTGGGAAACAGAAATACATCAAACACAGTGAAAAGTGCGTGAAAATATATTATGTATATACACATACAATACGGTTATCTGAATTCTAATAAAGGTTCTTTTACGTTGACCGATCGGCGGCACGATATGTCCGCCAATCAGTAAACTTTTACTAAACATCAGTCGTTTAAAGGGAACCTGTCATATGAAAAAAAAAAGATATTAACCTGAAGATATGGGGTTACTCTGGAGGTTAATTACGTTCTGTACGTGCAAGGCGCACGCACTTAGAGCTTCGCTACCGAGATGAACTGAACTTTATTCTCCATTGCAGCTTTCAGGTTTCATTCATGGAGGTGGCGCCGCCGCAGGTTCATACACCATTCTGTGTATAAAGCACGGCAGCTTTAACTGTGCCTCCAGCCCTGACTGACAGCTCGCCCAGCATTAGGTCATGCTGTCAGTCAGTGCCAGGGGCACAACTTTAGCTGTCGCTCTCAATAAACAGGAGCGGTGACTGAACTCGTGGTGGCTAATAGTGGACAAGCCATAACCCTAGCAGGCTAATTAATGGCTGAAACCTTGGTCAAAGTTATCTGAGCACACAAATCTCAAAGGGTGCCCAAACTATAAACTTTAGGCATTTTAGAGATTGTTTCATCTTCAACTTACTTAACTGTTCACAATAACAGTAAATTTGATAAGGGGTGCCCAAACTTTCACATGCCACTGTACATCTATACTAGATAACTCAGTGCACATAACCTGCAATGGTTCTTGGCAGTGCGAGTCCTGTTTACACGGAACATTGCACCACCAATCTGTTGTGCCGCACAAAGATCATTTCACCCGATGAATGAGCAGTTGTATAATAATAATAATAATAATAATAAAAATGCTCTCTCTATAGCGCCAACATATTCTGCAGCACTTCACATTTTAGAGGAGACTTGTACAGACAATAAAAGATATTGCAGAATAAGAACAATCACAAGTGATAGGCAGCCCATTTACAGGGCATGATAATCATGAAGCAAGTAGTATTAACAACGCTCTGCTTACAATCGCTTTGCATTGTATTATCTTGTTCAGTGCACCTGAACAACTAAAGTCTGCACTTGCCTGATGATATGATGGGCTGGTGGTCCTCCATGATGACGTCCTTGTACAGACCCTTGTGTCCTTCTATATACTCCCACTCCTCCATGGAGAAATGGACAGTGACATCCTGACACCGTATAGGAACCTGACACACAATGGTACAGTCATCATCCATACACATCATCCCGTGTGTTACTGTATAATGTCCCAGTATTCCCAGCAGCGCTCACCTCTCCAGTCAGCAGCTCAATCATCTTGTTGGTGAGGTCCAGGATCTTCTGATCAAGTTGCAGGGGATGAGGTGGATGCTCCAGGATGGGGCTTTGGGTCCTTCTCCGCCCACCAGATATACACCTGCTGGGGATCACACACTCTCCAGATGTCTTCACTACTGTGTAATCCTGTGTATTAAAAGAGACTCTGGTATGCCTCTATACTGATAAAATGTTATATTCCAGCATTTAAAGGGAATTTGTCAGCAGGTTTTTGCTATTTAAGAGAGCAGCATAATGTAGGAGCTTTGAGCCCGATTACATGTATATGTCACTTATTAGGCTGTGTGCTGTACTTTCATTGCAATCATTGTTTTATCAGCAGAAAACTTTCACTAGAGGACTAGTCAGGCTAATCTGTGTAATCCCACCCCCACCACTGATTGGCAGCTTACTGACCATTTACAGTGTACACAGGTAGATGAGTCATGGGCAGAGTTATAAACAGCCCAAAAAGACAAAGCTCTGCTACATCTAGAGCATACAAAACAGGGATTCTATCAAAATGGCACCAAGCTGTCCAGCAAATGATACATTGCTGGAATCGGGGTTTCTGTCTCAACTTTATGCTTATAATTAGCAGCAAGAAAAAGCTCCAAATGATAATCCGATCTAGGGACCAGAAGCTTCAGCGTGTCTCCCTATGCCTCACTTAGTCATTTATAAGTATTAGCAGCAATAATGAGTGAATCTTTTTTCCCCAATCTCACTCAAACCCCTCAGCAGACCTATCCATTAAAGTAAATGGCTGCTCACTCTCTCCAGTCCCGCAAGCTGGTATCTCCGGACTCCAGTCTCGCCTTCAAACCACATATCCAAGCCGTTTCCACTTCCTGTCAACTCCCAACATTTCCCGGATTTATATATTGCTTAATCAAGAATCTGCAAAAACCCTAGTCCATGCCCTCATAATTTCCCACCTCAATTACTGTAACCTCCTGCTCTGTGGCCTCCCCTCTAACACTCTCACACCCCTCCAATCTATCCTAAACTCTGCTGCACGACTAATCCACCTGTCCCCCCGCTATTCCCCGGCCTCTCCTCTCTGTCAATCCTTTCAGTGGATCCCCATTACCCAGAGACTCCGGTACAAAACCCTAACCTTAGCGTACAAAGCCATCCACAACCTGTCTCCTTCATACATCTGTGACCTCGTCTCCCGGTACTTACCTGCACACAACCTCCGATCCTCACAAGATCTCCTTCTCTACTCCCCTCTTATCTCTTCTTCTCACAATCACTCCCCTAGTCTGGAACTCTCTAATCCAACATATCAGACTCTCGCCTACCGTGGAAACCTTCAAAAGGAACCTGAATACTTACCTCTTCCGACAACCCTACAACCTGCAGAAACTCTCATTCCACTATACTGCTGCACGACCAGCTCTATCCTCACCTACTGTATCCTCACCCATCCCTTGTAGACTGTGAGCCCTCGTGGGCAGGGTCCTCTCTCCTCCTGTACCAGCCGGTGATGTGTACTGTTTAAGATTATTGTACTTGCTTTTTATTATGTATACCCCCTTTTCACATGTAAAACGCCATGGAATAAATGGAACTATAATAATAATAAACTTAACCCTTAAACTCTTAACCCTCAGAGCTTTTTTTGCGTTTTCATTCCGCTTCTTTCCAGAGCCATAACTTTTTTATTATTACGTCCATATGACCATGTGAGGTTGGGTGAGGGCTTATTTTTTGCGTGCCGAGCTGACGTTTTTAATGATACCCTTTTGGTGCAGATACGTTCTTTTGATCGCCTGCTATTGCATTTTAATGCAATGTCGCGGCGACCAAAAAATGTAATTCTGACGTTTTGACTTTTTTTTTTTATCGCTATGCCGTTTAGCAATCAGATTAATCTTTTTTTTATTGATAAATCGGGCGATTCTGAACGCAGTGATACCAAATATGTGTATGTTTGATTTTTTTATTGTTTTATTTTGAATAGGGCAAAAGGGGGGTGATTTGAACTTTTATATATTTTTAAAAACATTTTTCTTTAACTTTTGGCAAGCTTCAATAGTCTCCATGGGAGACTAGAAGCTGCCACAACTCGATCGGCTCAGCTACATAGAGGCGACACCTCTTTGTAGCTGAATTACTGATTTGTTATGAGCGGTGACCACTGGGTGGCGGTCATAGCAATTCGACACTGACAACCATAGAGGTCTCCAGGAGACCTCTGGTTGTCATGCTGACAAACCAATGACCCCCCGTTCACATGTTGGGGGCCAACGGTGTGCGCATTTCCAGCACGATTGCCGGAAGCGCCATTTAAATACCGCTGTCAGCAGCATTTAACTAGTTAATAGCTGCGGGTGGATCGAGATTCCACATGTGACTATTGCGGGCACATGTCAGCTGTTCAAAACAGCTGACATGTCCCGGAATAGATGTGGGCTCACCACTGGAGCAGCATCAAAGTGGGGTATACTGACATCGGCGTACTATTATGCCCAATGTCGGTAAGGGGTTAATAACGATATATATAAAATAACACATTATCAAACCCGTATGTATAATGAGGACATGTAGACGGCTGCAGGATAATCTATCATGATAAGACAAGGGTGAGTAAATACATACAAACAATTGAATAATAGGAACCGCCTCACCCATCTGTTTCATCCACATGAAATATGGTAAGTCCTTCCTTTGCTGCATTGTTTACAGAATCTCATCTGGTCTGAATAATAGGCAGAGTCTGGAGCTGACCTTAATGTGCCCTAGGTTGACATTAGGTAACATTAGTGCCCACAAGATTCCTGCCCCAACAAGGGCAGACCACAGCTAGCCTTGCCTAGCTTGCCCTATAGGCGCTCTACGTGCCTCCCGGCGAGTTTCTCCTATGAAAAGTATTCAGGGGAGAGCCACAGCATGTGTCTTAACTTCATGGACAAAGGTATCCACCTGTCGAATAGTGACCTTCAGTAGTCAAAACTCAGTGTGGCAGGGGACATAATCGGTGTCCAAGTGAGAACAGATATCACTGTCAATAATTAAGATAGGTCAGTGTTTCGCCAGGATGGCCCTAATCTCATGTGCTTCATTGGAAAATGTGTAATCTCGTCTAGCCCTCCATTTCAAACTTTTGACAAGGCGATAGCAGTTTGGCCCCATTTTTTTGACACCCTACAAGCCTCCTCCAGTAATTTTCGCATGTGCGATACCTATACCTTCATTCACTATAGGACTGCTGGAGACAGCTTAATACACTGCTAGGCAATATTAATGGCGTATTTCAGAGCTTCATTCTTGGGAAAGGTGGGGGTCCTAGAGGTCAGACCTCTGATCTGAAAGTTATCACCTATCATTTAAACATTGGGAAATACCCATTAATAGAAATAAGAGTGAAGCCAAGTGGCATTGTTCCTAGAATCCCTCACCTCTCCGGTTAGCAGGTAAAGTATCTCCAAGGTGAGGTTTAATATCCTCTCAGTTATGTGGTTCCCTTGCTTGTCCATACTTCCTCAGTAAATGAGAAGACTCCTGACTTTAGGAGGAGGAAAACCATAAGATTCTGTATTAATACGCTATGGAATCAAGAGACATAATGTAGAAAACATCACTTAATATTATGATCATTAGTATTATGTAGCCAGGAAACTATATGTAACACTAAGTCTACACACGAGGTCAAAATTGTTGGTACCCCTCGTTTAATGACAGAAAAACCCACAATGGTCACAGAAATAACTTGACTCTGACAAAAGTAATAATAAATAAAAATTCTATGAAAATGAACAAATGAAAGTCAGACATTGCTGAACCATGCTTCCACAGAATTAAAAAAATAAATAAATAAAACTCATGAAATAGGCCTGGACAGAAATGATGGTGCCCCTGAAAATAATGTGACAAAAGGGACATGTTAAATCAAGGTGTGTCCACTAACTAGCATCACAGGTGTCTACAATGTTGGAATCAGTGAGTGGGCCTGAATACAGGGCTACAGATACACACCATGTCACCAAACAGCACAGTGAGTATCACACTCAACATGGACCAGAGGAAGGGAAGGAAAGAGTTGTCTCAGGAGATTAGAAAGAAAATTATAGACAAATAAGTTAATCTCCAATCGCCATCTCCAAGCAGCTTGATGTTCCTGTGACTACAGTTGAACATATTATTCTTAAATGTAAGATCCATGGGTCTGTAGCCAACCTCCCTGGAAGTGGCCGCAGGAGGCAAATTGATGACAAATCAAAGAGGTGGATAATACGAATGGTAACAAAAGAGCCCAGAAAAACTTCTAAACAGACTAAAGGTGAACTTCAAGCTCAAGGAACATCTGTGTCAGATCGCACCATCCGTCGTTGTATGAGCCAAAGTGAACTTCATTGGAGACGACCAAGGAGGACACCATTGTTGAAAAAAAAATCATAAAAAAGCCAGACTGGAATTTGCCAAACTACATGTTGACAAGCCACAAAGCTTCTGGGAGAATGTCCTATGGACAGATGAGACAAAAATTTAACTTTTTGGCAAGGCACATCAGCTCTATGTTCATAGACGGAAAAATGAAGCATATCAAGAAAAGAACACTGTCCCTACTGTGAAACATTGAGGAGGCTCTGTTAAGTTCTGTGGCTGCTTTGCTGCATCTGGCACAGTGTGTCTAGAATCTGTGCAGGGTACAATGAAATCTCAAGACTATCAAGGGATTCTAGAGAGAAATGTGCTTTCCAGTGTTAGGAAATCTTGGTCTCAGTCACAGGTCATGGGTCTTGCAACAGGATAATGATACAAAACACAGAGCTAAAAACACCCAAGAATGGCTAAGAGGAAAACATTGGACTATTCTGAAGTGGCCTTCTATGAGCCCTGACCTAAATCCTATTGAGCATCTTTGGAAAGAGCTGAAACATGCCGTCTGGAAAAGGCAACCTTCAAACATGAGGCAACTGGAGCAGTTTGCTCTTGAGGAGTGGGCCAAAATACCGAGAGGCACAGAAGTCTCATTGACAGTTACAGGAATCATTTGATTGCAGTGATGGCCTCAAAAGGTTGTGCAACAAAATATTAAATTAAGGACACCATCGTTTCTGTCCAGGCCTATTTCATGAGTTTTACTTTTGTTTAAATTCTGTGGAAGCATGGTTGAAAAGTAATGTCTGACTTACATTTGTTCATTTTTATAGATTACTTTTGTCAAATTCAAGTTATTTCTGTGGCCATTGTGGGTTTTTGTCATTAAAAGGGGGGTACCAACAATTTTAACATGTGTATGTGTCCATGATTGGGAAATAGTGTTTTTGACGCAGTGTATTTTTGCTAAGTCCAAATTGCTGCGTTCCAAACACACAGGTAAATCCGCATGTGATCACAGAACCATGCAGATTTACCGCATCTAGTGAACGGCTGTGGGTGAGACTACACAGGGGAGACTAGCGTCTCCACTGCAGATAATGGACGTGCTGCGGCTCGTAAACCCGCACTGCGGGTGAGTTTATGCAGCATTAAATAGAAGCACAGTGGGCATAAGGTTTCTATAAATGCCATCCACTGGGCTTCTAATGTAAAACGCTGATCGTAGGCACGCACCGTAACATACTCCTTGTCATGTGGCCAAAAACCCTGGATACATTGTAAATGATCACTACACTTAAATGACCCAGGAGTGCAGCTGCACAATTAGGTTAGATGATTATTTCCCATACGGTCACATACTTACTTGGGAGGGGCTCGTTAAAACTTGTACAAACGTGTGCACATATAAAGTCCTCCAGAAGGCAAAGCTGTATATAGTGGACGATGCAACTCTTTCAGGATCTTTAAATCTCATCATGTCCCATCACAATCAGTCTGTGATCTTGACTCCATGCCATCAGCTTAGAAGTGATCTGCTCAGTTGGTGCCAAAGCTGCGGGAGGTCATTCATCCTACAGTTAGACAGGGAATGTCAGAGGCTATACACATGCTGATGGGGGAGAGGATGTAGTCTTAGAGGAAGACACTGGAAAGGCTGTATTATATCCAGCACTATTCTACTCACCAATACAGCAGGAGATATAAAGAAGGTAGTTAAAGGTGCAAGGGGGAGGCCACTAGCACTTACCATACACTCTCTCTCTCCGCCATGCATCCCCTGGTGTGATCAGAGACATCTGATGATGATCTCAGTACTGTCATTTCCTCTTATGGACTGGAGATCCTACTGGTGATGTCATCCTGGCCATGTGACTAGTCACGTGTGTAGGAGGAGTCAGGCACTTTCAGTATCCTAGACAGTGACTGTAATATTTCAGTGTTGTATAGAGAAGAGTTGTGAACCCTTATGTGTGCATAGCAGAGTTGTGTGGGCACAGATAGGAAAGCACAGGAGAATGTGCATTATATAAGCAGCAGAGGTGTGCGTGGGTGTAATGGCAGTAGGCGTGATTGTGTGTAATATGTGGGCAGGTGTGCATGCAAGTAATGTGTGGCAGCAGGTGTGCATGCATGTAATTATTATGCAGCAGAGGTGTGCATGTGTAATATGTGAGCAACAGGTGTGCATGCAAGTAATGTGGGCAGCAGGTGTGTATACGTGTAATTATGCAGCAGAGGTGTGCATGTGTAATATGTGGGCAGGTGTGCATGCAAGTAATGTGTGGCAGCAGGTGCGCATGCGTGTAATTATTATGCAGCAGAGGTGTGCATGTGTAATATGTGTGCAGCAGGTGTGCATGTGTGTAATTATTATGCAGCAGAGGTGTGCATGTGTAATGTGTGCAGCAGGTGTGCATGTAAGTAATGTGTGGCAGCAGGTGTGCATGCAAGTAATGTGTGGCAGCAGGTGTGCATGCATGTAATTATGCAGCAGAGGTGTGCATGTGTAATATGTGTGCAGCAGGTGTGCATGCAAGTAATGTGTGGCAGCAGGTGTGCATGCATGTAATTATTATGCAGCAGAGGTGTACATGTGTAAGGCCGGCGTCACACTCGGCGTAAGACAATACGGTCCGTATTTTACGGCCGTAATACGGCCGAAATACGGTGAAATGTTCCCAAAATAGTGATCCGTAGGCAGGGTGTGTCAGCGTATTTTGCGCATGGCATCCTCCGTATGTAATCCGTATGGCATCCGTACTGCGATATTTTCTCGCAGGCTTGCAAAACCGACATCTAATGGATTTATGTGCTCAAATGTTCATTAAAACATATATACAGTATATATATATATATATATATATATGTCATTGAGACACATATATATATATTCTGTATTTAGATTTCATTCAGCGCGATATCTGTGAACAGCCGCTAATTCAATTGCCGGCTTTTCATTTCTCCTGCACAAACCCGACAGGATATGAGACATGGTTTACATATAGTAAACCATCTCATATCCCCTTTTTTTTTGCATATTCCACACTACTAATGTTAGTAGTGTGTATGTGCAAAATTTCAGCGCTGTAGCTGCTAAAATAAAGGGTTAAATGGCGGAAAAAATTGGCGTGGGCTCCCGCGCAATTTTCTCCGCCAGAGCGGTAAAGCCAGTGACTGAGGGCAGATATTAATAGCCAGGAGAGGGTCCATGGTTATTGGCCCCCCCGTGGCTAAAAACATCTGCCCCCAGCCACCCCAGAAAAGGCACATCTGGAAGATGCGCCTATTCTGGCACTTGGCCACTCTCTTCCCACTCCCGTGTAGCGGTGGGATATGGGGTAATGAAGGGTTAATGCCACCTTGCTATTGGAAGGTGACATTAAGCCAGATTAATAATGGAGAGGCGTCAATTATGACACCTATCCATTATTAATCCAATTGTAGGAAAGGGTTAAAAAACACACACACACGATTGAAAAGTATTTTAATGAAATAAACACAGCGGTTGTTGTAATAATTTATTGTTCTCTCAAATCCATTTGCAGTCCCTCGCTTGGCAACATAATAAACGCACAAGATACATACCTTCTGATGTACTGTCAGGTCCAACGATGTAATCCATCTGAAGGGGTTAACTAATATTACAAGCAGGAGCCCTGCTATAATGCAGCTGTGCTCCGTGCTTGTAATTCCCCTGCGAATGAATGAAATGTAGGTCATTGACCTACATTTCCTTCAGTCGCGGTGATGCGCCCCCTGGTGGATGTCCTCATATGACCTGGAGCGTGGGAAAAAGTTCCCAGGCTGCAGTTCATGAGAACATCCACCAGAGGGCGCCTCACCGCGAATGAATGAAATGTAGGTCAATGACCTACATTTCATTCATTCGCCGGGGAATTACAAGCACGGAGCACAGCTGCATTATAGCAGGGCTCCTGCTTGTAATATTAGTTAACCCCTTCAGATGGATTACATCGTTGGACCTGACAGTACATCAGAAGGTATGTATCTTGTGCGTTTATTATGTTGCCAAGCGAGGGACTGCAAATGGATTTGAGAGAACAATAAATTATTACAACAACCGCTGTGTTTATTTCATTAAAATACTTTTCAATCATGTGTGTGTGTGTTTTTTAACCCTTTCCTACAATTGGATTAATAATGGATAGGTGTCATAATTGACGCCTCTCCATCATTAATCTGGCTTAATGTCACCTTCCAATAGCAAGGTGGCATTAACCCTTCATTACCCCATATCCCACCGCTACAGGGAGTGGGAAGAGAGTGGCCAAGTGCCAGAATAGGCGCATCTTCCAGATGTGCCTTTTCTGGGGTGGCTGGGGGCAGATGTTTTTAGCCACGGGGGGCCAATAACCATGGACCCTCTCCTGGCTATTAATATCTACCCTCAGTCACTGGCTTTACCGCTCTGGCGGAGAAAATTGCGCGGGAGCCCACGCCAATTTTTTCCGCCATTTAACCCTTTATTTCAGCAGCTACAGCGCTGAAATTTTGCACATACACACTACTAACATTAGTAGTGTGGAATATGCAAAAAAAAGGGGGATATGAGATGGTTTACTGTATGTAAACCATGTCTCATATCCTGTCGGGTTTGTGCAGGAGAAATGAAAAGCCGGCAATTGAATTACCGACTTTTCACTAACACCGCTGCGTATTTCTCGCAAGTCACACTGCTGGTCCGTGTGGAATCCGTATTTTTCTCGCCCCATAGACTTTCATTGGCGATTTTTTTGCGCAGTACGCTGACAAACGCAGCATGCTGCGATTTTGTACGGCCGTAGAAAGCCGTATAATACTGAACCGTAATATACGGCTAATAGGAGCAGCCCCATTGAGAATAATTGTGCCGTATGTTATGCGAGTTTTACGGACGTAGTTTCTGCGCTCTTACGTCCGTAAAACTCGCCAGTGTGACGCCGGCCTTATATGTGAGCAACAGGTGTGCATGCAAGTAATGTGTGGGCAGCAGGTGTGTATGCGTGTAATTATGCAGCAGAGGTGTGCATGTGTAATACAGTGGGGCAAAAAAGTATTTAGTCAGTCAGCAATAGTGCAAGTTCCACCACTTAAAAAGATGAGAGGGGTCTGTAATTGACATCATAGGTAGACCTCAACTATGGGAGACAAACTGAGACAAAAAAACCCAGAAAATCACATTGTCTGTTTTTTTATCATTTTATTTGCATATTATGGTGGAAAATAAGTATTTGGTCAGAAACAAAATTTCATCTCAATACTTTGTAATATATCCTTTGTTGGCAATGACAGAGTTCAAATGTTTTCTGTAAGTCTTTACAAGGTTGCCACACACTGTTGTTGCCCATTCCTCCATGCAGATCTCCTCTAGAGCAGTGATGTTTTTGGCTTTTCGCTTGGCAACACGGACTTTCAACTCCCTCCAAAGGTTTTCTATAGGGTTGAGATCTGGAGACTGGCTAGGCCACTCCAGGACCTTGAAATGCTTCTTACGAAGCCACTCCTTCGTTGCCCTGGCAGTGTGCTTTGGATCATTGTCATGTTGAAAGACCCAGCCACGTTTCATCTTCAATGCCCTTGCTGATGGAAGGAGGTTTGCACTCAAAATCTCACGATACATGGCCCCATTCATTCTTTCATGTACTCGGATCAGTCGTCCTGGCCCTTTTGCAGAGAAACAGCCCCAAAGCATGATGTTTCCACCACCATGCTTTACAGTAGGTATGGTGTTTGATGGATGCAACTCAGTATTCTTTTTCCTCCAAACACGACAAGTTGTGTTTCTACCAAACAGTTCCAGTTTGGTTTCATCAGACCATAGGACATTCTCCCAAAACTCCTCTGGATCATCCAAATGCTCTCTAGCAAACTTCAGACGGGCCCGGACATGTACTGGCTTAAGCAGTGGGACACGTCTGGCACTGCAGGATCTGAGTCCATGGTGGCATAGTGTGTTACTTATGGTAGGCCTTGTTACATTGGTCCCAGCTCTCTGCAGTTCATTCACTAGGTCCCCCCGCGTGGTTCTGGGATTTTTGCTCACCGTTCTTGTGATCATTCTGACCCCACGGGGTGGGATTTTGCGTGGAGCCCCAGATCGAGGGAGATTATCAGTGGTCCTGAATGTCTTCCATTTTCTAATTATTGCTCCCACTGTTAATTTCTTCACTCCAAGCTGGTTGGCTATTGCAAATTCAGTCTTCCCAGCCTGGTGCAGGGCTACAATTTTGTTTCTGGTGTCCTTTGACAGCTCTTTGGTCTTCACCATAGTGGAGTTTGGAGTCTGACTGTTTGAGGGTGTGCACAGGTGTCTTTTTATACTGATAACAAGTTTAAACAGGTGCCATTACTACAGGTAATGAGTGGAGGAAAGAGGAGACACTTAAAGAAGAAGTTACAGGTCTGTGAGAGCCAGAAATCTTGATTGTTTGTTTCTGACCAAATACTTATTTTCCACCATAATATGCAAATAAAATGATAAAAAAACAGACAATGCAGCAGAGGTGTGCATGTGTAATATGTGTGCAGCAGGTGTGCGTGCAAGTAATGTGTGGCAGCAGGTGTGCATGCATGTAATTATGCAGCAGAGGTGTGCATGTGTAATATGTGTGCAGCAGGTGTGCATGCAAGTAATGTGTGGCAGGAGGTGTGCATGCATGTAATTATTATGCAGCAGAGGTGTGCATGTGTAATATGTGGACAGCAGGTGTGCATGCATGTAATTATTATGCAGCAGAGGTGTGCATGTGTAATATGTGTGCAGCAGGTGTGCATGCAAGTAATGTGTGGCAGCAGGTGTGCATGCGTGTAATTATTATGCAGCTAAGGTGTGCATGTGTAATATGAGTGCAGCAGGTGTGCATGCAAGTAATGTGTGGCAGCAGGTGTGCATGCATGTAATTATTATGCAGCAGAGGTGTGCATGTGTAATATGTGTGCAGCAGGTGTGCATGCAAGTAATGTGTGGCAGCAGGTGTGCATGTGTGTAAATATTATGCAGCAGAGGTGTGCATGTGTAATATGTGTGCAGCAGGTGTGCATGCAAGTAATGTGTGGCAGCAGGTGTGCATGCATGTAATTATGCAGCAGAGGTGTGCATGTGTAATATGTGTGCAGCAGGTGTCCATGCAAGTAATGTGTGGCAGCAGGTGTGCATGCGTGTAATTATTATGCAGCAGAGGTGTGCATGTGTAATATGTGTGCAGCAGGTGTGCGTGCAAGTAATGTGTGGGCAGCAGGTGTGTATGCATGTAATTATGCAGCAGAGGTGTGCATGTGTAATATGTGTGCAGCAGGTGTGCATGCAAGTAATGTGTGGCAGCAGGTGCGCATGCGTGTAATTATTATGCAGCAAAGGTGTGCATGTGTAATATGAGTGCAGCAGGTGTGCATGCAAGTAATGTGTGGCAGCAGGTGTGCATGCATGTAATTATTATGCAGCAGAGGTGTGCATGTGTAATGTGTGCAGCAGGTGTGCATGCAAGTAATGTGTAGCAGCAGGTGTGCATGCAAGTAATGTGTGGCAGCAGGTGTGCATGCGTGTAAATATTATGCAGCAGAGGTGTGCATGTGTAATATGTGTGCAGCAGGTGTGCATGCATGTAATTATGCAGCAGAGATGTGCATGTGTAATATGTGTGCAGCAGCTGTGCATGCAAGTAATGTGTGGCAGCAGCTGTGCATGCAAGTAATGTGTGGCAGCAGCTGTGCATGCGTGTAATTATTATGCAGCGGAGGTGTGCATGTGTAATATGTGTGCAGCAGGTGTGCGTGCAAGTAATGTGTGGCAGCAGGTGTGCATGCATGTAATTATGCAGCCGAGGTGTGCATGTGCAATATGTGTGCAGCAGGTGTGCATGCAAGTAATGTGTGGTAGCAGGTGTGCATGCGTGTAATTATGCAGCAGAGGTGTGCATGTGTAATATGTGGACAGCAGGTGTGCATGCATGTAATTATTATGCAGCAAAGGTGTGCATGTGTAATATGAGTGCAGCAGGTGTGCATGCAAGTAATGTGTGGCAGCAGTTGTGCATGCGTGTAATTATTATGCAGCAGAGGTGTGCATGTGTAATATGTGTGCAGCAGGTGTGCATGCAAGTAATGTGTGGCAGGTGTGCATGCATGTAATTATGCAGCAGAGGTGTGCATGTGTAATATGTGTGCAGCAGCTGTGCATGCAAGTAATGTGTGGCAGCAGGTGTGCGTGTAATTATTATGCAGCAGAGGTGTGCATGTGTAATATGTGTGCAGCAGGTGTGCGTGCAAGTAATGTGTGGCAGCAGGTGTGCATGCGTGTAATTATGCAGCAGAGGTGAGCATGTGTAATATGTGGACAGCAGGTGTGCATGCATGTAATTATTATGCAGCAGAGGTGTGCATGTGTAATATGTGCAGCAGGTGTGCGTGCAAGTAATGTGTGGCAGCAGGTGTGCATGCATGTAATAATTATGCAGCAGAGGTGTGCATGTGTGTAATATGTGTGCAGCAGGTGTGCATGCAAGTAATGTTTGGGCAGCAGGTGTGCATGCATGTAATTATTATGCAGCAGAGGTGTGCATGTGTAATATGTGTGCAGCAGGTGTGCATGCAAGTAATGTGTGGGCAGCAGGTGTGCATGTGTGTAATTATGCAGCAGAGGTGTGCATGTGTAATATGTGTGCAGCAGGTGTGCATGCAAGTAATGTGTGGGCAGCAGGTGTGCATGCATGTAATTATTATGCGGCACAGGTGTGCATGTGTAATATGTGTGCAGCAGGTGTGCATGCAAGTAATGTGTGTGCAGCAGGTGTGCATGCGTGCAATTATGCAGCAGAGGTGTGCATGTGTAATATGTGTGCAGCAGGTGTGCATGCAAGTAATGTGTGGGCAGCAGGTGTGCATGCATGTAATTATTATGCGGCACAGGTGTGCATGTGTAATATGTGTGCATGCAAGTAATGTGTGGGCAGCAGGTGTGCATGCGTGTAATTATTATGCAGCAGAGGTGTGCATGTGTAGTATGTGTGCATGCAAGTAATGTGTGGGAAGCAGGTGTGCATGCATGTAATTATTATGCAGCTGAGGTGTGCATGTGTAATATGTGTGCAGCAGAGGTGTGCCTGCCTGTAATGTGTGGGCAGCAAGTGTGCATGCGTGTAATTATGCAGCTGAGGTGTGCATGTGTAATATGTGTGCAGCAGAGGTGTGCATGCATGTAATGTGTGGGCAGCAGGTGGGAATGCAAGTAATACAAGGGAAACAGCTATGTATGCAAGTAATGTGTAGCCAGCAGAAGTGTACACACTCCCCTCGAGAAAGCACATCTGCGAAACGCGCGTTGGGGCGTTCTTTGGCATCATAGACAGAGGCTTACAGCAACATGGGTAAGATCAATTTATGAATTACTGCTCCATTTGGTCTTCTTTTTTGACCTGGTGGAGCTTTACTATGATCATTTAACTAGTTTGCAGCCTGAATTTTGGTCTGTTCCACTATATGTATGGACTTGATTCTCTATTTTTTTCTATACCTTATACGCCTCGAAGTACACATGGTTCATGCTATCTTTATATTTGTATGTTGATATCTCTAATAAAGATTGAGGTTTTTTTATTAATTATTTATTTGTTAAGTGGTGTTTTTTGGATTTTTTAAAATCCTTTTTATGATGTCATATGTTTTATCAACACCTCTTTACTATTATGAGGTAATTGCTTCAGGCTATCTGAGGCCCCTCATAGATATGTTGGCGGACACTATTTTGATTAGAAGTGTACATGTGTTTAATGTGTGGACAGCAGAGGTGTGCATGTGTGTAATGTATAGGCAACAGGTGTGCATGCGTGTAATGTGTAGGCCAGGGGGTGTCAAACTGCATTCCTCGAGGGCCTCAAACCATGCGTGTTTTCAAGATTTCCTTAGCATTGCACAAGGTGCTGGAATCATTATCTGTGCAGGTGGTTAAATTATCACCTGTGGAATACAAGGAAATCCTGAAAACATGACCTGTTTGCGGCCCTCGAGGAATGCAGTTTGACACCCCTGGTGTAGGCAACAGAGGTGTGCATGCAAGTAATGTGTAGGCAGCATAGGTATGCATGGAAGTAATGTGTGGGCAGCAAAGGTGTGCATGCACGCATGTAATATGTAAGCAACTGGTGTGCATGCAAGTAATGTGTAGGGAGCGGGTGTGTACGCGTGTAATGTGTAGGCAGAGGTGTGCATGTATGTAATGTGTGGGCAGTAGAGGTGTGCTTGGATGTAATGGCAATAGGTGAGCATGAAGTAATGTGTGTGGGCAGCAGAGGTGTGCATGCGTGTAATGTGTAGGCAGCAGGTGTGCATGCAAGTAATGTGTGGGCAGCAGAGGTGTGCACTGATCTAATAAATTAGATAACAGGTGTACATGCGTGTTTTGTGAGGGCAGCAGAGGTGTGCATGCATGTAATGTGTGGCCAGCATAGGAGTGCATAAGTGTAATGTGTGGGCAGCAGAGGTGTGCATGCAAGTAATGTGTAGACAACACATGTGTGCATGTGTGTAATGTGTAGGCAGCAGAGGTGTGCATCCATGAAATGTGTGAGCCGCAGACGTGCATCCATGTAATTGTAGGCAGCAAAGGTGTGCATGTATGCAACACAGACAACAGAAGTGTGTATGTATGCAATGGATAGACAGCAGAGATGGGCATGTATGTAATAGTAGACAGCAGAGGTGTGCATGATTGTAATGTGTAGACAGTAGGTGTGCATGTATGTAATGAGTAGACAGCAGGAGTGTGCATGCATATAATATTCAGAATAGGAGTATGCATGTAATGTGTAAGCAGTATGCAGATACTGTATATGACTACACGTTCGAGGTTTGCATGTATGTAACAAAGACAGCAGAGGTGAGAATATAATATTTTGGCAGCAGGTGTATGTATGTAATGTGTAGGCAGTATAGAGGTCTATACACAGTGGGGGGAAAACATGGAAACATGTTTTGTGAGTGTTTATCTGCTAAGAACATAGAACTACTTCACCGCATTAATGGGAGAATGGATGGAGCCATGTACTGTAAAATCCTGAGTGATAACCTCATTCCCTCCGCCAGGACATTAAAAATGGGTCGTGTATGGGTCTTCCAGCAAGACAATGACCCAAAACACACAGCCAACGCAACAAAGGAGTGGCTCAAAAAGAAGCACATGTAGTGGAGTGGCCTAGCCAGTCTCCAGACCTTAATCCCATAGAAAACTTATGGAAGGAGTTGAAGATCCGAGTTGCCAAGGGACTGCCTCAAAATCTTAATGATTTGTAAAGAAGAGTGGGCATTAATTCCTCCTGACATGTGCCCAAACCTCATCATCAACTACAATGTCTGACTGTTGTGCTTGCCATCAAGGGTTTTGCCACCAAGTATTAAGTCTTGTTTGCAAGAGGGATCAAATACTTATTTCTCACTGCAAAATGCAAATAAATGTATACAATTTATGCAATGTGATTTTATGAATTTTATTTTTTGTATTCTCTCAATATTAACATTAACCTACCCTTAAAATTATTGATAGTTCATGTCTTTGTCAGTGGCCAAACTTACAAAATCAGCAAGGGATCAAATAGTTATTTCCCCCGCTGTATGTAGTGTGTAGACAACAAAGGTGGGCTTTGCATTGGTCTTTGCTTGCACTATTTGTATGTGGGTACTTGCTGGTATTGTATAATGGTGTAGTCTCTAACAGGAATTGTTTTACAATAATAATAACACTGGTCAACAGCATTTTTGGTGCCAAAGATATTTCATCGAATTTAGGGTAACTTTGGGGTGCTGATTCTGAATATGTCATCAGTTTTGCCAGATTGGCTCAAGTTTTTGAGATTTTTCGTAAAATGTGTAAAAAAAAAGACGTAATTTGCTACACGCGCATTAACTTTATTGATATTGTCATGAATACAATAAATTTAACAAAGTAAATGTTGATTTTAGTTTATTTTAACTAGTTTTAGAAAGTAATCTTCAAAAATGAACAAGACATGAAAGATAGGAGACATTTAATCGCTGGAAAAGCGCTTTTTATATGATTTTCTTCTATGTGAGCTATTTGGGCAGTCACGCTGTAGATTCCAGCAGTAATCAGCCATCATATGTCTGTCCCATCTGCCTTGGTACCTTTCCTCCATCACCATAATATCCTGATGAAATCTCTCCCCTTGTTCTTCGCTAAAATCTCCAAGGTTTTCTGGAAATCTGTCCAAGTGACTGTGAAGATAATGCAATTTAATGCTCATGTGTACACCCAGATTTCTAAATCTCAATAGCATGTTTTGTACCAGTTCTTCATAATTGTCTGCCTTTTGATTTCCCAAGAAGTTCTTCACTACCAACACAAAACTACACCATGCAGCAGCTTCAATGTCATTCATTTCCTTAGGAAAATTTGAATCTTTAATGAGTTTCCGAATTTGAGGACCATCAAAGATTCCTGCCTTCAGTTTTTCGCTACTAAGACCAGGGAAAGATCTGCAGATGTACATGAAGCAATTACCATCTTTGTCTAATGCCTTGACGAACTGCTTCATTAATCCTAACTTTATGTGAAGTGGTGGTAGAATGATTTTTTCCCTGTCCACCAAAGGTTCGTTCACTATGTTTGATGCTCCTACTGTCAAGGTGTCCCTTGGAGGCCAATTCAGTTTCTCCCAGTGCTGATGTTTTGCTCTACTATCCCACATGCAGATGAAGCAAGGATACTTTGTGTATCCACTTTGCTGTCCAAGTAAAAAGTTGACCATTTTTAAATCAACACATATCAGCCACGAATGTTCATGGTAGCACAGTTTCTCCAAGACCATTTTGACATTTTTGTACTGTTCTGCAAGTTTAGTTGAGTGAGCTACTGGAAGAGATGCACACTGATTGCCATTGTTCAACAAAACACATTTCAAACTCCTTTTAGAACTATCTATGAAAAGCCTCCAGTCTTCAGGACGATATACTTGTAAACCCATTTGCAGCATCAGGCCAGGAATATCCTTACAATATACAAGTAGGTCATCTTCACAGAAAAATTGAAGAAGTGCTTCTTCTCTGGTCCTGTAAGATGTAATTTTAGTTCCAGGCGTCAGACAATTTTTTTCACTTAGCCTTGAAGCTAAAAGTTTGGATGCACTTTTTGAGAGGTTGAGGTCTCTTATTAGATCGTTGAGCTCTCCTTGGGTAAATTGCGTAGGTGTTCTGAAACTTCCTTCATATTCTAGTTCACTTCCAGAACTAATGTTTAGCTCCATACCCTGCATTTCATCATCATCAGGTGGGGGAAGGTCAGGTAACATGGTAAACACAGGTACAGGCACATCTTCACAATGAGGGACAGGCCTTCTTGCAGATTCCATGTTCGGATACTCCCATTTTCGTTTCTTATGCTTATTGAATCCTTGCACTTGCACTGCACAGAAATAACAGTCATCATGATGATTTTTTTGCTCTCTCCACACCATTGGAACACCAAATTTGAAGCTTTTTCTTTGTCCTTTGGTCCATTTTCGTAATAATTCGATACATGCTTTGCACACTATGTGTGGTGCCCAAAACTTGTCTTGGTCCCCAAGCATAACCCCAAAATAGGCAAAATACACTTTTTTTACGAAGTCTGTTATGTTTCTTCTATGTTTTGGCAGTGTGTATTCACCACAAATGTAACAGAATGAGTCTGGATCGTTAAGACAACTTCTTCTTGATGAGTTCATGCTTTTCACTGGAAAACAGACAACAACATAAAGTTAGTGCAAAAATCAAGCTATGAACAAACTTTTAGAACACTAATTAACACAAAACTATATTGAGAACTGCTCAGTTCAAGTACTAATCCAAAGAAATTAATGAGATGATGCGTCGCATTTACCAACAAGTGCTATAAATAAGATACCAAAAATCTCAAAAACTTGAGCCAATCTGGCAAAACTGATAGCATATTCAGAATCAGCACCCCAAAAATACCCCAAATTCATTAAAATATTTTGGACACCAGAAAAAAAATTTTTTTTTGTTGACCTGTGTAATCTTTATTTTTAAATAGCGCTAACATATTCCGCAGCGCTTTACAGTTTGCACACATTATCTTTATGGGAGCATTCTTCATAAGGATATTGTATATCAGTGGTTCCCATCCTTTATGACCTTGAGAGCCACATCCAGCTCTGAGAGAGGGTCTTGAGTCACATCCAGCTCCCCTCGCAATAGTGGCAACCCAACCCCCATTACGGGTAGAATGATAACCACAGCTTTTCCACATAAATCACCTCGAAGCAGAATTTTCTTTGTGGGAAAACCCCTCCACACTTCTTTGAGCATTAAATAAAATACAAAAAATTACGTTTAAGAGGGTGCTCACTGTCCAACTAGTGGTGCCAAGGAGAAAAATAGTCCAATACACAAAATAGAAAAAACTCCGGCACACAAAAAAAAGAAATTCACTTCATTGTCATTCTTTTATCTTTATTCCAATGAAAAAATAAGTGCGTTGGTGGGATTCCATACAAATAAGATCTGTAGACTTTTTGATAGACAGGTTACATATATTTCTCAACGTTTCAGCCTATTTAGCCTTTTTCAAGAGACTTCTGTCTTTTTATCAATGTGTGAGGCAGAGTTAGAAATCCCACTTGAATATAAGTTACTGGTGAACGCCGCTCATATGTCCGGTATAACGATCCGGGAGGTGTGACCGCTTGGCGTGGACTTTGTGTTTTTATGCTAGTTTTCTGGCATAAAGGGAATGATAACTTCGCATTGACTTTATTTAGTTATGTTTAGTGTCTATTGCATGCTATGCAATATCTAAGGTCTTGTCTCGAAGACAATATAACATATATAGAAGGATGCATGAACATTTGTCTCCATTTCTGTGCCACAACACAACTAGAGCACAACATTCGACAACTACTAGTGGCCCATACTATTTAAAGGCTAAATGGCTAGCTGCATTATGATACACTGCACCCCTCATCCCCCCTAAAAAAATAATGTTAAATCATTAGCAATTAAAGTGCACTGCCATCGTTCTGTCTAACAATTCCCCAACATGTGCAGCAGATAATAAATAGAAGCAGAAATAACATTACAGTGGGAGCTGTGAAAAAGAGTACAAGTATAAAGGAAAAAAAAAAAAATCACATTCAAACAGCGTGTTTTTAAATTGGTCTGATTTCTTCCTCAAGCTATTTCTTCTTTTTTCTATTAATTTCTAAGCCTCTAATTGGCTGAATGGGCAGAGTATAAGTGTACACAAGGAATATTACTCTCATCAGAGTTGTGCCTACGTTCCAGAAATTTCATCCAGTTCATTCTTTGCTGCCATATCAGAACTTTACCATGAAGTGCCCATATACTGTGTAAATACTATGCAACAGGAAACTTACTCTGCCAACTCCTGCAAAGGATCACCAAATTCTTACTACGTGAATGCCTGTCCCCTATTTTTCAATAAGAAAGTTTGAAAAAAAATAGCGCAATATAGGGTCCTGCAAAAATAGATGATGGAAGACTAACAAGTTCAGGAATGTACTCACTTGGCATTGTAAGACCAGAACACCATAAAAGCGCAAAACAATGGCTTCTGCAGATCCAAGGGTGTATTCTAAGAAGCAAACTAACTGGAGGATCAACCTTTTTTGGCGCTGCCGAAGACACCAATAATGGTTTCCAGATGGAAAAGATGGAATCCAGGATTTGTGGTTTTATTGTCAACGCGTTTCGAAGTTCACAGACTTCCTCATCAGGACAAACCACCTGTCCCCTACTTTTGAATTTTATCACAGAATGACCACAAAACCAAAACTTCTTCAGCCATTCCTTTATTATGAAAACTAAAATATCTTCCTGCACACAATAATACAACAGCTAAAACACTGGTAAAGGGGCGGTCTCCTTTCAGTTAGTTTTCCTCCCTGGGTGCAGTTTGGTATTAAAAAGCAATCAGAGCTGTACTCTCCGTCCCTAGGTCCACCGCCGAGTCTCTGCCACTGCTCCTTGTGTCTACTGTTGGCTGCGGGGGTGATGTCACATTGACAGTGCGGCAGCCAATCAGAGTGTTCAGCAGCTTTGCTAGTGCAGGAGAAACACCCTGTTCAGAGCTGCTTCATTCATGGATTGGCTGCAGCGCTGTTAACATGTCAGCGCTGCAGCCAAAGCAAGACACAGGGCGTTTGGGCGGTCTTTTATATTACACTGCGCCCAGAGATGATAATCAATAGTGATGAGCGAATATGCTCGTTACTCGAGATTTCTCGAGCACGCTCGGGGGTCCTCCAAGTATTTTATAGTGCTTGGAAATTTCCTTTTTCTTGCCGCAGCTGAATGATTTACATATGTTAGCCAGCATAAGTACATGTGGGGGTTGCCTGGCTGCTAGGGAATCCCCACATGTACTTATGCTGGCTAACAGATGTAAATCATTCACCTGCGGGAAGAAAAACTAAATCTCCGAGCACTAAAAAATACTGAGGACCTCCGAGCGTGCTCAGGAAATCTCGAATAACTAGTATATTCGCTCATCACTAATAATTAACTGATAAGGCTCTGTTAGCATGTCCATTAGAACATTCCATTTTAGGAACAGACAAACAGAATAAGTTATCCTCCATTGCATAAATTATTCAAATGAAAACAAAGGGGCCCCATTGAGTATTATGGGATCAGTTAGTTTTTTAGAATATAAATAATGCTCTCCAGCAGGACTTTTCTTTCCATTTTATCCCCTTCACGACATATCACATACATTTATGTCATGTCGTGTTTCTGCCTCTGAAGCAGGATCGAACGCCGATTTCACCTCTTTCTCAGCAGATGATGGCCACCCTGTGTCTTTTACAGCCGCGAACAGAGCTGAGCTCCTCTCGAAATTGTTAACCTGTTAAATGCCTAGGTCAATTTCTCACAGCAGCTTTAAACACGTACAGGCAGTCATTCCACGCACCCACCAGCATGCTTGGAATGTGATCGCATGGCACTGATTTGTTACCATGACAGCCGAGGGTCTAATGAAGACCCCTGTGGTTGTCATGACGATTCTCCTGTGAAAGCCATTCTGTGGCTAGCATTCATAGGAGATCGTCATTTTCACTATACATAGTAGTGCTAATGCACTGCTATGTATAGTACAAGCTATCACGGCTTCAAGTCCCCTAAGGAAAGGATAAAATCCCGCGATCCCTACGTATTGTAACCCCTTTATAAATCCCTTGTGAGGCCACATCTAGAACATTGGATCCAATTTTGGGCTCCACATTTTAAAACGGATATTCAGAAGTTAGTCAGTACAAAGGCGGGCAACTACATTATCACAAGGGATGGAAGGCCTCTCATATGATGAGAGGTTGGAAAGATTGGGCTTTTTTCAACCTATGTAACTAAGTATTAAATTCAGTAAAAAGTAAAAAAAAATGTTTTTAAAAATGTGTTAAGAAGAAATGACAATCAAATTACCTCCATTTTGCCTCAGAAAAATAAAACAATTCTAAAATTTGGTATTGCTGCATTAGTTAAAGTCAGTTTTGTCAAAATATTAAATAAATTAATCTGATTTGTAAATGGTGAAAGGAGAAAACAAATTTAAATGTCAGAATTAATTTTTTTTGGCAGCCACAACATTGTGAAAAATAAAATGAAGAGCTGATCAAAGCATCGTATCTACCCCAAAGTAGTATCAGTAAAAATGTCAGATGAGGGCACAAAAATAAGCCATCACACAGCCCTGTAGCCCGAAAAGTGGAAGCGTTACGGGTCTCGAAAAATGGCAACAAAAGCAAATTGTGTTTTTTTTTGGGTTTTTTTACAACTATCCTATTTTTTTTTTACCCCACTTAAATTAAAAAAGCAAAACAAAACTAAAAATTATTCATGTTTGGCATCTTACTGACTTGTAGAATCATATTGCCAGGTCAGTTTTACCGTAGAGTTAACCCATTTCCAACGTTGGATGTAATAGTACACACGTCAGAATCCCTCCCTTTGATGAAGGGTCTGGCACGGAGTCCACATCTTTCCAGGCACATGTCAGCTGTTTTGAACAACTGACATGTGCCTCTAACAGCCGCTGGTGGAATCTCGTTCCACCTGCAGCTTTTACCCTGTGAAATGCCGCTGTCAATCTGACAGCAACATTTAACTCACGCTTACCGGAAGCAGGCTGTTAATCCCGCCCATCAGTGTGCCAGTCACGTGATCGTGTGTCACCGATGGGTCGGTGCTCATAGCAAGCGAGCATTTCTGCTACACACCGGCGATCTGCTCATCGCCTCTGTGTAGCACAGGTGATTAGACAACTGCAGCTTCTAGTCTCTCATGAAGACTATTGAAGCATGCAAAAAGTAAAAAAAAAAGTTTTTAAAAATATTAGAAAAAATAAAAAAACATGAAAGTTCAAATCACCCCCTTTCACCCCATTCAAAAATAAAACAATTACAAAAATCAAACATACACATATTTGGTATCGCCGCATTCAGAATCGCCCGATCTATCAATATAAAAAAAATAATTAACCCGATCGCTAAATGGCATAACAAGAAATTCAAAACGTCAGAATTACGTTTTTTGGTCACCGCTACATTGCAATAAAATCAGCTCAGTGCGCAAAAAAAAAGCCAACACCGAGCCCCAGATCACGAAAATTGGAAATGCTACAGGTCTCGGAAAATGGTGCCTTTTTTTAACCAAAGTTTTGCATTTTTTTCACCACTTAAATAGAAAAGAACCTAGACATGTTTGGTGTCCATGAACTTGTAATGAGAATCATAATGGTAGGTCAGTTTTTGCATTTAGTGAACATGGTAAAAAAAAAAAAAAAACAACAACTGTGGAATTGCACTTTTTTGCAATTTCACTGCACTTGGAATTGTTTTTCCGTTTTCCAGTACAAGATGTGTTAAAACTAATGGTGTCGTTCAAAAGTACAACTTGCCCCGCAAAAAACAAGCCCTCACATGGCCATTTTTACAAAAAAAAAATAAAAAGTTATGGCTCTGGGAAGAATGGGAGCAAAAAACGAAAATACCTCCAGTCATGAAGGGGTAAACAAATAAAATAAAATTAAAAAATTGTGAGATTGCACACTTGGAATATTTTTCTCGATTTCCAGTGCATCACATGACAAAATAAATGGTGTCGCTTAAAAGTACAGCTTGTCCTGTAAAAAACAAGCCCACATATGGCTATGTGGGCACAAAAATAAAAAGTAGTGGCTCTAAGAAGGGGAGTAAAAAACAAAAAGAAAAAAGTAAATGGCTGAGGTGTGAAGGGATTTAAGAATGGATACCAAACGAGCCCCATAATAATTAATGGGATCACTTTGCTTCCGTTTGCATAACCGATACAATGAATAACTTGTTCCATGTTTCTACTCCTAAAAGGCAATAGACACAGTAAATGTCTGAATGGACGTATGAACAATGCCTGATAATGTCCTCTCATGTACAGGAGAGAAGAACTCAGTGAAGAACGCCTATAGAAAAATGCCTATAGAAGAATGTAAGAATAATTTGCTCACTGAGTCAAGCTGTTTTAAAAGAATTCACGTTAAACAGCTACTTTTGACAAAATGGATTACCGGTCATCTGAATATTTAAGAAATTGAGTGACTTAATTTTTGTGATTAACTTACGCAATCTTGATCTAAATCTTTCATATACTGTGATCATAAGAACTGCTTACTTCCTGTGTGAGTTCTCTGATGTCTAAAGAGATAAGATTTCTGGGTAAAACATTTCCCACAAACTGAACATATAAATGGCTTATCCCCTTTATGAATTCTCTGATGTTCAACAAGAGCTGATTTCTGTGTAAAACATCTCCCACACTCCGAACATGAAAATGGTTTCTCCCCTGTGTGAATTCTTTGATGCTGTACAAGATTCGACTTCTTGGCAAAACATTTCCCACAATCTGAACAGGGAAAAGGTTTCTCCCCCAAGTGTCCTCTTTTATGTTTAAAAAGAAATGATTTACGAGCAAAACATTTCCCACATTCCGTACATTTAAAAGGCCTCTCCCCTGAGTGGCTCCTCTGATGGTCAATAAGACCCGATTTATGGGTAAAGCATTTTTCACATTCTGAACATGAAAATGGCTTCTCCCCTGTGTGAATTTTCTGATGTTCAATAAGTCCTGACTTTTGGGTAAAACACTTTCCACAAGATGAACAGGAATATGGTTTCTCCCCTGTATGAATTCTGTAATGTTTCACAAGATCAGATTTATTTGTAAAACATCTCCCACATTCAGAACACAAAAATGGCTTTTCCCCCGTATGTATTCTCCAATGTTTAACCAGATTTGACTTCTTAGTAAAACATTTCCCACATTGTGAACAAGGAAATGGTTTCTCCCCTGTGTGAGTTCTCTGATGTTCAATGAGAAGAGATTTCTTGGTAAAACTCTTTGGACACACTAAGCAAGAGAAGAGCTTTTTAACCGGAGAGCTTTCCAGTCCATCACAACATTTTTCGTGCAATTTTCGGTGTAAAATTAAACTTGCCTGTTGGGCAAAACATTGTCCACATTCAGGACAAAGAAATGTTTTTTCCACTTCACGCATTCTTTCCCGACTTAAATTCTCAGATTCCTCTGTAGAACATTCCTCAGATTCAGAGTACAGCTCTGCATTTTGTTGAACGATATGTGAATTATCAGAACATCCCTCTTCATTGGAGGAATCAAATGATAGATTGGCATCGTGGAGTCCTGAATCTGAACACAAATTTTCACCAATTGGATTCTTACTTGGAAAACTTTGTATATCTTTATCATGTCTCTCAAAGGTCTTGCTTTGCTCATTAGCTGAGAATAAAAAATGTAAAGAAAATTAATTAAAAATCTCATGAAACATAACATTATTATCCAAGCTCCTTTTTCCTGTACACTTTGCATAAAGTAATTAATTACGATTTCAATTCCTAAAACATGCAAATAGTAGAGAAACATTATTAACCCTTCAAGGCAGTCATAGCAGTAAGAAGACAGTTTTTATTTTGGAGGATGACTTGTACTTTTAAACGACTTAACCCCTTTCTGACCTCGGATGGCATAGTACGTCCGAGGTCAGATCACCTGCTTTGATGTGGGCTCCGGTGGTGAGCCCGGATCAAAGCCAGGACATGTCAGCTGTTTTGAACAGCTGACATGTGCCCGCAATAGCGGCGGGTGGAATCACGATTCAACCGCTGCTATTAACTAGTTAAATGCCGCTGTCAAACGCTGACAGCGGCATTTAACTAGCGCTTCCGGCCATCCGGCGAGAAATGCGCGCATCGCTGACCCCCGTCACGTGATTGGGGGTCAGCGATGCGTCGGCATGACAACCAGAGGTCTCTTTGAGACCTCGATGGTTGTTGATGCCAGATTGCTGTGAGCGCCACCCAGTGGTTGGCGCTCATAGCAATGCAGCAATTCTACTACATAGGAGCAATCTATGCTTCGCTCCTATGTAGCTGAGCCGATCGAGTTGTGCCAGCTTCTAACCTCCCATGGAGGCTATTGAAGCATGGCAAAAGAAGAAAAAAAATGTTTGTAAAAAATATGAAAAAAAAAAAAAAAAAAATATATAAAAAGTTTAAATCACCCCCCTTTCGCCCCATTCAAAATAAAATAAAAATAAAATATACACATAATTGGTATCGCCGTGTTCAGAATCGCCTGATCTATCAATAAAAAAAAGGATTAACCTTATCACTAAACGGCGCAGTGAAAAAAAAATTTGAAACGCCAGAATTACATAATTTTACTCGCCGTGACATTTCATTAAAATGCAATAACAGGTGATCAAAAGATAGTATCTGCACTGAAATGGTATTATTAAAAACGTCAGCTCGGAACGCAAAAAATAAGCCCTCACCTAATCCGAGATCACGAAAAATGGACCCATAATAACCTGGAGAATCAAAATGGTGGTCAGTTTTAGCATTTAGTGAACCTAGCAAAAAAGCCAAACAAAAAACCAGTGTGGGATTGCACTTTTTTGCAATTTCACCGCACTTGGAATTTTATTCCCGTTTTCTAGTACATGACATGCTAAAACCAATGATGTCGTTCAAAAGTACAACTTGTCCTGCAAAAAATAAGCCCTCACATGGCCATATTGATGGAAAAATAAAAAAGTTATAGCTCTGGGAAGGAAAGGAGCGAAAAACGAAAATACCCAGGGTCATGAAGGGGTTAAGGACGATTCACATTACCATATAATGTGCTGAGAAAAATAAAAAAAATAAAGTTTGGTGCAATGGTAAATGGTGTTTTGGGTTTCAGTTTTATGGCATTAATTATCCAGTACACAAGAATGGCATGAGGATTTCCCAGGTCAGTACAATAATAGCAATTTTGCGCTTTCAGTGGCTTAGAAAAATTCTGAACTTTGGGAAAAAAAGAAAATTGGTTTGTGTCGACATTTTCAAAGACATAACTTTTTGCATTCTTTTTGTCACTTGAGATTTCATGGGTACCATTTTGAGGCACATACAAATGTTTTTATTGCATTTTCCTTGGTTGTACACTGACGAAAAAAAACAGCAAATTTTATCAATCTGCTTTTTTTTTTTTTTTTTACAACATTTCCTGTACAGGATAAATAGTTTTTTTTTATTGTGATAGATTAGAAGCAGCAATACCAAATAAGATTTATTTTTTATCTCTATTTTTTTTTATCTTTGACTCTGGAAAAAAAGATTAAAGATTATGTTTTTTATTTTCTAATATTTGAAAAACTTTTTTTCCACTTTTTTAGTCCCATAGGGAATTTGAACCTGCATTCATTTGATAGCTTGTCCTTTTTTTCACACAATATTGCAGTATATAGTTTAAGTCTTGATCTCCAATGAAGCCCAGTCACAGATTAAGTTTCAAAAATATAGCTTTCATAGACGGCATGGAGGCCTTCAGCTAGCCCCCGGCTGCAGTGGTAACCCATCAACACCCCCGTGATCACGTTGTGTGGTGGTGGGGAAGTGGGCATTTACATAATGGGCTACTTAAATAAAGCCGCTCCAAACACCTACATTTGCTCTATGACACTATAGTACGTCATGGGGAAAGAAGGAAATAAAGTGGATAAATAGTAGATGCGTGTCTAATATTCTAGTGCAATGTCTTGCGCCACAGCTTTATCTCCAGATCTGCCTGAATGCTTTGTGATATGTATTGAACACAATTTTTCTTTCCTCTTCATCCACAATGAATCTGATGATTATGCGATTGACTGGAGGAAAACTAAACTTTACTGAGAAACAGAAGTTTTGTACAGAGATTAATATACTTGACAGAGTGAAGAAAATTAGAAACTCAAGCCATATTTGACTCTGCAGTCTCTTTATTAGATCGTACAGACAGGAGGGTAGGCAATAGGTTTTGGTAATTTTTGCACTTTTATTACTCACCGGGACTGATCTCTACTGGACTTTCCTCTTCCTTATACTGCTCATTTCCCATGACAAATGCCTCTTCTTCTTCTTCTTCATCATCTTCTATAACTTTAACTTTAATATCAATCAGATCTTCTTCCTGTTAAAGAAGAACGTACCATCAAAGTTGAAAATTTCCAACAGAAACGTTTTACACCACCAAAAAAGTAAAATAAATAAATTACCAAAAAATGATCTAATGCTTTGACCTTTTTTTTTTTCAGTATATGGCCCTTTACTGTTTTCGGTGGAGAAAATCAGTTGCCTTTTATGTTCAATGTACACACACTAGCATTTCTACAGGTATATGGAGAGATAAAAGCACCAATGAGTACTTAGTAGTGTTTAGAAGAGAGTCCTAAACTTTGCATAATGTAGACCTAGCAAAAAAAGTTAACGTGCGTAGAAAAGTTATGACAAAATACAGGGACAAAGCCTGAGGCTCCATGTTACCTTTTGAATTTACAGGAGCTACTGTATTCTAAAGCATTTTCTGTCTTTACGCAATTAACTACCAATATTCTAGCCAGGTAGGAAGCAGATATTGATGTACATTATGTTTTTTTTTTATTAATTCAAGGGCACTATAATAACATACAGAAATCAGAAAGAGATAGCACTTATAGACCATAGGATTTTGCCCAACACTTAGAGCAGACTTCTAGGCATTGTAACAAAAATGTTTTATGTGCCATTGAGTAAATAATAAAGTGCCATCCTGGGTAATTAACCTGATGTTAAAAGTTCATTCAGGACTAACATACTAATAACCTATCCATAAAATCGGTCATCAATAACAGATCTGTAGGGGTCTGAAACCTCGCTGACGCACAATCATCTGAGATCAGCTTTGGAAGCAGCCAGATGTAAATAATGTACAGAGCGGAAACAACACAGCGCTGTACACTGTTTTGTGGCAGCTCCCTAATAATGCAGACTAGCACCTATTCACTTAGATAGAACATGAGGTCCTGTAACTGGGAGTGACCCCTAAACAATGTATAGAGCTGTGCATGTCCCTCTCTGGACATTATTTAGGGTGCTTTCACATTGTGTTTAGGCACCCGTTCAGTGGCCCCATTGAGGCTTACAACTGAACCCCCCACAAAACGGGATTCGGACGGCCAAAGACTATAATGGTGCCGACAGAGCGAGCATGAGGTATGCCATCATTGCCATGCATCATTTTCGGGCATGTACGCCTACTGGAGACAGACACCCAGACAGAGCAGACTGTGTCTGGGTGGCCGCCTCCAGTAGGCATACAAGACTTGAAATGATGCACGGCAGAGCGTACGTTCACTCTGCGGCACTATTATATGGCCCCATCGGCGCATACGTCCGAATACTGATTTGCGGGGGAAGTTCAGACATATGCCCCAATGAGGCCATTGAACTTTAGGCATTGAGGCCTAAATGCAATGTGAATGAACCCTTACATCTTGCCGGAGATGGTGACAGCAGATTGCTAGAGTTATCAGGTTTCATTTACTCTGCAATCTAAGTTATCTGTCCCGAGGATAGGTCATGAATATGTTTGTCTGACTCCTTCAATCAACAGTCAGATATATCTTTCTATAAACTTTATAATAAAAACCTGCCCAAGTCTTTACATTCATTTTTTTTGGTTGGACAGGTGGTACTGCCATTTCTCCAAAGTGTCCCAGAAACCATTTTTCAAAATGACAACAGGCAGCATGATGCTCGTGCTACTGAGTGCAGCATGTGTGGCCTAAAGTTGCCACCATTACCTGCAGAGTCTTCCTAAAGTTGCCACCATTGCCTGCAGTGTCTCCGGGCTTGTTGTACATCAAGCACATCTGAAAAGTCAAGCCTAGCATGTGTAAAGGGAGCTGCCAGCAGCGGATTTGTGTCCACAAGTGCAATCAGCACGGCTGAACGTTCCTCGGATAACCATTGATAACCTTATTGATAGCATGCTAAAGTATGTAACAGAAAATGTTTCACCACAACCCATTCCCAACCTTTCAAATATTAGTGTTGTAGTTTAGCAGTAATTTTGCTCTGAACTGTGACTTACAGAGGAAACCATGGCGGAGGGGAGGTAGCAAGATATCAGGTGGCTGTAAGATCAATTATCTCATCCATTAAAATCTTCAATATGATAGAATTTTTTATCTGTTAAGTGGGATATAGTAAACAGCAGATCTTTGAACAGACAGATATTACAAGATACAAAGTTACTGCACACACAGATTTAGAAACAAGAGGAAGCTTTCATTTCTTCTGTAAGAATTCAGCACATCATTAAAAAGTCATATTATTCTTAGGAGGTGGTCAGTGCATGAAAAGGTTGATACACGCTAGCAAACACTGTACAGCTCTGTTTACACTTCGCTTTTGCACTGCGTTTCAAACCACCTAAAGATGACACAAACCATTGATGGGACCATAGAATTCAATGACCTCCATTTTTACTCTGAAAGTGTCCGTTTGTTTAGATGTTCACAGAAACATAGTCTGCTACATTTCTGTGCCATTCTGAACAAATGGACACGTTCACAGAAAAAAATAACAGAAATGGTGTTTATTATAACTCATTTTGTAATATTTAATTTTCTGGGTTTGTTGGCGGTTCTTCAGAAATGCATATGAACAGGCCTAAGGCATCAGCTCAGGGTGGGTTGTTGATTTTGCCATTAATACCTGTATAATGCCTTGCTAGTCTCCACTCTGTTTGATACTCAGCTTATAGCTTGTTGAGAGACTTACAAGAAGTTACACTGTCTGCTTGATCACTCCTGTCTGTAGTTGAAGTGACCTGGCTTATAACATTGACATACACTTTTCTGAGAACATTAGTGAAAGTACCACAGAAGTGCAGCAATTCAACTCTAAACAATCTAGTTCATATGACACCTCTCATCCATGGAGAAATGGACAATGACATCCTGACAACTTATAGGAACCTGACACACGGGACATCATCCCTTGTGTTACTGTGTCATGTCCCAGTATTCCCAGCAGCGCTCACCTCTCCAGTCAGCAGCTCAATCATCTTGTTGGTGAGGTCTAGGATCTTCTCACCACTGTATCTGTCTAGTATCAGTGAGTGAGGTGGAGGCTCCATGATGGGGCTACAACTCTTGCACCATCCTTCGGATGCACAATAACCGCATCTGTGGTTCACGCACTCCCTAGATGTCTTCTTTACCACTGTGTAATCCTGTACGTAGGTAGAGACGATTAGGAATATGACCATGTGCATTACCAGACCAACTCTCCTCCCCAATCATATCTACATTATCCTGTTCTTTAGATACAGTGTGAACAAACCAACCTCTCCAGTTAACAGATAGATTATCTCCAGTGCAAAGTTTAACATCTGTCCTGAAATTGTGTTTCTGCCCTTCTCCATCCTATGTGGTTTACTCAACGAGCGGGCCCCACTGGCTCATGAGGGAGATTACAAAGACTTCAGGTTGGAAGAGTTTCTAAAACAGCAACAAAAAGAAAAATGAGTGAATACAGTATATAACAGTTATGTAGAAGGTTCATGACTCATTTTGAAGGCGGAACTTTAGCCAAAATTAGGGAAAAAATATTTACCATATTTTTTGGACTATAAGGTTACGAGATCATGATCAGGAAGTAGCAGAGCTTTGCATGCAACGTATTTTCGCTACATCCAAAACGCTGAGTTCTAATCACACAGGTAAATCCACGTGTTTACTGAACAATGCGTATTTACCACATCCAATACATTCCACTGCGCTTCTAATGTAGAAGGCAGCATTTTGGATGCAGAGCAGTTTACCTGCGCCCAAAACGCTGCTATTCCTGATAGTGGGCACATGCCCTAAGACATTTTTTTTTAAGCAAGAAAGAAGTGGAGCATCCTTGTCACTACTCTGCATTTGCCTCAAACAACCTCTTATTTGACACATTTTTCTCAACCTATCATCTGCCTTCCATTACCACTACTCCACTGAAACTACACTAATCAAAATTACAAACAACCTGTTGTCTGCCTATGCTAATAGACAAGGCTTTGCAGTCCTCCATGTAGATCTGTCCTCTGCAACCTACAAAGTTGATCACTCCCTCCTATCACAGATCCTCTCTTTATTTGGCATCAAAACACCTTGCCCTTACCTGGATCTCCTCATATCTCACTCTCTTACCTTCTGCTTTCAAACATGCAACAATAACACCAATCGTAAAGATATCTTCCCTTAAGCTTACAAACATGCAACAATCACACCTATCCTGAAGAAATCATCCCTTGACCCAACATATATGTCCAGCTATCGCTTGATATCGTTAGATCTGTTCACCTAGAAACGCTTTAAACAGCATGTCCACATTTAACTTTCCTCCCACCTCTCATCCAACTTGCTGTTTAACAATCTATAATCCGGCTTCTGTCCCCACAACTCCACTGAAACAGCTTTAACCAAAATTATCAACGAGTTACTGTCATACCTACAGACAATATTCTAGACTCTTACTTCTTGACCAGTCCTCTGCCTTTGACACAGTTGAAGACTGCCTCCTACTACAGATCTTCTCTTTCATTGGCATGAACACCTTGCCATCGCCTAGATTTCCTCATACCTCACATTTAATGTCTCTGATTCCTATAGTACCTGCTCATCCCACCCGCTCTATGTTGGTGTCCTTCAAGGCTCTGTCCAGGGAAGCCTACTTTTCTCCATCTATACCTTTGGCACAGGACAACTCAAAAAGTCCTATGGCTCCCAGGACCACCTATATGCTGGTGATACTCAAATCTACCTGTCTGGCCAGGTGTCACACCCTCTGCTGCCCAGAATGTCCATCAACCATATCTTTCATCTCATCACGTTTTATAAAATTCAATGTAGACAAAACCGAGGTCATCATCTTTCCTCTATTTCACTGAACCCCCCTACCCAATCTATCACTATAAATGACACCACACTTTCTTACAAGTGCGCTAACTCAGTGTAACCCTTGACTACACCGTGTACTTCAAATCATACATCCAAGCCCTCACCACCTCCTACTGCCTCCAACTCAAATATTTCCAGAATTCATCCTTTCATCAACCCTGAATCAGCAAAAATATTAATACATGCCCTCATCATCTCCTGCTTGTACTACAGCACTATACTTCTGTGACCTCCTAACATATTCACAGATCTCCGGTACATCTTTAACTCTGCTGCCTGATAAATCCACCTCTCCACACTGCCAAACGCTTCACTGGCTTCCAATTCCCCAGAGAATCCAGTTAATTACTAACAACAACTTAAAAGGCTGTTCACAATCTGTCTCCTCCATACATATCCCATCAGTGACTCAACACATCCAATTGTTTCTCACAATTAAAATTTACAGATGCAAACTAAAAACTTATCTCTTCAGGAAAGCCTGCAAGCTGCAATAACCCATTTGCCAACTCACTACCACAGGAATGGTACCAGCCCCAACCTACTATCTCATTCCCCATTATCCTGTTGATTTTTTAATCCCAAGAGGGCAGAGTCCTCTTCCCCTCCGTACCAATCTGTCACTGTTCGAATGTTCACTATATTTTGAATGCTATGCCTTTCACACATGGAAAAAATTGTAGGTGCCTTTCTGTTAAAGTGAGAAAAACCCACACTGGTCACTGACATATCTTGAAACTGACAAAAGTAATTTTCAGTTTAGATTTACTGAATATTAACTAATGGAAATCAGACATTGCTTTTTAATTGCAGATCAACAGAACCCCCCCCCCCCCCCCCCCAAAGAATGAAACTGGCCTGGTCAAAGACGAAGGTTCCTGTAGCTTAATATTGTGTTGCACAACCTTTTGAGACAGTCACTGCAAACAATTTCCATAACTCTCAATGCGACTTCTGCACGGGCCAACAGGTAACAGGTATTTTGGCCTACTCCTCATGAGTGCTCCAGTTGTCTCAGGTGTGAAGGGTATCTTCTCCAGAGGGCATGTTTCAGCTACTTCCACAGCTGTTCAATATGATTTAGATCAGGGATCATAGAAGGCCACTTCAGAATAGGCCAATGATTTGCTCTTAGCCAATCTTGGATTTGGTTTTTAGATGTGTGTTTTGGGACATTATCCTGTTGGACGATGAATGACCTGTAATTCAGACCAAGCTTTCTGACACTGGGCAGTACATTTAACTTCAGAATGTCTTGATAGTCTAGAGATTTCATTATACCTTGCACACATTCAAGACACCCTGTGCTAGATGCGGCAAAACAAAAACATTGCCAAGCATCCTCCATCTGTCACAGTAGGTACAATGTCTTTTCTTTGTATGCTTCAATTTTGCGTTTGTGAACATAGAGCTGATGTGACTTGCCAAAAAGCTCCAGTTTTGTCTCATCTGTCCAAAGGACATTCTCCCAGAAGCTTTGTGGCTAGTCAATATGCATTTTGGCACATTTCAATTTCACATTTTAATGATTTGATTTTAACAATGGTTTCCTCTTCTGTGATCTTCCATGAAGTCCTCTTTAACTAAGGCAGCGAGGGATGGTGCAATCTGACACTGATGTACAGGGGTTGGACAAAATAATGGAAACACCAAAAAAAATTAGTTTAATATGGTGTAGGTCAACCTTTTGTGGCCATTACAGCCTCAACTCTCCGAGGTATTGATACAAGGTGTGAATTGTTTCCAAAGGAATTTTAGCCCATTCTGCAGTTAAAACACCCTCCAGTTCTTTGAGCGATGATGGCGGCGGAAATCGACGTCTAACTTGAATCTCTAAAATTGACCATAAATGCTCAATAATGTTGAGGTCTGGGGATTGTGGGGGCCAGATGAGATGCTCATCTTCATTAGAATGTTCCTGGTGCCATGCTTTAATGATTCTAGCTGTATGAATTGGTGCATTATCATCCTAAAAGATGGCGTTCCCCTCCGGGAACAGTGCTTGAACTATTGGATGCACTTTGTCGCCCAAAATGCCTAAATAATCTCGGCTGTTAATTCTTCCATGAAGGGATATCATTGGCCCGGCGGATCTCCACGAAATAGCACCCCGGATCATCACAGAACCTCCACCATGTTTTACAGTTGGGAGAAGGCAGTCTCCAAGCGTACACTCGGCCGGAGTTCGGAAATAGGGTAAACGATGATTCGTCTGAGAATATCACATGTTTCCACTGCTCGAGGGACCAATTCTGGAGGTTTCTCTAAACGCTTGGAAACATTTGTCATTGAGAGCAGCGGTTTTCTAATTGCAGCTCTTCCGTGGAATCCAGATTTGTGCAGCTCTCGACTAACAGTTTTCGTGGAAACTGGGTTCTGTAGGTGTTCATTGAGCTCGGCAGTGATTTTCGGAGCCGTGGTCTTGCGATCCTCTCTCACAATTCGCTTTAGAGTCCGGCGGTCTCTCTCAGTCAACTTTGACTTTCAGCCGGTCCTGTGCTTTGCTGCGGACGTTTTTCCTTCTCTTTCAAACACAGTCATTACTTTGGAGACAGTACCTCTTGACACGCCAAGCATTCGGGCACTGTCTGTTACACTAGCGCCTGCCATACGAGCACCAACAATTTGGCCTCTTTGAAAATCCGAGAGGTCTGCCATTGGTATCAGGTTCTCATCAATGTTCTTACAATTATGCAAAACAAACAGTTAATTTACATACACATATCACAAATAATCAACTACAAAACATTACCATATGTCACGGTTTGCATGTTTACAGTATCACTAGTTCGAAGATTATGATGCCAAAACGTTAGGTGTTTCAATTATTTGGTCCAACCCCTGTACCTTGTGTCACGATTCCACTACTCATAGTATCCTATGAATACTGTGCTATAAATGACAGCTCTGCCACTCTATGGGATCGAGGGCTTGCTGAGCTGTCAGGATTGGGAGTGAGTGACAGCTCAAGCGCATAATATGAGGCAGAGGTTTGAGTATTGTGAAAGACAGATCAGCCATCTTATCTGGCTGGGTGTGTGGGATCTCCTCCAGGTGTCATCCCTTCTGGGTGATTACAGGGTTCTTTCTAATCTCCTGAGACAACAGAAAGGTACTAACAATTTTCTCCATGTGTGTATAATATCTATGTAAACTATCTTCACATGTACAACACATTGGAATTAATGATTTAAAAATAATTATTCCTGCATCTCTATTTTATGTCCATGTGGCATCCATACTTATACATCAACATTACTGATGAGCGAATGTGCTCAGATGGATAACTTCTTATCCGAACATGTTCGGGTGTCATCAGAATATCTCACGCAGTGCTCGTATACTATGTTCGAGTCCCTGAGGCTGCATGATTCATGGCTGTTACACAGCCTCAACACATGTGGGGATTCCCTAACAGGCAATCCCTGCATGTGTTGAGGCTGTGTTGAGCTGCCTATCAGTGGTTGGGTAACAGAGCTCATGAATATGGAGGACTACATGGCAGCAGGTATACTTGTCCTCTAATGATAGTCTCCTACCGATAAAACACCGGATTACGTACCGGTAATGCTCTTTTATAGAGCCACGACAGCACCCACTGAGAGAGGGGATCCGCCCCTAGGAACAGGAAACCCTACGGAGAGATAAAAGGGGCGGTCCCCCTCGCTCCCACAGTTTGGGTTACAGAGATTGCGAGGAACCGCCCACCAGTTTTAGTAGGTCATTCTATATTTACATTTTATCTTAACTTAATTACGTATATTTACAAGAACCAATCACCCTTAATAGTGCTCATATGCAAACTAATATATAAAGGGAGGGAAGTGAAGGGGTGCTGTCGTGGCTCTATAAAAGAGCATTACCGGTACGTAATCCGGTGTTTTCTCTTCGCCACGACAGCACCCACTGAGAGACTTTCAGAGATAGTTATTTGGGGGGGATTATTGTGTTAAGAACTGATCTACCGAAACACAAGTCAGTGGAGGTAGATAGATCTAGTCTATAGTGACTATAGAAGGTAGTAGGAGAGGACCAGGTTGCGGCCTTACATATGAGATCTATTGGAACCTCTGCCCGCTCAGCCCAAGATGATGCTATCGCTCTGGTGGAATGTGCCTTCACAGTCTCAGGTGGATCTTCCCCTTTAGACGAATAGGCCAGGTATATCGCCTCCCGAATCCATCGGGATAAAGTGCCTTTTGTAACACCAGCTCCTTTCCTTTGACCCTGAAAGGAAACAAAGAGAGCCCTGCTCTTCCTCCAGGCGCTAGTCCTGTCTAGATAAGTTATTACAGCCCTTCTCACATCTAAAGTATGGTACTTCTCCTCTTCCTGATTTGTAGGGTTATTATAGAAGGAAGGAAGAAGAATTTCTTGAGACCTATGAAATTTAGTACACATTTTAGGTAGGTAGGAAGGGTCTGTTTTCAGGACAATTCTATCTGGCAATATTGACATAAAGGGAGGATCTACTGATAGTGCCTGTATGTCACTTAGGCCATGTGCACACGTTCAGGATTTTTAGCGTTTTTTTCACGTTTTTTCGCTATAAAAACGTGATAAAAACGCGAAAAAAACGCTAACATATGCCTCCTATTATTTACAAGGTATTCCGCATTTTTTGTGCAAATGTTGCGATTTTTTCCGCGAAAAAATCGCATAGCGGAAAAAAAAGCAACATGTTCATTAAAAATGCGGAATTGCAGGGATTCCGCACACCTAGGGGTCCATTGATCTGCTTACTTCCCGCACGGGGCTGTGCACACCATGCGGGAAGTAAGCAGATTATGTGCGGTTGGTACCCAGGGTGGAGGAGAGGAGACTCTCCTCCACGCACTGGGCACCATATAACTGGTCAAAAAATAAGAAATAAAATAAAAAATAGTCCTATACTCACCCTCGATGTCCCGCGCAGTGTTCCCGCCTCACCGCTGCACGCTGCCGTTCGGTTCCTGTAGCTGGTGTGCGGCGAAGGACCTTGCCGATGACGTCACTGTCCTGTGATTGGTCGTGAGCGGTCATGTGACCGCTCACGTGACCGTGACGTCACGGAAGGCCCTGTGCGCACAGACCAGCTATAGGAAGACGAACGGACGCCGCTTATGAGATGTCTGGGTGAGTATAAGCATTTTTTTATTTTTTTTATTATTTTTAAACATTCTATCTTTTACTATAGATGCTGCATAAGCTGCATCTATAGTAAAAAGTTGGTCACACTTGTCAAACAGTATGTTTGACAAGTGTGACCAACTTGTCAGTCAGTTTTCCAAGCGATGCTACAGATCGCTTGGAAAACTTTAGCATTCTGCAAGCTAATTACGCTTGCAGAATGCTAAAAAAACGCAAAAAAAACGGAAAAAAAACGCAAAAAAAAAATGCGGATTTCTTGCAGAAAATTTCCGGTTTTCTTCAGGAAATTTCTGCAAGAAATCCGCAACGTGTGCACATGGCCTTACCCTTCTTGCCGATACTAGAGCGACAAGAAGAGCAGTCTTGAGGGAGACGTGTTTAATATGAGCTGAGTGTAGAGGCTCAAACGGGTGATCTGTCAAGGCTTCAAGGACTAGATTAACATCCCAAGGAGGTAAGTGGGGAATTTGAACTGGTTCTGATCTCTGGCAGGCTGAAATAAATCTGGCTATCCACCTATCACCCGCAATGTTGTGACTATACAAGGCTCCTAGCGCAGAAACTTGTACTTTTAAGGTATTAACTGCAAGGCCTAAATCACGTCCTCTCTGGAGAAATTCGAGAATAATAGAGACCGGAATTTCGTTTGACAGGGCTGATGGATAGAGGCTTAAGAATTTTTTCCATACTCTTACATAGATCGATGTAGTGGATCTTTTTCTACTTAGCAATAAGGTATCAATTACTTTATCAGAGAAGCCTCTTAGTTTTAATAGCTGCCTCTCAAATTCCAGGCTGTCAACCGTAGTCCCTTCACATGAGGGTGGTTGAAGGGCCCCTGGAAGAGAAGATCCTGATCCTCTGGGAGAATCCATGGATCCGAGATGGACATGGCTCTGAGCAGGGAAAACCATGGTCTCTTTGGCCAAAATGGGGCAATCAATATTATGTTTGCTCTGTCCTCCCTTATCTTCCTGATTACTGTTGGAAGAAGAATCAACGGAGGAAAGGCATATGCCTTCTGAAATGTCCATGGAACCTGGAGGGCATCGAGAACATCGGGGTTGTCGGTTCGGAACATTGAGGCGAATGTTTTTACCTGCCTGTTGTCTCTTGTAGCGAAGAGATCTATGTGGGGTATACCCCATTTCATGGTTATCATCTTGAATATCTGATGATTTAACACCCACTCCCCTTGGTGGAGGGTATGACGACTGAGAAAGTCCGCCTTTGAGTTGTCTACTCCTCGGACATGTAGAGCTGACAAGGACAGAAGATGGTTCTCGGCTAGAGTTAGGATGTCTTCGGCTATAGACATGAGAGTGCCTGATCTTGTTCCCCCTTGATGATTGATGTAAGCCACTGATGTCATGTTGTCTGAGAGAACTCTGGTATGTGTTCCGTGTAGCTGCGGAAGGAATTCACATAGGGCATGATAGATAGCTTTTAGTTCTTTTTTATTAGAGGAGTCATTTGACTCCGTAACCGACCATAGCCCTTGGACTATCTGGTCCCTTAAGTGTGCTCCCCAACCATTAGGACTGGCATCTGTAAATATTATATTTGAGGGTTTAACCACCCAGGGAACCCCGCTAGTTAGATGATCTGGTTCTAGCCACCAGGTTAGGGATTGGATTACATCACCAGAAAGGGAAATTTTACCGTCTAGTCGTCCTTGTAATTTTATCTCCTCATGTAAAATTGCATACTGTAAACACCTTGAATGGAACTGAGCCCATGGAACAGCCGGTATACACGACGTGAAGGAGCCAAGTAGGGACATGCCTTCCCGCAGGGAAATTATAGGTTTATCTAATACAGACTGAACTTTATTTCTAACTGTTATATTTTTGTTTTCTGGGAGGAAACATTTCTGTTTTGTTGAGTCTAATATAATCCCCAAAAATGTTTGTCGAGTTGTCGGGACTAGTCTAGATTTTTCCCAATTTATTAACCACCCTAATTTCTGTAAGGATGAAATTATATCACACAGTCGTTGCTGACATTGTGAAGGGGATTTTCCTACTACCAAGAGGTCGTCCAGGTATGGGATTATGAGGGTGTCTTTTGATCTTAGATATGACATTACCTCTGACATCAGTTTAGTGAAAACCCTTGGAGCTATTGATAGTCCAAAGGGCATCGCTGTATACTGAAAATGTCGTATACACCCATTTAGTACAATCGCCACGCGGAGATATTGTTGATGTTCTTCAAAGATTGGTAGATGGTAATACGCATCTTTCAAGTCAAGAACCGCCATAAAGCAATGGGGAAAAAGGAGTTTTATGGTGGACCGGATAGATTCCATTTTAAAGGTTTGATTTTTTAAGAAGGTGTTCAGTTTTTTAAGATTTATAATGGTTCTGATTGATCCATCAGGTTTTGGAATTAAAAATAAAGGGGAATAGAACCCTTTTCCCTCCTGAAGAAATGGAACCTCCACCAAAACTCCTTTTGACAGAAGCTTCATTACTTCTTGCTCTAATGCCTCCTGTTGAGACGGTGATTTTAAAGAAGTCAATAGAAATGAGTCCGGAGGGACTCGGGCAAATTTTAACTTTAAACCAGAGGTGATGAGACTATTTGCCCACACGTTTGATGTTATTTTCCTCCATTGGTTTGAGAAGGAGGACAATCTACCTCCCACAGGTAGATCTGCTCTAACGGGGTTTGTCTTCAGGTTTGAAAGGGCGCTTCCCAAAGAATGCACCCCTTTGTTTGGTATCTCTAGGGGTCCAGCGGTCTTGCTGCTTAAACTCTTTTCTTTTATTAAACACGGGCTTCCGAAACGCTCTCCTATAGGACGGAAGGTAATTATTATTAGGGAAGCCCTTCTTTCTCTCTCCCGCTTTAGTGAGGATTTCGTCCAGTTTGGTACCAAACAGGTACTCACCCTGACATGGGAGGCCACATAATTTGGACTTCGTCTGGGGATCACCCTTCCAGCCCTTAAGCCACAGGGCTCTACGTGCTGCATTCGTGAGACCTGCCGACTTGGCTGCCAGGCGTATGGAGTCGGCAGATGAGTCCGCTAGGAAGGCTGTAGCACCCCTTATTAAGGGTATAGAGGACCTCAGTTTGTCTCTAGAGAGACCGCCTTTTAGTCCTTCCTCTAAGTCATTTAGCCAGACTAACATGGACCTAGTGGTGCATGTTGCTGAAATAGCCGGTCTAAAAGCTCCCGTACATGACTCCCAAGCTCTTTTTAACAGAGAGTCGGCTTTACGGTCCAGTGGGTCCTGTAATGAGCCTGAATCCTCTACAGGCAGCAGGGATTTTTTTGATGTGGATGCCACTGCTGTGTCCACCTTCGGGGCTTTTGTCCATGTTGAAAACTCTTCATCATTGAAGGGATAACGCCTTTTTGAGGATGGTGGTAATCCTCTTTGTCCCTGAGTCTCCCACTCTTTTTTAACTAGGTTTTTTACCGCCTCTATTATCGGAAAGGAGGGTCTTTTCTTCTCCGACAAACCAGCGAACATTATGTCCTGCTGCGTTTTAGGGACTTTCGAATCCTCAATGCCCATGGTGTTACAAACGGACTTCACAAGGTTATCAATACTATCGGTGGGAAAGCATGTATCCTGATCCTCATCTGAGGAAACATATTCGTTGGTTATATCCGAGTCTGCCTTCTCCATATCAGAAGACTGATCAGATATAGGGGACACGTACCCCTTTTTCTCTTTGGTACGTGGCTCCTTGTCAGAACTATGAAGGGCTCGTAATTCCTGCCTAGTCATAAGCCTGATATCTTCTGATTTAATTGCGGCTTCCTGTCGTAAGGTGGAATTAATGCATGATTTGCAAAGCCTCTTTGTGTAACTATCCGGAAGGGGCTGGAGACATAACGCACACTGCTTGTGTTTCGTTTTTTCAGTTTTCTTTCCCTAGGGTGTATAGAAGGAGAGGGAACAATAAGCAGCCTATCAGGGTAGATGCACACTCACCCCAGTGAAGCTGTCTGTTTAAGGTACCGACTGACGAGGAGGAGACTGTGGCAGAGAAATAGCTCGGTCCGACTTCTTCCTAGAAGATCCGCTCTGATTAGAGCGACCGCTGCTGCCCCGGCTGCGTGGTATGGTTGCGGTAGCTTCCACAGAAGGCACCGCAGAGTCCTGCATGGAATCCATATTGGACGCCGGAGAGTTAGCGCCGGCGTCCTTTTCACATGGGGGCCGCCATCTTCTTCTGGTTGAACCCGGAAGTGCTAATCACTTCCGGGTCGCGGCCATACTCTATTGCACCCGCGCTGCCACCGGCAACAGCGCGGGTGCCGTCCACCTCCTCTCTCACTCCGGAGTTTACCTGAGCACTCCCGGGGAAATAGTGGAGCTCCACGCCGCATGAGCGCTCGCCAAGGCGCAGCGCTCACCCTTCCTCGGCGCTTGGTCCCGCAGACGATCCAGGTGGATTTCCATGAGCCAGGAACCCCTGCAGTTCTGGCCTCATGGTGCCTGCCAGCAGAGAGGGGAAGCTGAGAAGAGGACCCCCGACGCTGCATCCAGCTCTGGAGCCCTTGCCGTCCTCACAGGTAAACTGCGCAAGCGGCATCCAGGCTAGGTATCCTCTTCTCCGTGGATTTCCCATAGGAACAGGAAACCAAAACTGTGGGAGCGAGGGGGACCGCCCCTTTTATCTCTCCGTAGGGTTTCCTGTTCCTAGGGGCGGATCCCCTCTCTCAGTGGGTGCTGTCGTGGCGAAGAGAAAACAGGGATTTTATCAAAACTGGGCCTGGTAGTGTGTGTGGGGGACCTACTCTATTTTATGTATATTGTAACATTTGGGGTCCACTTTCCTGAAAGATAAAAACCCCTTTAATGTAATGTGTACAGGAAGCACCAGAGGGCATGCTGTATTTCCAGTAAGTGCACAGTTGAAGCATCCTATATACAGTGACACAACAGGGGGCATCAGAGAGCATGCTGTATATGCAGTGAGGGGACATCCTACATACAAAGTGAATGTAGAAGACATCAGACGACATTCTGTATATACAGTGGTTGCACAGTTGGGACATCCTACATACAGGGAGACTGCAGTGGTGGGCATCAGAGGGCATGCTGTATGTATAGTAGGTGCTCAGCGGAGATATTAAAGGGCATGCTGCATATACAGGTGTCCAAAATAGATATTAGAGGGCATTTTGTATATACAGTAGGTGTACAATGTGGACATCCTATATACAGGGAGACTTCAGGGGGCATCAGCACGCATACCGTATATACAGTAGGTGCACAGTGGAAACATCCTATAAAGAGGGAAACTGCAGGCGCCATTACTGGGCATTCTGTATATACAGTAGAAGCACAGTGGAAGCATCAGTGGGCATGCCGTATATACAGTAGGAGCACAGTGGAAGCATCAGTGGGCATGCTGTATATACAGTAGGAGCACAGTGGGAGCATCAGTGGGCATGCTGTATATACAGTAGGAGCACAGTGGGAGCATCAGTGGGCATTCTGTATATATAGTAGGTGCACAGTCGGACTATCCCATATACAGTGGATGCACAGAGGGAGATTTTATATATATATATATATATATATATATATATATATATATATATATATATATATATATATATATATATATATATATTACACTTCAGGGAGCATCACCAGCATGCTGTATATACAGTAGTTGCTCAGCGGAGACATCAAGGGGCATGCTGTATATACAGAAGGTGTCCAAAATGGATATTAGAGGGCATTTTGTATATACAGGAGGTGTATAGTGTGGACATCCTATATACAGGGAGACTTCAGGGGGTATCAGCAGAAATACAGTAGGTGCACAGTGTGGATATGAAAAGGCATGCTGTATATACAGTAGGTGCCCAGTGTGGATATTAAAAGGCATGTTGTATATACAATAGGTGCACAGTGGAAACATCCTATATACAGGGAGACTTCAGGGGGCATCAGCAGGAATACTGTATATACAGTAGGTGCCCAGTGTAAACATCCTATAAAGAGGGAAACTGCAGGGGCCATTAGTGGGCATTCTATATATACAGTAGGAGCATCAGATGGCATTCTATACATACAGTAGGTGCACAGTGGGAATATCCCATATACAGTAGGTGCACAGGAGCATCCCATATACAGGGAAGCTTCAGGGAGCATCAGCCGGCATGCTGTATATACAGTAGGTATACAGTGGAAACAACCTATATGCAGGGGCCATCAGAGAGCGTTCTGTATATACAGCAGGTGCACAGTGGAAACATTCTATATACAGGGAGACTGCAGGGAGCACCTGTGAACATTCTGTATATACAGTAGGTGCACAGTAGGAATATCCTATATACAGTATGTGCACAATGCGACCATCCTATATACAGGGAGACTTCAGGGGGCATCAGTGGGCACTTATACACACACACACACACACACACACACACACACACACACACACACACACACACACACACACACACACACACACACACTACCATTCAAAAGTTTAGGCTCACTTAGAAATGTCCTTATTTTTTAAAGAAAAGCACAGTTTTTTCTAATGAAGCTAACATTGAATGATTCAGAAATACACTCTATACATTGGTAATGTGGTAAATGACTATTCTATCTGCAAACTTCTGGTTTGTAATGCAATATCTTCATAGATGTATAGAGGCCCATTTCTAACAACCATCACTCCAATGTTCTTATGATACTTTGTGTTTGCTAACTGTGTAAGAAGGCTAAAGGATGGTTAGAATACCCTTGTGCAAGTATGTTAGCACAGCTGAAAACAGTTTGGCTGATTAGAAAACCTATAAACCTGACCTTCCTGAATGCTAGTGGAGAATCTGGAGCATTACATTTGTTGGTTCCATTAATCTCTCAAAATGGCCAGAAAAAAATTACTTTAATGTGAAACGCGACAGTCTATTCTTGTTCTTAGAAATGAAGGCTATTCCATGTGAGAAATTGCCAAGAAACTGAAGATTTCCTACAATGGTGTTTACTACTCCCTTCAGAGGAGAGCACAAACAGGCTCTAACCAGAGAAGAAAGAGTAGTGGGAGGCCCCGCTGCACAACTGAGCAACAAGACAAGTACATTAGAGTCTGTAGTTTGAAAAATCGATGCCTCACAGGTCCTCAACTGGCAGCTTCATTAAACAGTACACGCAAAACACCAGTGTCAAGTCTACAGTGAAGGGGCGACTCCGGGATGCTGGCCTTCAGGGCAGATTGACAAAGAAAAAGCCATATCAGAGACTGGCTAATAAAAGGAAAAGATTAATATGGGCAAAAGAACACAGACATTGGACAGAGGAAGATTGGAAAAAAGTGTTATGGACAGACAAATCCAAGTTTGAGGTGTTTGGATCACACAGAAGAACATTTGTGAGATGCAGAACAACTAAAAAGATGCTGGAAGAGTGCCTGACGTCATCTGTCAAGCATGGTGGAGGTAATGTGATGGTCTGGGGTTGCTAATTTGTACAGGGTAAAAGGGATTTTGACTAAGGAAGGCTATCACTCCATTTTGCAACGCCATACCATACCCTGTGGACAACACTTGATTGGAGCCAATTTCATCCTACAAACAGGACAATGACCCAAAGCACACCACCAAATTATGTAAGAACGATTTAGGGAAGAAGCAGGCAGCTGGTATTCTATCTGTAATGGAGTGGCCAGCACAGTCACCAAATCTCAACCCCATTGAGCTGTTGTGGGAGCAGCTTGACCGTATGGTACGCAAAAAGTGCCCATCAAGCTAAACCAACTTGTGGGAGGGGCTTCTGGAAGCATGGGGAGAAATTTCTCCAGATTACCTCAGCAAATTAACTGCTAGAATGCCAATGGTCAGCAATGCTGTAATTGCTGCAAAGGGAGCATTCTTTGACGAAAGCAAAGTTTGAAGGAAAAAAATTATTATTTCAAATAAAAATACCTTGTCAATGTCTGGACTAGATTTTCAATTCATTTGGTAACTCATTTGATTAATAAAAGTATGAATTTTCATGGAAAACACAAAATTATCTGGGTGACCCTAAACTTTTGAACGGTAGCGTGTACACAGTGTGTACATAGTGTGTACAGTAGATGAACAGTGGGTAACATGCTATACAGGGAGACTACAGGGAGCATGCAGTATCTACAGTAGGTGCACAGAAGGGACATCAGACGACATGCTGTATATATAGTAGGTGCATAGAGAGGACATTCTGTGTAAAGAGTAGGTGCCCAGTGGGGACATTAGAGGGCATGCTGTATATACAGTAGGTGCACAGTTGGGACATCAGAAGGGTGGCATGCTGCATATACAGTAGGTAAAGAGAGGAAACATCCTATACACAGTAGGTGCAGAGGGGACATCAGACGGCATGCTGTATACATAATAGATGCATAGAGAAAACATCAGAGGGCATGCTGTATACAAACTAGATGCATAGAGAAAACATCAGAGGGCATGCTGTATATACAGTAGGTGCACAGAAGGGACATGCTATATACAGGTAGACTCAAAATACATAATCCCAGTGTGGATATCAGAGGGTATGCTGTATATAGAGTAGGTGCACAGTGGGGACATCCTATTTTCATGTAGACTGCAGGGAGCATCAGATGGCATGCTGCATGTACAGTAGGTGCACAGAGGGCATGCTGTATATACGGCAGGTGCACAGAAGGGACATCCTATACACAGGTAGATTGCAGAGGGCATGCTGTATAAAGAGTAGGTGCACAGAAGGGACATCCTATACAGAGGTAGATTGCAGAGGGCACGCTGTATGTACGGCAGGTGCACAGAAGGGACATCCTATACACAGGTAGATTGCAGAGGGCACGCTGTATGTACAGTAGGTGCACAGAAGGGACATCCTATACACAGGTAGATTGCAGAGGGCATGCTGTATGTACAGTAGGTGCACAGAAGGGACATCCTATACACAGGTAGATTGCAGAGGGCACGCTGTATGTACGGCAGGTGCACAGAAGGGACATCCTATACACAGGTAGATTGCAGAGGGCATGCTGCATATACGGCAGGTGCACAGAAGGGACATCCTATACACAGGTAGATTGTAGAGGGCACGCTGTATGTACAGTAGGTGCACAGAAGGGACATCCTATACACAGGTAGATTGCAGAGGGCACGCTGTATGTACAGTAGGTGCACAGAAGGGACATCCTATACACAGGTAGATTGCAGAGGGCATGCTGTATGTACGGCAGGTGCACAGAAGGGACATCCTATACACAGGTAGATTGCAGAGGGCATCCTGTATGTACGGCAGGTGCACAGAAGGGACATCCTATACACAGGTAGATTGCAGAGGGCATGCTGTATGTACGGCAGGTGCACAGAAGGGACATCCTATACACAGGTAGATTGCAGAGGGCATCCTGTATGTACGGCAGGTGCACAGAAGGGACATCCTATACACAGGTAGATTGCAGAGGGCACGCTGTATGTACGGCAGGTGCACAGAAGGGACATCCTATACACAGGTAGATTGCAGAGGGCATGCTGTATGTACGGCAGGTGCACAGAAGGGACATCCTATACACAGGTAGATTGCAGAGGGCACGCTGTATGTACTGCAGGTGCACAGAAGGGACATCCTATACACAGGTAGATTGCAGAGGGCACGCTGTATGTACGGCAGGTGCACAGAAGGGACATCCTATACACAGGTAGATTGCAGAGGGCACGCTGTATGTACTGCAGGTGCACAGAAGGGACATCCTATACACAGGTAGATTGCAGAGGGCATGCTGTATGTACGGCAGGTGCACAGAAGGGACATCCTATACACAGGTAGATTGCAGAGGGCACGCTGTATGTACTGCAGGTGCACAGAAGGGACATCCTATACACAGGTAGATTGCAGAGGGCACGCTGTATGTACGGCAGGTGCACAGAAGGGACATCCTATACACAGGTAGATTGCAGAGGGCACGCTGTATGTACTGCAGGTGCACAGAAGGGACATCCTATACACAGGTAGATTGCAGAGGGCACGCTGTATGTACTGCAGGTGCACAGAAGGGACATCCTATACACAGGTAGATTGCAGAGGGCACGCTGTATGTACGGCAGGTGCACAGAAGGGACATCCTATACACAGGTAGATTGCAGAGGGCATGCTGTATATACAGTAGGTGCACAGAAGGGACATCCTATACACAGGTAGATTGCAGAGGGCATGCTGTATGTACAGTAGGTGCACAGAAGGGACATCCTATACACAGGTAGATTGCAGAGGGCATGCTGTATATACAGTAGGTGCACAGAAGGGACATCCTATACACAGGTAGATTGCAGAGGGCACGCTGTATGTACGGCAGGTGCACAGAAGGGACATCCTATACACAGGTAGATTGCAGAGGGCACGCTGTATGTACGGCAGGTGCACAGAAGGGACATCCTATACACAGGTAGATTGCAGAGGGCAAGCTGTATGTACTGCAGGTGCACAGAAGGGACATCCTATACACAGGTAGATTGCAGAGGGCAAGCTGTATGTACGGCAGGTGCACAGAAGGGACATCCTATACACAGGTAGATTGCAGAGGGCACGCTGTATATACAGTAGGTGCACAGAAGGGACATCCTATACACAGGTAGATTGCAGAGGGCATGCTGTATATACAGTAGGTGCACAGAAGGGACATCCTATACACAGGTAGATTGCAGAGGGCATGCTGTATGTACGGCAGGTGCACAGAAGGGACAACCTATACACAGGTAGATTGCAGAGGGCACGCTGTATGTACTGCAGGTGCACAGAAGGGACATCCTATACACAGGTAGATTGCAGAGGGCACGCTGTATGTACTGCAGGTGCACAGAAGGGACATCCTATACACAGGTAGATTGCAGAGGGCACGCTGTATGTACGGCAGGTGCACAGAAGGGACATCCTATACACAGGTAGATTGCAGAGGGCATGCTGTATATACAGTAGGTGCACAGAAGGGACATCCTATACACAGGTAGATTGCAGAGGGCATGCTGTATGTACAGTAGGTGCACAGAAGGGACATCCTATACACAGGTAGATTGCAGAGGGCATGCTGTATATACAGTAGGTGCACAGAAGGGACATCCTATACACAGGTAGATTGCAGAGGGCACGCTGTATGTACGGCAGGTGCACAGAAGGGACATCCTATACACAGGTAGATTGCAGAGGGCACGCTGTATGTACGGCAGGTGCACAGAAGGGACATCCTATACACAGGTAGATTGCAGAGGGCAAGCTGTATGTACTGCAGGTGCACAGAAGGGACATCCTATACACAGGTAGATTGCAGAGGGCAAGCTGTATGTACGGCAGGTGCACAGAAGGGACATCCTATACACAGGTAGATTGCAGAGGGCACGCTGTATATACAGTAGGTGCACAGAAGGGACATCCTATACACAGGTAGATTGCAGAGGGCATGCTGTATATACAGTAGGTGCACAGAAGGGACATCCTATACACAGGTAGATTGCAGAGGGCATGCTGTATGTACGGCAGGTGCACAGAAGGGACAACCTATACACAGGTAGATTGCAGAGGGCACGCTGTATGTACGGCAGGTGCACAGAAGGGACATCCTATACACAGGTAGATTGCAGAGGGCATGCTGTATGTACTGCAGGTGCACAGAAGGGACATCCTATACACAGGTAGATTGCAGAGGGCACGCTGTATATACTGCAGGTGCACAGAAGGGACATCCTATACACAGGTAGATTGCAGAGGGCATGCTGTATGTACGGCAGGTGCACAGAAGGGACATCCTATACACAGGTAGATTGCAGAGGGCACGCTGTATATACAGTAGGTGCACAGAAGGGACATCCTATACACAGGTAGATTACAGAGGGCACGCTGTATGTACGGCAGGTGCACAGAAGGGACATCCTATACGTAGATTGCAGAGGGCACGCTGTATGTACGGCAGGTGCACAGAAGGGACATCCTATACACAGGTAGATTGCAGAGGGCATGCTGTATGTACGGCAGGTGCACAGAAGGGACATCCTATACACAGGTAGATTGCAGAGGGCATGCTGTATATACTGCAGGTGCACAGAAGGGACATCCTATACACAGGTAGATTGCAGAGGGCACGCTGTATGTACGGCAGGTGCACAGAAGGGACATCCTATACACAGGTAGATTGCAGAGGGCACGCTGTATATACAGTAGGTGCACAGAAGGGACATCCTATACAGGTAGATTGCAGAGGGCATGCTGTATGTACGGCAGGTGCACAGAAGGGACATCCTATACACAGGTAGATTGTAGAGGGCACGCTGTATATACAGTAGGTGCACAGAAGGGACATCCTATACACAGGTAGATTGCAGAGGGCACGCTGTATGTACGGCAGGTGCACAGAAGGGACATCCTATACACAGGTAGATTGCAGAGGGCATGCTGTATGTACGGCAGGTGCACAGAATGGACATCCTATACACAGGTAGATTGCAGAGGGCACGCTGTATGTACAGTAGGTGCACAGAAGGGACATCCTATACACAGGTAGATTGCAGAGGGCACGCTGTATGTACGGCAGGTGCACAGAAGGGACATCCTATACACAGGTAGATTGTAGAGGGCACGCTGTATGTACGGCAGGTGCACAGAAGGGACATCCTATACACAGGTAGATTGCAGAGGGCACGCTGTATATACAGTAGGTGCACAGAAGGGACATCCTATACACAGGTAGATTGCAGAGGGCATGCTGTATATACAGTAGGTGCACAGAAGGGACATCCTATACACAGGTAGATTGCAGAGGGCACGCTGTATGTACGGCAGGTGCACAGAAGGGACATCCTATACACAGGTAGATTGCAGAGGGCACGCTGTATGTACGGCAGGTGCACAGAAGGGACATCCTATACACAGGTAGATTGCAGAGGGCAAGCTGTATGTACTGCAGGTGCACAGAAGGGACATCCTATACACAGGTAGATTGCAGAGGGCACGCTGTATATACAGTAGGTGCACAGAAGGGACATCCTATACACAGGTAGATTGCAGAGGGCATGCTGTATATACAGTAGGTGCACAGAAGGGACATCCTATACACAGGTAGATTGCAGAGGGCACGCTGTATGTACGGCAGGTGCACAGAAGGGACATCCTATACACAGGTAGATTGCAGAGGGCACGCTGTATGTACGGCAGGTGCACAGAAGGGACATCCTATACACAGGTAGATTGCAGAGGGCATGCTGTATGTACTGCAGGTGCACAGAAGGGACATCCTATACACAGGTAGATTGCAGAGGGCACGCTGTATATACTGCAGGTGCACAGAAGGGACATCCTATACACAGGTAGATTGCAGAGGGCATGCTGTATATACTGCAGGTGCACAGAAGGGACATCCTATACACAGGTAGATTGCAGAGGGCACGCTGTATATACAGTAGGTGCACAGAAGGGACATCCTATACACAGGTAGATTGCAGAGGGCACGCTGTATGTACGGCAGGTGCACAGAAGGGACATCCTATACACAGGTAGATTGCAGAGGGCACGCTGTATGTACGGTAGGTGCACAGAAGGGACATCCTATACACAGGTAGATTGCAGAGGGCATGCTGTATATACAGTAGGTGCACAGAAGGGACATCCTATACACAGGTAGATTGCAGAGGGCACGCTGTATGTACGGCAGGTGCACAGAAGGGACATCCTATACACAGGTAGATTGCAGAGGGCACGCTGTATATACAGTAGGTGCACAGAAGGGACATCCTATACACAGGTAGATTGCAGAGGGCACGCTGTATGTACTGCAGGTGCACAGAAGGGACATCCTATACACAGGTAGATTGCAGAGGGCACGCTGTATGTACGGCAGGTGCACAGAAGGGACATCCTATACACAGGTAGATTGCAGAGGGCACGCTGTATGTACGGCAGGTGCACAGAAGGGACATCCTATACACAGGTAGATTGCAGAGGGCACGCTGTATATACTGCAGGTGCACAGAAGGGACATCCTATACACAGGTAGATTGCAGAGGGCAAGCTGTATATACAGTAGGTGCACAGAAGGGACATCCTATACACAGGTAGATTGCAGAGGGCACGCTGTATATACAGTAGGTGCACAGAAGGGACATCCTATACACAGGTAGATTGCAGAGGGCACGCTGTATGTACGGCAGGTGCACAGAAGGGACATCCTATACACAGGTAGATTGCAGAGGGCATGCTGTATGTACGGCAGGTGCACAGAAGGGACATCCTATACACAGGTAGATTGTAGAGGGCACGCTGTATATACGGCAGGTGCACAGAATGGACATCCTATACACAGGTAGATTGCAGAGGGCACGCTGTATGTACAGTAGGTGCACAGAAGGGACATCCTATACACAGGTAGATTGCAGAGGGCACGCTGTATGTACGGCAGGTGCACAGAAGGGACATCCTATACACAGGTAGATTGCAGAGGGCATCCTGTATGTACGGCAGGTGCACAGAAGGGACATCCTATACACAGGTAGATTGCAGAGGGCACGCTGTATATACAGTAGGTGCACAGAAGGGACATCCTATACAGGTAGATTGCAGAGGGCATGCTGTATATACAGTAGGTGCACAGAAGGGACATCCTATACACAGGTAGATTGCAGAGGGCACGCTGTATGTACGGCAGGTGCACAGAAGGGACATCCTATACACAGGTAGATTGCAGAGGGCACGCTGTATGTACGGCAGGTGCACAGAATGGACATCCTATACACAGGTAGATTGCAGAGGGCACGCTGTATGTACAGTAGGTGCACAGAAGGGACATCCTATACACAGGTAGATTGCAGAGGGCACGCTGTATATACTGCAGGTGCACAGAAGGGACATCCTATACACAGGTAGATTGCAGAGGGCACGCTGTATGTACGGCAGGTGCACAGAAGGGACATCCTATACACAGGTAGATTGTAGAGGGCACGCTGTATGTACAGTAGGTGCACAGAAGGGACATCCTATACACAGGTAGATTGCAGAGGGCATGCTGTATATACAGTAGGTGCACAGAAGGGACATCCTATACACAGGTAGATTGCAGAGGGCACGCTGTATGTACGGCAGGTGCACAGAAGGGACATCCTATACACAGGTAGATTGCAGAGGGCACGCTGTATGTACGGCAGGTGCACAGAAGGGACATCCTATACACAGGTAGATTGCAGAGGGCATGCTGTATGTACGGCAGGTGCACAGAAGGGACATCCTATACACAGGTAGATTGCAGAGGGCACGCTGTATATACAGTAGATGCACAGAAGGGACATCCTATACACAGGTAGATTGCAGAGGGCATGCTGTATATACAGTAGGTGCACAGAAGGGACATCCTATACACAGGTAGATTGCAGAGGGCACGCTGTATGTACGGCAGGTGCACAGAAGGGACATCCTATACACAGGTAGATTGCAGAGGGCACGCTGTATGTACGGCAGGTGCACAGAAGGGACATCCTATACACAGGTAGATTGCAGAGGGCATGCTGTATGTACGGCAGGTGCACAGAAGGGACATCCTATACACAGGTAGATTGCAGAGGGCACGCTGTATGTACTGCAGGTGCACAGAAGGGACATCCTATACACAGGTAGATTGCAGAGGGCACGCTGTATATACAGTAGGTGCACAGAAGGGACATCCTATACACAGGTAGATTGCAGAGGGCATGCTGTATATACAGTAGGTGCACAGAAGGGACATCCTATACACAGGTAGATTGCAGAGGGCACGCTGTATGTACGGCAGGTGCACAGAAGGGACATCCTATACACAGGTAGATTGCAGAGGGCACGCTGTATGTACGGCAGGTGCACAGAAGGGACATCGTATACACAGGTAGATTGCAGAGGGCATGCTGTATGTACTGCAGGTGCACAGAAGGGACATCCTATACACAGGTAGATTGCAGAGGGCACGCTGTATATACTGCAGGTGCACAGAAGGGACATCCTATACACAGGTAGATTGCAGAGGGCATGCTGTATGTACGGCAGGTGCACAGAAGGGACATCCTATACACAGGTAGATTGCAGAGGGCACGCTGTATATACAGTAGGTGCACAGAAGGGACATCCTATACACAGGTAGATTGCAGAGGGCACGCTGTATATACTGCAGGTGCACAGAAGGGACATCCTATACACAGGTAGATTGCAGAGGGCACGCTGTATGTACGGCAGGTGCACAGAAGGGACATCCTATACGTAGATTGCAGAGGGCACGCTGTATGTACGGCAGGTGCACAGAAGGGACATCCTATACACAGGTAGATTGCAGAGGGCATGCTGTATGTACGGCAGGTGCACAGAAGGGACATCCTATACACAGGTAGATTGCAGAGGGCATGCTGTATATACTGCAGGTGCACAGAAGGGACATCCTATACACAGGTAGATTGCAGAGGGCACGCTGTATGTACGGCAGGTGCACAGAAGGGACATCCTATACACAGGTAGATTGCAGAGGGCATGCTGTATGTACGGCAGGTGCACAGAAGGGACATCCTATACACAGGTAGATTGCAGAGGGCACGCTGTATATACTGCAGGTGCACAGAAGGGACATCCTATACACAGGTAGATTGCAGAGGGCACCCTGTATGTACGGCAGGTGCACAGAAGGGACATCCTATACACAGGTAGATTGCAGAGGGCACGCTGTATGTACGGCAGGTGCACAGAAGGGACATCCTATACACAGGTAGATTGCAGAGGGCACGCTGTATATACAGTAGGTGCACAGAAGGGACATCCTATACAGGTAGATTGCAGAGGGCATGCTGTATATACAGTAGGTGCACAGAAGGGACATCCTATACACAGGTAGATTGCAGAGGGCACGCTGTATGTACGGCAGGTGCACAGAAGGGACATCCTATACACAGGTAGATTGCAGAGGGCATGCTGTATGTACGGCAGGTGCACAGAATGGACATCCTATACACAGGTAGATTGCAGAGGGCACGCTGTATGTACAGTAGGTGCACAGAAGGGACATCCTATACACAGGTAGATTGCAGAGGGCACGCTGTATGTACGGCAGGTGCACAGAAGGGACATCCTATACACAGGTAGATTGTAGAGGGCACGCTGTATGTACGGCAGGTGCACAGAAGGGACATCCTATACACAGGTAGATTGCAGAGGGCACGCTGTATATACAGTAGGTGCACAGAAGGGACATCCTATACACAGGTAGATTGCAGAGGGCACGCTGTATATACAGTAGGTGCACAGAAGGGACATCCTATACACAGGTAGATTGCAGAGGGCATGCTGTATGTACAGTAGGTGCACAGAAGGGACATCCTATACACAGGTAGATTGCAGAGGGCATGCTGTATATACAGTAGGTGCACAGAAGGGACATCCTATACACAGGTAGATTGCAGAGGGCACGCTGTATGTACGGCAGGTGCACAGAAGGGACATCCTATACACAGGTAGATTGCAGAGGGCACGCTGTATGTACGGCAGGTGCACAGAAGGGACATCCTATACACAGGTAGATTGCAGAGGGCAAGCTGTATGTACTGCAGGTGCACAGAAGGGACATCCTATACACAGGTAGATTGCAGAGGGCACGCTGTATATACAGTAGGTGCACAGAAGGGACATCCTATACACAGGTAGATTGCAGAGGGCATGCTGTATATACAGTAGGTGCACAGAAGGGACATCCTATACACAGGTAGATTGCAGAGGGCACGCTGTATATACAGTAGGTGCACAGAAGGGACATCCTATACACAGGTAGATTGTAGAGGGCACGCTGTATATACAGTAGGTGCACAGAAGGGACATCCTATACACAGGTAGATTGCAGAGGGCACGCTGTATGTACGGCAGGTGCACAGAAGGGACATCCTATACACAGGTAGATTGCAGAGGGCACGCTGTATGTACGGCAGGTGCACAGAAGGGACATCCTATACACAGGTAGATTGCAGAGGGCATGCTGTATGTACTGCAGGTGCACAGAAGGGACATCCTATACACAGGTAGATTGCAGAGGGCACGCTGTATATACTGCAGGTGCACAGAAGGGACATCCTATACACAGGTAGATTGCAGAGGGCATGCTGTATGTACGGCAGGTGCACAGAAGGGACATCCTATACACAGGTAGATTGCAGAGGGCACGCTGTATATACAGTAGGTGCACAGAAGGGACATCCTATACACAGGTAGATTGCAGAGGGCACGCTGTATGTACGGCAGGTGCACAGAAGGGACATCCTATACACAGGTAGATTGCAGAGGGCACGCTGTATGTACGGCAGGTGCACAGAAGGGACATCGTATACACAGGTAGATTGCAGAGGGCATGCTGTATGTACTGCAGGTGCACAGAAGGGACATCCTATACACAGGTAGATTGCAGAGGGCACGCTGTATATACTGCAGGTGCACAGAAGGGACATCCTATACACAGGTAGATTGCAGAGGGCATGCTGTATGTACGGCAGGTGCACAGAAGGGACATCCTATACACAGGTAGATTGCAGAGGGCACGCTGTATATACAGTAGGTGCACAGAAGGGACATCCTATACACAGGTAGATTGCAGAGGGCACGCTGTATATACTGCAGGTGCACAGAAGGGACATCCTATACACAGGTAGATTGCAGAGGGCACGCTGTATGTACGGCAGGTGCACAGAAGGGACATCCTATACGTAGATTGCAGAGGGCACGCTGTATGTACGGCAGGTGCACAGAAGGGACATCCTATACACAGGTAGATTGCAGAGGGCATGCTGTATGTACGGCAGGTGCACAGAAGGGACATCCTATACACAGGTAGATTGCAGAGGGCATGCTGTATATACTGCAGGTGCACAGAAGGGACATCCTATACACAGGTAGATTGCAGAGGGCACGCTGTATGTACGGCAGGTGCACAGAAGGGACATCCTATACACAGGTAGATTGCAGAGGGCATGCTGTATGTACGGCAGGTGCACAGAAGGGACATCCTATACACAGGTAGATTGCAGAGGGCACGCTGTATATACTGCAGGTGCACAGAAGGGACATCCTATACACAGGTAGATTGCAGAGGGCACCCTGTATGTACGGCAGGTGCACAGAAGGGACATCCTATACACAGGTAGATTGCAGAGGGCACGCTGTATGTACGGCAGGTGCACAGAAGGGACATCCTATACACAGGTAGATTGCAGAGGGCACGCTGTATATACAGTAGGTGCACAGAAGGGACATCCTATACAGGTAGATTGCAGAGGGCATGCTGTATATACAGTAGGTGCACAGAAGGGACATCCTATACACAGGTAGATTGCAGAGGGCACGCTGTATGTACGGCAGGTGCACAGAAGGGACATCCTATACACAGGTAGATTGCAGAGGGCATGCTGTATGTACGGCAGGTGCACAGAATGGACATCCTATACACAGGTAGATTGCAGAGGGCACGCTGTATGTACAGTAGGTGCACAGAAGGGACATCCTATACACAGGTAGATTGCAGAGGGCACGCTGTATGTACGGCAGGTGCACAGAAGGGACATCCTATACACAGGTAGATTGTAGAGGGCACGCTGTATGTACGGCAGGTGCACAGAAGGGACATCCTATACACAGGTAGATTGCAGAGGGCACGCTGTATATACAGTAGGTGCACAGAAGGGACATCCTATACACAGGTAGATTGCAGAGGGCACGCTGTATATACAGTAGGTGCACAGAAGGGACATCCTATACACAGGTAGATTGCAGAGGGCATGCTGTATGTACAGTAGGTGCACAGAAGGGACATCCTATACACAGGTAGATTGCAGAGGGCATGCTGTATATACAGTAGGTGCACAGAAGGGACATCCTATACACAGGTAGATTGCAGAGGGCACGCTGTATGTACGGCAGGTGCACAGAAGGGACATCCTATACACAGGTAGATTGCAGAGGGCACGCTGTATGTACGGCAGGTGCACAGAAGGGACATCCTATACACAGGTAGATTGCAGAGGGCAAGCTGTATGTACTGCAGGTGCACAGAAGGGACATCCTATACACAGGTAGATTGCAGAGGGCACGCTGTATATACAGTAGGTGCACAGAAGGGACATCCTATACACAGGTAGATTGCAGAGGGCATGCTGTATATACAGTAGGTGCACAGAAGGGACATCCTATACACAGGTAGATTGCAGAGGGCACGCTGTATATACAGTAGGTGCACAGAAGGGACATCCTATACACAGGTAGATTGTAGAGGGCACGCTGTATATACAGTAGGTGCACAGAAGGGACATCCTATACACAGGTAGATTGCAGAGGGCACGCTGTATGTACGGCAGGTGCACAGAAGGGACATCCTATACACAGGTAGATTGCAGAGGGCACGCTGTATGTACGGCAGGTGCACAGAAGGGACATCCTATACACAGGTAGATTGCAGAGGGCATGCTGTATGTACTGCAGGTGCACAGAAGGGACATCCTATACACAGGTAGATTGCAGAGGGCACGCTGTATATACTGCAGGTGCACAGAAGGGACATCCTATACACAGGTAGATTGCAGAGGGCATGCTGTATGTACGGCAGGTGCACAGAAGGGACATCCTATACACAGGTAGATTGCAGAGGGCACGCTGTATATACAGTAGGTGCACAGAAGGGACATCCTATACACAGGTAGATTACAGAGGGCACGCTGTATGTACGGCAGGTGCACAGAAGGGACATCCTATACGTAGATTGCAGAGGGCACGCTGTATGTACGGCAGGTGCACAGAAGGGACATCCTATACACAGGTAGATTGCAGAGGGCATGCTGTATGTACGGCAGGTGCACAGAAGGGACATCCTATACACAGGTAGATTGCAGAGGGCATGCTGTATATACTGCAGGTGCACAGAAGGGACATCCTATACACAGGTAGATTGCAGAGGGCACGCTGTATGTACGGCAGGTGCACAGAAGGGACATCCTATACACAGGTAGATTGCAGAGGGCATGCTGTATGTACGGCAGGTGCACAGAAGGGACATCCTATACACAGGTAGATTGCAGAGGGCACGCTGTATATACTGCAGGTGCACAGAAGGGACATCCTATACACAGGTAGATTGCAGAGGGCACCCTGTATGTACGGCAGGTGCACAGAAGGGACATCCTATACACAGGTAGATTGCAGAGGGCACGCTGTATGTACGGCAGGTGCACAGAAGGGACATCCTATACACAGGTAGATTGCAGAGGGCACGCTGTATGTACGGCAGGTGCACAGAAGGGACATCCTATACACAGGTAGATTGCAGAGGGCACGCTGTATGTACGGCAGGTGCACAGAAGGGACATCCTATACACAGGTAGATTGCAGAGGGCACGCTGTATATACAGCAGGTGCACAGAAGGGACATCCTATACACAGGTAGATTGCAGAGGGCACGCTGTATGTACGGCAGGTGCACAGAAGGGACATCCTATACACAGGTAGATTGCAGAGGGCATGCTGTATGTACGGCAGGTGCACAGAATGGACATCCTATACACAGGTAGATTGCAGAGGGCACGCTGTATGTACAGTAGGTGCACAGAAGGGACATCCTATACACAGGTAGATTGCAGAGGGCACGCTGTATGTACGGCAGGTGCACAGAAGGGACATCCTATACACAGGTAGATTGTAGAGGGCACGCTGTATGTACGGCAGGTGCACAGAAGGGACATCCTATACACAGGTAGATTGCAGAGGGCACGCTGTATGTACGGCAGGTGCACAGAAGGGACATCCTATACACAGGTAGATTGCAGAGGGCACGCTGTATATACAGTAGGTGCACAGAAGGGACATCCTATACACAGGTAGATTGCAGAGGGCACGCTGTATGTACGGCAGGTGCACAGAAGGGACATCCTATACACAGGTAGATTGCAGAGGGCACGCTGTATATACTGCAGGTGCACAGAAGGGACATCCTATACACAGGTAGATTGCAGAGGGCACGCTGTATGTACAGTAGGTGCACAGAAGGGACATCCTATACACAGGTAGATTGTAGAGGGCACGCTGTATGTACGGCAGGTGCACAGAAGGGACATCCTATACACAGGTAGATTGCAGAGGGCACGCTGTATATACAGTAGGTGCACAGAAGGGACATCCTATACACAGGTAGATTGCAGAGGGCACGCTGTATATACAGTAGGTGCACAGAAGGGACATCCTATACACAGGTAGATTGCAGAGGGCATGCTGTATGTACAGTAGGTGCACAGAAGGGACATCCTATACACAGGTAGATTGCAGAGGGCATGCTGTATATACAGTAGGTGCACAGAAGGGACATCCTATACACAGGTAGATTGCAGAGGGCACGCTGTATGTACGGCAGGTGCACAGAAGGGACATCCTATACACAGGTAGATTGCAGAGGGCACGCTGTATGTACGGCAGGTGCACAGAAGGGACATCCTATACACAGGTAGATTGCAGAGGGCAAGCTGTATGTACTGCAGGTGCACAGAAGGGACATCCTATACACAGGTAGATTGCAGAGGGCACGCTGTATATACAGTAGGTGCACAGAAGGGACATCCTATACACAGGTAGATTGCAGAGGGCATGCTGTATATACAGTAGGTGCACAGAAGGGACATCCTATACACAGGTAGATTGCAGAGGGCACGCTGTATATACAGTAGGTGCACAGAAGGGACATCCTATACACAGGTAGATTGTAGAGGGCACGCTGTATATACAGTAGGTGCACAGAAGGGACATCCTATACACAGGTAGATTGCAGAGGGCACGCTGTATGTACGGCAGGTGCACAGAAGGGACATCCTATACACAGGTAGATTGCAGAGGGCACGCTGTATGTACGGCAGGTGCACAGAAGGGACATCCTATACACAGGTAGATTGCAGAGGGCATGCTGTATGTACTGCAGGTGCACAGAAGGGACATCCTATACACAGGTAGATTGCAGAGGGCACGCTGTATATACTGCAGGTGCACAGAAGGGACATCCTATACACAGGTAGATTGCAGAGGGCATGCTGTATGTACGGCAGGTGCACAGAAGGGACATCCTATACACAGGTAGATTGCAGAGGGCACGCTGTATATACAGTAGGTGCACAGAAGGGACATCCTATACACAGGTAGATTACAGAGGGCACGCTGTATGTACGGCAGGTGCACAGAAGGGACATCCTATACGTAGATTGCAGAGGGCACGCTGTATGTACGGCAGGTGCACAGAAGGGACATCCTATACACAGGTAGATTGCAGAGGGCATGCTGTATGTACGGCAGGTGCACAGAAGGGACATCCTATACACAGGTAGATTGCAGAGGGCATGCTGTATATACTGCAGGTGCACAGAAGGGACATCCTATACACAGGTAGATTGCAGAGGGCACGCTGTATGTACGGCAGGTGCACAGAAGGGACATCCTATACACAGGTAGATTGCAGAGGGCATGCTGTATGTACGGCAGGTGCACAGAAGGGACATCCTATACACAGGTAGATTGCAGAGGGCACGCTGTATATACTGCAGGTGCACAGAAGGGACATCCTATACACAGGTAGATTGCAGAGGGCACCCTGTATGTACGGCAGGTGCACAGAAGGGACATCCTATACACAGGTAGATTGCAGAGGGCACGCTGTATGTACGGCAGGTGCACAGAAGGGACATCCTATACACAGGTAGATTGCAGAGGGCACGCTGTATGTACGGCAGGTGCACAGAAGGGACATCCTATACACAGGTAGATTGCAGAGGGCACGCTGTATGTACGGCAGGTGCACAGAAGGGACATCCTATACACAGGTAGATTGCAGAGGGCACGCTGTATATACAGCAGGTGCACAGAAGGGACATCCTATACACAGGTAGATTGCAGAGGGCACGCTGTATGTACGGCAGGTGCACAGAAGGGACATCCTATACACAGGTAGATTGCAGAGGGCATGCTGTATGTACGGCAGGTGCACAGAATGGACATCCTATACACAGGTAGATTGCAGAGGGCACGCTGTATGTACAGTAGGTGCACAGAAGGGACATCCTATACACAGGTAGATTGCAGAGGGCACGCTGTATGTACGGCAGGTGCACAGAAGGGACATCCTATACACAGGTAGATTGTAGAGGGCACGCTGTATGTACGGCAGGTGCACAGAAGGGACATCCTATACACAGGTAGATTGCAGAGGGCACGCTGTATGTACGGCAGGTGCACAGAAGGGACATCCTATACACAGGTAGATTGCAGAGGGCACGCTGTATATACAGTAGGTGCACAGAAGGGACATCCTATACACAGGTAGATTGCAGAGGGCACGCTGTATGTACGGCAGGTGCACAGAAGGGACATCCTATACACAGGTAGATTGCAGAGGGCACGCTGTATATACTGCAGGTGCACAGAAGGGACATCCTATACACAGGTAGATTGCAGAGGGCACGCTGTATGTACAGTAGGTGCACAGAAGGGACATCCTATACACAGGTAGATTGTAGAGGGCACGCTGTATGTACGGCAGGTGCACAGAAGGGACATCCTATACACAGGTAGATTGCAGAGGGCATGCTGTATATACAGTAGGTGCACAGAAGGGACATCCTATACACAGGTAGATTGCAGAGGGCATGCTGTATATACAGTAGGTGCACAGAAGGGACATCCTATACACAGGTAGATTGCAGAGGGCACGCTGTATGTACGGCAGGTGCACAGAAGGGACATCCTATACACAGGTAGATTGCAGAGGGCACGCTGTATGTACGGCAGGTGCACAGAAGGGACATCCTATACACAGGTAGATTGCAGAGGGCAAGCTGTATGTACTGCAGGTGCACAGAAGGGACATCCTATACACAGGTAGATTGCAGAGGGCACGCTGTATATACAGTAGGTGCACAGAAGGGACATCCTATACACAGGTAGATTGCAGAGGGCATGCTGTATATACAGTAGGTGCACAGAAGGGACATCCTATACACAGGTAGATTGCAGAGGGCACGCTGTATGTACGGCAGGTGCACAGAAGGGACATCCTATACACAGGTAGATTGCAGAGGGCACGCTGTATGTACGGCAGGTGCACAGAAGGGACATCCTATACACAGGTAGATTGCAGAGGGCATGCTGTATGTACTGCAGGTGCACAGAACGGACATCCTATACACAGGTAGATTGCAGAGGGCACGCTGTATATACTGCAGGTGCACAGAAGGGACATCCTATACACAGGTAGATTGCAGAGGGCATGCTGTATGTACGGCAGGTGCACAGAAGGGACATCCTATACACAGGTAGATTGCAGAGGGCACGCTGTATATACAGTAGGTGCACAGAAGGGACATCCTATACACAGGTAGATTACAGAGGGCACGCTGTATGTACGGCAGGTGCACAGAAGGGACATCCTATACACAGGTAGATTGCAGAGGGCACGCTGTATGTACGGCAGGTGCACAGAAGGGACATCCTATACACAGGTAGATTGCAGAGGGCACGCTGTATGTACGGCAGGTGCACAGAAGGGACATCCTATACACAGGTAGATTGCAGAGGGCAAGCTGTATGTACTGCAGGTGCACAGAAGGGACATCCTATACACAGGTAGATTGCAGAGGGCACGCTGTATATACAGTAGGTGCACAGAAGGGACATCCTATACACAGGTAGATTGCAGAGGGCATGCTGTATATACAGTAGGTGCACAGAAGGGACATCCTATACACAGGTAGATTGCAGAGGGCACGCTGTATGTACGGCAGGTGCACAGAAGGGACATCCTATACACAGGTAGATTGCAGAGGGCACGCTGTATGTACGGCAGGTGCACAGAAGGGACATCATATACACAGGTAGATTGCAGAGGGCATGCTGTATGTACTGCAGGTGCACAGAAGGGACATCCTATACACAGGTAGATTGCAGAGGGCACGCTGTATATACTGCAGGTGCACAGAAGGGACATCCTATACACAGGTAGATTGCAGAGGGCATGCTGTATGTACGGCAGGTGCACAGAAGGGACATCCTATACACAGGTAGATTGCAGAGGGCACGCTGTATATACAGTAGGTGCACAGAAGGGACATCCTATACACAGGTAGATTACAGAGGGCACGCTGTATGTACGGCAGGTGCACAGAAGGGACATCCTATACGTAGATTGCAGAGGGCACGCTGTATGTACGGCAGGTGCACAGAAGGGACATCCTATACACAGGTAGATTGCAGAGGGCATGCTGTATGTACGGCAGGTGCACAGAAGGGACATCCTATACACAGGTAGATTGCAGAGGGCATGCTGTATATACTGCAGGTGCACAGAAGGGACATCCTATACACAGGTAGATTGCAGAGGGCACGCTGTATGTACGGCAGGTGCACAGAAGGGACATCCTATACACAGGTAGATTGCAGAGGGCATGCTGTATGTACGGCAGGTGCACAGAAGGGACATCCTATACACAGGTAGATTGCAGAGGGCACGCTGTATATACTGCAGGTGCACAGAAGGGACATCCTATACACAGGTAGATTGCAGAGGGCACCCTGTATGTACGGCAGGTGCACAGAAGGGACATCCTATACACAGGTAGATTGCAGAGGGCACGCTGTATGTACGGCAGGTGCACAGAAGGGACATCCTATACACAGGTAGATTGCAGAGGGCACGCTGTATGTACGGCAGGTGCACAGAAGGGACATCCTATACACAGGTAGATTGCAGAGGGCACGCTGTATGTACGGCAGGTGCACAGAAGGGACATCCTATACACAGGTAGATTGCAGAGGGCATGCTGTATGTACGGCAGGTGCACAGAAGGGACATCCTATACGTAGATTGCAGAGGGCACGCTGTATGTACGGCAGGTGCACAGAAGGGACATCCTATACACAGGTAGATTGCAGAGGGCACGCTGTATATACAGCAGGTGCACAGAAGGGACATCCTATACACAGGTAGATTGCAGAGGGCACGCTGTATGTACGGCAGGTGCACAGAAGGGACATCCTATACACAGGTAGATTGCAGAGGGCATGCTGTATGTACGGCAGGTGCACAGAATGGACATCCTATACACAGGTAGATTGCAGAGGGCACGCTGTATGTACGGCAGGTGCACAGAAGGGACATCCTATACACAGGTAGATTGTAGAGGGCACGCTGTATGTACGGCAGGTGCACAGAAGGGACATCCTATACACAGGTAGATTGCAGAGGGCACGCTGTATATACAGTAGGTGCACAGAAGGGACATCCTATACACAGGTAGATTGCAGAGGGCATGCTGTATATACAGTAGGTGCACAGAAGGGACATCCTATACACAGGTAGATTGCAGAGGGCACGCTGTATGTACGGCAGGTGCACAGAAGGGACATCCTATACACAGGTAGATTGCAGAGGGCACGCTGTATGTACGGCAGGTGCACAGAAGGGACATCCTATACACAGGTAGATTGCAGAGGGCAAGCTGTATGTACTGCAGGTGCACAGAAGGGACATCCTATACACAGGTAGATTGCAGAAGGCACGCTGTATATACAGTAGGTGCACAGAAGGGACATCCTATACACAGGTAGATTGCAGAGGGCATGCTGTATATACAGTAGGTGCACAGAAGGGACATCCTATACACAGGTAGATTGCAGAGGGCACGCTGTATGTACGGCAGGTGCACAGAAGGGACATCCTATACACAGGTAGATTGCAGAGGGCACGCTGTATGTACGGCAGGTGCACAGAAGGGACATCCTATACACAGGTAGATTGCAGAGGGCATGCTGTATGTACTGCAGGTGCACAGAAGGGACATCCTATACACAGGTAGATTGCAGAGGGCACGCTGTATATACTGCAGGTGCACAGAAGGGACATCCTATACACAGGTAGATTGCAGAGGGCATGCTGTATGTACGGCAGGTGCACAGAAGGGACATCCTATACACAGGTAGATTGCAGAGGGCACGCTGTATATACAGTAGGTGCACAGAAGGGACATCCTATACACAGGTAGATTACAGAGGGCACGCTGTATGTACGGCAGGTGCACAGAAGGGACATCCTATACGTAGATTGCAGAGGGCACGCTGTATGTACGGCAGGTGCACAGAAGGGACATCCTATACACAGGTAGATTGCAGAGGGCATGCTGTATGTACGGCAGGTGCACAGAAGGGACATCCTATACACAGGTAGATTGCAGAGGGCATGCTGTATATACTGCAGGTGCACAGAAGGGACATCCTATACACAGGTAGATTGCAGAGGGCACGCTGTATGTACGGCAGGTGCACAGAAGGGACATCCTATACACAGGTAGATTGCAGAGGGCATGCTGTATGTACGGCAGGTGCACAGAAGGGACATCCTATACACAGGTAGATTGCAGAGGGCACGCTGTATATACTGCAGGTGCACAGAAGGGACATCCTATACACAGGTAGATTGCAGAGGGCACCCTGTATGTACGGCAGGTGCACAGAAGGGACATCCTATACACAGGTAGATTGCAGAGGGCACGCTGTATGTACGGCAGGTGCACAGAAGGGACATCCTATACACAGGTAGATTGCAGAGGGCACGCTGTATATACTGCAGGTGCACAGAAGGGACATCCTATACACAGGTAGATTGCAGAGGGCACGCTGTATGTACGGCAGGTGCACAGAAGGGACATCCTATACACAGGTAGATTGCAGAGGGCATGCTGTATGTACGGCAGGTGCACAGAAGGGACATCCTATACACAGGTAGATTGCAGAGGGCACGCTGTATGTACGGCAGGTGCACAGAAGGGACATCCTATACACAGGTAGATTGCAGAGGGCATGCTGTATGTACGGCAGGTGCACAGAAGGGACATCCTATACGTAGATTGCAGAGGGCACGCTGTATGTACGGCAGGTGCACAGAAGGGACATCCTATACACAGGTAGATTGCAGAGGGCACGCTGTATATACAGTAGGTGCACAGAAGGGACATCCTATACACAGGTAGATTGCAGAGGGCACGCTGTATGTACGGCAGGTGCACAGAAGGGACATCCTATACACAGGTAGATTGCAGAGGGCATGCTGTATGTACGGCAGGTGCACAGAAGGGACATCCTATACGTAGATTGCAGAGGGCATGCTGTATGTACGGCAGGTGCACAGAAGGGACATCCTATACGTAGATTGCAGAGGGCATGCTGTATGTACGGCAGGTGCACAGAAGGGACATCCTATACACAGGTAGATTGCAGAGGGCACGCTGTATATACAGCAGGTGCACAGAAGGGACATCCTATACACAGGTAGATTGCAGAGGGCACGCTGTATGTACTGCAGGTGCCCAGAAGGGACATCCTATACACAGGTAGATTGCAGAGGGCACGCTGTATATACAGTAGGTGCACAGAAGGGACATCCTATACACAGGTAGATTGCAGAGGGCACGCTGTATATACAGTAGGTGCACAGAAGGGACATCCTATACACAGGTAGATTGCAGAGGGCACGCTGTATGTACGGCAGGTGCACAGAAGGGACATCCTATACACAGGTAGATTGCAGAGGGCACGCTGTATGTACGGCAGGTGCACAGAAGGGACATCCTATACACAGGTAGATTGCAGAGGGCACGCTGTATATACAGTAGGTGCACAGAAGGGACATCCTATACACAGGTAGATTGCAGAGGGCATGCTGTATGTACTGCAGGTGCACAGAAGGGACATCCTATACACAGGTAGATTACAGAGGGCACGCTGTATGTACGGCAGGTGCACAGAAGGGACATCCTATACACAGGTAGATTGCAGAGGGCACGCTGTATATACAGTAGGTGCACAGAAGGGACATCCTATACACAGGTAGATTGCAGAGGGCATGCTGTATGTACTGCAGGTGCACAGAAGGGACATCCTATACACAGGTAGATTGCAGAGGGCACGCTGTATGTACAGTAGGTGCACAGAAGGGACATCCTATACACAGGTAGATTGCAGAGGGCACGCTGTATGTACGGCAGGTGCACAGAAGGGACATCCTATACACAGGTAGATTGTAGAGGGCACGCTGTATGTACGGCAGGTGCACAGAAGGGACATCCTATACACAGGTAGATTGCAGAGGGCATGCTGTATATACGGCAGGTGCACAGAAGGGACATCCTATACACAGGTAGATTGCAGAGGGCACGCTGTATATAGAGAAGGTCCTATATACCGGGAGAATGCAGGACATGTGGAATGCAGTGGAGAGGAGGACGCCCTGTACATGGGGTACAGCAGAGAGATGTATGATGCCACCTGATGGCTGACACATAACAGGATGGCATTAAGTCTTACGTCCGTACAGCAGCCGATTATCTTTTCACCACACTCAGCCACTTTTCCTTTGCCCCGGAAACGTTTCTTCTCCAATCTCCACTTCCGGTTTTTCCAAGCTATTTCCGCTCACGTGACTCGCTCTGCACGCTATTGGCTGCGTCATGGAAGCCCCGAGTGCTTGTGTTCTGAGGAGGCCGGCATTGTGTTGTATACCACGAGGATAGAAGCGGAGCAGGAGCGCTGCCTGTCAGGGGTCACGTGTGCGGCCAGCGTGCTCAGCACAGGCTTACCATGGAGCTGGTGTGGGGACTGGCGGGCACAACGACGTGCCACCCGAGGTGCAGGGCGCCGAGCTACAAGACAAAACCATATGTGCCAGCTGTGCGATACTGCGTGTACACGAGTCTGCTCCTGTCCTATGCAGCTACGGTGGCTATATGGTTAATTGCCAGTAACCGTAGCAAACATTACAGAACTGTCTCCACCTTTAAAGGCAACCTGCCATCAGTTTTTAGGGTTTGATCACTTCCCACACCTTCCTCATCGCCTGTGCCGCAGTCCACATTGTTTTCTATCGTCTCCCCCTGTATACCCCCAGGATACCTTTTATATTGCCCCCTACCAGTATGTTAATCCAGACACTCCAATGGGCTGAGGCATCTGGCTCTCGGCTCCTCTAGCTTTGATTGCTGGGAATGTTTATAGCAAAATGAAAGCTTACGCCTGCACAGTAGAATCGCTGGGTCGCACAGGTGCCCTTTGCTGTGCCCTACTGCGGGTGGGCATAAAACAACTGCATGCGCAGAGACACGTCATTTTGAGGTCCTATGTACCGAAACCAGTAGGGGAGAGCAAAGTGCACCAGCCTGCGATGATACTGCTCAGGCATTAGATTTCGGTTCCTGCATCATCCACACCAAAAAGAGGAAAATGAGAATGTCTGGCCATCTGTGACCGCATGCTGAAGCACACTTTGGTTATGCAGCAGGACAATGATCTAAAACACACCAGCAAGTCCACCTCTGAATGGCTTAAGAAAAACTAACTTAAGACTTTGGAGTGACCTAGTCAAAGTCCTGACCTTAATCTGATTGAGATGCTTTCCCTACCTCCCTAATTTTATTGCTAAGCTGTGACATCCCATCCAGATTCAGCTACTCCATTCCCTGCCTCTGCTATCATACCCGGCTATGATAGTATATTCGACAAAGAGAAAAGCACTACTGTATGATATGCACACTAAGAATCAAAGATAATAGTGTAGGAAAACTTTATTGGCACACACTATACAAAAAGATAAAACATAAGTAAAAACCAAGTGGGTCCAAAATTAGGTGCCACGCATATCACCGTATCTGATACGGCTTCGTCAGGGGATCCCCACTCATGCCCCTGCTCTCCTGGTTCAGCCCCCCTTCTGTCCCTCAGCTAGACGGATGCATCTCCTTGACACCCTTGGAGTACCCTATTCCAGGTTTTCCCATCTACCTTATCAGCTGCACCTTTCTGTTTCCATCAGCCCCTCCACAACATTAGCCCCTCTACTTGGGCTGCTTTTGATAACTTTGCTCAGGGTGTCTTGATCCATCCTGTACTGATGTGTCAGTGTGCACTTGATGCTAACCTTAGCAGGAATTCATTCCCCTGGGCTTTCTGACTGATGACCTATTACAGTTTAGTTTGGACCCCCAATATCCGTACTTTGGGCAATTAGGATTTTTCATAGGAGACAGTCCACTTATCTTAAACCGTATACAGGGTGTATAGACACCGTGGTGTGTTGGGTGTTTAAGTATAAGGATTAATACAGATATATTATTTATGGACATTATATCCTACATGATTATTTACATATGTGTGTATTTCCATTGTGGCATGTGGAGCAGGGCTTGAGTGGTTGGACCCACTTGGTTTTTACTTACCGTATATATTTGTGTATAAGTTGACCCGAGTATAAGCCAAGGCACCTAATTTTGCCTCGAAAAACTGGGAAACCTTATTGACTTGAGTATAAGCTGGGTATGCATTGTCCCCTAATAACTATTCTTGTATGCATGGTTCCTCATCCCCATCCTTGTATACATGGCTCATTCCCATCCTTGTCTGCATGGCTCCTTATTCCCATCCTTGTATGTATGGTCCCCATGAGAAAAAAGCATGAAAAAAAAAATACTACTTACCTTCCCTGCGCGTCCTCGCAGCATCTTGTTCCGCTGCCAGCAGCTCCTGCGGCTGGGCGATCACGTGTCCCTGCTCATTAAGGTAATGAATATTCACCTCTCTCCACGCCTATGGGAGTGGAGAGAGGTCCTGTCTCCTTGAGCATGTTTTGAACAGCTGACATGTGCCCAGAACAGCCGTGGGTGGATTCGCAATCCACCCGTGGTTATTAGCCAGTTAAATGCCACTGTCAAACTGACAGTGGCATTTAATGCGCGTTTCCGGCCATGTTTTTAAAAATATTTTTAAAAAATATAAAAGTTCAAATCACCATCCTTCGCCCCATTAAAAAAAAATCAAACATATATTGGTTATCGTTGCGTTCAGAATCGTCCGATCTATCAATAAAAAAAAGTTTAACCTGATAGCTAAACGGCGTAACGAGAAAAAAAAAGTAAATATGCCAAAATTATGTTTTTTTTTGGTCGCCGCAACATTGCATTAAAATGCAATAACGGGAGATCAAAAAATCTGCATCAACATGAAATCAATAAAATGTCAGCTCGGCGCACAATACATAAGCCCCTCTCACCCAACCCAAGATCACGAAAAATTGAGACCATACAGGTCTCGGACACAAATTTATTTATTTTTTTCAACAAACTTTGGATATTTTTTTTACTACTTAAATAAAAAAGAACCTAGACATGTTTGATGTCTATGAACTCACAATGACCTTGAAAATCATAATGGCAGGTCAGTTTTAGCATTCGGTGAACATGGTAAAAAAAAAAAAAAAAAAAGAAAAGTTGTGGAATTGCACTCTTTTTTTGAATTTCACAGCACTTGGAATTATTTTTACCGTTTTTGAGAACACAAAATGGTAAAACCAATGGTGTCATTCAAAAGTACAACTTGTCCGGCAAAAAACGAGCCCTCACATGGCCATATAGACAGAAAAATACAAAAGTTATTGCTCTGGGAAGAAGGGGAGCAAAATACAAACACAAGAACGAAAAAGGGCTCTGTCTTGAAGGGGTTAAAGTGGATCGGGCGAAGCAAAAAAAAAAATTTAGCTTCAGATGCGGAAGCAAAGAAAAAGATGCAGACAGTACAGATCACCAACCTGGACATCAGTAATACTGGAATGATGTTATATTGCTCGATGACTGACACTTTGACGTTTTAGTTTTTTTTTTTTTTTCAGCTATCTCAGTAAGGTATATTGAAATTAGTTGGGAGTGGCAGCAGTTATGCACAATCCTGCTGCTCCAATCCCGATCTTAGTGGGGAGGAACATGCAATCAGAACCCCCGTACTTGTGATAGGTGGGGGGAGCCTTTTCAACTATTCTGAATAATCGACAATTGAATGATATAGGGAGATAATTACATAACCAAGAAGATGGTCAGTTCCAAGATCCAATGTAGAGCTAAGTAAGCATTAGTTCTCATGTCCAAGCATTAATCATTACATTTTTCACAATTAAGAATTTTGCAACAAACACTGAAATTCACATCTGTGAATGACAGTTCGAGTGCATACCATGATGTCCAGACTGGCCACATCTCTTCTGACCTGAGCTCAGCCTCACATATACCTATAAGACTTTGGAGTTCAGGTCAGGAGAACCATGGCTGGTTCAGTCATCACAGTCTGTACTTGGACCGCGTTTCAGGGACATCTAAACTTGGACTAAAACGTCTTCAGCGAGACTGGGTGGTCATGCAACCACAAGCATGTTTGATGCTCATACTTACGGCCAAATTCTGACTAGACGTTGGCGGCCTCGCTCAATTCACTTGTATTGAGTGAGGCCGCACAGTTTAATCGGAATGTGGCCAAGAGAATCCTAACAGGAAGCATGCAATGTGCGTGGTGTGGTCTGAAGACTTTCAAGCCTAACCTGGACAACTTTAAGGCTATGTACACACGTCCGGAATTGCCGCGGAAATTTCCGCGGCAATTCCGCAATTGTGCTGCGGGTAAAACGCATGCAGAATTGGCATGCGTTTTCCAGCTAAACACTAGCGTTTTACAAGCGATCTGTAGCATTGCTTGTAAAACTGATTGACAGGTTGGTCACACTTGTCAAACAGTGTTTGACAAGTGTGACCAACTTTTTACTATTGATGCTGCCCATGCAGCATCAATAGTAAAAAGATCTAATGTTAAAAATAATAATAAAAAAAAAATAGTGATATTCTCACCTTCCGGGATCCCCGGCAGTCTTCCAGCTCCTCGCGATGCTCCCGTTCCCAATAATGCCTAGCGGTAATGACCCCAGATGCCGTAGCAGACTTGCGAGACCCACGTCATCACAGGTCATTGCCGCAAAGCATCACTGGGAACGGAAGCGTCGTGACGAGCGGGAACGCTGCGAGGGACGCCAGAAGGTGAGGATATCACGATTAATTATTTATTTATTTTTTTTTTTTAACAATTATATGGTTCCCAGGGCCTGGAGGAGAGTCTCCTCTCCTCCACCCTGGGTACAAACCGAACATGATCCGCTTACTTCCCGCATGGTCGGCTGTTATGATCTGGTGGCCTAAGAGCAGCATGAGACGTACTCTGGAGAAGGTGGTACCTGTACTGACCGCAGACCCTGAACCTAACACCGCAACTAGAAGTAGCCATGGAATGTACCCATCACTCCCTAGACATCTCGACACAGCCACAGGACTAATTACCCCTAGAGATAGAAAAGGGAAAACTATCTTGCCTCAGAGAAAATTCCCAAAGGATAGGCAGCCCCCCAAATATTGACTGTGAGAGGAGAGGGAAAAAACATACACAGACTGAAATCAGAATTTAGCAAAGGAGGCCACTTCTAGCTAAATAGAAAGGATAGGACAGAGTACTATGCGGTCAGTATTAAAACACTAGAAAATATCCACCACAGAAAATACAAAATCTCCACAGCTAACTAAAGATATGGAGGGTATATCTGCATCTCCAGAGATACCAGCTTGGCTAAACAAAATCCTTATACAGACCAAGCTGGACAAGACAAAAACATGGAAAAGAACTGAACAATAAGGCCACAGCATGTGGACAGCAAAAATCAAGGCCAGAACTTATCTTTGTTGAAATGAACAGCAAAGCAGGAGAGAGCAGGCAGGGATGTGAATCCTCCAGGAACAATGGACAACTGGCACTGACTAAAGGGTCAAGCAAGGCTAAATAGCCCAGTCAGGATTGCAAAAACTTGACAGACCTGATGAATGCTGTGATCCAGAGACAGCAGCACTACCACTTATAACCACCGGAGGGAGCCCAAGAGCAGAATTCACAACAGTCGGCATAACCATATGCGGAAAATAAGCGGACCAATGCATTCCTATGTGTGCGGAATCCCCGCGATTCCGCACAAGGAATGAACACGCTGCATTTTTTTCCAGAATACGATTCCGTGGCGGAAAAAAAAGGCAACATGTGCACAAAAATTGCGGATTGCATTCTAATAATAGGATGCTTAATGTATGCGGTTTTTCGCAGTTTTATCGGTTTTTTATAGCGAAAAAAACGCGAAAAATCCTGAACGTGTGCACATAGCCTAAAAGGTTCATAACCTACCAATTCCATTAAAAAATTACTTCAAAAATCATTAACCACACCAAAATTAAAATGATAAAATAAATCCACATAAAACATATCGTATTTTTCGCTTTGTAAGACACACTTTATTTCCCCCAAATTTTTTGGGGGGGAATGGGGGTGCGTCTTACAAAGCGGATATACCGCTTACCGTTACCGGCTGGGATGAGGGGGTGTCCGCCGCCGCTGCCCGCGTTGTTCGCTGCTGTCCAGGGTGATGCTGGAGTCTCCGGTGCTGCGGGGGCTCTGCCGACATTTTGTGAAAGGCCAGAGCCCCCCGGCAGTTCGTCCATGCTTTCCTGTGCGACGTAGTCCGGGAAAATGGCCGCCGAGATCTCAGGAGATGAGATTTCAGCGCTGAGATCTCATCTCTCTCGAGATCTCCGTCTGCGCATGCGCCGCCTCGGAGGACATTTTCCCGAAGTCCACCGTACATTAAAGCATGGACAAACTGCCGGGGGGCTCTGGCCTTTCACAAAATGTTGGCAGAGCCCCCCGCAGCACCGGAGACACCCCTGCAGCACAGGACACCTGCACTCCCCCTCATCCTAGCCTGCAGCAACGCTCCACTCCTACCTCCTCCAGCAGCGACCCAGCTTCACCGCAGCCACCACCCCCGGTAAGCAATAAGATGCATGGATTATAAGAAGCGAAAAATACGGTAATTCATCTATTGCTTTGTAGGTTTATATTTTTGGCATTCCTCTCTAGCGGTATTACATTGTAAGTAAATATAATACAATGTATACTAAAGCACCAGTCATTTGTAGATTGTGAGCCCTCACGGGCAGGTTCCTCTCTCCTCCTGTACCAGCTGTGACTTGTATTGTTCAAGATTGTACTTGTTTTTATTATGTATACCACTCCTCACATGTAAAGCGCCATGGAATAAATGGCGCTATAATAATAAATAATAATAATAATGTCTACAATTCTATGTTCAGTGTGCTAGCCACATACACATATAAAAATGAACAATCACATCAAAGTTATTTATATTGTAAGTTTTATTTAAAACATAACATAATTACATAACCAATGGTCTATTCAAAATATTTTTAAAATATATTACAAAATGAAAAGAGAAAATATATTAGCTTACAGAAAAAAAGAGAACAACTGAAACTACATTACAAGAGACCTCATGAGTCTGCACTGGTGAATGTTTCAGGAAAAAACACTGGATCTTCACTTTCGTCATCCATTGTGTTGTCTAGAAATGTTTTTTCCTCTATCTGAATTATATGATGTTCATCCAGACCTGGTTCCTGGGTAAAACATTTATCAAATTCTGAACAACTGTAGGTCTTCGCCCCTGTGTGACCTTTTAGATGTGCTATGAGACCTGCTTTCTGAGTAAATCCTTTCCCACATTCCGAACATGAGAATGGTTTTTCCCCTGTGTGAATTCTCTGATGTCTAATAAGATAAGATTTCTGGCTAAAACAATTACCACAATCTTGACATGAAAACGGTTTCTCTCCTGTGTGAATTTTCTGGTGTTGAGCTAAACTTGATTTCTTAGTAAAACATTTCCCACATTCCAAACAAGAAAATGGCTTCTCCCCTGTATGTATTCTTTGGTGATCACTAAGATCCGATTTTTGGGTAAAACTTTTTCCACATAGTGAACATGAAAACGGCCTCTCACCTGTGTGAATTTTCTGATGTTGAACAAGAACAGATTTTCGGGTGAAGCATTTCCCACATTCTGAACATGTAAACAGCTTCTCCCCTGTATGAGTTCTCTCATGTTTAACTAAATCAGCTTTTTTTGTAAAGGTTGTCCCACATTCTGAACAAGAAAATTGCCTTCCTTCTGTATGTAACCTCTGATGTTTAACAAGAATTGATTTCTTGGTAAAACATTTGCCACAAAATGAACATGGAAATGGCCTTTCCCCAGTGTGACTCCTCTCATGTGTAATAAGATTTGACTTATTGGCAAAGCATCTCCCACATTCCAAACACGAAAAAGGCTTCTCCCCTGTGTGAAACCTCTGATGTTTAGCAAGATCTGATTTCTTGTAGAAGCACTTCCCACAATCCAAACATAAAAACGGCTTCTCTCCTGTGTGAATTTTCTGGTGCTCAATAAGACTTGATTTGATGGTAAAACATTTTCCACATTCGGAACATGAAAATGGTTTCTCTCCTGTGTGAATCCTCCGATGTTGAACTAGAACTGATTTCTGAGTAAAACATTTCCCACATTCTGAACATGGAAAAGGCCTGACTCCTGTGTGAATTCTCTGATGATGGACAAGATATGACTTTCTGGTAAAAAACTTCCCACACAGTGAACATGAAAACTTCCTCAAGCCTTTTGGGATCATCATATGGTTACAAACACCACCATTCTGGGTAGGACATTTCATACATTCGAAAGATGAAGGTTTATTAGTGTCTTTGTGTGTCCTCTCGTGATTAACAAGATTGACTTCCTGAGTGAAACATTTCCCAAACTCTGAACAAGAAAATAATTCACAGTCTGTATGTTCTGCATTTCTATCCAATATATGAGGAGAAAGTTGATCTTGGCAAGAAGGATAAGATGACAGGTTGCTGCTGTGATATCCTGGATACTTATTTTGTGTAAGAGTGTTTTCTACAAATTCGCAATCTGGAAATTGAAGGTTACCTTTGCTGTAGCCATCTGTTGACAATTAGAAAAAAAATATTTTTAATCTTTCAGATATTTATATTTGTTTTCATTGGGAATTTCAGAACATTCATCTATAAAAAAAAGGACCATTTATAACAAAACAACAACAAAAACGCCAGTTTTAAGCCTTCATGACAAAGTGATTTTTTTTTCTATCATTTGAAGAGCCATAACTTTTTTTATACCATTTTGGCATACATAATGTATAAAAAAACAACTATATTTTTGGTGAGAAATTGAAAATGAAATCAGGTAATTTTAAGCTTAGTTTTCACAATGTTCCCTGTAATGAATGTAAGACAATGTAAGACTTTTCTTACTGAGTGTATTTGGGGACACTCGCTTGGCTGCGATATTTCAAGCACACGGGCACGGGTTTTTAAAACAAAGCAGTCCATACGGTTTATTAAGCCTCATAAACCGGGTTATGCACAGTTCATAGAACATCACAGGCACCAACTGGTGATATTAACTTGCATCTTCAAACACTTTAACTACAGGTTTGACTCAGGGACACTAAACATGCTGGTCCTCACTGACCAGTTGCCGTGGGTTACCACACAGTCCAGGTTACAAGCACCAACAGCTTGTGGAGGAACCTTATGGGAGCTCCTGCTCCATCTGCTGACTCCTTGTCAGTCCGCTCTCCTGGGGAAACTGCCTAACGGGGTTCACCAACTTGCCTGGCCGGCACACATCAGTCAGTCCAGAGCCACCGAAGGACTGTAGCTTCCCCAAGTTCCACTGTGTGTTGCTCAGGGGTCCTGGTACACCTCCCAGGACCTCTCACGCCAGCATGTGCTCTCCAGGAAGCCTCCTACCAGGTCTTCCAGCACAGGAGCGTACACAGCCCACACACAGCGCTCAGGAACCCCCTGTAACCTCACCACTCAGGTCCACTCACTGGAACCACACAGGAACCCAGGGACCATGTGACCCACACCCTGGTCACGCTATGTACCTGTAACCACACCCACAGTAATGGATCACATGGCTGGTCACGTGATCCTGACATCACTGCAGGTCTATTCTCACGGCCTCAATACAACTCCGTGCACATACCGGGGAGACCATGCAGCGCCCCCTACCTGTTACAGGGGTCACTGCATCACATATCCCCCCCCTCTGTTCAAACTTGTGGGGTTGAACACCTGTCATACACGTGGGGTCACGAGACATGTCACGCACGTTACCTTGCCGTATCAGTCGAGGGAACCGTCTCAGTCGGTTTTGGGCATCACATACAATCATACCTTTGGTAAGGTCTTCCCGCCCCCAGCGGTCAATGTGTATATTTTGAGTTTTAGCTCTCAAGCCACCATCTACTCGTGTCAACAGACCCCTGGTCACCACATTTTTTCTGTACGCCCCATCACCCGACTTTCCTCTCCACGGCTGGCACCCACGGTTGGCGCGGTCATGAGTCCTACTGACGGTCAAACCGACTGTCTGGTCTTGAGTCGGACCCACTTAGTATACGACAGGAACTACTGTCCAGGTCTCTCAGTCTCATACTGGGAGTAGAACTACTACTTGCAGATTCTCGACGTTCTTGCCTTGCTGAAAGTCTCCGGCAACCTGCTATTTCATCATTTGGAGGGTCCCTTCTGTTCCCTTTTCCTTGGGAAGAAGGTGGCCGCCACCTCATGTTCTGCAGCTGTTTGTTGACCTGCCGTCTGTACAGTCTTAGCTGCTCTACTTCTCTCAGGTATGCCACGCGATACCTCAGGAGCATCCGGATATTTCCTAGACTCTCCTTGGACCCGACGACCAGGAATGACACCATCCCATCTTCACCCACCTGGGCCTCGTCTTCAGCCGGAATCCTCAGTCTCTTCACACCGGACACATCCACCATCTCCTGCATCACTTTCCCAAATCGGCCAATGAGCTTCGCTACCAGAGCTCTGGGCACTTGGACTGTGTCCTCTACCAAGCCCAGACGACTTTGAGCTTTCCTGGCTTGCTCCAAACATCGAGTGGCCTCACCATTCCTCAACAGGATCCTCTGCTTCGTGCGGAGGCACTGTAGGTGCATGTCCCTCAGGACAGCCACCCTCTTCACTGTGACTTCCTTAGAAGACAGTATCACCAACTGTTTCGTCTCCAGTGCCCACTACACGCTTCTACTGCCTTTTTAAAGGCCTCATGCACACCCTCACGGGTACATGCATCTTGCGCCTCTACGGGTACATCTATCACGCACTTGAAGAGCGGAGTCTCACTTCCTTCAAGAACAGATGGCTCCTGCCTTGCCATGGACCTTTCCATCAAGACACCTGTCACAACCGGGTGACCATCTTGTTCTGCTTTTAGCGCCAACTCCTCTTCAGCTTTACCCTCTTCCAGACCCCGGGTCAAGATGGGCATTAGCAGCTTCACCTCGTTACCACTCTGGTACTGACACGAGAAGTCTGCGACCACCACCTCTTTCTCTTGTAGAGGGCCTTTTAGTGCTCCTCTGAGCACTTCCATGTCTTCCTTTAGGGTCTGATACACACTTAGCCATGTTGACAGGTGACCTCTGAGTTCAGAGACTTCCTTCTCCAACTCATCCACCCTGTGCTCAGCGGCCTGTCTCAGGACCCTTTCTCGCTCAACATGGTCCTTCGCTGTCTCTTTAATCAATTCTATCTCGCTTCTCCCATCCTCTGGATTGGTGGAACATCCATCACTTGAGGAGGCATTAACTTCAGGCACCACCTCCTTGGTGGCCTCCTCCACTTCTGCACCCTCAGACTCTGCACTGTCAGGGTCGGCCCTCTCTTGGGTCTCAGCGGTGACATCATTAGGTTCATCCCTTTTCCCTGGGACTTCAGAGTACTTCATACACCCCAGGTCCTCAGCATCTTCCGTCAATTCCTCACACGGAACAACCGGCTCAGCCCCTTTGGCTCTTTTATATCTCCGGCAACGGGAGGAAGAATTGCCTGAGTCAACCTTATTACACTCTTTTCCACTGGTATCACCGTCTGAATGGGAGTCACCACAGGTCCTGGACCCCGTCCTCCACCCGGTACCACAGGTCCTGGACCCCGTCCTCCACCCGTTACCACAGGTCCTGGACCCCGTCCTCCACCCGTTACCACAGGTCCTGGACCCCGTCCTCCACCCGTTACCACAGGTCCTGGACCCCGTCCTCCACCCGTTACCACAGGTCCTGGACCCCGTCCTCCACCCGTTACCACAGGTCCTGGACCCCGTCCTCCACTCGTTACCACAGGTCCTGGACCCCGTCCTCCACCCGTTACCACAGGTCCTGGACCCCGTCCTCCACCCGTTACCACAGGTCCTGGACCCCGTCCTCCACCCGTTACCACAGGTCCTGGACCCCGTCCTCCACCCATTACCACAGGTCCTGGACCCCGTCCTCCACCAGTCACCATGGCACATGCGCTTGTTACTGGCCCTGACTTGTCACAGTCACCCCCAGAATCTGTGTCACACAGTATGATGACGCCACGAGTCACTCTCTGTCTGGGTGTCAGCTCCACTTGTTTTATCCAGCAGACCACTACCAGTCATATTGTGGCACACTTCAGGTGACGTCAGGTCAGTTAGTTGGACAGTCGCACCTTTTCCCTACCTTAGGACTGTCAACTCTAGGGGGCGCCTTCTCAATATTACTAACTGACATCCACATTATGTCCACAAACACTTCAGCCTTTTCCCACAGTGCTACCAAATCTTGTCCTATTACCATAGGATACGGCAAGATCGGGTCTACAGCCACCTCATGGTATGTGGAAACCTCCGCTGCGACAATGTAGATAGTGGCTACCTGGAGATATTCAGTGTCGCTAGGTGACACAGAATTTCCTGGAAGGGTTCTCAGCACAGACGCTTCTCTCCCCGGGTCTATCAATCCCCGCACACACTTTCCATCCAGCCAAAAAGGACACAGTCGTGACACCTCACTGATTGCCGCCCCTTTTTTGGCTCCGCCCCCTTTTTGGGCAAGTGCTGTGCTTTTTGACACCACCCCGGTTCGGGATTCAGCCCCCCTTCGGGATTCCACCCCTTTTTGGGCCATTACCCCTGTTCGGGTTACCGCCCCTTTTTAGGTATCCGCCCCCTTTTGGGCAACCATCCCCGTTTGGGCCACCGCTCACTATTAGGGATACTCCCCACCCTGGGATACACCCCGTGGACTTCCCCACGGCACTCAGGCCCCAGTTCGCACAGTACACCCCTTTGTCTCTGGGCTTGTACTGGCCCTTTAAGAGTCTGCACAAAAAGAAAAAAAAAAAATTTTATTTTTTTTTCTATATGTCACTTCACCAGCTCCTGCTGGTACCGCCACAGCTCCCGCTGCAGTCACACACAACCGGCACCTCCGGCTGCAACCACAAGCCACTGCTGCTGCCACTGCTGGGAAACCTCTTGCTGCCACTGCAGCTACGCTCCACCAGGCTCTACCGCCGGCTTCGTGGACCTGCCAATCCACAGGACGCCGCTTGTCCCCTTCGTAACCCCGCCGAGTTACAGCCAGACGCTTGTCAGCTTCGTAACCCCGCCGAGTTACAGCCAGACGCTTGTCAGCTTCGTAACCCCGCCGAGTTACAGCCAGACGCACTCTTCGTGGCCCCGCCGAGCCACAGCAATTAACTCCACGTGTGCCTTCGGGATCGCTGCCCGCATTCGAGCACCAAATGTAAGACAATGTAAGACTTTTCTTACTGAGTGTATTGGGGGACACTCGCTTGGCTGCGATATTTCAAGCACACGGGCACGGGTTTTTAAAACAAAGCAGTCCATACGGTTTATTAAGCCTCATAAACCGGGTTATGCACAGTTCATAGAACATCACAGGCACCAACTGGTGATATTAACTTGCATCTTCAAACACTTTAACTACAGGTTTGACTCAGGGACACTAAACATGCTGGTCCTCACTGACCAGTTGCCGTGGGTTACCACACAGTCCAGGTTACAAGCACCAACAGCTTGTGGAGGTACCTTATGGGAGCTCCTGATCCATCTGCTGACTCCTTGTCAGTCCGCTCTCCTGGGGAAACTGCCTAACGGGGTTCACCAACTTGCCTGGCCGGCACACATCAGTCAGTCCAGAGCCACCGAAGGACTGTAGCTTCCCCAAGTTCTACTGTGTGTTGCTCAGGGGTCCTGGTACACCTCCCAGGACCTCTCACGCCAGCATGTGCTCTCCAGGAAGCCTCCTACCAGGTCTTCCAGCACAGGAGCGTACACAGCCCACACACAGCGCTCAGGAACCCCCTGTAACCTCACCACTCAGGTCCACTCACTGGAACCACACAGGAACCCAGGGACCATGTGACCCACACCCTGGTCACGTTATGTACCTGTAACCACACCCACAGTAATGGATCACATGGCTGGTCACGTGATCCTGACATCACTGCAGGTCTATTCTCACGGCCTCAATACAACTCCGTGCACATACCGGGGAGACCATGCAGCGCCCCCTACCTGTTACAGGGGTCACTGCATCACATGAATAAATTACATGAACCTTATTTTGTTGGTTAGTGCACTTATGGTAGTGCCAAATTTCTGCAGTCTTTAAGTTTTACTACATTTAACCCCTTCAGGACCTTTGACATACCTATACGTTATGGCTTCTGCCAGTGTTAGGCCACGTTCACACATTCAGTATTAGGTCGGTATTTTACCTCAGGATTTGTAAGCCAAAATCAGTAGTGGAACAATCAGAGGAAAAGTATAAGGCTATGTGCACATGTTGCGGATTTTGCTGCGCATCCGTAGCGGATCTGCAGCTGCGGGTCCGCAGCAGCTTTCCACGCGTTTACAGTACAATGTAAATCTATGGAAAACGCAATTCGCAGTGCACATGCTGCAGAAAAAACACGCGGAAACGCTGCGGGTTACATTCCACAGCATGTCAATTCTTTGTGCGGATTCTGCTGCGGTTTACACCTGCTCCATAATAGGAATCCGCACAAAATCCACATAAAATCCGCGGTAATTCCGCAGGTAAAACGCAATGTCTTTTACCTGCAGATTTCTCAAATCCGCTGCGGAAAAATCCGCAGAGCTCAAAACTACGTGTGCACATACCCTAATAGGAACACGTCACCACTTCTGTATTTATCACCCATTCCTGGTGTGAGTGTGAACATGGCCTAATACTGCATTATACCAGTAATCATAGTAATGAAAGTTAGTCCCGTAGAGAGGCCAAGTGTAAAAAAAAAAAAGTAAATATAAAAAATCAAAATAAATTAAAAAAAGGAAAAAAATATTGTACCAATAAATAGGTATATTCACAGTGGGTACGGAAAGTATTCAGACCCCTTTAAATTTTTCACTGTTTCATTGCAGCCATTTGGTAAATTAAAAAAAGGGTTGTTTTTTTTCAAAGTAATGTACACTCTGCACCCCATCTTCACTGAAAAATACAGAAATATAGAAATTCTTGCAAAGCGGTCTGAATACTTTCCGTACCCACTGTATGTAAAAACAAAACGTAACAAAATAAAGTACACATATTTGGTATCGCGGAGTCTGTAATGACTTAACCTATAAACATGTCACACGAGTTGTTAACTTAATTGAACACAAATATAAAAAAAAGTGCCAAAAAATAATGCGTTTTCATCGTCCTGTAAAAAGAAAAAACGTGATCAGAAATTCAAATGGAAATAAAAAATGGTATCTTTGAAAATGTCATCTTCTGCAAAAAAAAACAAGCCACCATACAGCTCCATCAGTAGAGAAATTAAAGTTATAGCTGTCAGAAAATAGCAATTTTTTTATTGCTATTTTCTGACAGCTATAACTTTAATTTCTCTACTGATGGAGCTGTATGGTGGCTTGTTTTTTTTTGCAGAAGATGACATTTTCAAAGATACCATTTTTTATTTCCATTTGAATTTCTGATCACGTTTTTTCTTTTTACAGGACGATGAAAACGCATTATTTTTTGGCACTTTTTTTTATATTTGTGTTCAATTAAGTTAACAACTCGTGTGACATGTTTATAGGTTAAGTCATTACAGACTCCGCGATACCAAATATGTGTACTTTATTTTGTTACGTTTTGTTTTTATGATTTTTTTATCATTTTCTTCTATAAAATATTTTTTTTAATCACTTTTACCATATGGTGAACGACATAGAAAAAAAAACAATTCCTGGTACCAATAAAAACGTCAACTCATCCCACAAAAAAACAAAACAGCACATTACTCTGTTGGCAGAAATATAGAAACATTATAGGTAGATGGAAACCCCAACATAAGTGCTCAGTGTAGAGCACAGGGTAAATGTGATTCAAAATGTTGTGTAAAATGTTCCCAATAAAAGCTTCAACTCAAACTAAAAAAAAAATTAAGTCCCCACTCAGGTCCGTCATCTGTCAATGGAAATATAGGGGACTTCCACATTACTGGTAGCATAATCCTTCTGGAAAAGCATTATGGCTCCTCGCCCCCCAGATGCCCTCCTCCCTTCTGAGCCTAAACCATATTTAGCATCCATATGTTTGGAATTTCTGTAGGAATGAGAGCCTGCTTAATTTACGGCTTTCATGTCTCCAGAAGCACAAGCTACACACAATGTATAAGCACTACAATGTATGGGCACTAAAACGAACTGGGCACTACAATGTATGGATACAATAATGGCAGTGTCGCGGCTCTGTTGTCGGTTGTCCCGGATCCAGGGGCTCCTTCCCTTTCCCTAAAACTAAGGGAGCCCTAGCTCGCCCTGCTCCCCGATTACTTCTGATGGTGAAAACGCCTGGGCCAGGTAGCTTACCTTAGCTCCTGAATCTGGCCTCAGTCTGTACCCTTCCGCCACCCAGGGAAGAGGGGAGCAGTAGTGTCCCATAGTACACCAACTAGACCAACAGGGTAATACGAACAGCGGTAACAAAAAATACCAAATGTACAAATATACTCAAACATACAACAGAGGAATGCATCGGGGAGTGGAGGATGGGGTTAAACCAAAGTAGGAGAAGAAAGGAAATCGCACTCAAAACCTAGCACCAGTCACAGATAAATCCACCAAACGCCTTCTCCAATAATAACCAACAACCTCCAGCCATGCAGCAAAAGCTACTCTGACAATGAGTGCTAGCCAGGACCAAGTTTATATAGGAGATAGGAGTGGCTAACAGTGCATAGCTGAGAGTTCCAGGAACTCTCAACTGAGCAGATTAACCCCTGCACTGCTAAAAGAAATCAACGCCATTTAATAAGAAGGTAAAGTGCTTCTAATCTGTGCTGGAGTAGGAGAAATAAAACTGTAGTCTTCTGGCCTCTCTCTGTCTCGGTAAACCTGTGACAGGCAGCTTGCAATTTTCACTCGGCAAAAACCACTGCCGCTTCTTTCTGGAAAATACCCAAGAAGTCAAAGTCATTACTACACCTGTAGACAAATTCCCACAGAAGTGTAATTTCCAAAATGGGATCACCCTGGGGGAATTCTGCTCTTTTGAATATGGAGTCTGCAAACTATTTTATGATAATTTGTTCTCACAGATTCAAACAGTGCTCCTTCCTTCCCTCGCCACGTGACTAAGCAGTACTGTACAGCCCATATGGGCTATTGCCACGTTCAGCAGAAATTGTGTGACAAATTTTGGTGCCATTTTTACCCATTTCCCTGTGTGAAAATGTAAAATCTGGGGCTAAAACAACATTTTTGTGTAAAAAAATGTAATTATTTTTTCATCACTGCCAAATGGTACCACAGGGGCTCCTCTAGTGATCTCTTCCCATCCGCAAACCATGAAGGCAAAATCTGCACTATAATATGGTGTTCCTTCCTTTCTAAGCTTTGCACTGTTCCTGAAAAGTAGTTCCCGAATACACCGGCACACTCAGGAGAAATTGCACAACAAACTGTGAGGCCCATTTTTTCCTATTAGCCCTTATAAAAATTACAAACTTGGGGCTAAGACAACATTTTAGAGGTAAAAATGTAATCAGTCTTTCTTCACCGCACAATGGTTTAAAATTCTGTAAGAGGAATCAGTGTACTCAGGAGAAACAGAACAACAAATTTTGTGGTCCATGTTCTGTTTTGAAAAGGAAAAATGTGTGGATAAAAACATTTTTGCAGGAAAAATGTAGTTTTTAATTTTTATGGCTCAAAGTTATAAAATTCTGTGAAACAACTATGAGTCAATGTGCTCACCACATATTTAGACAAATTCCTTGAGGGGTGCAGTTTCCAAAATGGGGTCCTTTGAGGGGAGTTTCCACTGTTTAGGTACATCATGAGCTTTGTTAACACGGCATGGCGTCCGCTCTCTTTTCCACCCAATCTTGCACTCCCAAAGTTGAATATTGTCCTCTCCTTTTCGAGCCCTGCCTTGCGTCCAAACAGTAGTTTTATACCACATATGAGGTATCAGTGTGCTCATGAAAAGCTGCACAAGTTATAAGATTCATTTTCTCCTGTTACCCTTTTGAAAATGTTAAATTTGCGGCTAAAACATTATTTTTGTAGGAAAAAGTAAAAATTTTCATATTTTCCTTCAACATTGCTTTAATTCCTGTGAAGTCCTGTAAGGGTTAATACACTTCTTGAATGTAGTTTTGAGCACTTTGATGGTGTAATTTGTAAAATGGTGTCACACAAGACCCTCAAAGTCACTTCAAATGGAATATGGTCCCTAAAATTTGGTTGTGTAAATTTTGTTGGAAAAATTAGAAATTGCTGATAAATGATTAACCCTTCTAAATTCTTAAAAAAAAAAAAAAAAAAGTTTAAAAAATGATGCTGATGTGAATGGGAAATATTATTAACTAGACAAAACTCAAGGGCGGGTCCTTCAGAGGTTCAAATGGCCTGGATGTCCCTGAGACATTGTTAGTTTCTGACGGTCCTGCCCTACCTGTCAGCTAACTGCACCAGTATCCCATTACTCCAGTCCCCTAGTGCCGCTGCCCATTATAGATGTCCCATTTGACCAGATTGCAATGGACTTTGTCAGGCCCCTAGTTAAGTCAGCCAAGGTGCACTAGTACATCCTGGTGGTAAGGGACTATTCAACACGGTACCCTCGGCCAGAAGTATAGTTTGAGCGCTAGGCCACATTTTTTCCCCAGACGGGACTGCCAAATGAGATCCTGACAGACGAAGGAAGTCCTTTTATGTCCAAAGTGAAGAGGGAGTTGTGCAAGGCTCTCCAGAATACACAACTCGGACGTTGGTGTACCATCCACAGACAGACGGCCTGGTGGAGAGGTTCCACAACACCCTAAAAGTCCATGATTAAGAATGTTGTTGAGAAGGATGGCCGAGACTGGGATTGCCTAATTCCATACCTGTTAGGCTCTATTAGGGACGTTCCACAGGCCTCTACAGAGTTGGGACGTTCCACAGGCCTCTACAGAGTTTTCACGGTTTGAGCTGCTATATGGATGGCAGCCTCCTGGTCTTCTGGATACTGCAAAGAAGACCTGGGAAGCAGAGGTTACACCCCATCGGAGCAGCATCGAGCATGTGGCCCAGATGCAGGAGTGGATCATGAAAGTGATGCCGATTGTGAGGGAGAGCCTCAAGCACAAGAGGTTCAGGCAAGGGTATACAATCGGGCAGCGAGGCTGAGACAGTTTAGACCTGGAGACCGGGTCTTGGTGTTGGTACTCAGAGTCGAAAGTAGATATCCCGTAGATATATAATTTCACAAGCCCATGTGGCACTAAAGGTTGTTTAGCCTTTACCTAATAAATAAATAATAAAAAACAAATGCCCTGACTTTTGATCACTAGCAAATCACAGCTGACCTCAACCTCAAGCCCCACCTGATTGCCAATGTACCAGGGAAATCGTGAAAACAAGTCAAATAGCCAGAATTACCTTATGGGGAAATATCTGCGCTGCAGGTTATTTAGATAGGGGGGGGGGGGGGCAAATTCAGAATAGCAAAAGTAGTTAGAGATAATACCAATATTTGTACAGAAAAATGCTTAATAATACATCATACACTTACTCCTTACTTGCTACAATGCAGCGATAATGGTGATCATGAGACGTTTCAGAAAGGTCCTTTTGGCTTTAAAGTAACTATCAGGATGTCCACGTATAGCTTGAATAAATCTGTAGTTGCTCCAAGATGTAAAATACCAAGGTGTAAACCTGTCCCGGCCGGGATCCCTGAAGAAGGAGTCTGCCGACTCCGAAACGCGTTGGATTAGCTTTTTGGTCTATGGTGCGATCTGTACTCATCCTCCAGCCGATCACGTGATACCCCACGTGCTTGTGACGTCACGCGAGGTCCTGCAGCCCTGCTGCACCTCGCCGGCAAACTGTTACTGGAAGCGCGCGCTATCGTCTTGTGAGTGGATTCTTATCTACAATATAATACAGGTGCCTGTCACCGGCCGGGACAGGTTTACACCTTGGTATTTTACATCTTGGAGCAACTACAGATTTATTCAAGCTATACGTGGACATCCTGATAGAGTTACTTTAAAGCCAAAAGGACCTTTCTGAAACGTCTCATGATCACCATTATCGCTGCATTGTAGCAAGTAAGGAGTAAGTGTATGATGTATTATTAAGCATTTTTCTGTACAAATATTGGTATTATCTCTAACTACTTTTGCTATTCTGAATTTGCCCCCCCCCCCCTATCTAAATAACCTGCAGCGCAGATATTTCCCCATAAGGTATTACGTTTGGCCCTTTTTTTGCCTATATTTTTTGAACTATTTGGTAGTTAGTTCTTAATATTTGCTGCAGCAGGCTAAGTGAATATAGTGCAGCGCCCTTATTTATGTTTAATCTTGTTAAATAGCCAGAATTGGCTCATCTCATGTGATGCACCACTTCTGGGGCGGCTGTGGGCTGGTATTTTTAGGCTGAGAAGGGCCCAATAACCGTGGACCTTCAGCCTGTTGTCTGATATAGGCGACCACTCGCAGCATGCTGGGATTTTTTCCTCAGCCAGATTCCAGCTGAGGAAAACCTCGCAGGTTAACACTGGTCGTTGAATAACATTGGTACAAGTACAATGCGATTTTTTTAACGCATTGAACTAGCCGATTTTATACACAGACATGAGTCAACCTTAAAACTACGAATTTCTGTAGCTGGGATACAGGCAGAGATACATCCTGTTGAAATGCTTCTACCTCTCCTTCTGATTTCAGCCAGTGTGACGCAGGAGGAGGTAGCCAGCTGGGCAAGCATGAATTGGCCAAATTATGAACTAAGTATCTTCATTTTTCATATTATCTAGAACAGTAATGCAATTCAGATTTCATATATTTCATGTTTACATGTTATAGCACTACAGAGTGCAACTTTATTTTTGAATTATGTATATAGGGATGTCTACTCTTAGTATGCACCTGTACACACCAATTTTCTGTTTGGAAGTGACTGTCTTGTCATTTACGGCTGGGCAACTAAAAGGTTGAAAAAAGTCACAGAGAAAAAAGCAGAGATGTTTACCTGATGAAGCCTCCAACCAAATGCACTGGCAGGGTACATGGACCCGATTAATGATGGCAAACACACAGGTGCAAAAAATACCGATGAAACAACCACTTTCAATCCAGTGTTGGCTGTTTGGTATTAGTGCACAAAAAGATAAGCGATAATAGTCTGTATGTGGCATTGTTCACACAGGCAATGCAGAGCATCTGGTCTACAGCCTATTACTAACGCACATACAGGTGGGCCGCCCAGTGCTACAAAATGCATGCTGTGTGAATAGAGGCCTACAGTTTACAGAGCCATCTTGGTCCGACTGCGCCCTGCAAGATAAAGTGCAAAAAAACCCACATATCAATGTATGTATGGTATTAGTTTATATTGGGGCCTCAATACGTAAGCCGGCAACCCACGTCAAGGGTCCTTACATTTTGCCAGTCCTAACGCTAAACATAAAATAAAAGCTCACCGACACAAAAAGAGGACTTAAAAATCCTCCAAAAAATTGACAAAAGTCACAGAGAAAAAAGCAGAGATGATTACCTGCTGAAGCCTCCAACCTAAACTAATACCTTATATACATTGATATGTGGGTTTTTTTTGCACTTTATCTTGCAAGGTGCAGTTGGACCCAGATGGCATGCACTTTGAAGCACTGGGCGGCTCGCCTGTATGTGCGTTAGGCTGCTTTCACACTAGCGTCGTACGATGCATGTCGCAATGCGTCGTTTTGGAGAAAAAACGCATCCTGCAAAATTGCCTGCAGGATGTGTTTTTTCTCCATACACTTGCATTAGCGACGCATTGCCACGCGTTGCATCCGTCGTGCGACGGATGCATCGTGTTTTGGCAGACCGTCGACACAAAAAAAGTTACATGTAATGTTTTTTAGTGCGTTGTGTCTGCCATTTCCGACCGCGCATGTGCGGCCGGAACTCCACCCCTGCCTCCCCGGACATCACACTGGGGCAGCGGATGCGTTGTAAAACTGCATCCGCTGCCCCCGTTGTGTTTTTCTTGCACAGTATGCGTCGGTACGTCGGCACGTCGCATTGCGACGTACGACGCTAGTGTGAAAGTAGCCTTAGTAATAAGCTGTAAACCAGATGCTCTGCATTGCCTGTGTGAACAATGCCACATACAGACTAGTATCTCTTATCTTTTAGTGCACTAATACCAAACAGCCAACACTGGATTGAAAGTGGTTATTTCATCGGTATTTTTTGCACCTGTGTGTTTGCCATCATTAATCGGGTCTGCTGTACCCTGCCAGTGCATTTGGTTGGAGGCTTCAGCAGGTAATCATCTCTGCTTTTTTCTCTGTGACTTTTTCCAATTTTTTTGAGGATTTCTAAGTTCTCTTTTTGTGTCGGTGAGCAACTAAAAGGTTGCAGGGACAGGAGACAGATGATAATCTTACGCCCCTGTGTAATACTCGGTTTTCTGTGCATCACAACAGCAAAGTTAAAAAGAAAAATGTTTAGAAAAATTAATTAAAATTAGGATTGTTTTTTAAATTTTTTATGTTCTTTGGCATTGTAAAAAAAAAAATATATACGTTTTTGGCATTGCCACGTCTGTTCACTACCCCTCTAGATAAATACTTTGAAGGGTTATAGTTTCCAAAAATGATCACTTCTGGAGGGAGGGGATGTTTCCGGTGTACTAATGATTCAGGGGCGCTGCAAATGCAATATGTCAAAAGAAAACCTTTTAGGAAAAATAAGGCAGTCCAAAAAGGCATTCAATATGTAACTCCTGGAGAAGCAGTTTAAGGTAGTGTCATTTTTTGCCGCCTGAGATCAAATGCTCAACTGTATTCATGGTAGAGGCAGGCCTGTGTGCAACATTACAACAATTTTATCTAGGAGACTCTGATTACAGCAATGTGTCACTTACTGTGCTGCTTGCTGCGCTTTTGCTAAAAAAGTTTTCACAGCTGCTGATTTACCAGTTCTCTGAATGCGGAGTCCTGTATAACCATGCCCACAACAATGATTGGCAGCTTTCTGTATACACTGTGCATAGGCAGAAAGCTGCTAATCAGTGGCACTATCACTAGTCCTCTAGTAATAATCTCCTGCTTATAAAACACTGATTATATTTAAACAACAACAAATGGCCAATAAGGGACATCACTGGAATCAGGATCTCTGTCCCCATATTATGCTGCTCTCAGAATAAATAGCAAAAACCTGCTGACAGATTCTCTTTAAAAAATAGCAGTTTGACAGTTTGTTTGTCCATATGAGATCCTTGCACTTTGGTATTTTTTATCCTGAGCAGGCTGTGTGGCATGTGTTGCACAGAAGCCTTCCTGCAATCCTTTTCGTTATACTGGGTCTATCAGTAGCATAATATAGAAATATTATAAATGCTATTTAGGCATTAGCAGAAAATATACAGTTCTGATGCATAGAAAAAGGGATTTAGAAGAAACTGCACATCTGTAATCTCTTTGTAGCATTCCAGAGAGCGAATGCTGCTATTGGCAAAGGGATTATAAGCAAAGTATGCACAAAAGTGACAAGTATGTACATACCATGATAGTGGTAAATTTTGGTCACTATGATTTGCGTATCATTATGAAAATACCAAAAGTCTGACAAAAAATAAGAAAATGTTGCAATTTTCAAACTTTATTTTTTTTATGCCCTTAATCCCTTCAAGACCCAGCCTATTTTGACCTGGCCATTTTTTGCAATTCTGATCAGTGTCCCTTTATGAGGTAATAACTTAGGAACGCTTTAATGGATCCTAGCAATTCTGAGACTGTTTTTCCGTGACATATTGGGTTTCACGATAGTGGTAAATTTAGGTTGATAATTTTTGCATTTATTTGTGAAAAAATTGGAAATTTTTATTCTGTTAAACCAGAGAGTTATGTGACACAAAATAGTTAATAAATAACATTTTCCACATGTCTACTTTACATCAGCACAATTTTGGAAACAAATTTTTCTTTTTGTTAGGAAGTTATAAGGGTAAAAGTTGACCAGCGATTTCTCATTTTTTCAACAAGATTTACAAAACTATTTTTTTAGGGACATTTCACATTTGAAGTGACTTTGGGGGGTCAATATGACAGAAAATACCCAAAAGTGACACCATTCTAAAAACTGCATCCCTCAAGCTGATCAAAACCACATTCAAGAAGTTTATTAACCCTTCAGGTGTTTCCACAGCAGCAGAAGCAACATGGAAGGAAAAAAAATGAACATTTACCGTAACTTTTTAGTCACAAAAATGAACTTTTAGTAACAATTTTTTAAATTTTCCCAAGGATAAAACGAGAAAGTGGACCCCAAAAGTTGTCCAATTTGTCCTGAGTACGCTAAAACCCCATATGTGGGGGGGAAGCACCGTTTGGGAGCACTGCAGAGCTCGGAATGGAAGGAGCGCCATTTGACTTTTTGAATGGAAAATTAGCTCCAATCGTTAGCGGACACCATGTCGCATTTGGAGAGCCCCTGTGCGCCTAAACTTTAGAGCTCCTAGACAAGTGACCCCATTTTGGAAACTATACCCCCCAGTGAACTTATCTAGATGTGTGGTGAGCACTTTGAACCCCCAAGTGCTTCACAGAATTTTATAACGCAGAGCCGTGAAAATAAAAAATCTTTTTTTTTTTTCCACAAAAATAATTTTTTAACCCCAAATTTTTATTTTTCCAAGGGTAACAGGAGAAATTAGACCCCCAAAGTTGTTGTGCATTTTTTCCTGAGTACGCTGATGCCCCATATGATGGGGTAAACCACTGTTTGGGTGCATGTCGGGGCTCGGAAGGGAGGGAGCACTCTTTGACTTTTTGAATGCAAGATTGGCTGGAATCAATGGTGGCGCCATGTCGTGTTTGGAGAGCCCCTTATGTACCTAAACAGTGGAAACCCCCCAATTCTAACTCCAACCCTAACCCCAAGACACCCCTAACCCTAATTCCAACCCTAAGTATAACCCTAATCACAACCCCAACACACCCCTAACCCTAATCCCAACCCTAACCATAACCCTAATCACAACCCTAACCCCAACACACCCCTAACCACCACCCTAACCCCAACACACCCCTAACCCTAATCCCAACCCTAACCATAACCACAAGCCTAACCCTAACACACCTGTAACCCTAATCTTAACCCCAATTCCAACCCTAATTGCAACCCTAACCCCAACCCGAACTCTAATTCCAACCCTAACCCTAATTCTAACACTATCCCTAATTCCAACCCTAACCCTAATTCCAACCCTAACCCTAGTGGAAAAATAAAAATAAATATATTTTCTTTTTTCTTTATTTCATTATTTTCCCTACCTATGGGGGTGATAAAGTGGGGGTTATTTACTATTTTTTTATTTTGATCACTGTGATAGGGTTTATCACAGTGATCAAAATGTACTTGGAATGAATGAATGAATGAATCTGCCGGCCATTTTGGAAGATGGCGGCACCCATGGGGGAAGACGGACGGACACCAGGAGGGATACCAGGACTCGGGAGTTACCGGGGGGTGGGATCAGACCGTGGGGGGAGCAGAGGACAGGATGGAGGGGAGAGGAGTGCAGCGGAGGACAGGAAAGACTGACGGCGGTGGCAGATCGCCGCCGTCAGTCGGTGGCAGATCACGGTCTCCAACCGTGGCTGATGATATTGCAGCATCGGCCATGGCTGGATTGTAATAGTTCAATATTTCACCAAGTTTCATTGGTAAAATTTTACAATTGCTCTGATTGGCGGTTTCACTTTCAGCAGCCAATCAGAGCGTTCGTAGCCACGGTGGGGGGGGGGGGCAAAGCCACCCCTCCTGGGCTCAAGTACAAGTCCCCCCGTACCTGCAGGTCGGGTGACGTTTGAGTTAACCCTTTCACCCGACCTGCAGGAATGCGATCCCGCCATGACGCCACATAGGCGTCACAGGTCGGATTGGCACCGACTTTCATGACGCCTATGTGGCATCACAGGTCAGGAAGGGGTTAAATCAGATAATTATACCAAACAAAGTAATTTATAAATAAAATTTCCCTCATGTCTATTTTACATCAGCAGAATCCTTGAATCATATTTTTTTTTCGTTAGGAAGTTAGAAGGGTTAAAAGTTGATCAGCAATTTCTCAACTTTCTAACAAAATTTACATAACCATTTATTTAGGGACCACATCACATTTGAAGTGACGTTGAGGGATCTATATTACAGAAAATACCCAAAAGTGACACCATTCTAAAAACTGCACCCCCAAAGTCCTCAAAACCACTTCGAAGAAGTTTATTAACCCTTCAAGTGCTTCACAGGAATTAATGGACTGTGGAAGGAAATAATTAACAGTTTACTTTTTTTCACAAAGATTTTGCTTCAGTCCAAAAATTTTTTACTTTCACAAGGGTAACAAGAGAAAATGGAGCCCAAAATTTGTTGTGCAATTTCTCTTGAGTACGCCGATACCCCACATGTTGGGGAAAACTAGACCCCCTGATGGATTTTATCCAGGAGTATAGTGAGGATTTTTAGCCCAAATGTACTACATAGAATTTGATTAAATAAAGTTGTCATATTGAATATGTCATCATTAGTGTTGAGGAAAAGTGCTTGCTACTCGAGTTTGCATTGGGGTGCTCGGGTATACACCAAATATCCCGAGTGCTCGGACGACCCAGATGCAAACTCAAGTAGCGAGCACTTACGCTCAACATTAGTTATCATATTGTCAAAGTTTTTTGGTTTTCTAACTTTTAAAAAACCCTAATCCTAGCCCTAACTTAACCACAACCCTAGTCCTAGCCTAACCCACACCCTAGCCTAGCCCCAACAGCAAAGAATGTAAGAAATAAAAAATTATAAAATAAAAAAATGTAATCAGACTAAGGGGATGACATACTAATTATTTATTTTTCCAGGAAGTGTTGATGGACGGCCAGGGATTAGAAGAGATATAAATGCTTTTAATAGCAGGCACCCTTTTTTATGCGATCGGGGATTGGAAAAAACATCCCTGATCGTGTACTCCAGGGTCTCAGCTACTCCCTGCAGCTGAAGCCCCAGAGAATTTCTGACACGGGGGGGATGAGAAAGGGGGGAATGCACTATAACCTTATTCCCAATTGCCATTTCATTACGTTTTAATGTGTATCGGCGGTAGTTAAGGGGTTAAAAGAAAATGGTGAATAAAAAACTTTTGATGCTGGGGCTTAAAATGCCATAAGCTCTCCAATTAGTTTTCATTGTGGTGACTTGTGGGCTAGAGAACTGGGTTTAAAAGTATAAACAGCTACTGGGCGTGCACCTAAGTTTCTCACTATACAGACGCTTATGAAAGTGTTCACCCCCTTGGCTTTTTACCAATTTTTTTGGTACATTACAACTTGTGTTTAAATATTTTTGTAATCTGATTTGTGTGTGATGCATCAGCATTAAATAGTCTAAATTTGAGAAGTGAAGCGAGAAAAATATAGGCATAAATTAAATTTATGGGATCAAATATCTAAAAATCCTACCCCTAAAAATTTCTGGTGCAAGCAATTACCTTCATAAGTCACATGCTTAGTGAAAGGAAGTCCACTTGTGTGCAATCTATGTGTCACATGGTCTGTCAGTACATACATACAATTCTGAAAGGTCACAGAGGCTGCAACATCATTAAGCAAAAGGCACCACTATCCAAACAACACCATGAAGACGAAGGAGATCTCCAAACAAGTCAGGGACAAAGTTGTTGAGAAATACAAGTCATGGCTGGGCTATAAAACAATATCCCAATCTATGACGATCACTTGGGGCACCATCAAATGGAAAGAACATGTTACTACAACAAACCTGCCAACAGAGGGCCGCTCACCAAAACGCTCAGCCGGAGCAAGGAGGGAATTAACCCATTACCATCCAATGACGGATATATCCGACATTGCACACCTCTCCCTGCTCATCGCCGGAGCCCGCACCTTTTCGGGCACATGACAGCTGATCTGATCAAGCAAGTGAGCATATCTGCTACATAGCTGCAGCCCTGATTTAAGTATTACAAACGATCGGATGATCGCAGCTTCTAGTCTCCCATGGAGAATATTAAAGAAGGTAAAAAAAAGTTGTTTTTTTTTAAAAAAAGGAATAAAAGTTCAAATCACCCCCCCATTCGCTCCATTCAAAATAAAACAATAAAAAAAAATCAAATATACACATATTTGGTATCGCCGTGTTCAGAATCACCTGATCTATCAATATATAAAAGAATTAATCCAATAAGTAAAAGACGTAGCGATAAAAAAAATCGAAATGCCAGAATTACGTTTTTTTTGGTCGCTGCAACATTGCAATGAAATGCAAAAGATCGTATACATACCAAAATTGTATCAATAAAAATGTCATATTAGCACGCAAATAACAAATACGTCCTCACCCGTCCCCAGATCCCGAAAAATAGAGACACTACGGGTCTTGGAACATGGCAACTTTTTTTTTTTTTTTTTACAAACTTTGGATTTTTTTTTTCACCACTTAAAAAAGAACCTAGACATGTTTGGTGTCTGTGAACTTGTAATTACCTGGAGAATCATATTGGTGGGTCAGTTTTAGCTTTTAGGGAACGTGTTAAAAAAAAATCCAAAAAACATTGTGGAATTGAACTTTTTTGCAATTTCACCGCATTTGGATTTTTTTCCCCGTTTTCCAGTACACAGTATGGTAAAATCAATGGTGCCATTCAAAAGTACAACTCGTCTCGCAAAAAAACAAGCGCTCACATGGCCATATTGACTGAAAAATAAAAAAGTTATGGCTATGGGAAGAAGGGGAGCAAAAAATGGAAATGCAAAAATGGAAATACCCCTGGTCCTTAAGGGGTTAATCAGAGAGGCAGAACAGAGACCAAAGGTAACCCTGAAGGAGCTGCAGAGTTCCCAAGTAAAGAGTGCAGTATCTGACCATACGACCACACACCATAAAAGGTGGCCTTTATGGAAGAGTGGGCAGAAAAAAACCTTTACTTACACACAAAAATTGTAAGGCTCGGTTTGAGTTTGCAAAAAAAATGTGGGAGAATTCCAAAATGTATGGAGGAGCTGTGGTCAGACGAGACAAAAATTTTACTTTTTTACATGGTAAACGCTATGTCTAGCGCCAAACCAACAAAGGTCATCACCCCAAGAACACCATCCCGACAGTGAAACATGGTGGTGGCAGCATTATGCTGTGGAGATGTTTTTCAACAGCAAGGACAGGGAAAACGGTCCGAGTCCAGGGGAAGATGGTGTGAATTATAGGGATATTTTTGAGCAAAACCTGTTTCAGGCTGTCAGTGATTTGAGACTGGGACGGAGGTTCACTTTCCAACAAGAAAATGACCCAAAGCATACTGCGAAAACAACACGCAAAGTATTTATGGGGAAATGTGAAAATGTTTTAGAGTGACCCAGTCAAAGCTCAGACCTTAATCCAATTGAGAATCTGTGGTCAGACTTGAAGATTGCTGTTCACCGGAGGAAACCATCTAACTTGAAGGAGCTTGAGCAGTTTCACCTTGAGGAATGGCCAAGAATCACAGTGGCAAGATGTGGAAAGCTCAGACACTTATCCAAAGCGACTTGAAGCTGTAATTGCTGCAAAAGGAGAATCTACAAAGTGCTGACTTTAGGGGGGTGAATAGTTATGCACACTGAAGTTTTCAGAAATTTTGTCCTATTTGTTGTTTGCTTCACAATAAAAAGACAAACACATTTTCACAGTTGTAGGTATGTTCTTTACATGAACTGATGCAAACTCTAAAAAAACAGTGAAATTCCAAGTTGTGAGATGGCAAAACACGAAAAATGACAAAGGGGTGAATGCTTTCACAAGCCACTGTATGCATACATTGGACTATGGGAACAATTCAGAGTCCACAGTGTATAACTGCACCACAGAAAGAAGTTAAACATGTCCTCATTCATTATCAACAAGCATTATCTGTTTTCTGTATTTAGCCGTTATTACTCACCTGGGCTTAGATCTATAGGAATTCCCACCTCCTGATCACCCATCTCATAGGTCTCTTCATCATCCTCTAAAACTTCAACTTTAATATCCATGAAATCTTCAGCCTGTATCAACAAATGATTCAACGATATAAGAATGGATCTAACCTCACGAGACATATTCAACAAAGTATGAAATACTAGAAGTATTTTTAGGCCATGTACTGACCTAAATTCATCATTTAGTTATCGCCTTCCTCATTACATAAAATACTGTAATACACCTATAAATACAATAAAAATGTAGATATTCTACTAGCTGGATCGTTTTGCTATTTTGTGAGCTCAGCTTACCTGAAAATCTTCTAAGTCATTTTCCTCTAGACAATCATAGGAATGCAGAGAACTGGGACATCTTTCTGGTGTGGATTTGTTACTGGATTCATCTGCAGGAAACGTATATACACAGTGAAGAAATACATTTTATATGCAGGATAATCAGATGATGATCTTGCTTTCATCAATAAAAGTTTACCAGCTGATGTTTGTGGCTGGTGGTCCTCCATCATGACGTGATTGTACAGTTCCTTGTGTCCTCCTATATACTCCCACTCCTCCATGGAGAAATGGACAGTGACATCCTGACACCTTACAGGAACCTGATACACAATGATAGTTAACAAAAGGCTCAGTAATAGGAAACAGAGTATGGTTATCAATGGAAAACACTCTGATTTGGATATATTTAACAGTGGTGTAGACAGGGATCAGTATAGGGCCCTCTTCTTTTTAGTGTATTTATTGACCAGAAAAGGACCTTGACCAGAAAAGGACCAAGTGCAGTAAATTTATGGTGCAAAATTAAAGCTCATGCAGTCTAGCAAGAGCAGGTACTGTCCCTGGCTGTCAATAGTGAATCCTAGGGAGAAAACAGAAGATGTTTATTACTGCTTCAATGGTCTCCATTACGGGCTACTTATTGCTCAGTGAGCCCTATAAAGTGAAGCAAACCATGGGCAGTGAAGATATTTCTATAGAATCTGGAAGTCACATAATCACTGGGCTTCTGCTGTCCCAGTTGGGTTGCTTGGTACTTCCAGATTAGCTCTGTCACTGAAACCTTGCAAAGTAGGATAATCTTTTCCCAGTTACAGTGAGAAAAAAAATGAACGATAAAACATAAAAAAAATAAATTCTCCAGAGATTTTTTTTATGATCTTTTGAGGACAAATTTATGTTAAATATATAAATAAGTATAACTCATCTGCAAAAAAAAAAAAAGAAAGCAAGATAAACAGGCTCCACTATAAAAAAAAAAAATACTGAAATAATTGTTTTATTTCCACATGACTGTAATAACTTGGAGAATTCATTCAACAGGTTATTTAGTGTGAAAGGTGAAAGTAACCAAAAAAAACAAAAACTAAATCAAAAACAGCTTTTTCCTATATTTACATCACAAAAAGAGAATGAATATAAATTCCATAGTAATTATATGCATTTCAAAGCGGCAGTAAAAAGTAATACAATTTGTCCCACATAAAACAAAAAAATCAAACAGCTACATTTCCCTTGAGAAAGCAACGAGCATCGAGGAGCAGTCATCTTTAGTGTTGGTTGGGGTAACCATTTATTACAGTATATTACTGACCATGCTTTTTTATCTTATACATAATCACGCTTATATATATGCTCTAAATGATGTTTAATATTGCTATATCCCTTGGGGAGAGTCATCAATTGAGTACTTCCTGATTACATTATCTTGTTTTCTATTATACCCGACCCGTACTCCTAGATGTCCGCTAAGGTGTTTGATATTTCCTTACATGTATGTTTTTTTTTTTTTTAACATGACGAAATGTACATTTTTAAACAAATGTAATAAATAATTTATTTTACTCTTATATACGGGAGCATCTCACAAAATTAGAATATCATCAAGAAGTTAATTTATTTCAGTTCTTCAATACAAAAAGTGAAACTCATATATGATATAGAGTCATTATAAACAGAGATCTATTTCAAGTGTTTATTTCTGTTAATGATTATGGCTTACAGCCAATGAAAACCCCAAAGTCATTATCTCAGTAAATTAGAATAGTTAACAAAAACACCTGTAAAGGCTTCCTAAGCGTTTACAAAGGTCCCTTCGTCTGTTTCAGTAGGCATCACAATCATGGGGTAGACTGCTGACTTGACAGATGTCTAGAAGGCAGTCATTGACACACTCCACAAGGAGGGTAAGCCTTAAACGGTCATTGCTAAAAAAAAAAAAAAAAATGGCTGTTCACAGAGTGCTGTATCCAAGCATATTAATGGAAAGTTGACTGCAAGGAAAAAGTGTGGTAGAAAAAGGTGCACAAGTAACCGGGATAACCACAGCCTGGAAAGGATTGTTAAGAAAAGACAATTCAAAAATGTGGGGAGATTCACAAGGAGGGTACTGCTGCTGGAGTCATTGCTTCAAGAGCCCCTACACACAGACATATCCAGCGCATGGGCTACAAGTTTCGCATTCCTTGTGTCAATGAGAAAAATAACTGGACTGTTGCTAAGTGGTTCAAGGTGTTGTTTTCAGATGAAAGTAAATTTTGCATTTCATTTGGAAATCAAGGTCCCAGAGTCTGGTGGAAGAGTGGTGAGGCACACAATCCAAGCTGCTTGAGGTCTAGTGTGAAGTTTCCACAATCAGTAATGGTTTGGGGAGCCATGTCATCTGCTGGTGTAGGTCCACTATGTTTTATCAATACTAAGGTCAGGCAGCAGTCTACCAGAAAATTTTAGAGCACTTCATGCTTCCCTCTCCCGACAAGCTTTTTGGAGATGGAAATTTCATTCTCCAGCAGGACTTGGCACCTGTCCACATTGCCAAAAGTACCAATACCTGGCTTAAAAACAACAGAGACAATGTACCACAACAGTATCACTGTGCTTGATTGGCCAGCAAACTCACCTGACCTTAACCTTATATATATGAAGTATTGTCAAGAGAAGATTTGAGAAACCAGACCCAACAATGCAGACGAGCTGAAGGCTGCTATCAAAGCAACTTGGGTTTCCATAACACCTCAGCAGTGCCACAGGCTGATCGCCTCCATGCCACGCCGCATTGATGCAGTAATTGATGCAAAAGGAGCCACGACCAAGTATTGACTGCATTTACTGAACATACATTTCAGTAGGCCAACATTTCGGATTTTAAAATGATTTTTCAAGCTGGTGTTATAAAGTATTCTAATTTACTGAGATAATGACTTTTGGGGTTTCATTGGCTGTAAGCCATAATCATCAACATTAACAGAAATAAACACTGAAATAGATCCCTCTGATTGTAATGACTCTATATATGAGCTTAACTTTTTGTATTGAAGAACTTGTGAGAAGCACCTGTAAGGGCTCATACCCATTTGTGAGAAAAAAATTGGATTGCACTTGGACCAATGTTATTCAATGGGTGACATGTCATCTGCAATTTTTTTCTCATCTGAAATCACAATGAGAAAAAAATTTGCAGCATGCTGAGATTTGCTGCGTATCTCGGACGATACTCGCCAATGCAAGTCAATGGATGCGAGAAAAAAAACGCACAGCACTCGCACTATGCGAGTGCTGTGCGTTTTTTACGCACCGGTGTCCTTTGAAAAGCCGGCAATTCATATGCAGCTACTGTAATATTCACATTGACAGGTTATAATAGAAAAGATAGAACACACACACACATACATAGAATACATATATACACAAGTCAATATCACACACACTATATATATATATATATATATATATATATATATATATATATATATATATATATATATATATATATATATATATATATATATATATATATATATATATATATATATATATATACACATACACACACACACATACATTTATATTACATAGTTAGAGGGATAGATAGAAGAATAGTGGGTAATTCATTTGCCGGGTTCTGTAAATTCACTGCAGGAGCCGACAGGATAGAAGAGATGGATTACAAACAGTAAATACATATAGAATAGGTACATATATAGATGTCAGGGACAAATACAATTAGTACAGTGTGCGCAAATTAGGAGACATGTACGTAATAAAAGATCATTTCAGGAAAAAAAATGGCGTGGACTCCAGGGCAATTTTCAAAACCAGCAGAGGGAAAGCCAGCGACTGGGGGCAGATGTTTATAGCCAGGGAAGGGGGTAATACCCATGGAGCTTCCCTGGATATTTATATCAACTCACAGTTGTATACTTAGCCTTTACTGGCTATTAAAATGGAGGACCCCCCAAAAAATGACATGGGGTTCTCCCATAAATAATAACCAGCAAAGGCTATGCAGACAGCTGCAGGCTGATATTAATAGCCTAGGAAGGGACCATGGATATGGTCTCCCCCCCAGCTAAAAACATCAGCACTCAACTGCCCCAGAAAAAGCGAATCTGTAAGATGCGCCAATTCTGGCACTTAGCCTTGCTCTTCCCACTTGCCCTGTAGCGGTGGCAAGTGAAGTAATAGTTTGGGGGTTAATATCACCTTTGTAAGGTGACATCAAGCCCAGCTTAGTAATGGAGAGGTGTCAATAAGACACCTGTTCATTACTAATCCTATAGTTGGTACAGGGTTAAATAAAGACACAGCCAGAAAAAAGTATTTTAATGAAATAAAACACTAAACACAGTTTGCCATCTGCCATGCAACGCCCTCAATCTCCTTTAATAAAAAAAACAAAGAAAAAAAAAAAAAAACAACAAACCCACAATATACCATACCTGTCTGGCGTTTAGTCCCACGCTGTAATCCATATCTAAGGAATATACAGTTTACAACCGGGAGCTGATGCTAATGCAACAGCCCCGGCTGTAAACCACTGATGAATGAATGAGAAGATGCCGGCGGCAGCATCACTGACTAGCACTGAAGTCACTGATGCTGTGCTGACTCACAGCTTGACCCGCGGTGAACTCTTGAGTGTGTGAAAATGAACTGGCATTTTCCCACGCTCCAGAGGTCATCCCAGTTCAGCACGGCCGCGAGCGGCAGCTTCAGTGATTAGCGGTGCCGTCACTGATGCTGCGCTGCCTCACAGCCTCAACTGGTATGACCTCTGGAATGTGGGAAAAGCTCAAGAGTTCATTATTAATCAAATACAGTATATACTCGAGTATAAGCCTACCCGAAGCAGAGACACCTAATTTTGCCTCAAATATTGGGTAAGCTTATTGACTTGAGTATAAGCCGGGTATGCACTGTCACCCTCATCCCTATCCTGGTATGCATGGCTCCTCCATCCTGTCATTGTATGCATGGCTCTCCCATCCCTGTCATTGAATGCATGCCTCCCCCCTCCCGTCCTTGTATGCATGGCTGGTTGCTAGGGAACCCCCACATGTAATCAAGCTGGCTAGTAGCTGTAAATCATTCAGCTGAGGTGATGAAAACTAAATCTCCAACTACTAACAAATACTCGGTGTCACGCTCACGCCCTGACTGGTGGGCGTGAGCTCGAGGGGTTTGTGGCCCCACTGTGCCACAAACCAGACTACCCTGGAAGGGGTGTGACTATGACAGCTGCCTGGGTTTTCACTGGAGCCTCTGATGGTGAGGTCAGGCTTGTGCAGCAGGCAGCTGCCAGGTGCTACTCCAGGGTGATGTCTGGCTGTGGCTGCTGATCCCACTTGGGAGACAGGAACACAAGGATTGGTGCGCGCATCAAGCAGGACTGGCAGAAGAGCACGGCTGAAACTCAGATGAGTAGGCTGGCACGGCTGAGACACAGGGCTGGCAGAGACACGGCAGAGAACACAGGGCTGGTTGATGTGGTGTATAACGGAACAGGTAGGGACCTGTTCACACTGGAGGTGCAGGTACGGATATGTAGTATGGAGGAACAGGTAAAGACCTGTTCACACAGGAGGAGAACCACAAGGCTGCGGATAGGAGCGGTAGAGCAGCAAGAGATAGGGCAGCAATAAAAGCTAAGCAGAGCAGAACCACAAGGAGTATGGAGAGGAGCTGCAGCAAGAGATTACTGCAGCTGCAGAAGCTAAGCAGAGCGGAGCCACAAGGAATGTGGAGAGGAGCTGCAGCAAGAGGTTTCTGCAGCAGCAAAGCAGAGCAGAACCGCAAGGAGTGCGGAGAGGAGCTGCAGCAAGAGATTACTGAAGCAGCAGAAGATAAGCAGAGTAGAAAGGAGCAGAACCGCAGGAGTGTGGAGCAGAGGTAAAGCTACAAAGGTACAGAGCAGGCAGAGTCGCAAGAGTGCGGAGTGTAAGCAGACTGAGCGTAATAATTATAGGGGGTAACTCAGGAGACTCTCTGCGTGGAACAAGACAACTACAGGACACAGTTTTATAAGTGGTAAAGTCTATATTATCACACGGTGATTCAAACAGGTGCAGAGAGAAACTTAAGTCCACAACACTTGGTGCAAATAATAAACGCAGCTTAGCAGTCTATAGGAAACTTCAGAGGAAAATGCAATCAAGCAGAAAGTCTATGAAGCACAGTCATTCTTGAGGATACTTGACACGAATAAATCCTTGTCTTAGTCCAGGCACAGATAGATATGCTTATTAGGCAGTTCAAATCATATCTTAGCTCAACCAGGGAGGCCTGGTTAATAGTCTCAGGTTATTGCAAAGCAGCAACAGCTTACATGACCAGCAAATGCAGATGGAAGTAAACACGAACAGCAGATGAAGGAGGATTACTGGAAACTTGTGTATGCAGCAGGAACTCAGAGCAGAGTAGCAGGATCACCACACAGGTTCACAGGAGCAGGTGTATAGCCAGGGAGTAATCAGAGGTCAGGAGCTGGATGCAAGGCAGAATACTCTAGCACAGACTGAAGGCTGGGGTGGAGTTTTATAGCAGGAGACACTGCACATGAGACCAAAGACGCCATCTTGGAAAAGGGCAGTAATGCACAAAAGGTAAAAAAATGTTCAGAGTCCTGACACTGAGAACACGAGGAAAGACACAGCAGGGAAGGAAGCCACAGACAAGGAGACCGAGATAAGACTAAGTTCAGACAAGGAAATGGAACAAGACAAGAAACAAGGACAAAGACACAGGGACCAGGATATTCTGCCTCCTGGAGGGCGGACAACAAGATCAAGGCAAGAATACAGAGAAAAGCCTCCAGAGAGGGAGTAACACAGAGCAAGGCCTGGCAAACTCAAAAGCTAAACACAAACTGAGCTAACACATTGCACAGGCCCAGACCACTGGGTGGAGCTGCACTATATACTGGAGGCCTCTTGGTAGTTGGTCAGGAACAGATTAGACAGATGCACCTGATTCCTATAAGAACCAGAGAGTTCAGGCACTGGCCCCCTATGCACACAGCCAGGAAGCATGCAGAGAGCAGAGACACAGAATATGCAGCTGGTATGAAACAAAAACCACATCATTGCCTGGAGCAGTGGGTAAGATAGTGTGAGAGATGAGAGGCCATGCCGTGATGCCAGCAGAGTTACACTCGGAGGTCACCCGAGCGTGCTTGGGAAAACCCGAGCAACAAGTATACTCGCTCATCACTAGATGCAGTGCCACCAAAGGTGCGCCGGCAGGCGAGTAGGATATGTGCTGGAAGTCAGCGGCGGCAGCTGGCACTGTGCGCTATTACAGCAGCTGCATAGGCTTTACCCACAGCCACAGACTCCTGACTGTGACCTGCTGCTCTAAAACTCCCCCTTCCCCGCCAGCCCTCTGGGACAATTGACTCATGTATAAGCCGAGGGGGGGTGTTTTCAGCAAAAAATGTGCTGAAAAACTCGGCTTATACACGAGTATATACGGTAACCGTTTTGTTTTAAAACAAAATAGGGATTTTTGTGTACTCACCGTAAAATCCTTTTCTACAAGTCAATCATTGGGGGACACAGACCGTGGGGTGTATGCTTCTGCCACTAGGAGAACAGAATCAACACAGACGTGGAGAGAACCAGTCTATATAATAAACTGATATATATTCTGATATCTCATCAAATATAACTGAAATAAAATAAAATAGAGACTGGTCACCACCTGTGTAGAGAAATATAGTGAACCCACTAGTAATACAAAGAATAACATGCACCAAATATGGACCCAGTCAGTGGAAAGAATAGCAGAGAAATGTTATTGATATATATATATTTTATTTAATGTTAAGAATAGAGGTACAATATAAAAACAGTATAAAAAGTGTGAAAAAATCATATATATATATATGTATACTTTTTTAATTTTTTTCACGGGCACATATCAAAAAGGATGTTGCTTTTATAAATACATATTTTGTGTATAATACAATATATCATTGCTTAAGGGCTGGTTTATAAATATATACTGGATATCCCTATCATAGAAATGAATAGATAAATAGAGTAGGGATCACATGCACCATAAAAAGATATATAAAAAGTTATAAAAAGTGAGAATATATAAAAAGATAATTTTTTAAAAAATATATATAAGCAACCATGTGCTTGTAGCATATAAGGAAAAAACGGTGCAAAAGTGCAAAGGGTGTCAACTAGTGCAATTACAATGTGCAAAGACAAAATATTTCACAGAGAGGGTGCTAAATGAGCATATGATCCAATACTACTTACATATGAAGCTAGGGAATTGTCTCCAGAACCGCCACAAAATTTGATAATGTGCTCATGATGAGCACATTATCAAATTTTGTGGCGGTTCTGGAGACAATTCCCTAGCTTCATATGTAAGTAGTATTGGATCATATGCTCATTTAGCACCCTCTCTGTGAAATATTTTGTCTTTGCACATTGTAATTGCACTAGTTGACACCCTTTGCACTTTTGCACCGTTTTTTCCTTATATGCTACAAGCACATGGTTGCTTATATATATTTTTTTTAAAATTATCTTTTTATATATTCTCACTTTTTATAACTTTTTATATATCTTTTTATGGTGCATGTGATCCCTACTCTATTTATCTATTCATTTCTATGATAGGGATATCCAGTATATATTTATAAACCAGCCCTTAAGCAATGATATATTGTATTATACACAAAATATGTATTTATAAAAGCAACATCCTTTTTGATATGTGCCCGTGAAAAAAATTAAAAAAGTATACATATATATATATATGATTTTTTCACACTTTTTATACTGTTTTTATATTGTACCTCTATTCTTAACATTAAATAAAATATATATATATCAATAACATTTCTCTGCTATTCTTTCCACTGACTGGGTCCATATTTGGTGCATGTTATTCTTTCTGCCACTAGGAGGCTGACACTAAGTGATACAAAGAAAATTAGCTCCTCCTCTGCAGCATACACCCTCCTGCTGGCTCTCAGCTAACCAGTTCGGTGCAAAAGCAGTAGGAGATTAATAACAACATATGAGCATATAGCATGTCACATTATATATATGAGAGTACAGCATGTCAAATTATAAAATAAGCACAAGCTAATAATAGGGTGGGAGCTGTGCCCCCCAATGATTGGCTCGGAGAAAAGGATTTTACAGTGAGTACACAAAAATCTTTATTTCTCCTATGCCTCATTGGGGGACACAGACCGTGGGACGTCCCAAAGCAGTCCCTGGTGGGGGCAACATTATATCAGGCCCTGTGTAACCGCTACTTACAAGTGCGACACCGCGGCCTGCAGAGTCCGCCTGCCCAGACTCACATCTGTGAAAGTCTGGGAATTATAGTGCTTCAAGAATGCATGCGGAGTGGACGAACCCGCAAGATTACAGTCGTGCTGTGCCGACGCCTGGTGCCTAGAATCCAAGAAACCTCGATAGACAGGGAGATAGGCTGACATCTAACACGGAAGGATTCCTGGATGGTGGGTAACAAATCCACCAAGCTAACATGGTCGATGAAACGGCTAAACCCTTCCTGTAACCGTCAGGAAGCAGTCCTCTTACAGTGAGGTAGCCCAAATAAAGTGTCCAACCTTCGGAAGGACGCCATCCTTGAGACGTACCTACTCAGAGCACTCACCACGTCTAGAATATGGGGAACCCATTCCGCTATGTGGACTGGTGCTGAAAGAGATGAGGGAAGAACAATTACCTCATAACTGTGGGAATACAATACCCTTTGGTAACAAGGGATGGGGATTGCTTGTAGACAACCTTGCCTTGATGATAATAAGAGAAAAAGGTCTGAAAGAACAAAGCGGCCAGCTCTGAAGACTCGTCAGGATGAGGAGATCGCAGAGAAAAAAAGAGCAATGTTCCCTAATTGTAAAGTCTGTCCGGATCAAAAGGAGTCTACTGTAAGACTCCCAGGATCATTAAGGTCCCAAAGATCTAACGGTATGCGATAGAGAAGAACCACATGTGAAGACTCCCTGCAAGGAAGTCCAAGGAAACTGGTACCATGGAAGAACCAGAGCATGCACTGCGATGGCTTTTGGACCTGGAGGCCGAACCATGAACTTAGAGTACATTGGCGTTCAGTCTGGATGCCATCCGACCTACATCTGGAGTGCTCCAGAGAAGACGGATCTGATGGAAGACTTCCGGGTGAAGTTCCCACTCACATGAGGCGGGACTCTGACAGCGTCCGCCATCCAGAGTTCTACACCTGAGATGTGTAGTGCTCAGATCACGAAATGATAGATTGTGGCCCATCAGAGAATGTGAGGTACCTCGGTCATGACGCCTGACCGTGGGTACCTGCTAGATGAGGTACCTGCTAGATGATTGACATATGGCACAAACGTGGCATTGTCCGATTGAATCGGATGGGCAGAAGGCAGTGGACCTGCTGTAGAACTAGCTGTACCATTCGGATCCCCAGAAAAATTATCAGGAGGAGAGGACTGGCATCGGTAGTCACTAATAACCAGGAGAAAGGATCTTCCCTGGATGAGGAAGGAGCTCAGAGACTACCCTCTGAAAGCTTGATTGACCTGCAGAAAACGAGAGGAGCGAAGGAAACCACTTCCATTGTCGTCACCCATTTACCTCAGAACACTCCTAGCAAATCGAATGGAATGAGTGAACAAGTGCACGAGCTCCCTGTTGAAGGGCCACAGCCTTGTCTCAAGGGAGAATCACCAAACTTCTGGAACATTCCAGGATCATCCTCAAAAAGGATATCTGCTGGGCTGGAAATGAGGAAAAAACTTGTGTAAGTTTAGCTGCCAGCCTATGAGAGAGGGTATCGCAAGAGATATAGATGACACAGCGCAGGGCTGACGGAGCGGCTACAAAATCAACCAGATAGGGCAGGATGACCACGCTTCTAGGGTGCAAGAGGAACATGACAGCCCCATAACCCTTGCGAACACTCTGGGTGCGGTAGCAAGGCCGAAGGACAAGGTCGTGATTTGAAAATGCTGTTCGCGAAAGGGAAAGCGAAGGAATTTTGAAGAGGGAAAAACATAGGAATGTGAAGGTAAGCATCCCGAATGTCGGTGGATGCCAGAAACTCCCCCTTTTTCCGTTGAAGTAATGGCTGAGCGGGGGAACTTCATCTGAAGAAGGGGGACCTTGTCAAGCTTGGTAGAAGTTTGAGGTTCAGGGTCGGTCTTACTTTTCGGTCCCCATTTTGGAACCAAGATCCCTTAGATCTAGACCGTCCTGGACAACTGATCCACTGCTGGTTGGGTCTATAGGAAATCAAAATAGTTAAGGTCTCTGACCAAGAGACCATTGCTCTAGAAACACATGCGGCGGCTAAGGGAGGATAGAGCGCTGAACTGGAGGCCGCAAGACGGAACAAACTAGATTTGCTATCTGACAGTCGGTTGTATTTTTAATTGATGATTCATCGGGTAGGGATACTGGTAGGCATACCACAGGAGATTCTACCCGGTTAATATGCCAAGTGGCAGAAGGCGCGGCTGCATGCAGAAGGTTAGGAAAAACCGTCTCTTACTATCGCCGCTCTCTTTTGACTGTGCGGAGTTAAAATGATGAACCCTCGATCCACCATCCTCTTAACAGGGAATTGGAAAGGCATTGTCTGCCGCCTTGCATCATCTGCTAAATAGTGGAGATTTAGAGGGGGTGTCTGGACGCCAAAAAAAGGAGCCTCTGTACATCCACAGAGTTAAGGTCCCTGGGTGGACAGGGCTGGTTGTCCGGCGTTAGGCCTGGCTGTAGAAGAGGATACATGGAGGCTACACTCCATATGCTCGTCTATTGCTGGTGTGGGGAGATCGGTGTCCTTTAAAAGGACCCGTCGCCCTTAAGAATCAGACCAGGCATGGCATCTCACATCTTAGGTGGGAATACGTGGAGGGAACACCCCGCGTGTTTACATATTAGCTGAAAAAGGATACCGCGCTTGCAGAGGTTTCGGTCCAGTGAATCGCTTATCCGGACGCTCCCTGTGAGGGTGAATGGCAAATGCTCTGCGAGGGAGATTAGTTTCCTCATGAGGGACGCTGTGTGATCTAGAGTAGAACCAAAGTCCTCGTCAATCTACAGAGATTGGTTGATGATATAAATAGGCGAATACATCCTTTTCTGAAGTTCTGGAGTCCAAAACCAAGGCAATATCGGAGGCATATTCAGAGACTTGTTCTCAGCAAATCAGGAAATTAAACTTTTGTTTTCTAGGCACGTGTATGTTTCTAGAATACTTGCGGCCCCTGCTAGCCTGAAGGAAAGAGACCATCTATATTGGTCCTGCAAGCACTCCGAGCCCCAGAGGATACACGGAGGGATTCAATCTCTTGTCAGAGAATCCATGGGTTGCGGCAGTGACGAAACCCACTCAGGGAACTAGGTACTCTGTAATAAGCTGGGATTGGCGGCAGAGGGCTCCTGAGCTCATTTAGGGTGACCGGCTTCAGACTGGTCATATGCCCTTAAGACCAGGGAATGCTGGTCATGTGCCCTTAAGACCAGGAAACACTGGTCATGCGCCTTTAAGACCAGGAATACTGGTCATGCGCCTTTAAGACCGAGGAATACTGGTCATGTGCCTTTAAGACCAGGAATACTGGTCATGCGCCTTTAAGACCAGGTAATACTGGTCATGCGCCTTTAAGACAAGGTCATACTGGTCATGTGGCAGGAAATACTGGTCATGTTAAGCACAGGGGGAAGATGCAGGGGAAGAGAGCAGTACTTCTTACCCGATGCAGAGTCGTTGTGCCCCTTTAATACAAAACCATCGCCCGTGTGTGTTTGTGTGTGTGTGTGTGTGTGTGTGTGTGTGCCGGCAGGGTGGACCAAGATGGCCACCGGGAGTTGCAAAGGTGGTAAAGTCTCGCAGAGAGCGAGAGGCGGCAATTCAGGGGGCGGAGCCTCATGACTTCCATGAATAGGCCCAAGCAGGGGCCTAAATTTCTGCAGCCGGCGTGAGCAATACCAGCGTTGCTGATGGAAGAGATCGCTCCCGTGCCAGGGAAGAAGCGCCTGAAAAGATGGACGGAGCCGTCTTAGCGTGCCATAGTGCGGGCGCGGCTTCCGGAATGTGGCCAACACATCGGCCGAAGCTTGTGGCTAAATTTTTGCAGCCGACCAGAGCGTTACCTCAGTGAGGTGGGCCACAGGGAAGCTGAGGCTGCCTGTCAGCATGTGAATATCCCACTGCAGAGGCCCATCGCTGACTGGATCCACTCACCATCGGTGTGCGTCCCGGCATGGAGCCGCCGCGATGACTGGGTTTCAGCGCTGAGGAAAGCGCGCACACTCTATTGTTCTGCTGCAGGTCAGGTATTGCAGCGTGGACGGTTAAGGGATAAACCTCAATCCATCATCCTTTTGTTAGGGAGGTGGAGAGGAACCATCCGCCTCCTTGTGCCATCTGCTTTAACCGTGGTGGGACAGTGGGGGCTGCTCGGATGCCATAGAGAGGGGCCTCTGTACATCCACGGAGTTCAGCCCCCGTTGGACAGGGCCAGTTGTCCAGCTATAGGCCTGGCTCCAGGAGAGGATACATGGAGGCGACACTCCATGTGCTCGCCTGCTGCTGGTGTGGGGAGATCGGGACCGTGAAGGAATCGTCGCCCCTGAAGTGAGCTCAGGCATGGCTTCCCACGTCGCAGGAGAGGGTACGGGGAGGGACACTCCGCGTGCTCGCCTGTTGATGGTTCGGGGAGATCGGAAACCTTGAAAGGATCCGTCGCCCCCTTCACTCCGTTAATTAAAAAATAAAAATTTACATAAAAGTAAAAAATAAAATAAAAACGTTGGGGTCTGAACCAGACCCGTCCGTGTGCCTCCTACATACACTAAGCAAGAACTGGTTAGCTGAGAGCCAGCAGGAGGGTGTATACTGCAGGGGAGGAGCTAACTTTCTTTGTATCACTGAGTGTCAGCCTCCTGGTGGCAGCAGCATACACCCCACGGTCTATGTCCCCCAATGAGGCGTAGGAGAAATTAAATTTACTGTTTTAACATTTAAGTTTTTTATTATTTTTTTCTGCAGTCACAGGGGGGCTGCAATTTTTATTTGCTGGTGTGTAATCATCTGAGCACGACACTTACACACCGCAATTTTGGCAGCCCCAGGCCATAGGAGATTCCAGTTGGTGTGTGACCGCATCTCTTCTACTGCGGCTGCTTCAGCTGTGAACTGGGCATGCCCCCTGAGGTGTCCAATTCACAGCTGTGGGGGGACAAGTCACTATTTATTAAACCAGGCACTGTACGCAAACTACAATTTTCCCTAGTCACCACTGACACAGTTTTCAGAGACAAGCGGTGACAGGAGTAAAAGGGCAGTGAGCACAGGTCAAGCAGCCTTACATTTTGCTACTAATGCCAGGCTACCGAGCTGTTATCACCACTGTACCGCTTCAGTGCTGCTCTAAGCATTAAGAGAACTGCTGTGGCAGTGACTCCTTCCAACTGTGAGAATAGTTCAGTTGCCTGACATTAGCATTACAATGTCCGGCTGCCCAATCTGTGCTCACCACTGCTGTCACCAACATTGTTTAGAGCACAGTAGTGAAATCATTATGCTACTTTGTTCTCAACACTGTCTCAGCTCTGCTCAATGTAAAACCGGTAACTTCATCTAGCAATAAGTGCACATCACTGGATGAAATCACCACCGCAGCCCTGGTGCCTGAACTTGTGCTCACCAGTAATTACCATTATCTGGGGGCAGCAGCCACAATGACATGATGGCTCCTCTCAGATCACAGTAGTTGCCTGATGAGCTGTGTATCGAATCCTATCATGTGTGATTCAGTCAACTGAGCTGTGTATCTAATCCCATCATACAGTGGGGAAAAAAGTATTTAGTCAGCAACCAAATGTGCAAGTTCTCCCACTTAAAAAGATGAGAGACGCCTGTAATTGACAGCATAGGTAGACCACAACTATGGGAGTCAAAATTAACCCCTTCATGACCCAGCCTATTTTGACCTTAATGACCTGGCCATTTTTTGCAATTCTGACCAGTGTCCCTTTATGAGGTAATAACTCAGGAACGCTTCAACGGATCCTAGCGATTCTGAGACTGTTTTTTCGTGACATATTGGGCTTCATGTTAGTGGTAAATTTAGGTCGATAATTTCTGAGTTTATTTATGAAAAAAACGGAAATTTGGCGAAAATTTTGAAAATTTCTAAATTTTCACATTTTTTATTTTTATTCTGTTAAACCAGAGAGTTATGTGACACAAAATAGTTAATAAATAACATTTCCCACATGTCTACTTTACATCAGCACAATTTTGGAAACAAATTTTTTTTTTGCTAGGAAGTTATAAGGGTTAAAAATTTACAACAAAATTTACAAAACCATTTTTTTTAGGGACCACCTCACATTTGAAGTCAGTTTGAGGGTTCTATATGGCAGAAAATACCCGAAAGTGACACCATTCTAAAAACTGCACCCCTCAAGGTGCTCAAAACCACATTCAAGAAGTTTATTAACCCTTCAGGTGTTTCACAGCAGCAGAAGCAACATGGAAGGAAAAAAATTAACATTTAACTTTTTAGTCACAAAAATTATCTTTTAGCAACAATTTTGTTATTTTCCCAAGGGTAAAAGGAGAAACTGGACCACGAACGTTGTTGTGCAATTTGTCCTGAGTACGCTGATACCTCATGTGTGGGTAAACCACTGTTTGGGCGCACGGCAGGGCTCGGAAGGGAAGAAGCGCCATTTGACTTTTTGAATGAAAAATTGGCTCCAAGCTTTAGCGGACACCATGTCGCGTTTGGAGAGCCCCCGTGTGCCTAAACATTGGAGCTCCCACACAAGTGACCCCATTTTGGAAACTAGACCCCCCAAGGAACTTATCTAGAAGCATAGTGAGCACTTTAAACCCCCATGTGCTTCACAAATTAATCCGTAAAAATGAAAAAGTACTTTTTTTTCACAAAAAAATTATTTTAGCCTCAATTTTTTCATTTTCACATGGGCAACAGGATAAAATGGATCCTAAAATTTGTTGGACAATTTCTCCTGAATACACCGATACCTCACATGTGGGGGTAAACCACTGTTTGGGCACATGGTAAGGCTCGGAAGGGAAGGAGCGCCATTTGACTTTTTGAATGAAAAATTATCTCCATTGCTAGCGGACACCATGTCAGGTTTGGAGAGCCCCTGTGTGCCTAAACATTGGAGCTCCCCCACAAGTGACCCCATTTTGGAAACTAGACCCCCCAAGGAACTTATCTAGAAGCATAGTGAGCACTTAAAACCCCCAGGTGCTTCACAGAAGTTTATAACGCAGAGCCATGAAAATAAAAAATTATTTTTCTTTCCTCAAAAATGATTTTTAGCCCGGAATTTTTTATTTTCCCAAGGGTAATAGGAGAAATTGGACCCCAAATGTTGTTGTCCAGTTTGTCCTGAGTACGATGATACCCCATATGTGGGGGTAAACCACTGTTTGGGCGCACGGCAGGGCTCGGAAGGGAAGGCACGCCATTTGGCTTTTTGAATGGAAAATTAGCTTCAATCATTAGCGGACACCATGTAGCGTTTGGAGAGCCCCTGTGTGCCTAAACATTGGAGCTCCCGCACAATTGACCCCATTTTGGAAACTAGACCTCCCATGGAACTAATCTAGATGTGTGGTGAGCACTTTGAACCCCCAAGTGCTTCACAGAAGTTTATAACGCAGAGCCATGAAAATAAAAAATAATTTTTCTTTTCTCAAAAATGATTTTTTAGCCCACAATTTTTTATTTTCCCAAGGGTAACAGGAGAAATTGGACCCCAAAATTTGTTGTCCAGTTTCTCCTGAGTACGCTGATACCCCATATGTGGGGGTAAACCACTGTTTTGGCACACGTCGGGGTTCGGAAGGGAAGTAGTGACGTTTTGAAATGCAGACTTTGATGGAATGCTCTGCGGGCGTCACGTTGCGTTTGCAGAGCCCCTAATGTGCCTAAACAGTAGGAACTCCCCACAAGTGACCCCATTTTGGAAACTAGACCCCCTAGGGCAGAGGTCCCCAACCTTTTTTGCACCAGGGACCGGCTTTAAGCCAGACCAGTTTTCCATGGCCCGGTGGGGGTGGGGCAGGGGCGGGGCTTTGGTCATATGGGGGTGGGGTTATGGAGGGATGGAGCTTAGTGCATACTTATCATATAATTATGACATTTATAATGAGAATGTGATTCAACTTACCATAGGTTCAGGAATGAGTGGGAGCACCATGCTTGTTTCCCTGGTGCTCTGCACCATTATTGCCCCATAGCTGTGCCATATAGTGCTCTGCACCATTATTGCCCCATAGCTGTGCCATACAGTGCTCTGCACCGTTCATAATTGCCCCATAGCTGTGCCATATAGTGCTCTGCACCGTTCATAATTGCCCCATAGCTGTGCCATACAGTGCTCTGCACCATTATTGCCCCATAGCTGTGCCATACAGTGCTCTGCACCATTATTGCCCCATAGCTGTGCCATACAGTGCTCTGCACCATTATTGCCCCATAGCTGTGCCATACAGTGCTCTGCACCATTATTGCCCCATAGCTGTGCCATACAGTGCTCTGCACCATTATTGCCCCATAGCTGTGCCATACAGTGCTCTGCACCATTATTGCCCCATAGCTGTGCCATATAGTGCTCTGCACCATTATTGCCCCATAGCTGTGCCATATAGTGCTCTGCACCGTTCATTATTGCCCCATAGCTGTGCCATATAGTGCTCTGCACCGTTCATTATTGCCCCATAGCTGTGCCATATAGTGCTCTGCACTGTTTATTATTGCCCCATAGCTGTGCCATATAGTGCTCTGCACCATTATTGCCCCATAGCTGTGCCATATAGTGCTCTGCACCGTTCATAATTGTCCCATAGCTGTGCCATACAGTGCTCTGCACCGTTCATAATTGCCCCATAGCTGTGCCATACAGTGCTCTGCACCGTTCATAATTGCCCCATAGCTGTGCCATACAGTGCTCTGCACCATTATTGCCCCATAGCTGTGCCATACAGTGCTCTGCACCATTATTGCCCCATAGCTGTGCCATACAGTGCTCTGCACCGTTCATAATTGCCCCATAGCTGTGCCATACAGTGCTCTGCACCGTTCATAATTGCCCCATAGCTGTGCCATACAGTGCTCTGCACCATTATTGCCCCATAGCTGTGCCATACAGTGCTCTGCACCATTATTGCCCCATAGCTGTGCCATATAGTGCTCTGCACCGTTCATAATTGCCCCATAGCTGTGCCATATAGTGCTCTGTACCGTTGCCCCATAGCTGTGCCATATAGTGCTCTGCACCATTATTGCCCCATAGCTGTGCCATATAGTGCTCTGCACTGTTTATTATTGCCCCATAGCTGTGCCATATAGTGCTCTGTACCGTTGCCCCATAGCTGTGCCATATAGTGCTCTGCACTGTTTATTATTGCCCCATAGCTGTGCTGCTGCTGCTGCAATAAAAATAATAAAACACATACTCACCTGTCTTGCTTGCAGCTCCTCGGCGCCATCTTCCCGGCGTCTCTCTGCACTGACTGATCAGGCAGAGGGCGGCGCGCACACTATATGCGTCATCGCGCCCTCTGCCTGCAGTCAGTGAGGAGAGAGAGACGCCGGGAAGATGGAGACAGCGGCGCCCGGCGTGTGGAACCAGGACAGGTGAATATGAGATACTTACCTGCTCCCGGCGTCCCGCTCCTTCCCCCGGACAGCTGGTCTTCGGTGCCGCAGCCTCTTCCTCTGTCAGCGGTCACCGGCACCGCTGATTAGAGAAATGAATAGGCGGCTCCGCCCCTATGGGAGGTGGAGCAGCCTATTCATTTCTCTAATGAGCGGTCCCACGTGACCGCTGAACAGGGGAAGAGCTGCGGCGCCGCGGACCGGCTGAAAAACCCCAACGGCCCGGTCCCGGTCCGCGGACCGGCGGTTGGGGACCTCTGCCCTAGGGAACTTATCTAGATGTGTGGTGAGCACTTTGAACCCCCAAGTGCTTCACAGAAGTTTATAACGTAGAGCCGTGAAAATAATAAATGTGTTTTCTTTCCTCAAAAATATTTTTTTAGCCCAGAATTTTTTAATTTTTCCAAGGGTAACAGGAGAAATTTGACCCCCAAAGTTGTTGTCCAGTTTCTCCTGAGTACGCTGATACCCCATATGTGGGGGTAAACCACTGTTTGGGCACATGCCGGGGCTCGGAAGGGAAGTAGTGACGATTTGTAATGCAGACTTTGATGGAATGGTCTGCGGGCATCATGTTACGTTTGCAGAGCCCCTGATGTGCCTAAACAGTAGAAACACCCCACAAGTGACCCCTTTTTGGAAACTAGACCCCCCAAGGAACTTATCTAGATGTGTGGTGAGCACTTTCAAACCCCAAGTGCTTCACAGAAGTTTACAACGCAGAGCCGTGAAAATAAAAAATAATTGTTCTTTCCTCAAAAATTATGTTTTAGCAAGTCATTTTTTATTTTCGCAAGGGTAACAGGAGAAATTGGACCCCAATAGTTGTTGCCCAGTTTGTCCTGAGTACGCTTGTACTCCATATGTGGGGGTAAACCACTGTTTGGGCGCACGTCGGGGCTTGGAAGGGAGGGAGCACCATTTGACTTTTTGAACGCAAGATTGGCTGGAATCAATGGTGGCGCCATGTTGCATTTGGAGACCCCTGATGTGCCTAAAAAGTGGAAACCCCTCAATTCTAACTTCAACACTAACCCCAACACACCCCTAACCCTAATCCCAACCCTAACCCTAATCCTAACCCTAATCCCAACCCTAACCACAACTGTAACCCCAACACACCCCTAACCCTATCCGTAACCCTAACCACAAGCCTAATCTTAACCCCATTTCCAACCCTAGCCCTAATTCCAACCCTAAATCTAATTCCAACCCTAACCCTAAGGCTATGTGCCCACGTTGCGGATTCGTGTGAGATTTTTCCGCACCATTTTTGAAAAATCCACAGGTAAAAGGCACTGTTTTACCTGCGGATTTACAGCGGATTTCAAGTGTTTTTTGTGCGGATGTCACCTGCAGATTCCTATTGAGGAACAGGTGTAAAACGCTGCGGAATCCGCACAAAATTGACATGCTGTGGAAAATACAACACAGCGTTTCCGCACGGTATTTTCCGCACCATGGGCACAGCGGATTTGGTTTTCCATAGGTGTACATGGTACTGTAAACCTGATGGAAAACTGCTACGAAGTCGCAGCGGCCAATCCGCTGCGGATCCGCGGCCAATCCGCTGCGGATCCGCAGCCAAATCCGCACTGTGTGCACATGCCCTAACCCTAACCCTACCCCTAACCCTAGTTCTAACCCTAACCCTAGTGGAAAAAGAAAAAAAAATATTTTCTTTTTTTTTTATTATTGTCCCTACCTATGGGGGTGATAAAGGGGTGGGTCATTTACTATTTTTTTTTATTTTGATCACTGTGATATATTTTGATCACTGCGATATAACCTACCTGGAACGAATCTGCCGGCCGGCAGATTCGGCGGGCGCACTGCGCATGCGCCCGCAATTTTGGAAGATGGCGGCACCCATGGAGAAGACGGACGGACGCCCGGAGGCAAGTATGAGGGGGGGGGGGGGTATCTGAGCATGGGGGGTGGATCGGAGGACGGGGGGTGGCATCGGAGGACGGGGGAGCGGACAGGACGACTTAGGGGGGCGGACCACAACGGAGGACTGGGGAGGAGATCGGTGGGTGTGGGGGGGGGACAGATTAGGTTTTCCAGCCATGGCCGATGATATTGCAGCATCGGCCATGGCTGGATTGTAATATTTCACCAGTTTTTTAGGTGAAATATTACAAATCGCTCTGATTGGCTCTTGAAAGTGAAACTGCCAATCAGAGCGATCGTAGCCACGGGGGGGGTGAATCCACCCCCCCTGGGCTGAAGTACCACTCCCCCTGTCCCTGCAGATCGGGTGAAATTGGAGTTAACCCTTTCACCCGATCTGCAGGGATGCGATCATTCCATGACGCCACATAGGCGTCATGGGTCGGATTGGCACGGGTTTTCATGACGCCTACATGGCGTCAAAGGTCGGGAAGGGGTTAAGAAAACAAATCCAGAAAATCACATTGTCTGATTTGGCAAGATTTATTTTGCAAATTATGGTGGAAAATAAGTATTTGGTCACAAAACATGCAAGATTTCTGGCTCTCACATACCTGTAACTTCTTCTTTAAGAGGCTCCTCTGTCCTCCACTCATTACCTGTAGTAATGATACCGGTTTGAACTTCTTATCATTATAAAAGACACCTGTCCAAAACAGTCACACTCCAAACTCCACTATGGTGAAGACCAAAGAGCTGTCAAAGGACACCAGAATTGTAGCCCTGCACCAGGCTGGGAAGACTGAATCTGCAATAGGCAGACAGTTTGGTGTGATCAAATCAACTGTGGGAGCAATAATAAGAAAATGGAAGACATACAAGACCACTGATAATCTCCCTCAATCTGGGGCTCCATGCAAGATCTCACCCGTGGGGTCAAAATGATCTCAAGAACGGTGAGCAAAAATCCCAGGACCACACACACACACACACACTATCAGTCACAGCATATCCCGTGTGGTGAATACACGTCGGCCCCAGTGTGTCCCATGTGGTGGATACACGTCGGCCCCAGGGTGTCCCAAGTGGTGGATACACGTCGGCCCCAGCATGTCCCGTGTGGTGGATACACGTCGGCCCCAAAGTGTCTCGTGTGGTGGATACACGTCGGCCCCAGCGTGGCACTGGAGTGGTACTTTACATGTAAGCCCCCTGTCTTGTACTCTCCTTACGCTGCCTTCAGTGGTTTCCAGCATCGCTCCGGTTTGTCTCTTGTGAAAACTGACCTCCTCGCAGATCTATTGTTTCATGAAGCTGCGCAGAGGTCAATTTTCAGTACAAGTCTATGAGAGCTTCATCCTGGCCTCATTCTGGCTCTCATAGTCTTATATTGAAAGCTTGTGATGTAGCTCCTGACTTCCGGCTGCCAGAAGCTGAGCTTACAAAATGGTGTCGGGGGACTGGAGCGGTGCTGAAAAGCGGGGAAGACGTCGGAGGGTGAGGATATCACTGGGGCTTACAATTAAAGCGTCACTCCAGCACTGAAAAAAAACAAACCGCTGGAGAAAGTAAACAAAAATTCTCGGATCTGGGGTGGGATGCGTTATAGTTTGGGGGCTGGTGGGATCTGTGTGGCAGGACTGCTTTTTTGTCCTAGTCCGGCCCTGAGTAGCAGCAGCATCTTATCTAGTTCTTATGTTGCAGGAGGGACAGGTGCACTTCACAAGTTAGATGGTATCATGAGAAAAGGAGATTATGTGGCAATACTGAAGCAACATCTCAAGACTTCAGCCAGGAAGTTAAAGCTTGGGCGGAATGCGTCTACCAAATGGACAAGGACTGGAGCATAAAGCTAAAATGGTAACAAAGAGGCTTAAGGATAAAAAAGTCAATGTTTTGGAGTGGCCATCACAAAGCCCTAATCTCAATCCTATTGAAAATTTATGGGCAAAGCCGAAAAGGTCGGTGTGAGCAAGGCGACCTACTAACCTGGATCAGTTACACCAGTTTTGTAGGAGACATGGGCCCAAATTCCGACCAACTATTGTGAGGAGCTTGTGGAAGGATATCCCAAATGTTTGACCCAAGTCATTCAGTTTAATGGTTATGACACCAAATACTAATGAAATGTATGTAAATTTTTGACTTTGCAGTAAATAATAAAAATGCCTTTAAACATTCTCACTCTCTCATTATTCTGGCATTTGGCAAATAATAATTCTGGTAATCCTAATTGACCTTAAACGGGAAAGGTTTATTCTGATTTCATGTCAGATATTGAGAAAAACATTCATATGTGTCTTTTTATATAGTGTATGTAAACTTGTGGTTTCAACTGTACAAGAGAGCATCATATTATGTAGAGGAGAGCTGTACAGGTGGGAGACTCGGGACATTATTACATGTTAAGTGGGCACTTATTGTTAAAGGAGAACTCAGGTTATTGTGACTGTCAAAGGGGCACACTGAGGGCATTATTACTTTCTGGGGGGCAAAATGTGGTCACTTTTCTAGGGCACTTACACAGGGCATTACTGTATAGAGGGTTGTTTTACCATTTAGAGGACACACAGTAGGTGCAATAATAAGACATATATATGGCAGCAACGGCTCAGAATTGAGGTATCAGCAGGATGAGGAGATTGTGCAAATTGGGAATAGCTGGGGACAGTACAGGAAATGTGAGAAGTCAAATGTGTCTTTGTGGTAATCTATGCAGCCGAGTCGTGGTTGGAGAACTTGTTGTGTTGGTCTGGGCCAGATGGAAAATAAAGGAAAAGTTAACGACTCATCAGAAAAAACATAAGTTGCAAGTTACTATCTGTAACTGTACTGTAATCTATTACATGTTCTGCAGGACTGGCATCTACCACTATATGGTCACCATATGGCGGTAATATCAGTTTTGGTTTTTGTACACAGGTTATTTTCAGTAACAGCACAGTCATCTGCTGAGGTTCTCCTACATCCACTATTAGGATGCACCACCATAGTTGTAATCAGGGTTTTCTGGTTAGGGGCCCACTCAGGAGCTACCCTAACCCTAGCTAAACCTTTGGTTACTGTATAATGCCCCAGTATTCAAAGCAGCGCTTACCTCTCCAGTGAGCAGCTCAATCATCTTGTTGGTGAGGTCTAGGATCTTCTTTTGGTTTTCCTCATGTATCAGTAAGTGAGGTGAGGGCTTTATCATGAGGCTTTGCATTCTGTTCCATACCACAGATGCACCAGGAATAATACATTCACCAGAATTCTCCTTTACCACTTTGCAATCCTGCATATAAAGTGGGACATAATTGAATATCGCTTTATACCGTACCCAATATGTCCAAAATATTGGTCAGCATCAAGATGTCATGTGTGACAGTACCCAGAGTTGGACCTTCAGAGGAGATATTGGAAGCCAGAAGAGATGGAAAACTGTCATCATTTTATTGCCTATTGGCTTAGGACAGAATTAACCCCTTCATGACCCAGCCTATTTTGGCCTTAATGACCTTGCAGTTTTTTGCAATTCTGACCAGTGTCCCTTTATGAGGTAATAACTCAGGAACGCTTCAACGGATCCTAGCGATTCTGAGATTGTTTTTTCGTGACATATTGGGCTTCATGTTAGTGGTAAATTTAGGTCGATAATTTCTGAGTTTATTTATGAAAAAAACGGAAATTTGGCGAAAATTTTGAAAATTTCTAAATTTTCACATTTTTTATTTTTATTCTGTTAAACCAGAGAGTTATGTGACACAAAATAGTTAATAAATAACATTTCCCACATGTCTACTTTACATCAGCACAATTTTGGAAACAAATTTTTTTTTTGCTAGGAAGTTATAAGGGTTAAAATTTGACCAGTGATTTTTCATTTTTACAACAAAATGTACATAACCATTTTTTTTTAGGGACCACCTCACATTTGAAGTCATTTTGAGGGTTCTATATGGCTGAAAATACCCAAAAGTGACACCATTCTAAAAACTGCACCCCTCAAGGTGCTCAAAACCACATTCAAGAAGTTTATTAACCCTTCAGGTGTTTCACAGCAGCAGAAGCAACATGGAAGTAAAAAATGAACATTTAACTTTTTAGTCACAAAAATGATCTTTTAGCAACAATTTTTTTATTTTCCCAAGGGTAAAAGGAGAAACTGGACCACGAACGTTGTTGTCCAATTTGTCCTGAGTACGCTGATACCTCATATGTGGGGGTAAACCACTGTTTGGGCGCACGGCAGGGCTCAGAAGGGAAAGAGCGCCATTTGACTTTTTGAATGAAAAATTGGCTCCAATCTTTAGCGGACACCATGTCATGTTTGGAGAGCCCCGTGTGCCTAAACATTGGAGCTCCCACACAAGTGACCCCATTTTGGAAACTAGACCCCCCAAGGAACTTATCTAGAAGCATAATGAGCACTTTAAACCCTCAGGTGCTTCACAAATTGATCCGTAAAAATGAAAAAGTACTTTTTTTTTTTTTTTTACACAAAATTTCTTTTAGCCTCAATTTTTTTAATTTTCACATGGGCAACAGGATAAAATGGATCCTAAAATTTGTTAGGTAATTTCTCCTGAGTATGCCGATACCTCATATGTGGGGGTAAACCACTGTTTGGGTGCACGGCAAGGCTCAGAAGGGAAGGCGCGCCATTTGACTTTTTGAATGGAAAATTAGCTCCAATCGTTAGCGGACACAATGTCGCGTTTGGAGAGCCCCTGTGTGCCTAAACATTGGAGCTCCCACACAAGTGACCCCATTTTGGAAACTAGACCCCCCAAGGAACTTATCTAGAAGCATAATGAGCACTTAAAACCCCCAGGTGCTTCACAGATTTTTACAACGCAGAGCCGTGAAAATAAAAAATCATTTTTCTTTCCTCAAAAAAGATGTTTTAGCAAGCAATTTTTTTTTTCACAAGGGTAACAGGAGAAATTGGACCCCAATATTTGTTGCCCAGTTTGTCCTGAGTACGCTGGTACCCCATATGTGGGGATAAACCACTGTTTGGGCGCACGTCGGGGCTTGGAAGGGCGGGAGCACCATTTGACTTTTTGAACGCAAGATTGGCTGGAATCAATGGTGGCGCCATGTTGCATTTGGAGACCCCTGATGTGCCTAAACAGTGGAAACCCCTCAATTCTAACTTCAACACTAACCCCAACACACCCCTAACCCTAATCCCAACTGTAGCCATAACCCTAATCACAACCCTAACCCCAACACACCCCTAACCACAACCCTAACCCCAACACACCCGTAACCCTAATCCTAACCCTAATCCCAACCTTAACCCTAATCCCAACCCTAACCACAACTGTAACCCCAATACACCCCTAACTCTATCCGTAACCCTAACCACAAGCCTAATCTTAACCCTATTTCCAACCCTAGCCCTAATTCCAACCCTAAATCTAATTCCAACCCTAACCCTAAGGCTATGTGCCCACGTTGCGGATTCGTGTGAGATTTTTCTGCACGATTTTTGAAAAATCTGCAGGTAAAAGGCACTGCGTTTTACCTGCGGACTTACAGCGGATTTCCAGTGTTTTTTTGTGCGGATTTCACCTGCGGATTCCTATTGAGGAACAGGTGTAAAACGCTGCGGAATCCGCACAAAGAAATGACATGCTGCGGAAAATACAATGCAGTGTTTCCGCACGGAATTTTCCGCACCATGGGCACAGCGGATTTGGTTTTCCATAGGTTTACATGGTACTGTAAACCTGATGGAAAACTGCTACGAATTCGCAGCGGCCAATCCGCTGCGGATCCGCGGCCTATCCGCTGCGCATCCGCGGCCAATCCGCTGCGGATCCGCGGCCAGTCCGCTGCGGATCCGCGGCCAAATCCGCACTGTGTGCACATGCCATAACCCTAACCCTACCCCTACCCCTAGTTTTAACCCTAGTTCTAACCCTAACCCTAGTGAAAAAAGAAAAAAAAATATTTTCTTTATTTTATTATTGTCCCTACCTATGGGGGTGATGAAGCGGGGGGGGTCATTTACTATTTTTTTTATTTTGATCACTGTGATAGGTTATATTACAGTGATCAAAATATACCTGGAACTCATCTGCCGGCCGGCAGATTCGGCGGGCGTACTGCGCATGCGCCCGCCATTTTGGAAGATGGCGGCGCCCATGAAGAAGACGGACGGGCATCGGGAGGCCCGGTAAGTATGAGGGGGGGGAGATCTGAGTATGGGGGGTGGATCGGAGGACGGGGGGGAGCCATCGGAGTACGGGGGGAGCAGGCAGGAGGACGGGGGAGCCGACAGGAGGACGGAGGGGAGCGGAGAGGAGGACGGGGCAGAAAGGACAACTGGGGGGGCGATCGTTGGCAGTGGGGGGGGGGGGGGGGGTGTGCAGATCGGGGTCTCCAGCCATGGCAGATGCTATTGCAGCATCGGCCATGGCTGGATTGTAATATTTCACCATTTTTATAGGTGAAATATTACAAATCGCTCTGATTGGCAGTTTCACTTTCAACAGCCAATCAGAGCGATCGTAGCCATGGGGGGGGGTGATGCCACCCCCCCTGGGCTGAAGTACCACTCCCCCTGTCCCTGCAGATCGGGTGAAATCGGAGTTAACCCTTTCACCCGCTCTGCAGGGACGCGATCATTCCATGACGCCACATAGGCGTCATGGGTCGGATTGGCACGGGTTTTCATGACGCCTACGTGGCGTCAAAGGTCGGGAAGGGGTTAAAGAGTAGATGTTTTACATTTTATTGTGACATGTCAGAAGTTTTGATCTGTACTGGTCAGGCCCTTCACTATGGAAACAAAGGGGCAGAAGTGCACAGCAGAGTGCTACTCGTTTTCCATTGATGCTGTGGATGGGCCAATAAAAAGCTTGTAGTTTTATTGACATGCTATTGTGATGAGTGAAAAAAAAAAAAACTTCCGTCATGTGACATAATTCCAAGAATCCCTCACCTCCCCAGTCAGCAGGTAGATGATCTCCAGGGTGAGGTTTAATATCTTCTCGGTCATCATTTTTCTTGTCATGTCCATCCTTGGTGGGTTTGTCAGGGACAGGAGTAGGTGGATAATAAGACCTCAACAAGTAATATATATCCTGTTTGGCATGGAAAAAAAACAAAAATTAGATTGCACATGTAACTGATGTCACTGAACCCTAAAATCTACAGACAACGGGTAATAAACACCTTATGTAAAGTATAGAAAGAAAACTAATTAAAATCATAATGGTTTATGCATATTTATGCAACAGATACCCATATATTAATTTGAAAGCAACTCAGTCAAATATCGAATACAGTTGTGCTCAAAAGTTTACATGCCCCAGTAGAATTTTTGCTTTGTTGGCCTTTTTTCAGAGGATATGAATGATAATAACAAAAACTTTTTCACCACTCATGGTTAGCGGTTGGGTGAAGCCATTTATTGTCACACTACTGTGTTTTCTCTTTTTAAATCATAATGACAACCCAAAACATCCAGATGACCCTGATCAAAAGTTCACATACCCCATTTCTTAATACGTGTATTGCCCCCTGTGGTGCAGTGACCAATGTTACAGCTAGGGGGCGCTGTGTGTGCTCCTTGGGATATGCATGGAAGCGTATCTGTTGTTGTAATGGTGGTGAAACAGTGAATGGCAGAATTGTGAATGGCCGATATGTGTCGCAGAGGGAGTCTGTGTGGTAAGTCTGATGTAATGTTGTTGTTCTGGGACCTGTAGTCCCTCAGGAGTTGTGTAGTTGTAAGGGAGACTTACTAGGCTAGTTATGTGAGATGGGCGGGACAAACTAGCCACACATCTACACTCCCATCCAAAGGAGTGGTTAAGGGTATATCATGTGACCAGGGTGTGGGTCACATGGTTCCTGTGTTTGGATCTGAATGGTCCAAGGGCAAGGCTCTGGAAGCCTGTGTTTAAAATCTTGGGAATTCCTGAATAGCATATGGTTGGGCTTTGGCACGGAGTGGCCTGTGTGCTGTAGGTCCTGGATGGTCAGTGTTGGAGGCTCCTGGGACTGGAGTCGTCCTGGAAGCACCTAGAGACCGTAGACCTGGACGGTCAGTGTTGGAGGCTCCTGGGAGTGGAGTCGTCCTGGAAGCACCTAGAGACCGTAGACCTGGACGGTCAGTGTTGGAGGCTCCTGGGAGTGGAGTCGTCCTGGAAGCACCTAGAGACAGTAGACCTGGACGGTCTGTGTTGAGTACCTGGGATTGACGTGAAGTCAGCGTGAGGAGTGGAACTCCTGAAAGGTATCCCCGGACAAGGGGATTGTAATATATGGTAGAGAAGTTTATCTGCTGCATGAACAGACTGGTGGTCGTGATAAGTTCATGGACATAATGAAATAGACTGTGTCATGTGGTTTATGAAGTTTAATAAACCGGATTTGAGCAGATTTGTGTGAGGTACCGTGCCTGAGTGCTTGAATCCTATGCCAAGCGAGTGTTCCCCAACACACTCAGGTAGCGTATCACCACACCCCTCTAACATCAATAACAGCTTGAAGTATTTTGTGGTAGTTGTGGTGAGGTTTTTTATTTTCTCAGATGGTAAAGCTGCCCACTCTTCTAGGCAAAAAAAAACTACAGTTCCTGTAAATTCCTGGGCTGTCTAGCATGAACCGCACGCTTGAGATATCCCCAGAGTGGCTCAATGATATTGAGGTCAGGAGACAGATGGCCACTCCAGAACCTTCACTTTGTTCTGCTGTAGCCAATGACCGGTGGCCTTGTGTTTTGTACTGTTGTCATGCCGAAATGTCCATTTACGTCCCATGGGCAGCTTCTGGGCTGTTGAATGCAAATTTGCCTCCAGTATTTGCTGATAACCTGCTGCATTCATCTCTCCTTCAACTTTGACCAAGTTTCCTGTGCCTTTGTAGCTCACACATCCTCAAAACATCAGTGATCCACCTCCGTGCTTTACAGTAGAAATGGTGTTCCTTTCATCATAGGCCTTGCTGACGTCTCTCCAAATGTAACGTTTAAGGTTGTGGCCAAAAAGTTCAATTTTTATGTTATCACTCCAAATTACCTTGTTCCAGAAGTTTTGAGGCTTGTCTCTGTGCTGTTTTGTGTATTGTAGGCGAGATACTTTGTGGCATTTGCGTAGTAATGGCTTTCTTCTGGCGACTCAGCCATGCAGCCTATATTTCTTAAAGTGCCTCCTTATTGTGCATCTTGAATCAGCCACACCGCTAGTTTTCAGAGAGTCCTGTATTTCAGCTGATGTTATTTGTGGGTTTTTATTTGCATCTCGAACAATTTTCCTGGCAGTTGTGGACATTTTTGTTGGTCTACCTGACCTTGGTTTTGTTTTTACAGAGCCCCCGATTTTCCATTTGTTAATCACAACTAGAATGCTGCTGACTGGCATTATCAATTCCTTGGATATCTTTTTGTATCCCTTTCCTGTTTTATACAGTTCAACTACCTTTTCCCGTAGATCCGTTGACAATTCTTTTGCTTTCCCCATGACTCACAATCCAGAAAGGTCAGTGGTTGGATGAAAGATGCAAAAGTCTGTCTGGATCCCAGAAACTCACTCAGTTTTTATGCACACACACTGGTTACAAGCAAACAGGTCTCAGGTGAGGATGTTACCTTTAGTAGCCATTCAAACCCATTTGCGTCAACTTCTCTGCATGTTATTAGGCCCAAATCACCAGGGAATGTAATCTTTTGATCAGGGTCATTTGGATGTTTTGGGTTGTCATTATGATTTAAAAAGAGAAACACAGTAATTTGACAATAAATGGCTTCACCCAACCACTAACCATGAGTAAAGGAAAAGTTTTGGTGTTATCATTCATATTCGCTGAAAAAAAGGCCAAGAAAGCAAAAATTGTGCCAGGATATGTAAACTTTTGAGTACAATTGTATAAGGAGAAACATGAGTCAATGCCAGATCATTAAAAATCCTTTACATTTTATTAGAAAATGTTAAAAGCAAAATTATACACATACAAACACAAACAAAATTAAGCAAAAAAGTAACAAAAATGGGGACGGTCACACTAGAACCAAAGTAGGTAGGGCAAAAAGTACTAGGTGTGCAAATAGCCCTTGGGTTAATGTCTGCAAAGTAATCAAAATATTATGGCCATCTGAAAAGTGGTCAAGGTGACAATGCCCATAATAATATTTATACATGCGACATTCAAGTGGAGCATTCACAGTGGACCGCAGCAATATGTAATGTTGATGTCAACGTGAATTCAAATGTTGCTGAATACCCACATCCAAGTTCGCACTGGAGGAAATGGAGCAATGTCAACCATGACAAATAGTTACAACAGTCAACAATCTAGTGAAGGTTGGCAGACACATACATTTATAGATCAAATATAGTGGTCATCACTCATGGATGTAGGTAGGATAGCACTCCTGTGCACTGTCCCCACTTTTGTTACATTTTTGCTCAATTTTGTTTGTAGATGTATAATTTTGCTTTTAACATTTTTGTAACAAAATGTAAAGGATTTTTAATGATATAGCATTGACTCATGTTTCTCCTTGTATTCGACCTAATGTAAAGTGATGTATCTAGCTTAGAATCCAGCTCACTGGAGGTCCCTTTAGGCTATGCACAAAAGAGAAAGTACAGTGGGGAAAATAAGTATTTTATACACTGCCGATTTTGCAAGTTTTCCCACCTACAAAGAACGGAGAGGTATGTAATTTTTTTGTAGGTACACTTCAACTGTGAGACACAGTATTAAAAAAAAAAATCCAGAAAGTCACTTTGTATAATTTTAACATAATTAATTTGCATTTTATTGCATGAAATAAGTATTTGATACAATAGAAAAACACAACTTAGTATTTGGTACAGAAACATTTGAGTGCAATTAGAGGTCAGAAGTTTCCTGTAGTTCTTGACCAACTTTGTACACACTGCAGCAGGGATTCTGGTCCACTCTTCCATACAGATCTTCTCCAGATCTTTCAGGTTTCGTGGCTGTCGCTGGGCAACATTGACTTTCAGCTCCTTCTAAAAATGTTCTATTCGGTTCAGAACTGGAGACTGGTAAGGCCACTCCAGGACCTTGAAATGCTTATTACAGAGCCACTCCTTAGTTGCACTGGCTGTGTGTTTTGGGTCACTGTCATGTTGGAAGAAAGACCCATGATCCATCTTCAAAGGGCTTACTGAGGGAAGGAGGTTGTTGGCTAAAATACTGCATTGCATGACCCCATCCATCCTCCCTTCAATACAGCGCAGTCATCCTGTCCCCTTTGCAGAAAAGCACCCCCAAAGTATGAGGTTTCTCCCACCATCCTTCACGGTTCTGGGCAGATTCCTGACCTGTCTCAAAATCATTCTTAACATACATGGCGAGATCTTGCATGGGACCTCAGACTGAGGAAGAATGACGGGCATCTTGTGTTTCTTCCATTTTCTAATAATTATGCCAATAATTGTTGCCTTCTCACCAAGCAGCTTGACTATTGTCCTGTAGCCCATCGCAGCCTTGTGGCGGTCTACAATTTTGACCCCAGTGTCCTTACACAGCTCTTTGGTCTTGGTCAATGGTGGAGAGGTTGGAGTGTGATTGATTGTGTGGACAGGTGTCTTTTGTACAGGTAATGAGTTTAAACAGGTGCAATTAATACAGGTAATAAGTGCAGAGTAGGAGGGCTTCTTGAAGAAAAACTAAAGGGCCTGTGAGAGCCTGAATTCTTGCTGTTTGGTAGGTGATCAAATACCTATTTCATGCAATAAAATGCAATTTAATTATTTAAAAATAATACAATACGATTCTCTGTTTTTTATTTTTAGGTTGTCTCACACAGTTGAAGTGTACCTAGAATAAAAAATTACAGATCTCTCCATTCTTTTTGGGTGGGTTAATTTGCCAGTTCGGCAGTGTATCAAATACTTACCGTATTTTCCCCACTGTTTGTCAGAATTTTGATAAATAAGAGGATTAAAAGAACTGTGGCCACAGATCTTAAACTGAACTTCTATCGGCACTTGGTAGTTTATCCCATCATAACAGAAGGATCAACATTTTGAAATCCAACATACCCAATCCTTCTGCTGGATGGCATCTGCTGTAAGGGGAGAGTAAAGAAACCACTAAACACATTAGATGGTTGTTCGGCTTTCCAGAATACGCTTGTTTGGCTTACATTTATGTTATGTGTATGGGCATCTTAACAGAGGAGTTGCTTCTACTTTTAATTCCTGAGTGTTACTCTTCTAAAATTACCTCCGATTTTCTTTTCTTAGCAAGAGATGAGCAGATCGCTTAGCGCAAAACTGGTCCACAATCTGTGATCGCTGGCTGTTGACAGGAGCTGTGCCAATTTGCTGATCTTCTGAAATCCCAGGCTTGGCTTAGGATATCCCGCTGCTCCTGCCCATGGCCAGAGAGAACTGACCTTGACCGTAGTTGGAGCGATCCACTCATCTCTAACCTGGGTACTTTTGTAAGGGCTTGGCCTTATGAGTGTAAAAATCTCTATAAATGGTAAACCCATAATAAAAAATTAAATCCCCATATGTTTTCTCTCAACAATTAAAGTGAACCTGTCAGCAGGATTTTGATAAGTAAACTACAGGCATTGTCATGTTGCCACAGTTACATTGATTGAAATGAGACCTTCTGTGAATAAATCCGTCTTGTGGTTCTTGTGTAATCAGTGTTAGAAGTTTGCAGGTAATGATATACTCATGCACTGGGGCGGAACTGCAGGCAGAGTCTTATCTTGGTGCTCTAGGCCAGAGAAACCAAGGAAAGACAGGTCACCCCACAATCAGCCCTAAAGCATAAAGAGTCTGTCTCTCTCTCTGTCTCACTGATGAGGAACATGTTTGTTTTTCATGGTGGCCTGTGGGCAGGTCACTTCTTAGGTTTTCTGGCCTAGAATATACAGATAAGATTCTGCCTACAGTACCGCCCTGGAGCACAGGCATACCATTAACTGAAAACTTCTAACACTGATTACACAAGAACCACAATACAAATTTCTTCACCCCAGGTATCATTTTAATCAGTGGAACAGTGGCAACATAACAATGCCTGTAGTTTATTTAGCAAAATCCCACTGACAGCTTCGCTTTAAATTAAAACACTAAGAAGGAAAAGTCGTCAAATTATGGAAATCATAGGAAGGATAGACATGTTAGTGATATACAAATGATGAAAAATGGAAAAGATTTCAAAACATCTTGATTTATTCAACATTGTGTATAAGCATCACATCAGAAATCCCCGCACTTAAACGACTTGGCTGCTATCAATGAAGTTATTAATGGTTGTCTAATGAATGTTCTGCTTTGCTCAATGCACTTGGACAAATCATGCAAATGCACTGGTGGCAGCTCTCTTTGTAGATCCCAACCTATGATGTCCCAGGTGTGCTCGATGGAAGACAAGTCTGGAGACGTTGCAGGCCCCTGTAGCACATTTAAGCCAAGCAAGCTGCTCACAGCACAAGTAACATGCAGCCTGGCGTCGTTGTGCTAAAAAATGGCTCCTGGGACACTTTGGAGAAATGGCTTTACCCCTGGCTCCACGATTCACTTACTCTGTACTGCAAGTAAAATTAGGCATTACATATTAAGAATAAGGTGTCAAGAGTGTACACGAACGATCAGAAGATATTTGTATGACAGTGTTCTGCAAGCCAGTCGTTCAGCAACAGGTGTTCCATTGACCTCATGTGACCGCTTTCCAAAGCTATCATAGTCCAGAATAAGTTGGCAATGGAGGTCTATCTACTTCAGTTCGGAGTCCCAATGCTGTCTTGGACACAATGACAGCCGGAGATTAGTATGCGGACCATGTGAGCAATGCCATAAAGAGGACTTCACAAGAGTGTTACACCAGTCCTTCTGCCAGGATTATGGTCTAGTCTTTATTTCTGGCAAACTCACAGCTCACGTTGATATGATCATGGAACTAGCAGTACAGTCATTTCTCAGAAATGTGCCAGAAGTCGTTTTGCAACACGAGACTGCCAGGTCGCATCTTGCTGACGCTACTGTGAGCAACCCTCAAGGCCTAAACGTGCAATCATGACCTACAGCATCTTTAGACCACATGTGGGGCATTATTTGTTGGCAATTGCAAAAGGAGCTGCCAGAAATGGATCTTGATGATTTGTGTACCCAAGTGCATTTACTGTAGCGGAACATTCCTCACACAATTAATCATCTTACTGATAGTATACCAATGTGTGAGAGTAGGTGTACTTCTGTGCTTGGCGCTGTTACACATCTGTTGAGGTTGGTATAAGCTCTTTGCCCTTTCAAAACAGTTGTGCTCTATGGATTTTGCAAGTTGCCCTGTGTATATCTGTAGAATTATCTCCCTAGGCCACTTACAGACCATTTAGATACACCCACTTGTGCCTTAGTCTTGGGACTCTATAGATAGTTTATGATGTGCATCAATCATTCAAACCTTCTGTGATCCTTCATAAACTAAGTTTTTGACGGATAACCCTCTGCTAGCCATCTCCTCAATTAACCCACTGATTGCATTAAGCTTACAATGTTATTGTACAATAATTTGCTGCCTTTCTCAGTGTGATGCCTCAGACCAGATGTATTCCTCTTTTTATGCGCTCCTGGTCCTGTGGCTCCAATGTGTCTAAGGGTACTGTCACACAGTGGCACTTTGATCGCTCCGACGGCACGATCCGTGACGTTGCAGCGTCGCTTGATTATCGCTCCAGCGTCGGAGACTGCGGTCACACTTTGCAATGCACGGCGCTGGAGCGATAATTTCATGACGTAGTTACGATGTAGAAGTCATACGGGACATTGGGAATATCATGCACACCTTTGTTACACGCTGCGATCATGCCGCCACAGCGGGACACTTGACGACGAAATAAAGTTTCAAACGATCTGCTACGACATACGATTCTCAGCGGGGTCCCTGATCGCAGTAGCGTGTCAGACACAGCGATATCGTAACTATATCGCTGGAACGTCACGGATCGTGCCGTTGTAGCGACCAAAGTGCCACTGTGTGAAAGTACCCTAAGTCTTTGTTTCTTCACATACCTTCAAGCCATCTGTACCAATGCCCTGGGTCCGTTTGTCCACCCTGACCTTCGGCTTTGTGAAGCCACCCCAACAGGTGAGCCTAAAAGGTGCTTTTACACAATACTGAATGCATTTACATGTTTTGAAATGTTGTTTCCAGTCTTTCATTGTTTGCATACCATTGCCTATCCAACCCATGATTTCCATAATTCCACGACTTTTCATTCTTTATGTTGCAATTTCAATGTTGAAGAGTATATGTAATTCCTGTCTGCCAGCGAGAAAGGAAAACCCTTTTACAAAGTGATGTAATGCACTGTCTAATAGTCAAATCCCAAACCAATGTATGGCAGATATTTTATTGCATCAATCATGCACTATGGTGCAATATAGTCAAGACAAACAGGATCCACTAATTTTATGATTTTCATCAGTATAAAATTACTGAATAGCCATTCCTAAACAGTACATGAAACTATGGTACTTACCTCTAGTCATCTACAATGTTTCAAAAGACATGGGGGTATATCTTCAACAATATCCTGTCTACATGACATTTTTATAGGTGGCTCACAGATTGTAAGGGATCCATCAATATTCAATTATGTAGTAGGCAAGTTTGTTTGATCCCTGTTGAGATAAACAGTTAATGCATGGACTGAAACAGAGTCAACTTTAGCATGTAATAAAGGAGTCAGGAAAGAAAGGTTTCAGCCAAGAGCTTCCAAGAAAAAAATCCTATGGTGGTAATCACACATAGCATTTTTTAATACTATTTTTAAAGATGCAAGTCAGCTTTTGAGCCAAAGGCAGAAGTGGATGTTACATGAAGGAGAAGTGCAAGTCCTTCCTAATAATTTCCCATGACTTGGAATCTACTTTTGGAGTTTCAATAACTGCAAAGGTGAATTTAACCCTGCTGTTCTGTTTAGATTTCACATACACTTGTACTGTAAAATTGTACCAAATAAAGTAAACAAAAATTAAAAAAAAAAAAATTCCCACAGAGAGTACCCCCCTAATGACGAAAAGTCAGGGAGCCTCAAGTCTCAGAATCACACGCTGAATTTTTATAACATTATAGAATTTCAAAAACGGTCATTTTTGACCTAACAGAACAGCAGGGTTAAAAAAAAATCCTGCGTATGAAATCAAATCACCCAATGAGTCCTTCTTGAAAAAAAAATATGTTAGGCTGAAATCATAGGAAAAAAAGATATTCAGTTATCTAGAGCAAATGTAAAAAGAGTGGTGTGTCATGCTGGCCAAACTGAGTTTTTAAAGTGAACCTGTCAGCAGGATTGCGCACAGTAACCTACAAAAAGTCAGGTTGGCGTCGTTATACTGATAAAAATCATACCTGGGTGATGAAATCCATCTAGTGGTTGTTGTTTAATCTTTATTTGTAGTTAATGAGATTCTCATGCTCCAGGGTGGCCTGTGGTCGTAGGGTATTTATGTGGTGATCTGCTTAGGCCTCTTTCACACTTCCGTCTTTCTTTTTCCGTCACAATCTGTCGTTTTGTGAAAAAAACGGATCCAGCAAATGGTGCTGCTGGATCCGTTTTTTTCTCATAGACTTGTATTAGTGATGGATGGCCACATGTTTCATCCGTTGTGTGCTGGATCCATCGTAAAATTGCTGCCGTCGGGCAGAGACAACGCACAGAGGAATGTTTTTTCTGCACGTCGGAAAACCGCTCAGCGACGTATCCTGCGCTGCCCGTTGTTGGCTATAATGGAAGCCTATGGGTGCAGGATCCATCACTGACTGTGAAAAGCAGGAGTCCAGCGGCAGATGCCGTCTTTTCAAACTGAGCATGCGCGGAAGAATTTCCGGTCAGGGAAATTCTCTCTCGCTCACTCTTTTTACTATTGATGCTGCCTATGCAGCAGCAATAGTAAAAAGATATGTTCAAAATAAAAAATGACCCGATGACGTATTGGTCTGGAGAGACCGCTACGTCATCACAGGTCATTGTCTCGCTATGCATCACTGGGAACCGGCGCTGCAGGCAGCATCGGGAAGGCTATTTTTATCATGGGTTGTGTTGTGTATGCGTTTTCGCAGCGAAAAACCGTGGCGAAGACGCATACACAACGTGTGCACATAGCCTTCTAGGATGCACTGGAACCGTCAAAAAAAAGGCTCCAGTGCATCTGTTTTTTACAATCAGCACAGGATCCGTCTTTTCAACATTTTGACATATCCTGTGCAGATTGTAAAAATGGAAGTGTGAAAGAGGCCTTACATATGCATCTTTATGGCTTATGACAGGTCACTGATCCCTCAATGACCTGCCCCCTAGTTTACATACTGAATATAATATATATTGAAGAAAAAAAAAATCACATTCAGCAGGCAAGCGCCGGCGGCAGCATGATCACATCTATAATATACATTAAATTATTTTATTTAGTGATATACATTTATTCTGAAAAAAAAAAAATCCATCTCAAAAGGGTTGTTTACTTTATTTACACATTTTTACAATTTTTTTGCTTTGATGTGACTTTATTATTCGGCTTTCAGTGTCATAGACCTTTTATTACTTAGCCCAATTGCACATTGCTTTTCTTATTCTATTACACTGGTCAACGCAATTTTTCTTGCAAAAGGTTTTAAAACATAATTTAAGTCAATTTTGGCTGCTGATTACGAATATGAACTCCGTTTTTGGCTATCACATCAGGATTTCGAGATATTTTCAATTTTTTATTAAAATTACTCCTATTTAATGTTTTATGATAAAAACACATGATTTTCAATACTACATTGTATATTTTTAATCAAGGAATAACAAAGATTACAAAGTCTATGTACAGCAAATCAAATATACTTACAGAATTAAACTCCAAAATATAAAAACACATATATATGGCACACAGATGAATGACAAATGGCCGTTATTTGAACTTTCTTTTCTTGGCTGATCTGTGATGTACAGCTTCTGGGTTGTCTCTTATCAAGCTCCAGCAATAGTCAGCCATCATCTGTGAGTCCCACCGGCCTTGATACCGTTCTTCCATTGTTTTAATGTCCTGATGAAAACGCTCCCCTTGTTCCTCGCTCACATCCCCAAGATTCTCTGGAAAAAAGTCCAAATGGCTGTGTAAATATTGAATCTTGATACTCATTCTACATCCAAGATTTCACAGACTCATTAGTAGCTCTTCCACAATCTCTTCATAGTTGTCTGCTTTCTTATTCCCTAGAAAATTCTGCACCACATCACAAAATGCATTCCAAGCTCGCTCTTCTGTCACATTCATTGATGTGATAAAATTTGGGTCTCTCATAAGTGTTCTTATTTGAGGTCCAGCAAATATTCCAGCCTTTTTCTTCTCTTCACTAAGACCAGGAAAAGTTGAACATATATAGTTAAAGCATTCTCCACTGCGATTGAGAGCTTTGACGAACTGCTTCATCAATCCAAGTTTTATGTGTAAGGGAGGAAAGAATGTCCTTCCTATCCACTAGAGGATCATGGATGACATTCTTATCGCCAGATGCCAAACTCTGTCGCTGAGGCCATTCAGTTTTCACCCAATGCTCTGCTGTAGCTCTACTGTCCCAGTAGCACAGAAAACAAGGGTGTTATCATAACAAATGGGAATTATGCATGTTCAAAGAAAACAAAGATATTCTCACATTTATTGGGAGACTAAATGAAAACTAAATTTACCTTAGTGAGCCGTATAAACCGTCACTTTCATACACTACTTATATTTATCATGGAATTCTTGAAAATGGGCTATATACCTGTAGCGCAAAAACATGATGTGATAGAGAAATTATGAGATCAGATTTGAATTCAGCACCCTCAAATTAGTCTAAAACTGTTCTTAAAGTCCATGCCAGAATTTTTTTTTTTTGTAGACCAGTGTGATCATTGATCAGGCTATTTTCCTGAATATTGCATCCTGTGACAACTCAGGTACTATTATGTACTTTCTCTAGCAAGCACATTGGAGGAGGGTTGACAGTCCTTACATGATTTTATTAGTGGTTACTTTCACTCTCTTTTTAGCTTTTTGCTTTTAAATAATTTTGCTTGGTCGGTTGTTCATCAACAAAATGTATTGTATTTTACATTTAGTGATCCTGGCTATTATACACACACTTCTCCTTCTATGTGATGTACATACAATAGTCCCAGTGAATTCTATGTGATGTATAGACAGCAGTCCCAGTGTATCATATACAACCCCTGGCAAAAATTATGGAATCACCGGCTTTGGAGGATGTTCATTCAGTTGTTTAATTTTGTAGAAAAAAAGCAGATCACAGACATGGCACAAAACTAAAGTCATTTCAAATGGCAACTTTCTGGCTGTAAGAAAACACTAAAAGAAATCAAGAACAAAAAATTTATTAGTCAGTAATGATTACTTTTTTTTAACCAAGAATAGGGAAAAAATTATGGAATCACTCAATTATGAGAAAAAAATTATGGCATCACCCTGTAAATTTTAATTCCCAAAACTAACACCTGCATCAAATTAGATCAGCTCGTTAGTCTGCATCTAAAAAGGAGTGATCACACCTTGGTGAGCTGTTGCACCAAGTGGACTGACATGAATCATGGCTCCAACTGAAAACAAAGGAGAGGATTATCAAACTCTTAAAAGAGGGTAAATCATCACACAATGTTGCAAAAGATGTTGGATGTTCACAGTCAGCTGTGTCTAAAATCTGGACCAAAAGCAAACAATATGGAAAGGTTGTTAAAGGCAAACATACTGGTAGACCAAGGAAGACCTCAAAGCGTCAAGACCAGAAACTTAAAGCAATATGTCTCCAAAAGAGACATTATTGGGAATTAAAATTTACAGGGTGATGCCATAATTTTTTTCTCATAATTGAGTGATTCCATAATTTTTTCCCTATTCTTGGTTAAAAAAAGTAATCATTACTGACTAATAAATTTTTTGTTCTTGATTTCTTTTAGTGTTTCTTAAAGCCAGAAAGTTGCCATTTGATATGACTTTAGTTTTGTGCCATGTCTGTGATCTGCTTTTTTTCTACAAAATTAAACAACTGAATGAACATCCTCCAAGGCCTGTGATTCCATAATTTTTGCCAGGGGTTGTATGATGTATATACACCAAAGTCTCAGTGTATGTTTTGTGATGTATATACAGCAGTCTCAGTGTATCCTATATGATGTACATACAGTAGTCCTGTGTATTCTTTGAGGAGACAAGCAGTGTAATATACATCTGTGTTTGGAACACCTTACTGCTGTGGCCTTCTTCTTTTTACAAAACTTATTGCAGAGCCCACTGAGCTACAGACTGACGCTAGCCTGGAAAAGCAGTTGTGAGTAGCAACATCATCAGTACCACTTATCGCACACCTCACCAAAGAAAAGCAGTTCCAGCCATCACATTAGCAGAGAGTTAATTGTTTGACCACATATAACAGGCTAATTTTTAAAGGTGATAATTTTGTTCAGCCTGTGACTGATATTATAAATATCCAAATGTCCCTTGTCCGAAAAAAGGTTCCTTACCCCTGAGCTACATAGTCCAGTTCTCGCTCTGGAGAAGCAGACATGTTAGTATATTGCAGACAACTGGTGCCGCATGGATTAAACCAATGAAATGTAGCAGATGGTTACATCCAACTAGCCTTAATTGAAATCAGCGTTTTGGAATAAAATATAACTTTTAATAAGTATAGTATAAAAGAGGTAACCGAAAGTGCAAGGTGCCAAGACAGACAAGACAAATAATGTGGTACACTAGTCTATAAAAGACCTTAGAGACCCCGAGTCCTCTTTCAAATGGCAGACTCACGGTTGTTAATATCCTATTATTAAAAGTTAATTTTATTCCAAAACACTGATTTCAAGGGATTATCAACCCTTGCATCAAGACTGTCACAAATTTCACCTACCGTATCACTTGGGGGATCCATTAGAAGCAGGCAACCACTTTAATCTCAGGTTCTTAGATCATATAAAGTTAGTTGCCTAGATATGTCAGACTGCCTTCGTTTTATGAAAACTAAAGATCGCCAGTACATAAAACATGGCATGACCAGTCTGGTACCCAGAGCTCTACGATATAAAACTTCATATAACGCCATCAATTGCTTTGTTCTTTTTATACATATCTTTTCCACTTTGATCATGGACCAAAATAAGAGCTCCAGACTAGACACTTATTTGCACCTAGGGATGCTGTACTCCCCACAGTTGTATTACACTTGGGCTCTGTCCAAACTGGGGTCAAGTTAACTCTATTGTAATGCTGTGATAAAAGCAGAACAAAGGAACTGACAGAAGTGTTGGATCTGTCACTTGATGGGCACCAACAGAACCGAAAAGACTTTATTGTCCTTAAGATCTACTTGGCTTCTGTTATTTTACCAGAAAAAAAAAAGTTATATTTCTGGTAAAATGTCATAATTTGCAAAGGTCCTCTGGTGAGAAAGGAGGATTTTTTTCTTTTTAACAAAGGGAACAGTGGCGGGTTCCTGTATATACAATAAAGATACCACAACACCCAACGTGGCAATAATACAGACTCTGCACGCACATATACTGCAACTGCTACAGAAACAAGGAGGTACGGAGGATTTATAGGGGTCGTGTACATGAGAGGGAGCAGAGAGTTCTTGCTCATGGGTGGGAGAAGAGAGGTCTTGTGCTTGGGGGTGGGAGAAGAGAGGTCTTGTGCTTGGGAGGGGGAGCAGACGGGTCTTGTGCTTGGGAGGGGGAGCAGACGGGTCTTGTGCTTGGGAGGGGGAGCAGACGGGTCTTGTGCTTGGGAGGGGGAGCAGACGGGTCTTGTGCTTGGGAGGGGGAGCAGACGGGTCTTGTGCTTGGGAGGGGGAGCAGACGGGTCTTGTGCTTGGGAGGGGGAGCAGACGGGTCTTGTGCTTGGGAGGGGGAGCAGACGGGTCTTGTGCTTGGGAGGGGGAGCAGACGGGTCTTGTGCTTGGGAGGGGGAGCAGACGGGTCTTGTGCTTGGGAGGGGGAGCAGACGGGTCTTGTGCTTGGGAGGGGGAGCAGACGGGTCTTGTGCTTGGGAGGGGGAGCAGACGGGTCTTGCACATGGGAGGGGGGAGCAGAGGGGTCTTGCACATGGGAGGGGGGAGCAGAGGGGTCTTGCACATGGGAGGGGGGAGCAGAGGGGTCTTGCACATGGGAGAGGAAGCAGAGGGATCTTGTAAATGGGAGGGGGGAGCAGAGGGGTCTTGTACATGGGAGGGGGAGCAGAGAGGTCTTGTACATAGGAAGGGAGCAGAGGGGTCTTGTACATAGGAGGGGGGAGCAGACGGTTCTTGTACGTGGAGGGGGAGCAGAGTGGTGTTGTACGTGGGAGGGGGAGCAGAGGGGTCTTGTTCATGGGTGGAGAAGCAGAGGGGTCTTGTTCATGGGTGGAGAAGCAGAGGGGTCTTGTTCATGGGTGGAGAAGCAGAGGGATCTTGTACATGGGAGGGGGAGCAGACGGGTCTTGTACATGGGAGGGGGAGCAGACGGGTCTTGTACGTGGGAGTGAAGCAGAGGGGTCTTGTAAATGCAAGCGGAAGCAGACCCGTTTTGTACGTGGGAGGGAAGCATAGGGGTCTTGTAAATGGAAGAGGGAGCAGAGGGGTCTTGTAAATGGAAGGGGGCAGAGGGGTCTTGTACATGGGAGGGAAGCAGACGGATCTTGTACATGGGAGGGGGAGCAGAGTGGTCTTGTACGTGGGAGGGGGAGCAGAGTGGTGTTGTACGTGGGAGGGGGAGCAGAGTGGTGTTGTACGTGGGAGGGAAGCAGAGGGGGTCTTGTACATGGGAGGGGGGAGCAGAGGGGCCTTGCTCATGGGTGGGGGAAGCAAAGGGATCTTGTACATGGGAAGGAAGCAGAGGGGTCTTGCACATGGGAGGGAAGCAGAGGGGTCTTGTACGTGGGAGGGGGAGCAGAGTGGTGTTGTACGTGGGAGGGAAGCAGAGGGGGTCTTGTACATAGGAGGGGGTGTGACGGGGTGTACGGCAGAGCAAGAAGGGACAACAGGCCAAGGGATGATTCCACAGATTTATTATCAAGAACGCTGGAACAACACATGCAGGTAGATCTACAGAGTCCACAATTAGTCCAACGGAACAGGTTCGGGGGCACCTCCCGATAATCCTTGTGCCAGCTAACAAAATAATAGTCCACACGAGTCCAAGAGATCCTAAACAATCTCACGAACGACGAGATATGTCCTCAGCTCAAGTCTCGTCCCGTTCGCTTCCGCAGTCACAGATGTACGTGGGGTCTTGCCTCAGCTAAGAATCCCCACTCCTTCTCCTTCCAGCATCAACTCACATCTGATCTCAAAATAAGAATGGATTGTCTGAGCTCCTGGGATCTGCCCATGAAGGGGGGTAGGGGTCACACCTTCTATTCAATGGTTGAGTCCATCAGAAGATTCTAGACTGTTCGGCTCCGTAGTATGTACATTTGACTAGCCACCTGCTGTGAGGAAGAATGGCTATTCCTTCACTAGTTGACAAAGCTTAATTACATTATAGCTTAGGGCTGCAAGTATTGGGGGAAGGAGACATTGTTACAGGTGAACTCCTAGCACAAGAAAATACATATATTACAGCTAATAGAAACCAGAGAACAGTTACATACATCAAATGGCATATTATTCAAATACAGGACAGGGCAAAAGTACAGATCATGACAATCCCTTCCCCTCCCAATTTGTGTACGTACTAGGGACCTCTACAGGTCGCTGGTTAAGTACACAAAGGCAGAGCGTAACTTACATGTGGCTTCATGCAGCCACGAATTGGCATCGTAGCTCTCCCACATCATTGCCCAGGAGAACATCTGCAGGCAGACCACCCATCACCCCAACCACACATCGCCTGACCCCAAAACCAAAGTTCAGATCCACAGTGGCTGTGGGGATAGTCTTCCATTGTCCACCAGCCAGTTCAATGACAATCCCAGGTCCTCTATGGATTGCCTCAGGCCGAACCACTCGGGGATCAGCCAGTGTGAGGAAAGCCCCTGAGTCACAAAATCCAATAAGTCTCTGTCCATCCAGCACGACCTCCTGCAAGTGTTTACCTCGATGAGCAGAAGTCGTCATAGCTGCAGGTCGCACACGATAAATTCCTAGTGGTGCAACATGGGTGGGTGAGGCACTAGGCCGGTCCTCACGTAGTGGTAACACGTCTTCCTCCATGGCACTTGGCTGTACATAATTAATAATATGACTGGGTACAGGATCAATCCTCATTGGAACAGCTGGGCAGGAGGCTTGCAGATGCCCCTGCTGCCCACATCGATAGCATCTGTGCTGGGTCTCACTCCATCCAAGGCGTCCTCTTGGGTGAGGGGTAAGGGAACCTGGAGGCCGGCCCCCACCTGAAGGTGCTGTAGGGGTTTGAGGACGACTCCTCCATGAGCTGGCTGGGCATGAGGCCTGCAGATGCCCCGGATGCCCACAGCCATAACACCTGCGCTCTGCTACTTCCTCTCCTCGTCGTATTCCAGAAAACGCAGTAGAAGCAACTGGAGGGACATTTACACGGGTATCAGCATGAGGTGGTGGCTTAGAGGAACGGGGAACAATGGGGACAGAAGAACTGGGGGCCACCGGGGTTGTGGGGCTGGTAGGCCTCTCTCGATCCTCTAACAGAACCCTCCACTGAGGCTTGATGGTGAGAACCTCATCAGCTAGAGCTGCAGCTTCCTCCACAGTGGCTGGTCTCCTCTCACGCACCCATTCCCGGATCTCAGCAGGTCACTTGAAGTAAAACTGCTCTTTTAGGATAACCTGGAGAAAGGTCTCCCAGGTTAAGGCCTCCTCTGCTTCCAGCCAGCGATTACATATTTGTTTGAGTCTGTGGGCATACATCTTGAAAGACACTTCCTCATTGCAGGCTAAAGTACGGAACTGAGTCCTGTAAGTGTCTGGCGTCACAGCATAATGTTCTAGAATAGTCAGTTTAATCTCCGCATACTCACAGTTCTCTCGAGGGCCCATAGCTCTATAGGCTGCGGCAGCTCCACCCTCTAAGAGCCCCACCAGATGTCGGACTCGCTCCCTGTCCGGGACTTCCATTAATCGACACTGATGCTCAAAGTCCTGGAAGAAGCTCTCAATGTCGCCTGCAGCCTCATTAAACGGCTTGAAGTCTTTGCGGGACACTCTGGGAAGTTCCCTCATGGTGGGTGCTGGGGTTATAGTCTGTCTGGAGCTTCTAGCTGCTTCCAAAGCGATCTGCCTCTCCAGCAATGCCATCTCCTGAGCTCTGTGAATGGCCTCCCTCTCTCTCTCCTCGGCTCTGTGAATGGCCTCCCTCTCTCTCTCCTCGGCTCTGTGAATGGCCTCCCTCTCCCTCTCCTGAGCTCTGTGAATGGCCTCTCTCTTATCGTCTATTGTGGCCTCCTCTCCCAGCAATGCCAACTCCTCCTCGTACCACACAACCCACTGACTCTTTTGGGTATTTACCTCCGGCTGCAGTCTTTCCTCCATTTGCTGCGAGGATCCTTCCTCAGCGTCATCTTGCAGGCGAACTCCTTCCAAAGCCTCAATTAGCTGCTCCTTGGAGAGTCCTTTAAAACGGACTCCTACTTCACGGGCCTTTGATTGTAGGCTCCCCAAAGTCCAGTTCTTGTACTCTGCGGTGCTGGTTCCCGATGTTGGGCCATTGTCCTCCATTCCTTCTGCTCTGATCCCGCTGCTTGCCACCAGTTTGTGACGGGGTGTACGGCAGAGCAAGAAGGGACAACAGGCCAAGGGATGATTCCACAGATTTATTATCAAGAACGCTGGAACAACACATGCAGGTAGATCTACAGAGTCCACAATTAGTCCAACGGAACAGGTTCGGGGGCACCTCCCGATAATCCTTGTGCCAGCTAACAAAATAATAGTCCACACGTGTCCAAGAGATCCTAAACAATCTCACGAACGACGAGATATGTCCTCAGCTCAAGTCTCGTCCCGTTCGCTTCCGCAGTCACAGATGTACGTGGGGTCTTGCCTCAGCTAAGAATCCCCACTCCTTCTCCTTCCAGCATCAACTCACATCTGATCTCAAAATAAGAATGGATTGTCTGAGCTCCTGGGATCCGCCCATGAAGGGGGGTAGGGGGGTCACACCTTCTATTCAATGGTTGAGTCCATCAGAAGATTCTAGACTGTACGGCTCCGTAGTATGTACATTTGACTAGCCACCTGCTGTGAGGAAGAATGGCTATTCCTTCACTAGTTGACAAAGCTTAATTACATTATAGCTTAGGGCTGCAAGTATTGGGGGAAGGAGACATTGTTAAGGCCCCGTCTCACATAGCGAGATCGCTGCTGAGTCACTAGTTTTGTGACGCAACAGCGACCTCAGTAGCGATCTCGCTATGTGTGACACGTACCAGCGATCAGGCCCCTGCTGCGAGATCGCCGGTCGTGTCGGAATGGCCTGGACCTTTTTTTGGTCGTTGAGGTCCCGCTGACATCGGTGTGTGTGACACCGATCCAGCGATGTCTTCACTGGTAACCAGGGTAAACATCGGGTTACTAAGCGCAGGGCCGCGCTTAGTAACCCGATGTTTACCCTGGTTACCAAAAAAAACAAACAGTACATACTCGCCTTTCGGTGTCCGTCAGGTCCCTTGCCGTCTGCTTCCTGCTCTGACTGAGATCCGGCCGTACAGTGAGAGCGCAGCACAGCAGTGACGTCACCGCTGCGCTCTGCTCTCACTGTACGGCGGCTCACTCAGAGCAGGAAGCAGACGGCAAGGGACCTGACGGACACCGAAAGGCGAGTATGTACTGTTTGTTTTTTTTGGTAACCAGGGTAAACATCGGGTTACTAAGCGCGGCCCTGCGCTTAGTAACCCGATGTTTACCCTGGTTACCCGGGTGCTGCAGGGGGACTTCGGCATCGTTGAAGACAGTTTCAACGATGCCGAAGAGGTTCCCCTGATCGTTGGTCGCTGGAGAGAGCTGTCTGTGTGACAGCTCCCCAGCGACCACACAACGACTTACCAACGATCACGGCCAGGTTGTATCGCTGGTCGTGATCGTTGGTAAATCGCTATGTGAGACGGGGGCCTTTACAGGTAAACTCCTAGCACAAGAAAATACATATATTACAGCTAATAGAAACCAGAGAACAGTTACATACATCAAATGGCATATTATTCAAATACAGGACAGGGCAAAAGTACAGATCATGACAGGGGGGAGCAGAGGGGCCTTGCTCATGGGTGGGGAAGCAAAGGGATCTTGTACATGGGAAGGAAGCAGAGGGGTCTTGTACATGGGAGGGAAGCAGAGGGGTCTTGTACATGGGAGGGGGAGCAGAGGGGTTTTGTACATGGGAGGGGGAGCAGAGAGGTCTTGTACATGGGAAGCAGAGGGGTCTTGTAAATGCAAGGGGGAGCAGAGGGGTTTTGTACATGGGAGGGGGAGCAGAGAGGTCTTGTACATGGGAAGCAGAGGGGTCTTGTACATAGGAGGGGGAACAGACGGGTTTTGTACGTGGGAAGGAAGCAGAGGGGTCTTGTACATGGGAGGGGAGCAGAGTGGTGTTGTACGTGGGAGGGAAGCAGAGGGGTCTTGCACATCGGAGGTAGGAGCAGAGGGGTCTTGCACATGGGAGGGGTGAGCAGAGGGGTCTTGCACATGGAAGGGGTGAGCAGAGGGGTCTTGCACATGGAAGGGGTGAGCAGAGGGGTCTTGCACATGGAAGGGGGAGCAGAGGGGTTTTGCACATGGAAGGGGGAGCAGAGGGGTCTTGCACATGGGAGGGGGGAGCAGAGGGGTCTTGCACATGGGAGGGGGGAGCAGAGGGGTCTTGCACATGGGAGGGGGGAGCAGAGGGGTCTTGCACATGGAAGGGGGGAGCAGAGGGGTCTTGCACATGGAAGGGGGAGCAGAGGGGTTTTGCACATGGGAGGGGGAGCAGAGGGGTCTTGCACATGGGAGGGGGGAGCAGAGGGGTCTTGCACATGGGAGGGGGAGCAGAGGGGTCTTGTACATGGGAGGGGGGGAGCAGAGGGGTCTTGTACATGGGAGGGGGGGAGCAGAGGGGTCTTGTACGTGGAGAGGGAGCAAGCACGGATAATACACAAACATATTCTTGCTAGGGAGCAGCCTCTTCCCGAGAATATAAGCACAGCTCCGCTAAGCCCCGACCAGTATGGCTGCAGTGTACACTGCACGGACTCGGAGTAGAAAGGCTCAAGGACTTTATTTAGGAGCACAAAGACGAATCTCTGTTAGGAAACGCCACGCAAAATCACACAACTGACTAACACTCGCAATGTGCAGCAACTGACTCACCAGGAAGTAATCCTCATGCAGCTCACTGCCAGCCCCAGGACAGCCTGGAGTGCGACTCCTCCCGCACACGTGACTTGTCACATGACGTTGACCTTGTCCCAGGTCCTTTAGCTCTCTAGGAGCTGGAGAGCCTACATTACTTCCGGGTGAGATGGTTGGTGAGCAGTGGTGCTTGCAGTCTGCTGATGACATTACTTCTTGTCTTTGCCCACATTGTCCCCTGTGTCCTGGAGCTGCTATAGGGGCCGACACCTCCTGCTGCTGCAGGGCAGGACTGTGTGTGCTTCTTTGGTTTATGTCTAGGGGGCTCCTATTAGTTCAGGGCATTGAGAGTGGAGGAGTAGGACAGCCTGAGTGCCCGGGCTCCTACATGCAGGGGAGACGTTCTGAGTGGGTGATGTGCTTTGCGAGTGGGACCAGCATAGTAGATGGCATCCACACTGCAGAAATACGTGTGCAGACAACTTGGCACCGTGTGGATTTTTTATATACAGCCTGTCACTTTTTTCCTGTAGATTTCAGCTTTGATTTCACCTCTTGCAAAGAATAGGATGAAACCTGCACCAAATCCACAGCAAAATTTGCCTTTAATACTAGTGGAATGTTCTGAATATTTCTAATAGAATCTGCAATAAATTCTGTGCTTCACGTGTGGACGTAGCGTAACAGGGAATCTCAACCTCTTGCAATAATTTTTACTAGGTTAACACCGGATATGTTTCTAATCTTTTTTTTAATCCTGCGGTTGTATTTTTTTTGTACATGATTATGGGGTGGGGATCTTTCCTGGGCTTCTGTTGACTACATTTAGAGATCTGCAGTCTAGATTGCAGGTTGTGACTTCTATAGGAGAGGACAAGCTGCGATCATCACCTACTGTGAATGTGGTATCCAACGTTATTCATCTAGAGGTCATCTGTCATGCTAGTAATGATAATGAGACTACTGAAAGTTGATTGGCACAGAACGGGAAGCAGCTGACAAATATTAATCTTAGTAACTAGAGTTAAAAATGACAAGATTTTTATTTTAAAATTATAAAAAAAATAAAAATCACCAAAAAGTATTTAAAAAATATGTTTAACATAGAAACTTGATTTAAATAACAGTTAATTTTTGATGACATTCCTTTTCAAAGAGGTTTTATAATACTTTTAATAGTAATGGCCTATCCAACATCTTCAGATTGGTAGGGGTCTGATCCCACTGATCTTTGTATTGAAGGGGTTACAGCTTTTCGGTGAGACAGCGACCCCTTTATTGTTTAACAGGACCTATGCATTTTATAATGGCTGTGCCTGGTTCACTTGATTTGACAGTAAGCTGCAAAAAGCACTCAAACCCCGTACAAGTGCTCGGAGCATCATGGCGTGGCCACCATACATTTGTTTGAACAGGCGTTCTGTGCTGACAGTCCCTTTAAACACCTAGAGGAAAAAGACCTGTGAGACTACTAAGTCTCCTGCGTATGTGTACAACAGTTTTTCAAAAGAGGAAAAAAAAATAGATGTTCACTTGGAGTCCTACTGTCTTCTACGTGCTTCCAACTGATTTGCATTAGTTTTGCAGCATACTGCTATATAAGAATAACTGAAAGTCAGTCTCTTTATCATGTTGTTACAAAATAAAACCTATAGGCAGAGTGCTGTCCATTTTTTTCTTAAAGGGTTGTTCCCACACTTAAAGGGTGTATGTACAGGATCTGCTATTTTTGTATGATAAATGAGGGTCATCTTAAAGTAACAGTAGTGAGACGAAGGCCACACCCATGTTGAAAATGAACACACAGGTGGCTGCACATGTATATATAAATCAGTGCTCTTACCCATCAGCGTTAATAAAATTGGTCCAATGTTGTTCCTGAAAAGTCGGCCATATGTCATGCGAGTATAATGTGATTTTTCTCACCTAGCATCTGTTTGACATCTGTGTGGCTTGCGTATGCAATGCGATTTTAACATTAGATTTTACATAGAGTAATTGTCATTGAAAGAAAGTTTTCGAACAGAATATTCTTCAATACATAGGTAAATAGGTAGAAATATGTGAGATATATAACTTGCTTTGCGTGTATAGCTTACTGTAAATGTATTAAATTAAAAAAAGGTATGGGGTCTGCCGAAATTTAAATAATCAGCAGATGGAAATCTAACAGCTGGGGGCTGAGGTTTATAGCCTGGGAATGGGTAATAAACATGGAGCTTCCCAGGGTATTAATATCAGCTCACTGCTGTATACTTAGCGTTCACTGGTTATTAAACTGTGGTACCCCCCAAAATTGATATGGGGGGGCCCCTTATAATTAATAACCAGCAAAGGCTAGGCAGACAGTTGTGGGCTGATGTTAATCATGCCATCTTTCAGCATGACATCTAGATGTAGCAGAGCTAGACTCATCAAGGGACAAATGGATTATCTTCTCGTTGAACAGGTGAGGAATATGGTGGTTTATTATCTCTTGTCTTTTACAGGGGATGTGGGCTTTAGTGGATTAGGTGTAAAGGGAAGCATAACTTTGTTTTTTTTTAATTTCAAATAAAGATGTCCGTGTCTTTATTTAAATTAAAGGACTCTATTCAGGTTGTGTTTGGGTTTTTTCCTTTTGACTTCAAGGTTAGTAATGGGTGTGTCTTATAGATGCCTCTCCATACTAACCCTTGGGCTTGATGTCAGCTGCCAATACAAAGCTGACCTCAACCCCAATACCATTACCCCACTTGCAACCACACCAGGGCAAGTGGGAAGAGCGGAGGCTCAGCACCAGAATTGGTGCATCTTATGGATGTGCCAGTTCTGGGGCAGCTGAAAGCTGATGTTTTTAATCTGAGAAGGGGGCCAATATCCATGGCCCCTTCCTAGCCTATTAATATCAGCCTGCAGCTGTCTATATAGCCTTTGCTGGTTATTAGTTATAGGGGGCGCCATTTTAATAACCAGGTAAGGCTAAGTATTCAGGTGTTAGCTGATATTAATAGCCTGGGAAGCGCCATGCTTACTACCCCCATCCCAGTCTATACACATCTGCCCCTAGCTGTCGGCTTTTCCTGTGTTGGTTATTACAATTTCGTGGGTCCCCACGCCATTTTTTTCTTTAAGTTACTTAGTTATTAGCTAAGCACATTAAACTACACACGGACTGCACTAATTATATAGGTCACTGACAACTTTCAATGTTATTATTATTTATTTATATAGCACCATTAATTCCATGGTGCTGTACATGAGACGGAGTTACATCAAAATACAAATATCACTTACAGTAAACAAAACTAACAATGACAGACTGATACAGAGGGGCGAGGACCCTGCCCTTGCGGGCTTACATTCTACAGGATTATGGGGAAGGAGACAGTAGGTCAAGGGTTGCAGTAGCTCCGATGGTGTTGAGGTGGCCTTGTGGTCATTACAGGCTGTAAGCTTCTTTGAAGAGGTGGGTTTTCAGGTTTCTTTTGAAGGATCCAAAAGTAGTGGATAACCGGATGTGTTGGGGTTCAGAATTCCAGAGGATGGGGGATATTCGGGAGAAGTCTTGGAGGCGATTGGGTGAGGAGCGAATAAGCATTGAGGAGAGAAGGAGGTCTTGGGAGGACCGGAGATTACGTGAGGGAAGATACTGAGAGATTAGTGTGGAAATATATGGAGGAGAAAGATTATGGATGGCTTTGTAGGTCAGTGTTAGTAATTTAAACTGGATACGCTGGGAAATTGGGAGCCAGTGAAGGGATTTGCAAAGGGGGGAAACAGGAGTGTAGCGAGGAGAGAGATTAATTAGTCGGGCAGCAGAGTTAAGGATGGACTGGAGGGGTGCGAGAGTGTTAGAAGGTAGGCCATAGAGGAGTATGTTGAAGTAGTCGAGGCGGGAGATGATTAGGGCATGCACAAGCATTTTGGTAGAGTGAGGGTTGAGGAAAGGATGGATTCTGGAAATATTTTTGAGCTGGAGGCGACAGGAGGTGGCGAGAGCTTGGATGTGCAGTTTGAAGGACAGGGCAATGTATTTTGTTCTATATATATCTATTCTATCTCTTCTATTCTGACAGGTCACACAGTGAATTTACTGTAATTGGCTGATGAAATGTTGGGTTTTCTAGGACATTGGTTACTAAAAATCAGACGGCACTTGCATTGTCCCTGTGCTGTGCGTTTTTTTTTCTTGCGCCCATTGACTTGCATTGGCGAGCCTTGTCCGATATACGCAGCAAATCGCAGGATATTGTGATTTTTTTTTTTTCTTCTAAGTCCAATCTGAGCTGAGAATAAAATCGGGACTCAGATTAACATTGGTCAAAATACAATCCAATTTTTTTTTAAATTATATTGCACTCGTCCGTTTTTCACGCAAATGAGTATGAGCCCTTAAGGAAAAAAATGAGCACTAAAGATACGTTTTGTCCTCCAGAGATGGGAAGAAACTGGCATCTATCAGTTATTTATGCTCATATGTGTTGGGTGTAATCTTTATGGATCAGTCATTTATAGCATATTGTGTAGATATGTCTTAAATGTCACAGTTGGGAAAGCCCCTTTAAAAAATGCATTCTTTTTACCAGAGATTTTGGTTCATTTTAATTTCTGTTGCAGTCTCTTTAAGAACGTCTTCTATGAAACAATGGTTCTTTCTATGACTGAACCCTGTGGGATGTACCAAGGCAGAAAGGACGTGGCACAGAAGATCCTAACCCTCACCCTAGAGATCATCTACCTGCTGACTGGAGAGGTGAGGGGATCTGTAAATTATGTCATGTGACATCACTTTTAATAAAACCGAGACATAACAAAAATGTATTTTCAAAATCCGTATAGCAGGTCTGGAAGAAGCCTCCTCTCCAAAAGTGTAAAATAAGTCCAGACAAACAGGCCGCTGAAAGCTGCCACTGACAGCATCAAGCTCCATCTCTCCAGGCAGAATCGGTCACATGACCAACCTTGCCCAGTAGAGAAACCTAACAGTGATATTTGACACTGCCCTGTGTGCCTCTACTAACAATGATGGTGGCCTACTTGTTGGCACCTTAGGGCCCCTTTCCACTTGCGAGGAAAACGGACGAGTGCAATCCGATAAAAAATCGGATTGCACTCGGACCAATGTTCTTCAATAGGTGTCTTTTCATTTGCGATTTTTTTTCTCAGCCGAAATCGGACTGAGAAAAATCTGGGTCGGCTGAGAAAAAAATCGCAGCATGCTGCGTATTGCTGCGATTCTCGGACGAGACTCGCCAATGCAAGTCAATGGGTGCGAGAAAAAAATCGCACAGCACTCGCACCATGCGAGTCCTGTCCGATTTTTACGCACCGGTGTCCTTTGAAAAGCCGGTAATTCAGCGCGGTGTACAGTAAAATCACACTGACAGGTTAGAATAGAGTAGATATATACACATAGAATAGGTATATATACATATATATATATGTCAGTGAGACACCTATATATGTATATATTTAATGCAGCGCTAGATAGCATAAAAGCCGCTAATTCAATTGCCGGCTTTTCATTTCTCCTTCCCAAACCCAACAGGATATGAGACATGGTTTACATACAGTAAACCATCTCATATCCCATTTTTTTTGCATATTCCACACTACTAATGTTAGTAGCGTGTATGTGCAAAATTTGGCCGCTGTAGCTGCTAAAATAAAGGGTTAAATCGCGGAAAAAATTGGCATGGGCTCCCGCGCAATTTTCTCCGCCAGAGTGGTAAAGCCAGTGACTGAGGGCAGATATTAATAGCCTAGGGAGGGTCCATGGTTATTGGCCCCCCTGGCTACAAACATCTGCCCCCAGCCACCCCAGAAGAGGCACATCTGTAAGATGCGCCTATTCTGGCACTTGGCCACTCTCTTCCCACTCCCGTGTAGCGGTGGGATATGGGGTAATGAAGGGTTAATGTCACCTTGCTATTGTAAGGTGACATTAAGCCAGATTAATAATGGAGAGTAGGGTTGAGCGACTTTCATTTTTTTAAGATCGAGTCGGGTTTGGTGAAACCCGACTTTGTCGAGTCGAGTGCAGTCGGCCGATTATCACTAAAAGTCGGGAATCGACGGAAACACGAAACCCAATGCAAGTCAATGGGGAAGCATAGTCGGCAGTGAGTGGAGGCCAGGAAAACACCTACAGTGCCCATTTTAATGCCAAAAACATCCATTCTTGTTTCTGAAGCTTGTCAATCTTAATTAACTTTATAATAATAGTTGGGCATAGGAAATTGGGGGTCATTTGGCAAAAGTTGTGGGGGGAGTAGGGCTGGCTCAAGTTTTTCGTGGGCCCAGGAAACGCGGACTACGTCACGGCGGTGGAGCAGGGAGAGGTAAGTATTTCAACGTTGCAAGTGCTGTGATCCTGAGCAAGCAGGGGGGGCCCACTCGTTCGCATTGGCACTGGCACAGGGCCCCTCAAAGTACGGCGGTGTGTTTGCATGGCGGGGGCGCCTCCCACCAGCAGCGACACTTTTGCGTACTCTGAGGGGCCCTGTGCCAGTGACGTCGCCAACGAGTATGCCCCCCCACCTGATGAAGGAACCTGCACTTTCATCTGCACCTTCCTCTTTGTCCCTGTGTAAGGTGGTATAACATGCGGGAAGGGGAACCTTACTTTCAGCAGGGTCAGATTCTGGCTGTGTAGAGTGCAAGGGGAATGTAGTGGTCTAGGTCAATGTACCAGCAGACTCATCTAGCAGTGGCTGGGCAATGGGCAGGATGAGGAGGAAACAGATATAGGGCCAAAGAATAAAGTAGGCTAAATGCAGTTCAAAATTGGTAACAGGACTAAACAGGCGGCATTGCTTTGTTCAGTGGAGTAGCAAACCCAAGAGCAGCAGACACTGTTTCAAGGGCCCAACCACACTAGTAGGCCAAATGCAGTTTAATATCTGATAGTATAGGCCGAAAGCCAGAAGGTAGAAGCTCAGCTTTATTCAGTTGAGGACAACACCAGGCAGGGGCAGACACCGTTAGTAGGCCGGAAACACCAATTTTTTAAAAAACAGCAGTTAATCAGAGCCAGAAGGTAGAAGCTCAGCTTTATTCAGTTGAGGGCAACACCAGGCAGGGGCAGACACCGTTAGTAGGCCTTAAACACCAATTTTTTAAAAAACAGCAGTTAATCAGAGCCAGAAGGTAGAAGCTCAGCTTTATTCAGTTGAGGACAACACCAGGCAGGGGCAGACACCGTTAGTAGGCCCATAACCAACAATCTTTTAAAAAACAGCACTTAATGAGAGCCAGAAGGTAGAAGCTCAGCTTTATTCAGTTGAGGACAACACCAGGCAGGGGCAGACACCGTTAGTAGGCCGGAACCACCAATTTTTTAAAAAACAGCAGTTAATCAGAGCCAGAAGGTAGAAGCTCAGCTTTATTCAGTTGAGGACAACACCAGGCAGGGGCAGACACCGTTAGTAGGCCGGAACCACCAATTTTTTAAAAAACAGCAGTTAATCAGAGCCAGAAGGTAGAAGCTCAGCTTTATTCAGTTGAGGACAACACCAGGCAGGGGCAGACACCGTTAGTAGGCCGGAACCACCAATTTTTTAAAAAACAGCAGTTAATCAGAGCCAGAAGGTAGAAGCTCAGCTTTATTCAGTTGAGGACAACACCAGGCAGGGGCAGACACCGTTAGTAGGCCGGAACCACCAATTTTTTAAAAAACAGCAGTTAATCAGAGCCAGAAGGTAGAAGCTCAGCTTTATTCAGTTGAGGACAACACCAGGCAGGGGCAGACACCGTTAGTAGGCCGGAACCACCAATTTTTTAAAAAACAGCAGTTAATCAGAGCCAGAAGGTAGAAGGTCAGCTTTATTCAGTTGAGGACAACACCAGGCAGGGGCAGACACCGTTAGTAGGCCGGAACCACCAATTTTTTAAAAAACAGCAGTTAATCAGAGCCAGAAGGTAGAAGCTCAGCTTTATTCAGTTGAGGACAACACCAGGCAGGGGCAGACACCGTTAGTAGGCCGGAAACACCAATTTTTTAAAAAACAGCAGTTAATCAGAGCCAGAAGGTAGAAGCTCAGCTTTATTCAGTTGAGGACAACACCAGGCAGGGGCAGACACCGTTAGTAGGCCCATAACCAACAATCTTTTAAAAAACAGCACTTAATGAGAGCCAGAAGGTAGAAGCTCAGCTTTATTCAGTTGAGGACAAACACCAGGGAGCAGTAAACAGAGGTATTAGGCCCCATCCAGCAATTAAAAAAAAAAAAAATAATAATTAATCAGAGCCAGAAGGTAGAAGCTCAGCTTTATTCAGTTGAGGACAACACCAGGCAGGGGCAGACACCGTTAGAAGGCCGGAACCACCAATTTTTGAAAAAACAGCAGTTAATCAGAGCCAGAAGGTAGAAGCTCAGCTTTATTCAGTTGAGGACAACACCAGGCAGGGGCAGACACCGTTAGTAGGCCGGAACCACCAATTTTTTAAAAAACAGCAGTTAATCAGAGCCAGAAGGTAGAAGCTCAGCTTTATTCAGTTGAGGACAACACCAGGCAGGGGCAGACACCGTTAGTAGGCCGGAAACACCAATTTTTTAAAAAACAGCAGTTAATCAGAGCCAGAAGGTAGAAGCTCAGCTTTATTCAGTTGAGGACAACACCAGGCAGGGGCAGACACCGTTAGTAGGCCGGAAACACCAATTTTTTAAAAAACAGCAGTTAATCAGAGCCAGAAGGTAGAAGCTCAGCTTTATTCAGTTGAGGACAACACCAGGCAGGGGCAGACACCGTTAGTAGGCCGGAAACACCAATTTTGTAAAAAACAGCAGTTAATCAGAGCCAGAAGGTGGAAGCTCAGCTTTATTCAGTTGAGGACAACTTGAATTAGGGACTGCAGACAGACTTACCAGGCTGTCCCCTGTGTGGACCATGCATCCAATACATTAACCCATTGCGCCACAAAGGACACGTAACCTTCCGTGGCCATGCCTACCGCTCCATGTGTCTGTTGTCAGGTGTACCTTTGGACTCACAGATTGACAGAATGAAAGGACAATGTGGTCTTTAACATGCTGGTGGAGGGGTGGGATGGCTTTTCTCACAAAAGAATTGTCAACTGGGTAGCTCATAGCGTGGTACAGCGTAGTCCATCATGGCTTTATTAATATTAAATAAAATAAAAAAATAGGCTCTATGCACTGTAAAATAGGTTCCAGGGGTACACGGGCAGCAGTGGTCTGGTCAGTGGAGGCCTAGTGGAAGGAGGGACCGCAGACAGGCTTCGAAGGCCTAACATAATAAAATGGGCTGGCTGTAGGCACTGTAACATAGGTTTTTTTTATAACAAAAACCGACACTGTGGATGTAATTTTTAGTAATAAATTCCCTTCTTACGGATGTGCCCATCGCACTCCAATGGGGAAAACAAGGGGCAAAACTCCCTAATAACTATAAACCTATAAGCTCAAAAGAGCATAATGCCCCATCTCACAGAATGGATGACAATACAATGTAAATAGAGTTAGTAAACTTTATTAGCAAAATACAAACACATAAAATAGTAGGTAATGAGGATAAGGTGCATGACTAAGAGGCAACACAGGCATAGATATGCACACAATAAAAAGAGCGTAAGGGTGCACTTGCAGGACCATATGTAACCTGCAATGAGTCACTAACATGGCACGGTAACCTATGTATATTTACACAGATAGTAAAAATAGGGAGGGGAGACAGTGGTATAAAACCAGGTGGTCAGTAACCTTTTCTATAAGAATACCCCTGTCTACACTAACTCCCACCCATATTGCAACCTGCCCGAAAACAGTAATGTGGCTAAGCCGTGGACTCAGTAATGTGCTTACCCATGTGTGCGATCTATGCCAGGTGTCCTCACAGATAGCCCCGACGCGCGTTTCGCGTTTTAGAGCTTCCTCGGGGGGCTGTGTGGATCGTAGTGCCTGATCAGTTTTATATCGTTACTGCAGCTGTTTTCTAATTGCCGCATGAAAGTATTGCGGCGCATGTGGGCGGATGCATCCGCCGGCACAGCGCTCCTTCCGGCTATCCCAGCGACGCCCAGAGAGGAGGAATACCTCCATGACGTCATTAAATCTGAGCGTCACTGTAACATAGGTTCCAGGGGTACACGGGCAGCAGTGGTCAGGTGAGTGGAGGCCTAGTGGAAGGAGGGACCGCAGACAGGCTTCGAAGGCCTAACATAATAAAATGGGCTGGCTGTAGGCACTGTAACATAGGTTCCAGGGGTACACGGGCAGCAGTGGTCTGGTCAGTGGAGGCCTAGTGGAAGGAGGGACCGCAGACAGGCTTCGAAGGCCTAACATAATAAAATGGGCTGGCTGTAGGCACTGTAAAATAGGTTCCAGGGGTACACGGGCAGCAGTGGTCAGGTGAGTGGAGGCCTAGTGGAAGGAGGGACCGCAGACAGGCTTCGAAGGCCTAACATAATAAAATGGGCTGGCTGTAGGCACTGTAACATAGGTTCCAGGGGTACACGGGCCGCAGTGGTCTGGTCAGTGGAGGCCTAGTGGAAGGAGGGACCGCAGACAGGCTTCGAAGGCCTAACATAATAAAATGGGCTGGCTGTAGGCACTGTAAAATAGGTTCCAGGGGTACACGGGCAGCAGTGGTCTGGTCAGTGGAGGCCTAGTGGAAGGAGGGACCGCAGACAGGCTTCGAAGGCCTAACATAATAAAATGGGCTGGCTGTAGGCACTTTAAATAGGTTCCAGGGGTACACGGGCAGCAGTGGTCAGGTGAGTGGAGGCCTAGTGGAAGGAGGGACCGCAGACAGGCTTCGAAGGCCTAACATAATAAAATGGGCTGGCTGTAGGCACTGTAACATAGGTTCCAGGGGTACACGGGCAGCAGTGGTCAGGTGAGTGGAGGCCTAGTGGAAGGAGGGACCGCAGACAGGCTTCGAAGGCCTAACATAATAAAATGGGCTGGCTGTAGGCACTGTAACATAGGTTCCAGGGGTACACGGGCAGCAGTGGTCAGGTGAGTGGAGGCCTAGTGGAAGGAGGGACCGCAGACAGGCTTCGAAGGCCTAACATAATAAAATGGGCTGGCTGTAGGCACTGTAACATAGGTTCCAGGGGTACACGGGCAGCAGTGGTCTGGTCAACGGAGGCCGATTGTAATGAGTGTCTGCCAGTTAGTAGTCCAAAACAACAAATAAATGTGAATGTCTCGCATTAAAACAAAACAAAAAAACACTAAAGGGTGCAATCATTAGGTTCAGGGGTGGGATCCTCTGCGTTGTTTCAGACCTACTAATTTAGCGCAAAGTATTTACTGTGGTAAATAGAGGACACTGCCCCTGACTATGTTAAGTACCATCATACATGTCAACACAATGGTATTGTCAGTGGCAGGTATGGAAGGATGTCAGCGCATAGACTAAACATTGGTGGAAGTGTGAGAGATAACTGTGGAAGTGGTAGAGCAATCTTTGACCTGGGGGTGGGTGAACTCTCTTGTGGCCGGCGGTACAGGCCCAGGGCCCCTCATGTTACAACAGTGTGTCTGACGTTGGGTGCGCACCACCACTGCCAGAGACACTTTATTGTACTATGAGGGACCCAGCAATGCCGTCGACCAAAAGCGAGCACACCCACCTCTTCAGACAAACAGCAGTCTCACGGGTGCTTGCGCCAAGTCGCAATACCACGGCCCCGTGTGGGGAGTTTGACCATTTAGGGAGGTGTAAACATGTCGTATGCTGGACAATCAGCTGCAGCAAATTAGACATCAGAAAAGTAATTCACAGTAGTCCACAGGCAAGAGCTTTTCATAGGAAAGCTAGGTGTCTGCCGGGCAAGGTGGGGCAAAAGATTTCGAAATCCAGTTGTGGTTCATTTTAATGAATGTTAGATCATCAACATTTTGGGTAGCCAGACGAGTCCTTTTTTCGGTTAATATTGAACCTGCAGCACTGAATACTCTTTCTGATAGGACACTTGCTGCCGGGCAAGCAAGCTCCTGCAATGCATATTCTGCCAATTCTGGACAGGTGTCTAATTTTGATGCCCAGTAATCAAATGGGAATGACGGTTGAGGGAGAACATCGATAAGGGATGAAAAATAGTTAGTAACCATACTGGACAAATGTTGTCTCCTGTCACTTTCAATTGATGCAGCAGTACCTGTCCTGTCTGCGGTCATAGCAAAATCACTCCACAACCTGGTCAGAAAACCCCTCTGTCCAACGCCACTTCTGATGTGTGCACCCCTAACACTCCTAGTCTGCTGCCCCCTGGAGCTCGTGTGAGAACGATCACGTGCGCTGTGTGCTGGGAATGCCTGAAGCAAACGGTCAACAAGAGTTGATTGTTTGGTTGCTAATATTAGTTCCAAGTTCTCATGTGGCATAATATTTTGCACAATGCAACGCCTTTATAGCTTGGATCAAGGAGGCAGGCCAACCAGTAATCGTCATCGTTCATCATTTTCGTAATGCGTGTGTCCCTTTTTAGGATACGTAAGGCATAATCCGCCATGTGGGCCAAAGTTCCAGTTGTCAAATCTCCGGTTGTGATTGGTTGAGGGGCAGTTTCAGGCAAATCTACGTCACTTTGTGTCCCTCAAAAAACCAGAACCCGGCCTTGCCACGCAACCAATTTGCAGTGCCCCCGGGAAAGCTTCCGCATTAAAAATATACTCATCCCCATCATCCTCCTCATCCTCCACCTCCTCTTCGCCCGCTACCTCGTCCTGTACACTGCCCTGACCAGACAATGGCTGACTGTCATCAAGGCTTTCCTCTTCCTCTGGTGCAGACGCCTGATCCTTTATGTGCGTCAAACTTTGCATCAGCAGACACATTAGGGGGATGCTCATGCTTATTATGGCGTTGTCTGCACTAACCAGCCGTGTGCATTCCTCAAAACACTGAAGGACTTGACACATGTCTTGTATCTTCGACCACTGCACACCTGACAACTCCATGTCTGCCATCCTACTGCCTGCCCGTGTATGTGTATCCTCCCACAAAAACATAACAGCCCGCCTCTGTTGGCACAGTCTCTGAAGCATGTGCAGTGTTGAGTTCCACCTTGTTGCAACGTCTATGATTAGGCGATGCTGGGGAAGGTTCAAAGACCGCTGATAGGTCTGCATACGGCTGGAGTGTACAGGCGAACGTCGGATATGTGAGCAAAGTCCACGCACTTTGAGGAGCAGGTCGGAGAACCCAGGATAAGTTTTCAATAAGCACTGCACCACCAGGTTTAAGGTGTGAGCCAGGCAAGGAATGTGTTTCAGTTGGGAAAGGGAGATGGCAGCCATGAAATTCCTTCCGTTATCACTCACTACCTTGCCTGCCTCAAGATCTACTGTGCCCAGCCACGACTGCGTTTCTTGTTGCAAGAACTCGGACAGAACTTCCGCGGTGTGTCTGTTGTCGCCCAAACACTTCATAGCCAATACAGCCTGCTGACGCTTGCCAGTAGCTGGCCCATAATGGGACAACTGGTGTGCAACAGTGTCATCTGCCGATGGAGTGGTTGGCCGACTGCGGTCTGTGGAAGAGCTGTAGCTTCTGCAGGAGGACGAGGAGGAGGAGGAGGAGGGGGTGCGAACGCCTACAGCCAACTGTTTCCTAGACCGTGGGCTAGGCACAACTGTCCCGAAATTGATGTCCCCTGTAGACCCTGCATCCACCACATTCACCCAGTGTGCCGTGATGGACACATAACGTCCCTGGCCATGCCTACTGGTCCATGCATCTGTAGTCAGGTGCACCTTTGTACTCACAGATTGCCTGAGTGCATGGACGATGCGCTGTTTAACATGCTGGTGCAGGGCTGGGATGGCTTTTCTGGAAAAAAAGTGTCGACTGGGTAGCTCGTATCGTGGTTCCGCGTACTCCATCAGGGCTTTGAAAGCTTCGCTTTCAACTAACCGGTAGGGCATCATCTCTAACGAGATTAGTCTAGCTATGTGGGCGTTAAAACCCTGTGTACGCAGATGCGAGGATAAGTACTTTCTTTTTCTAACCAGAGTCTCATGTAGTGTGAGCTGGACTGGAGAGCTGGAGATCGTGGAACTTTCGGGTGTGCCGGTGGACATGGCAGACTGAGAGACGGTTGGAGACGGTATTGTTTCCGCCGGTGCCCTAGATGCAATATTTCCTCCTACAAAACTGGTGATTCCCTGACCCTGACTGCTTTTGGCTGGCAAAGAAACCTGCACAGATACTGCCGGTGGTGCGGAAAATGGTGGCCTTACAGTGCCGGAAGGGATGTTGCGTTGCTGACTAGCTTCATTGGCCGAGGGTGCTACAACCTTAAGGGACTTAAGGCTTGAAAATGCATGGTGGTTAAGTGTCTATGCATGCAACTAGTATTGAGACTTTTCAGATTCTGACCTCTGCTTAAGCTAGTTGAACATTTTTGACAGATGACTTTGCGCTGATCAATTGGATGTTGTTTAAAAAAATGCCAGACTGCACTCTTCCTAGCATCGGATCCCTTTTCAGGGATTGCAGACTGAGCTTTAACCGGATGGCCACGCTGTCCTCCAACAGGTTTTGGCTTTGACACGCGTTTTGGGCCAGATACGGGCCCGGCAGATGGAACCTGTTGCGATGTTGATGCCTGCTGCGGCCCCTCCTCCACCTCCGCTTCTGAACTACTGCCGCCTGCACCCTGTTCCCCCAATGGATGCCAATCGGGGTCAACAACTGGGTCATCTATTACCTCCTCTTCGAGCTCGTGTGCAACTTCGTCTGTGTCACTGTGTCGGTCGGTGGTATAGCGTTCGTGGCGGGGCAACATAGTCTCATCAGGGTCTGATTGTGGATCAGTACCCTGAGAGGGCAATGTTGTGGTCTGAGTCAAAGGAGCAGCATAGTACTCTGGCTGTGGCTGTGCATCAGTGCACTCCATGTCAGAATCTACTTGTAATGGGCATGGCCTGTTAAGTGTTTCACTTTCTAAGCCAGGGACGGTATGTGTAAAGAGCTCCATGGAGTAACCCGTTGTGTCGCCTGCTGCATCCTTCTCTCTTGTTGTAGTTTTTGCTGAAGAGGACAAGGAAGCGACTTGTCCCTGACCGTGAACATCCACAAGCGACGCGCTGCTTTTACATTTACCAGTTTCAGAAGAGGAGGCAAAAGAGCTAGAGGCTGAGTCTGCAATGTAAGCCAAAACTTGCTGTTGCTGCTCCGGCTTTAAAAGCGGTTTTCCTACTCCCAGAAAAGAGAGCGTTCGAGGCCTTGTGTAGCCAGATGACGAAACTGGCTCCACAGCTCCAGACTTAGGTGGAATATTTTTATCCCCACGACCACCTGATGCTCCACTACCACTACCATCATTACCAGCTGACAATGAACGCCCACGGCCACGACCTCTTGCACCAGACTTCCTCATTGTTTTAAAAACTTAACCAAAGTAACTTTATTTGTTGCTGTCAAACAACTTACACGGTGAGCTATAACTTCAGTATGATTTCAATATCCCTTAACAGGTTGGTGAGACCACAAGGAAAGTCAGGCACAATGTTACACACTCTGTTTTCTGTGGCACCAAATCACAGAGATGCCACACACGCAGGACTGTCACTCAAGCACAAATGTCAATATTAATCTCCCACCTATTTTTTTATTTTTTTTTCTCTCAGGGAGACTTTAGAGACCAAATAAGATAAAATGATTTTTTCAGGGACAATTTAGAAACCAAATAATAATAATAATAAAAAAAAGGCTTTCTATGGCCCACTGAGTGAGAGATGGCACACACAGGAGTCAGGAGTGGCACACAAGCCCTGAGGCCAATATTTTTCTCCCACTGATTGATGTAGTGATTTTTTTTCAGGTAGATTTTAGAACCCAAATCAAGCAAAAAAATAAATAGGCTTTCTATGGCCCACAATTTGAGAGAGAGAGATGGCACACCCAGGAGTCAAGACTGGCACACAAGCAGAAAGGGCAATATTAATCTCCCACTGTTTTTTTATTTTTTTATTTTTTTTCAGGGAGACTTTAGAAACCAAATAAGATAAAATGATTTTTTCAGGGACAATTTAGAAACCAAATAATAATAATAATAATAATAAAAAAAGGCTTTCTATGGCCCACTGAGTGAGAGATGGCACACACAGGAGTCAGGAGTGGCACACAAGCCCTGACTGAGGCCAATATTTTTCTCCCACTGATTGATGTAGTGATTTTTTTTCAGGTAGATTTTAGAACCCAAATCAAGCAAAAAAATAAATAGGCTTTCTATGGCCCACTGAGTGAGAGATGGCACACACAGGAGTCAGGAGTGGCACACAAGCCCTGACTGAGGCCAATATTTTTCTCCCACTGATTGATGTAGTGATTTTTTTTCAGGTAGATTTTAGAACCCAAATCAAGCAAAAAAATAAATAGGCTTTCTATGGCCCACTGAGTGAGAGATGGCACACACAGGAGTCAGGAGTGGCACACAAGCCCTGACTGAGGCCAATATTTTTCTCCCACTGATTGATGTAGTGATTTTTTTTCAGGTAGATTTTAGAACCCAAATCAAGCAAAAAAATAAATAGGCTTTCTATGGCCCACTGAGTGAGAGATGGCACACACAGGAGTCAGGAGTGGCACACAAGCCCTGACTGAGGCCAATATTTTTCTCCCACTGATTGATGTAGTGATTTTTTTTCAGGTAGATTTTAGAACCAAATCAAGCAAAAAAATAAATAGGCTTTCTATGGCCCACTGAGTGAGAGATGGCACACACAGGAGTCAGGAGTGGCACACAAGCCCTGACTGAGGCCAATATTTTTCTCCCACTGATTGATGTAGTGATTTTTTTTCAGGTAGATTTTAGAACACAAATCAAGCAAAAAAATAAATAGGCTTTCTATGGCCCACTGAGTGAGAGATGGCACACACAGGAGTCAGGAGTGGCACACAAGCCCTGACTGAGGCCAATATTTTTCTCCCACTGATTGATGTAGTGATTTTTTTCAGGTAGATTTTAGAACCCAAATCAAGCAAAAAAATAAATAGGCTTTCTATGGCCCACTGAGTGAGAGATGGCACACACAGGAGTCAGGAGTGGCACACAAGCCCTGACTGAGGCCAATATTTTTCTCCCACTGATTGATGTAGTGATTTTTTTAAAGGTAGATTTTAGAACCCAAATCAAGCAAAAAAATAAATAGGCTTTCTATGGCCCACTGAGTGAGAGATGGCACACACAGGAGTCAGGAGTGGCACACAAGCCCTGACTGAGGCCAATATTTTTCTCCCACTGATTGATGTAGTGATTTTTTTTCAGGTAGATTTTAGAACCCAAATCAAGCAAAAAAATAAATAGGCTTTCTATGGCCCACAATTTGAGAGAGAGAGATGGCACACCCAGGAGTCAAGACTGGCACACAAGCAGAAAGGGCAATATTAATCTCCCACTGTTTTTTTATTTTTTTATTTTTTTTCAGGGAGACTTTAGAAACCAAATAAGATAAAATGATTTTTTCAGGGACAATTTAGAAACCAAATAATAATAATAAAAAAAAGGCTTTCTATGGCCCACTGAGTGAGAGATGGCACACACAGGAGTCAGGAGTGGCACACAAGCCCTGAGGCCAATATTTTTCTCCCACTGATTGATGTAGTGATTTTTTTTCAGGTAGATTTTAGAACCCAAATCAAGCAAAAAAATTAAAAGGCTTTCTATGGCCCACTGAGTGAGAGATGGCACACACAGGAGTCAGGAGTGGCACACAAGCCCTGAGGCCAATATTTTTCTCCCTCTGATTGATGTAGTGATTTTTTTTCAGGTAGATTTTAGAACCCAAATCAAGCAAAAAAATAAATAGGCTTTCTATGGCCCACTGAGTGAGAGATGGCACACACAGGGATGGCACTCTAGCAGAAATGCCAATCTTAATCTCCCACAAAAAAAAAAAAAAAAAACAGGGACTGTCCTACAATTACTATCTCCCTGCAGTAATCTCAGCCAGGTATGGCAGGCAGCAATAAGGAGTGGACTGATGCACAAATTAAATAAAAAGTGTGGACAAACAAAAAAGATAGCTGTGCAGAAAGGAAGGAACAAGAGGATTTGTGCTTTGAAAAAAGCAGTTGGTTTGCACAGTGGCATACACACAGCAATACAGCTATCAGGGAGCCTTCTAGGGCAGCCCAATGAGCTACAGCGCTGAGAGAAAAAAAAAAAATGTAGCTTCCACTGTCCCTGCACACCGAAGGTGGTGTTGGACAGTGGAAATCGCTACAGCACAAGCGGTTTGGTGGTTAATGGACCCTGCCTAACGCTCTCCCTGCTTCTGACGAAGCGGCAGCAACCTCTCCCTAAGCTCAGATCAGCAGCAGTGAGATGGCGGTCGGCGGGAACGCCCCTTTATAGCCCCTGTGACGCCGCAGACAGCAAGCCAATCACTGCAATGCCCTTCTCTAAGATGGTGGGGACCAGGACCTATGTCATCACGCTGCCCACACTCTGCGTTCACCTTCATTGGCTGAGAAATGGCGCTTTTCGCGTCATTGAAACGCGACTTTGGCGCGAAAGTCGCGTACCGCATGGCCGACCCCGCACAGGGGTCGGATCGGGTTTCATGAAACCCGACTTTGCCAAAAGTCGGCGACTTTTGAAAATGAACGACCCGTTTCGCTCAAGCCTAATGGAGAGGCGTCAATTATGACACCTATCCATTATTAATCCAATAGTATGAAATGGTTAAGAAAACACACACACATTATTACAAAGTCCTTTAATGAAATAAAGACACAGGGTGTTGTAATATTTTATTATTCTCTTAATCCAGCTGATGACCCTCGTTCTATAACAAAGTAAAAATAAAAAATAAACAATATCTCATACCTTCCGTCGTTCCGTCAGTCCCACGAAGTAAATCCATCTGAAGGGGTTAAATCATTTTACACCCAGGAGCTTTGCTAATGCAATTGTGCTCCTGTGTGTAAAACCCCGGCGAATGAATGAAATGCAGGGTGACCTGGAGTTACCTTGAGTTGCGGTGATGCACCCTCTGCTGGATGTCCTCATATGAACTCGAGAGTGGGAACTTTTACCAGGCTCCAGTTCATGAGGACATCCAGCAGAGGGCGCCTCACCGCAACTCAAGGTAACTCCAGGTCACCCTGCATTTCATTCATTCGCCGGGGTTTTACACACAGGAGCACAATTGCATTAGCAAAGCTCCTGGGTGTAAAATGATTTAACCCCTTCAGATGGATTTACTTCGTGGGACTGACGGAACGACGGAAGGTATGAGATATTGTTTATTTTTTATTTTTACTTTGTTATAGAACGAGGGTCATCAGCTGGATTAAGAGAATAATAAAATATTACAACACCCTGTGTCTTTATTTCATTAAAGGACTTTGTAATAATGTGTGTGTGTTTTCTTAACCATTTTGTAGTTTTGGATTAATAATGGATAGGTGTCATAATTGACGCCTCTCCATTATTAATCTGTGACATTAACCCTTCATTACCCCATATCCCACCGCTACACGGGAGTGGGAAGAGAGTGGCCAAGTGCCAGAATAGGCGCATCTTCCAGATGTGCCTCTTCTGGGGTGGTTGGGGGCAGATGTTTGTAGCCAGGGGGGGCCAATAACCATGGACCCTCCCTAGGCTATTAATATCTGCCCTCAGTCACTGGCTTTACCACTCTGGCGGAGAAAATTGCGCGTGAGCCCATGCCAATTTTTTCCGCGATTTAACCCTTTATTTTAGCAGCTACAGCGGCCAAATTTTGCACATACACACTACTAACAGTAGTGTGGAATATGCAAAAAAAAAAGTGATATGAGATGGTTTACTGTATGTAAACCATGTCTCATATCATGTCGGGTTTGTGAAGGAGAGAGCAAAAGCCGGCAATTGAATTAGCGGCTTTTATGCTATCTAGCGCTGCATTAAATATAAATATACATATATAGGTGTCTCACTGACATATATATATGTATATATACACATTCTATGTGTATATATCTACTCTATTCTAACCTATCAGTGTGATTTTACTGTACACAGCACTGATTTGCCGGCTTTTCAAAGGACACTGGTGCGTACAAATCGGACAGTTAATACGGATGTCATACGGATGATGCGATTACAAAAAAACGGATGATGCGATTAAAAATCGCATTGCACTCGCATGACACTCGCATGACAATCGCATGCGTTACATCCGTTTTTTCGGTCCAGATTACGGACCGTTTTTTCTCTCGCAAGTGGAAAGGGACCCTTAACACTAAAAACTGATTTAAGTATTGACACATGGTCATAATCTCTCTATTCATCAACCAATCTATTAGGCTGAATTTGTACAAATATCTATTTAGAGGGTTGTTCCCATCTTAAAGGGAAGGTACCGTGTTTGTAGATCATTAATAAATAACTGTAATGTAGCATAACATGCTGCTATAACCAAGTTTTAAATGCATGTGAAACAGATTTCGTGTGTTATATGAGTTTAAAGAAGGCACTCGGGCTGACATCTTGGTTTCACAGCAGTAGCACGAAACTAACAGTGTCATATTTTCGGCACCCCATGGACATAGGAGATAATAGACCGGTGCTGACCCTATCTCTAACATTGCAGCAGCATTAGCAGTGAGCTGGGCACGCCTCTGTGGGCTGCACAATACACTGCTGTAGGTGTGACTGGCCGCCATTTTATTATAGCCCAGTGCTATCTGCCGAGCTCCACTTACTCTCTATTTGCAGGACAGAAGTGCTCACTGGAGCTGGAGGATGGAGAGTGGGGATTGCGGGTGATTTACCTCCCTGCTTCTCTGTACTCCAGGCACTGCACGTCCTGGGCAGACATCCTCTGCTCTCACATGGTGCCTTCCCTGTGTGCTTCTCCTGCTCTGTCTCCGCCTCCTCACACACAGTCCCTGTGATCTCTGGTAAGCTGCACTCACAGCCTGCAGAGAGGGAGCTGACACCTGGAGAGAAAGAGCAGGACAGCTGACAGGACAGGGATTAAGGTGGGGGAAGGGGGGATGGCAAGAATGTTAGTCACAAAACAGGAGAAAAGTAGCGTGCACACAACAGGGATCACATACCCTTCCCCCATATATCTCTTCTGTGATCTCCCATAGGCCAGCACTCTGCTCTCCTGAAATACTCTGTGCTGCAGTCACCATGCTCCTTCCCCCATATATCTTCCCTCTGTGACCCTGGAGGTAACTGTCTCTCCCAATTGGGTGCTGTCTCTCTCCCCATGTGTGCTCTCCATCCCCCTGTGCCTGTTCGCTCTCTCTCCTATGCACTCCTCTCTCCCTGCATGTCTTTCCCCATTGCACACACAGCTCAGTGCTTGCGATAACAGGAGCTGCGGGGGTCATGCTGTCGCATGTCAGCGTGACCCCCACAGCTGTGACTGTCACCTGCGGTAACGCTACCGCCGGTACTGTCGGTCACAGCGCTGCGGGATCATGCTGGCAGATGTCAGTGTGATTCCGCAGCTGACTGTGATCTGCAGCGGTGACTTGCGGTAAAAAAGCAGGCGCGGACCGATGAGACTACTGCTCCCATTGGGCTATGTCTGATGGGAGAGTAGTATCATCTGCCGCTACCTGTGCTCACAGTTAAAAAAAAAAAAAAAAAGTTACATTACATACACATTTACATAAAAATAAAAAAAAATTATACTCACGGTGGTGCAGTGATCCACTGCAGGGAGCGATCTCATCCTGTCAGTCTATCGCCGGCTGTCTTTGAGAGCAGTCATATCACTGATGTGACTGCTCTCAAAGTGATCAGGATCGTCGTGGGACATTAGGGATTATCTTCTCGGCGGGCAGGTGAGGAATATTTGTGGTTTATTTTATTTTTGTTGCAGGAGACGAGGACGAGGGATTCGGGGATTATGCGTTCGGTAAGTATAGTTTAATTAAGATTAAGAAAGGACTTTATTCTGGCTGTGTCTTTATTTACAATACAACTATAGGATTAGTAATGGATAGGTGTCTCATATACGCCTCTCGATTACTATGCTGTGGGTTTGATGTCACCTTACAATAGAAAGGTGACATCAACCCCACAAATATGAAACCAACTTGCCACCGCTACAGGGCAAGTGGGAAGAGCCAGGCAAAGTGCCAGAAAAGACGCATCTAATAGATTGGTTGTGCACTACACTGCGGATTTGATGCAATTCCGCGCATCCAAAAACGCTGCGGAAACGCATCAAAATCATCCAAGTGTCTCACCCCTGCTATTCCATGTGTATCTCTCTCCCCATCACGCTCCGTGTCTCACCTGTTATGATCTGGTGACCTTGGAGCCGCATGAAAACTTTCTCTGGAGTCGGTGGAACCTGTACTGACCGCAAATCCTGAACTAACACCGCAACTAGAAGTAGCCGTGGGGTGTGCCTAACAAACCCTAGACACCTCGACACAGCCGGAGGACTAAATACCCCTATAGATGGAAATAGGAATGCTATCTTGCCTCAGAGCAGACCCCCAAAGGATAGGCAGCCCCCCACGAATAATGACTGTGAGTAGGAGAAGAATAGACACACGCAGGTAGAAAACAGGATTTAGCAAAAGAGGCCACTCTAGCTAAATAGGAAAGGTTAGGACAGATTACTAGGCGGTCAGTATTAAAACCCTTCCAAAAATATCCACAACAGATAATACAAAAAGTTCCACAATCTAACTATAGACATGGAATGTATATCTGCCACTCCAGAGAATCCAACAAGACTGAGAAAATACTGACACAATCTAAGCTGGACAAGAAAACACAAAGAATAGCACTGAATTGTGAAGCACACAGCATGTGTGCCACAGGAAAAAAAAACCAGACACTTATCTTTGCTGATTTGGCAGAAAGGCAGGAGGAACCAGGCAGAGGTCCAACACCTCCCAACAACAATTGACAACTGGCAAGGACTAATGAATCCTGCACACCTAAATACCCCAGTCAGAACTGCAATCAGCAGACACACCTGACCAGGACTGCAACCCAGGGACAACTGCATTACCACGTACTACCACCGGAGGGAACCCAAAAGCAGAATTCACAACAGTACCCTCCCCTTGAGGGGTCACCGAACCCTCACCAGCACCCCCAGGCCGATCAGGACGAGCCAGATGAAAGGCACGGACCAGATCAGCAGCATGGACATCAGAAGCAAAAACCCAAGAATTATCCTCCTGGCCATAACCCTTCCACTTGACAAGGTACTGAAGCCTCCGCCTCGAAAAACAAGAATCCAAAATCTTCTCAGCCACTTACTCCAACTCCCCATCAACCAAAACAGGGGCCGGAGGATCAACAGCGGGAACAACGGGCACCACATATTTCCGCAATAAAGATCTATGGAAGACATTATGGATAGCAAAAGAGGCCGGAAGCGCCAATCGAAAAGACACCGGATTAATAATCTCAGAAATCCTATAAGGACCAATAAACCGAGGCTTAAACTTAGGGGAAGAGACCTTCATAGGAACATGACGGGAAGACAACCAAACCAAATCCCCAACCCGAAGCCGGGAACCAACACACCGACGACGGTTAGCTAAACGTTGAGCCTCCTCCTGAGACAACACCAAATTGTCCACCACATGAGCCCAAATCTGCTGCAACCTGTCAACCACAGAATCCACACCAGGACAGTCAGAAGGCTCAACCTGCCCAGAAGAAAAATGAGGATGAAAACCAAAATTACAAAAAAAAGGCGAAACCAAAGTAGCCGAACTAGCCCGATTATTAAGGGCAAACTCGGCCAATGGCAAAAAGGCCACCCAATCATCCTGATCGGCAGACACAAAGCATCTCAAATAAGTCTCCAAAGTCTGATTAGTTCGCTCGGTCTGGCCCTTTGTCTGAGGATGAAATGCAGAAGAAAAAGACAAATCAATGCCCAGCCTAGCACAAAAGGCCCGCCAAAACCTAGAAACAAACTGGGAACCTCTGTCGGACACAATATTCTCCGGAATACCATGCAAACGAACCACATGCTGAAAAAACAACGGAACCAACTCTGAAGAGAAAGGCAATTTAGGCAAAGGCACCAAATGAACCATCTTAGAAAACCAGTCACAAACAACCCCGATAACCGACATCCTCTGGAAAACCGGAAGATCAGAAATAAAATCCATAGAAATATGCGTCCAGGGCCTCTCAGGGACCGGCAATGGCAAAAGTAACCCACTAGCACGGGAACAACAAGGCTTGGCCCGCGCACAAGTCCCACAGGACTGCACAAAAGAACGCACATCACGTGACAACGAAGGCCACCAAAAGGACCTACCAAACAAATCTCTGGTACCAAAAATACCAGGATGACCAGCCAACACAGAACAGTGAACCTCAGAAATCACTCTACTAGTCCATCTGTCAGGAACAAACAATTTCCCCACAGGACAGCGGTCAGGTGTATCAGCCTGAAATTCCTGAAGAACCCGCCGTAAATCAGGGGAAATGGCAGAAAGGACCACCCCTTCTTTCAGAATGCCGACCACCGGTTCAAGGACCTCAGGAGAATCAGGCAAAAAACTCCTAGAAAAGGCATCAGCCTTAATATTCTTAGAACCCGGAAGATACGAAACCACGAAATGAAAACGGGAAAAAAACAAGGACCATCGAGCCTGTCTAGGACTCCACCATTTGGCAGACCCGAGGTAAATCAAATTCTTATGATCGGTCAGGACCACAATACGGTGCTTAGCTCCCTCAAGCCAATGTCGCCACTCCTCAAACGCCCACTTCATAACCAACAACTCCCGATTGCGGACATCATAATTGCGTGCAGCAGGCGAAAACTTGCAGGAGAGGAAGGCACACGGTTTCATCAAAGAACCAACAGAATCCCTCTGAGACAAAACGGCCCCTGCCCCAATCTCAGAAGCATCAATCTCAACCTGAAACGGAAGAGAAACATCTGGTTGGCGCAACACCGGAGCAGAAGTAAATCGGCGTTTAAGCTCCTGAAAGGCAGAGACAGCCGCAGAGGACCAATTCGCCACATCAGCGCCTTTTTTCGTCAAATCAGTCAAGGGTTTAACCACGCTGGAGAAGTTAGCAATGAACCGGCGATAAAAATTTGCAAAACCCAAAAATTTCTGAAGGCTCTTCACGGATGTGGGTTGAATCCAATCATGAATGGCCTGAACCTTAACCAGATCCATCTCCATAGATGAGGGAGAAAAAATAAAGCCCAAAAAAGAAACCTTCTGAACTCCAAAGAGACACTTAGACCCCTTCACAAACAAAGCATTGTCACGAAGGATCTGAAATACCATCGTGACCTGTTCCACATGAGACTTCCAATCATCGGAAAAAATCAAAATATCGTCCAAATATACAATCAAGAATTTATCAATATAAGTCCGGAGGATATCATGCATGAAGGATTGAAAAACAGATGGAGCGTTAGTGAGCCCGAATGGCATCACAAGGTATTCAAAATGGCCTTCGGGCGTATTAAATGCAGTTTTCCATTCATCACCCTGCTTAATACGAACAAGATTATATGCCCCCCGAAGGTCAATCTTCGTAAACCAACTAGCCCCCTTAATCCTAGCAAACAAATCAGAAAGCAAAGGTAAAGGGTATTGAAACTTGACCGTGATCTTATTCAAGAGGCGATAATACAAGGTCTCAAGGAGCCATCCTTCTTAGCAACAAAAAAAAACCTGCTGCCAACGGTGAAGAAGATGGCCGAATATGCCCTTTCTCCAAAGACTCCTTAACATAACTCCGCATGGCGGTATGTTCAGGCACAGACAGGTTGAAAAGTCGGCGCTTAGGAAACTTACTGCCTGGAATCAAGTCAATCGCACAATCACAGTCCCTGTGCGGTGGAAGGGAACTGGACTTGGGCTCATCGAATACATCCTGAAAATCAGACAAAAACTCTGGAATTTCAGAAGAGGAAGAAGAGGAGATTGACATCAAAGGAACATCATTATGAACCCCCTGACAACCCCAACTAGTCACAGACATAGATTTCCAATCCAACACAGGATTATGTACCTGCAACCACGGGAAACCCAGCACGATAACATCATGCAAATTATGCAACACCAGAAATCGACAATCTTCCTGATGGGCTGGCGCCATGTGCATGGTCACCTGTGTCCAAAACTAGGGCTTATTTTTAGCCAAAGGTGTAGCATCAATCCCCCTTAAAGGAATAGGGTTCTGCAAAGGCTGCAAGGGAAAACCACAACGCCTGGCAAACTCAAAATCCATTAAGTTCAAGGCGGCGCCTGAATCCACAAACGCCATGACAGAAAATGATGACAATGAGCAGATCAAGGACACCTATAACAGAAATTTAGGTTGTACAGTACTGATAGTAAATGAACTAGCGATCCTTTTTGTCCGCTTAGGGCAGACTGAAATGACATGAGAAGCGTCGCCACAATAATAACACAACCTATTCTGACGTCTGAATCCTTGTCGTTCCGTTCTAGACAAAATCCTATCACACTGCATTGGCTCAGGACTTTGCTCTAAGGACGACGCCACAGCGCACACAGTTTGACGCTCCCGCAAGCGCCGATCAATCTGAATGGCCAGAGACATAGAATCACTCAGACCGCAAGGCGTGGGAAACCCCACCATAACATCTTTAACGGATTCAGAAAGACCCTTTCTGAAAATTGCCGCCAAAGCATCATCATTCCATTTAGTCAACACAGACCATTTTCTAAATTTCTGACAATACAATTCTGCCGCCTCTTGACCCTGAGACAGGGCCAACAAGGTTTTCTCCGCTTGATCCACAGAATTCGGTTCATCATATAATAATCCTAAAGCCTGAAAAAAGGAATCTACATTAAGCAAGGCCGGATTCCCAGATTCCAGGGAAAATGCCCAATCCTGTGGATCGCCACGCAGCAGGGAGATGACAATTTTAACCTGCTGAATGGAATCACCGGAGGATCGCGGTCTCAGAGCAAAAAACAGTTTACAATTGTTTTTAAAACCCATAAATTTGGACTTATCACCAAAAAACAAATCAGGAGTAGGAATCTTCGGTTCTAAAGCAGGAGTCTGAACAATATAATCAGAAATACCCTGTACCCTAGCAGCAAGCTGGTCTACACGAGAAGCTAATTCCTGAACATCCATGCTGGCACAAGACTCCTCAGCCACCCATAAATAAAGAGGGAAGAAAAGACAAAACAGACTGCAGAAAAAAAAATGGCTCAACACCTTTCTTCCCTTCTTCTGAGATGCATTTAACTCATTATGGGCCAGTTGTACTGTTATGATCTGGTGACCTTGGAGCCGCATGAAAACTTTCTCTGGAGTCGGTGGAACCTGTACTGACCACAAATCCTGAACTAACACCGCAACTAGAAGTAGCCGTGGGGTGTGCCTAACAAACCCTAGACACCTCGACACAGACGGAGGACTAAATACCCCTATAGATGGAAATAGGAATGCTATCTTGCCTCAGAGCAGACCCCCAAAGGATAGGCAGCCCCCCACGAATAATGACTGTGAGTAGGAGAAGAATAGACACACGCAGGTAGAAAACAGGATTTAGCAAAAGAGGCCACTCTAGCTAAATAGGAAAGGTTAGGATAGATTACTAGGCGGTCAGTATTAAAACCCTTCCAAAAATATCCACAACAGATAATACAAAAAGTTCCACAATCTAACTAAAGACATGGAATGTATATCTGCCACTCCAGAGAATCCAACAAGACTGAGAAAATACTGACACAATCTAAGCTGGACAAGAAAACACAAAGAATAGCACTGAATTGTGAAGCACACAGCATGTGTGCCACAGGAAAAAAAAACCAGACACTTATCTTTGCTGATTTGGCAGAAAGGCAGGAGGAACCAGGCAGAGGTCCAACACCTCCCAACAACAATTGACAACTGGCAAGGACTAATGAATCCTGCACACCTAAATACCCCAGTCAGAACTGCAATCAGCAGACACACCTGACCAGGACTGCAACCCAGGGACAACTGCATTACCACCTACTACCACCGGAGGGAACCCAAAAGCAGAATTCACAACACTCCCCCCTGCTGTTCCATATGTATCTCTCTCCCCATCACGCTCCATGTGTCTCACTCATCATACTACATGTCTCTCTCCCCATCACGCTCCATGTGTCTCACCCCTGCTATTCTATGTATCTCTCTCCCCATCACGCTCCGTGTCTCACCCCTGCTGTTCCATGTGTATCTCTCTCCCCATCACGCTCCATGTATCTCACTCATCATACTACGTCTCTCTCCCCATCACGCTCCATGTGTCTCACCCCTTCTGTTCCATGTGTATCTCTCTCCCCATCATGCTCCATGTGTCTCACCCCTGCTGTTCCATGTGTATCTCTCTCCCCATCACGCTCCGTGTCTCACCCCTGCTGTTCCATGTGTATCTCTCTCCCCATCACGCTCCATGTGTCTCACTCATCATACTACATGTCTCTCTCCCCATCACGCTCCATGTGTCTCACCCCTGCTATTCCATGTATCTCTCTCCCCATCACGCTCCGTGTCTCACCCCTGCTGTTCCATGTGTATCTCTCTCCCCATCACGCTCCGTGTCTCACCCCTGCTGTTCCATGTGTATCTCTCATCATACTACATGTCTCTCTCCCCATCACGCTCCATGTGTCTCACCCCTTCTGTTCCATGTGTATCTCTCTCCCCATCATGCTCCATGTGTCTCACCCCTGCTGTTCCATGTGTATCTCTCTCCCCATCACGCTCCGTGTCTCACCCCTGCTGTTCCATGTGTATCTCTCTCCCCATCACGCTCCATGTGTCTCACTCATCATACTACATGTCTCTCTCCCCATCACGCTCCATGTGTCTCACCCCTGCTATTCCATGTATCTCTCTCCCCATCACGCTCCGTGTCTCACCCCTGCTGTTCCATGTGTATCTCTCTCCCCATCACGCTCCATGTATCTCACTCATCATACTACGTCTCTCTCCCCATCACGCTCCATGTGTCTCACCCCTGCTGTTCCATGTGTATCTCTCTCCCCATCACGCTCCGTGTCTCACCCCTGCTGTTCCATGTGTATCTCTCATCATACTACATGTCTCTCTCCCCATCACGCTCCATGTGTCTCACCCCTGCTATTCCATGTGTATCTCTCTCTCCATCACGCTCCGTGTCTCACCCCTGCTGTTCCATGTGTATCTCTCTCCCCATCACGCTCCGTGTCTCACCCCTGCTGTTCCATGTGTATCTCTCATCATACTACATGTCTCTCTCCTCATCACGCTCCATGTTTCTCACCCCTGCTATTCCATGTATCTCTCTCCCCATCACGCTCCGTGTCTCACCCCTGCTGTTCCATGTGTATCTCTCTCCCCATTACGCTCCATGTGTCTCACTCATCATACTACATGTCTCTCTCCCCATCACGCTCCATGTGTCTCACCCCTGCTATTCCATGTGTATCTCTCTCCCCATCACGCTCCGTGTCTCACCCCTGCTGTTCCATGTGTATCTCTCTCCCCATCACGCTCCAAGTGTTTCACTCATCATTCTACATGTCTCTCTCCCATCAGTCTTTCTCAGCCATACCAATGTATCACTCCCCTCCCTCCACAATGCCTGGCTATTCACTGCAGACCTGGATCTCCTTCTTATCTTACTGAAGGATGAGTCACAGACAGCTCTGATAATGCTGCTCCATACACACCACATGTCTTCACTCTTCCTCCAGTCCACCATGCTGCCGAGCCCACTGTGTTCTGCTCTTCTGTAAACAAGCTGTGCTTCTGATGCAGTAACTGCTGGTGATAGCAGGTCACAGGGCAGTCACACACAAAATGGCTCTGCCCTGTCATGCTGCTCTTTATTCTGCCCTAGGGATATTAGACCACCCAAAAGGGGAGGGAAATGGTGATGTCAGCCGTTACTGCCCCAATTTTCCAGCTAACAGTAAAGCTGGTAAGTCTTACTATAGCCTCTTGAGGTCTAAAACGGAAAATGCTCCCCCTAGTGGTAAATATATGTATTTGTAAGAAAGTATATAATATTTTTCATATAGAAATGTTTGCAAACAGTGCAAACATTGCATTAATACATTTTATTTACTATTTTAAGCTTAATTTCACAAAAAAACAAACTACAAGAAAACTGGTGGCACCTTCCCTTTAATAGATGGATATTACTGGATAGTGTTTATAAATACAGGCACGTTTGTCATTTACTGCTTTTTAAAATGTGTAGCCTTTCTTTAGGTATTAAAACTTTTATTTTTTTACTTCTTGTTGCCTAGAAGACCGACCACCACTGCTGTAAAGCTTAAGGGGAATTTGTCTTCAGATTTTGCCAGCTATTCTGAGAGCAGCATAATATAGAGACAGAGACCCTGATTCCATGATGGAATACTTGCTGTAGTTTCGATAAACTTCTTCTGATAAAATTGTCATTTTATTTTATCACTACAGTCTGCAGCAGATAAAACAGTAATGCCATCAAAACTGCAGCAAACAGCCCAGTAAGTGATACATTATTAAAATCAAAGTCTTTGCCCCTACATCATGCTGCTTTCAGAGGGGTAGCAAAAACATGGTGACAGATTCCCTTTAAAAGCACTGAGCTGGAAATTATTAGAAGGAAACTTTGCCCTACTCCAATCCTGGCTTCAAAAAAGTACTTACAAGCTAAATGGAAAAGAACTTGTAAGTGCTGTGCATGTTCTGCTGTCTAGCTGCGGTGGTCGGTCTCCAAGGCGATGAACTGCAATCAAAAGTAAAGTGTCAATTTAATATCTCAAGATCGACTGACAAGTTCTATCACCAATAAATTGGCTTATATTTACAAGCACTATCCGACAATACCAATTTATGAAGATGGGCGTAAACTTTTAGGGTATGTGCACACGTCAGGATTTCTTGCAGAAATTTTCCTGACAAAAACCGGACATTTCTGCCAGAAAACCGCATGCGGTTTTTTTTGCGTTTTTGACTCGTTTTTTGTGCGTTTTTTTCCAAATGCATAGAATTGCGGGAAAAACGCGGAAAATCCGCAAAATTAATGAACATGCTGCTTTTTTTTACCGCAATGCGGTTTTTTTTGCAGAAAAAAATGCACCATGTGCACAAAACATGCAGAATGCATTCTAAATGATAGGATGCATAATGTATGCGTTTTTAATGAGTTTTTATAGCGTTTTTATTACGAAAAAAACGCAAAAAAACCTGAACGTGTGCACATAGCCTTAATCACTGCCATGTTTGCACTTCATTCTTCATTACCTGGGTGACCTGTCGTTCTGTACTGTGCTATTAGATTTCAGTACTACAGCTCACATGGCTTATAGATGGACCGCAACACATCCCGAACTTATGTGCCAACCTATTACCGAAAGAATGCCCCTGGGGATACAGGGCAGCTGCTATGGCTACTGAGCAACAGTGTGTTACCATTGTTGGCTCCTAAATTTTGAATGTGTTTACTAGACCTTGCTAAAATTTTGGACGTGTATACAGGAATATTTACATGCTGTGTACATATTTAGGATTATAGATTAGTAAAAAAGACATCTAGTGAGCATGGGATTACCAGAAGATGCCTCCATGTGTCAGAAGGATGGAGCAGGACCCACAGCACCATCATGGAGTCTCCACCTCACTCACTGATACCTGAGATATGCAATGATCAGAAGATCCTGGACCTCACCAACAAGATGATTGAGCTGCTGAGTGGAGAGGTGAGCGCTGCTGGGAATACTGGGGCATTATACAGTAACACAAGGGATGATGTGTCTGGATGATGACTGTACCATTGTGTGTCAGGTTCCTATAAGGTATCAGGATGTCACTGTCCATTTCTCCATGGAGGAGTGGGAGTATTTAGAAGGACACAAGGATCTGTACAAGGACGTCATGATGGATAGCCGTGAGTCTCCCCCTTTACCAGGTAGGAGGAGACTTACATTAATTGAATGGAGAAAGCAATTTTCATTTGATTTGATTTAGGACTTACACACAACGGATCCTATTTATTAAGGTCGAGAGTACCGTAAATTGTAAATTTATAAACGAAAATGGAAACACATTTTCACCGCTCAGGCAAAAATAATTTTACAGTTGTGATCAAAAGCTTACATACCCCGGCAGAATTTTTGCTTTCTTGGCCTTTTTTCAGAGAATATGAATGATAATACCAAAACTTTTTCTCCACCCATGGTTAGTGGTTGGGTGAAGCCATTTATAGTCAAACTACTGTTTTCTCTTTTGAAATCATAATGACAACCAAAAACATCCAAAATGCCCTTTTTTATATATACTTTCTTTTCCATCAGTGTTGTATTGTTTAAGCACTAGACTATTTCTTCAAATCTCACACATTTCTAAATTGACACGTGCAGTTAAAGGTCCTAAGAAACGTGCAATTGTGACAAAAATTTGATGCAACTGTCGTAAAAATATCAATAAATCTGGGGCATTTGGTCACTGTGTCTCCTACAGATAAATCCAGTAATAGAAATCCACAAGAGAGATGTCCCAGTCCTCTGTATTCCCAGGACTGTCCAGTAGAAGATGAGAATAATCCACAGGCTTGTCAGGTAGAGGCAGAAAAATGATTTCAAATGTTCTAAGTCAGTAAATAAAATTTTAAATTGGCTGTATATAACACTTTTTTTTGTCTAGATTGAAGATCTGATTCATATTAAAGTTGACACTTCAGACGATGAAGAACAAGCTTGTTTAAGTAAGAGAAATCCACCAGAGCGATGTCCAAGTCCTCTGTATTCCCAGGACTGTCCGGTGGAAGATGACAATAATCCACAGGCTTGTCAGGTTGAGGCAGAAAAAAATATTTAAAATCTTCTAAATCAGTAAATAAACTAAAATTATATGACTTTTTTTTTTTTTGTCCAGATTGAAGATCTGATTCATATTAAAGTTTACGCTTCAGACGATGAAGAACAAGCTTTTTTAAGTAAGAGAAATCCACCAGAGCGATCTCCAAGTCCTCTGTATTCCCAGGACTGTCCAGTGGAAGATGATAATAATCCACAGGCTTGTCAGGTAGAGGCAGAAAAATTATTTTAAATCGTCCAAATAAAATAAAAAAGTGCCTGTATATAACTTTTTTTTTTTTTTGTCCAGCTAGAAGATCTGATTGATATTAAAGTTGACGTTTCAGACGACGAAGAACAAGCTTGTTTAAGCAGTGATCCGCAGATTAAGGAGGAGGAAATTAATGTAGTTATCATTTCTGGTGAGAAAATCCTCTCCTCAAATTTCTATTACAATTTCTTATTAGAGCAGTTTTTGTGCAGCATTAGTCTAATGTCTTCTATCTGAACTTAATTGTGTTATCAGAGATTGACAATGATGATAAATACATTTTACGGTGGCTTTGTAACATGGACGAGCGCTCCTAGGAATGCTCGTTCTCTGATCAATCTGTCTAAACAGGCTGGCAATCACCCGAGGAACGAGGAAAACATGGATCTTGGAGTAAAATGATTTTTAAGCTTGCTGCAAGAGAGTCTGTCATCACAGAATAACTGTTCAAACCAAGTACAGGCTGTCAGTGCACTCTCTGTGTGGCCAAACATTTAAGTGCACCTTCCCACTTACTTGTTTTCTGTCTATCTCAGCCCTTTTTTGGATAGCTAAAAAACAGATCTGTCAGTCAAGCAAGAAAAGTGGGTGGTGATAGATGGAAAACAAGTAGGTGGGAAGGTGCACTTAAATGTTTGGCCCCACTAAGTGTGCACCAAGCGTCTGTACTTGATTTGACATGTCATTCTGTGCTGACAGACTCCTTTTAAAAATCATCCAACCTGAAGAATAAAGTCCCTTAATCACTTATACCGCACGAAGAACAGCGTAAAAAATAAATCTTCACCTTCTGTTGATTTGTTTATTCTGACTCCCAAAGATCACAGTAAGGCTTGGCTCACATTTATTCTGCGCTCTACGCTGAGCCCTTACACCGGGATTTTTGTGTAAATCTCTGAAATACATGATTTAGACCAGAGGTGTCAAACTGCATTCCTCGAGGGCCGCCAACAGGTCATGTTTTCAGGATTTCCTTGTATTGCACAGGTGATAATTTAATCACCTGCACAGAATGATTCCAGCATCTTGTGGAATGCTAAGGAAATCCTGAAAACATGACCTGTTGGCGGCCCTCGAGGAATGCAGTTTGACACCTCTGATTTAGACGGAACCCCAAGTGGAATATTCCCTATAAAGAGGCAGATGGAGGTGCTATGGATGCCGTCTGACCTGTGATCCGGCAGTGTACATCTTTTTAGGCTAGCATCACAGTTCTTCACAGTTTTGTGTACGTATGAAAAGAAAGACACCGCTGAACGGAGGCCAGACGGAGTCCAGAGTAACTGTTCTGCCTCATTTTAGTGAATGGATACCTCGTGGATTTCATCTGAATCACATCATTTGGAGATTTGGATGGAAACCCCGATATACGTGCTTAGCATAGAGCGCAGGATAAATGTGATCCCAATGGTTATGTCAAATGTTCCCAATAAAAGCTTTAACGCAATCCACAAAAAAAAAGTCCCCACTCAGGTCCGTTATCTGTCAATGAAAAAATAGGGGCTTCCACGTTACTGGTAGTACAAAGGCTCTGGAAAAACGAAATGTTTTTTTCACACCCAAAAGAAATTCAGAGAATTATGCGCTCCCAAATCCAAATGCCCCCTCCGTTCTGAACAGCACATTGTGCCTAAACTGCAGTTAGCATTCACTTTTGGTATTTCTATAGGGATCAGAGCCTGCTTAATTTATGAGGTCCATGTCTCCAGAAGCACAACCTGGTTACAATGTATGGACACTACAATGGCAGATTTACAGTTTGCAAATGTTCAACGTGCTCACCACACAAACTTGGGTCACTTGTGGGTGGTTTCCATTGTTTATGAGTACAAGAAGGCGGAGGGCACCGCTGAATGTATAAATATTGGGGCTCACCGTGGACTTGGAAAAATTGCAACTTAACCAACAAAGAGAAAGGTCAAGGAAGGGAGCACCTCGAACATATGTAAAAAATGCTAAATTTTTATTGATAAGCTTTACAAAAAATAATGCAACACACAGAAAGACACATCACACAGAAAAAAGATTAAAAACATTAAAAGTGCAACAACAGCACAAAGCTTGTACAAAAGTCATATCCTAATATAGGGACAATGACATCCCACATCCCTAGCCCCTCCAAAATAGTAACACCATTTACCTCATTATTATTCTATATAAATATTCGACTGACACGCTACACAGTATGCTACTTCTCCCTGAGGAAGCCGCAATTTGTGCGGCGATACGCGTGGGCTTACACCCCACATCCCCCCCTTTCTCTTCCATCAGCACTCATATGGCCTTAGCCTGATCTCAGCATTTGGATCCCATCTGGTGTATGTATTTGATTGTTTTTTGACATGCAGGACCTTACCACACTTTGTGGTCCTTCTATTTTGCATGGCTTTTTTGGTTGGAGCCGTTTTGGCAATGATCTTCCTTGCCTGTGGGTTTCACTGTTTTCTATCTATATCTATAGGGCTATATGGTACTGTGATATCAGTTGGTCTAGACTTATTTGTATACATTGTTTCCTTGCTTTGATCTGAGAACCATGTATATATGAATTTTTTATCTTGTATAATAAGTACATTGTATATGGTTATACTGTAGGCCATTGTCACGGGTTCCTTCTCCGGTATCACACAATCAACAGATCAAGAGAATAGTGAACAATTCCAAGACCTTTATTTAGGCAAAACACGAAAGGTCCATATATATGATCCATCACACAAAGGATAAAATATTCCAGAACACGATTGCATTTCAGTAACAGAATAAAAGTCCAACAATCCAGCACAGAGGATAACAGTCCATATTCCCTTCTTTCTCTCTGATATGCTCTTCACATCATGGTTCCACATCAGACTGATCTCTGTCTCACCTCCCCATTCACAGGTTAGGGGGGTGGGTCACAGGGGCTCATTGTTTCAACAAGCTAGGTCAACATGTCATTAGCATATTAGCACAAACCACATTATTCACTGACCCTGTGGAGAGATAACAATACAGAACTGTGGGGAGAATATCAGATGGCACTTTGTATCCATCAATTAAGACATCCTACTGGTGGCAATGCCATTGCTCTGTATTTCTGTTGGACAAAGGCCGGAGTCCGTATACTCCAGGAGGGGTATCTATGGTGCCGTGGTCGGTGGTCCACTCTAGTGGGGGTGGTGGTTCCTCTTCCTCAGGCGGGATGGAGTGCACAAGATGCACTGGACGAGGTGGGGCTCCCTCCGAATCCTTGAGGGACAGCCAGACTGCAAATGTCCAGCTTGCCCACACCCGTAACATCTCCTCTCGGTGATACCCCCAGGTCGTGGTCGGAACTGTTGGGGCCCAGGATTGTGAGCTGTGATTGTCATTGGCCTGCGGCTGGGTGGAGGGGCAGATATAATCGGAGGGGGATGGGGCGCGTTCAAAGGCCGTGGTTCATTGTCCAGAAGCCTCCTTTATTGCGGTAGGATAGTAAGGGCTTCATCGGCCACAGCTGCAGCTCTATCCACGGTGCACGGCATGCGCTCCCGGACCCATTCCCATACTTCTGCGGGGCACTTGGCAGGAAACTGTTCTATAAGGAACGCCTGTATAACATCTTCCACAGTAAAGGCGTTTTCTGCTTCCAGCCATCTCCGACATGCCTGGGACATCATATGTGCATACATCCTAAACGAACCCCCCCGTGGTGCATGGGAGGTCTTGGAACTTGGCCCTATATGAGTCTGGAGTGATAGCATGGTAATCCAGGATAGTCTGCTTTACAATGTTATAATCCCGATTCCGCTGTGAGTCAATGGTTCGGTAAGCCTCCGATATGCTACCGTTCAGGACTCCCACTAACAAATGCATCCAGCAAGAGTGGGGCACCTCCATCACAGCACACTGCTGCTCAAAGTCCTTGAAGAACCCCTCCACATCTCCGGAAGCCTCATCAAATGGTTAAAACTCTGTCCGGGTGATCCGTACAGACTCCCGGATCGTGGGGTTTACATTCCACATTGCATTACACCCTCTTTCAAGCTCCATTGCTTCTTGCCTCCGCTGTGCCTGGCGGGCAGCCTCCTCCTTGTACTCCTGAGAGACGCCTGGGCCCAGAACCGCCATCTCTTCTTCGTACCACACCACCCACTGGCTTTTTGGGGTGGGGGTCCTCGTCTCCAGTGCTCATCCTTCAGACATATGGGAGTAGGTGGTCTGGCTAGCACCCACCAGTAGATCGATTAAGGCCTCTTTAGTCAGTCCCTGGTAGTTCAGGCCCAGGTCTCTGGCTCTCTCCTGTAAACTGGATACAGTCCAATTTCTGTACTCACTCTGTGGGTGGTTCTCCATTAGGTTACGCTCTGTTGATCCCGCTACTTGCCACCAGTTGTCACTGGTTCCTTCTCCGGTATCACACAATAAACAGAGCAAGAGAATAGTGAACAATTCCAAGACCTTTATTTAGGCAAAACACGAAAGGTCCATATATACGATCCATCACACAAAGGATAAAATATTCCAGAACACGATTGCATTTCAGTAACAGGATAAAAGTCCAACAATCCAGCACAGAGGATAACAGTCCATATTCCCTTCTTTCTCTCTGATATGCTCTTCACATCATGGTTACACATCAGACTGATCTCTGTCTCACCTCCCCATTCACAGGTTAGGGGGGTGGGTCACAGGGGCTCATTGTTTCAACAATCTAGGTCAACATGTCATTAGCATATTAGCAAACAACATTATTCACTGACCCTGTGGAGAGATAACAGTACAGAACTGTGGGGAGAATATCAGATGGCAAATAACAACTCAACACCATGAAAATAAGTAAAATAGAAATATACACAAAATGATACCCACATAGCATATCACAGCCATCATATCATATTACTATTTTGGAGGGGCTAGGGATGTGGGATGTCATTGTCCCTATATTAGGATATGACTTTTGTACAAGCTTTGTGCTGTTGTTGCACTTTTAATGTTTTTAATCTTTTTTCTGTGTGATGTGTCTTTCTGTGTGTTGCACTATTTTTTGTAAAGCTTATTAATAAAAATGTTGCATTTTTTACATATGTTCGAGGTGCTCCTTTCCGTGTGGACTTGATCTTTCTCTTTGTTGTTTTTTTGGTTTCCATTGTTTAGGCACGTCAGGGGCTCTACTGCAAACACGACATGGTGTCCGCTATCTATTCCAGACAATTTTTTGGTGTTTCAAAAGTCCTTCACTTCTGAGCCCTGGTGTGCGCCCAAACAGTAGTTTTCCACCACATATGTGGTATCTGTGTACTCAGGAGAAATTACACAGCAAATGTCATTCATTTTCTCTTGTTAACCTTGTGAAAATGTAAAATTTAGGGCTAAAGTAACATTTTTGTGGGAAAAAGTTACATTTTCATTTTTTCCTTCCACATTGCTTTACTTTTTGTGAAGCACCTGAAGGGTTAATAAACTTATTGCATGTGGTTTTGAACACCTTGAGGGGTGCATTTTTTAGAATCGTGTCACTTTTGGGTATTTTCTATCATATAGGTCTCTTACCCTCAAAGTGACTTCAAATGTGATGTGGTCCCTAAAAAATGGTTTTGTAAATTTTGTGGTAGAACTGAGAAGTCGCTGGTCAACTTTTTAACCCTTCTAACAAAAAAAAAATTATGTTTCAAAAATTGTGCTCATGTAAAGTAGACATGTGGGAAATGTTATTTATTGATTCTTTTGTGCAACATAACGCTCTCTGGTTTAAAGCAAGCCTGTCAGCAGGATTTTGCTAAGTAAACTACAGACAGTGTCAGATTGGCACTGTTAGGCTGCCGTCACACTAGCAGTATTTGGTCAGTATTTTACATCAGTATTTGTAAGCCAAAACCAGGAGTGGGTGATAAATGCAGAAGTGGTGACTAGGGTTGAGCGAAACGGATCGTTCATTTTCATAAGTCGCCGACTTTTGGTAAAGTCGGCGTCTCATGAAACCCGACCCGATCCCTGTGTGGGGTCGGTCATGCGGTACGCGATCTTGGCGCCAAAGTCGTGTTTCGTATGACGAGAGAGAGAGAGAGAGGGGAAGAAGAAGAAGGGGAATCTGTCACCAAGCAATCTCCTATCTGTGAGCAGAATAACTCAATTAAAATCATTGTTTTATCTCCTGCAGATCTAGTAGTTTCTGAATGGTGAGCTCTGTATAACCCCACCCACATCATTGACTGCCAGTTTTCTGGCTATGTACAGTGTTGCACAGAAAGCTGCCAATCAGTGGTGGGAGCGGAGTTATACAGAGCTCATGAATATGCTTGACTACCTGGCAGCAGGTTTACTAGTCCTCTAAGGATAATCTCTTACTCAAAAACAGTGATTTTCTCAAAACTACACTAAACAACCCAGTAAGTAACACATCGCTGGAATCAGGGTATCTACATTATGCTGCTCTCAGGTTAGGTGTCAAAGACATGGTGATAGAATACTTGTATAAAATACCTTAAGAACTCTTAATATTTTTACGTAACTGCCACTTTTGGCATTTTCACATCAGTCTCAGCCAGCTACGTCTATATGGGAATAGAATGGACACCTGCCCGTCAAAGGAACGGCAGAGGATCCCCAAATCCAGGTGTGAAATACTTGTTGCATCATTCCCAAGAAGACTCATGGCTGTACTAGCTCAGAAGGATGCTTCTGAATACTTATGACCATGTGATATTGCAGTTTTTCTTTTTTAAGAAATTTGCAAAAATTTCTACATTTCTGTTTTTTTTCAGTCAAGATGGGGTGCAGAGTGTACATTAATATAGAAAAAAATGAACTTTTTTAAATTTACCAAATGGCTGCAATGAAACAAAGAGTGAAAAATTTAAAGGGGTATATATATATTATAATGTACATATATTATTTTGTCCCTTTTATTTTATTTCCACGTGAGCAGAGAATAATAAACATTTTTTAAATCATTATTATTATTATTATAATCCCAGCAGGTGACTTCAACAAAGATTTGAAGGGAAATGTCTCAAGTATTCCAGATTGTGAAGTTGAAGTAAAGAATATCACAAAATATTCTCCTGGAAAAAATACTCTTACTCAAATGATTTATCTAGGACACAACAGTAGAACTCTGTTGTCCCATCCTTCTAACCAAGAACGTCCTTCTCATAGATCAGACATAATTACAGACCAAACATATAGTAGAAGATGTGAATTATTTCCTAAAATTGAGTTGGGAGAAAGTTTTTTACAGGAAGCACCAATTGTTAATTTTCAGAGGCTGCACATGGATGTCGGTAAACTTTCGTCTTCTGAAGGTAATATATGCCTTACTCAGAGCAATATTCCTTGTAGTCATATAAAGATTCATGGAGGATTTTCATGTTCACTGTGTGGGAAAACATTCTCCCGGAACGCCAGTCTTGTTCAACATCAGAGAATACACAATGCAGAGAGGCCATTTTTATGTCCAGAATGTGGGAAGTATTTTGGCCGCAAATCAGATCTTTTTCAGCATCAAAGAATTCACACGGGAGAAAAACCATTTTCATGTGAAGAATGCGGGAAATGCTTTACTCAGAAATCTTCTCTTATTCAACATCAGAGGTTTCACACAGGGGAAAGGCCATTTTCATGTTCAGAATGTGGAAAATGTTTCATCACTAAATCAGATCTTGTTAAACATTGGAAAATCCACACAGGAGAGCGACCATTTTCATGTTCGGAATGTCGGAAACGTTTTATTTGTAAATCTACTCTTGTTGAACATCAGAGAATTCACACAGGGGAGAAGCCATTTTCATGCTTAGAATGTGGGAGATGTTTTACCCAGAAATCCAGTCTTGTTGAACACCAGAGAATCCACACAGGAGAGAAGCCAATATTCTGTTCAGAATGTGGGAAATGCTTTGCCAAAAGATCAGGACTCTTTATGCATCAAAGAAGTCACACAGGGTTGAAGCCATTTGCATGTTTAAAATGTGGAAAATGTTTTGCCCAAAAAGCAGGTTTAGCTGAACATCACAAAATTCATAAAGGAGAGAAAGCATATACATTCTCGTAATTTACATGTGGAAGATGTGAAAGAACAGACTCCATATTGTGCAGACCAAAAAAGAAAAAGTATGTGGAACGAACGGCACCAGAGGAGTACACGATCAGTACTTGGATACACGTGAATCCAATTTAACAGCCTGCACGATTTCCCAGGGTTTGAGGTGCTCAGCATTAATAGCATATAGTCTAATGAACAAATAGTAGAAAGAAATGCGGCACTCACCCTTTTATGCTTGTGAAATCGTGCTGTTTTTATTGGACCGACATGAAAAAGTTGTTACATGTCAATGTGATACATCAGGCTTACAGGAGGGTGCGGGGAGAGGAGAGGTGGACGACGGCCGTTTCGCACAAGGTGTGCTTTGACGGGTCCAGGTGATTGATTACTGTTCATCATTTCCTTTTTAAAGGGGATTTAGACGTATGTGCATAGATATATATACTAACAAATAGATAAAACAATCGTGAAAGTGCATTAAAAACGAGTAATCATAAATCACAAACAGACTTATAACTTTAGGCGACATTTTGAAGCTTTTTGACACAATTTATAACATTAGCTGCGTTTATAGGAAAACCGACATGTCTAATCTGTCGTTTAAACCAGTCGGACCTTGTGCGTTAGCATTCAGTATCCATCTGGCTTCTTTCTGCATCAATAATCTATTGTGATCGCCTCCCTGCGGAGGATATTTTACCATTTCCAAACCGCAAAAATTTCCAAATTCCAGAATGATACAGCTTTTCAGGAAGAATGGGAAAAAATACATCTACAATGTTCTCGTAGCTTATTAAATCTGGTAACCTCTCAAAATGAAAAAGAATATACACTTCTATGTGAACAACTGGAAAAATCAAAGACAGAATTATCTAGTCGGTTAACAGAAAGTCAAAATAAAAACTTTGATAATAAACTAGAAAGAAAATTGACATTTTTACGAATAGAAATAAAACAAAAAAAGAAAGGAAAAACCTTAGAGATAAAAAAGTGATTTTGAGATGGGTCAAGTTTTTACTTGGAATAAGAATGAAAAGCGCTCATCATTTTTTAATAAAAACCAAAACCCTAAGGGGAGCAGGAACTATAATAAAAAAACTGTTCATGACGGCTGGATCACCGACTCCGAATCAAGCGTAGCAGAAGACACAGGTGATGATAAACATAATACTCCAGAAAAAGCAGGCTCGTCAACCCCTTTAGGAAGAAAACTAGACGAGGAGGTAGAAAACGCAAATGTCCGGAGAAAACTCAAGCCAGTCTCCTGGAGGAAATAATGACAGAAGAAGAAAAAGAGGATCTTCAAGTAGTAAATCTATCTAAAAGAACTCTTACAGCGGACCATATCTCACTTTTATCTAAAGGACTCAATTACTGTTTGCCGGAAGAATTTGATCTAACGGACTTTAAAATAGATCTGTTTAAGAGCATAAGAAAACTGCACTTACAAAAACACTTTAGCAAGGGCAAAAAGCAAAGTTCACTGAGCCAAACCTCACAATTTCCGTCGGAAAATAAAATCTCTATAGGTACATTAGGCTTCATGGTATACCCGCCTGAAAATACAACTGACAATGATGATTCATTACTGCTACTTAGCATAAATGATCCCACTTTACTACAAAATACTAATAGGGAGATTATAAAAACTTCCCAAGAAACCCCATTTAGAGGTGGAATATCGTCAAAATATATGCCCCCAATTTCCCCAGGTAATACCATTGATCTTTTTCAAGATCTAGTAATAAAAGATGTAGAAGCCATTTTTTACCATACACCGAGTAAAAATTTAACGAATAAAGAACTAATGGCATTAAAAGAGCTAAAAAAATGGGATGATATAGTGATTAGAAGGGCAGATAAAGGGGGTAACTTAGTGGTCTTAGACCGTGATTATTACATCGAAGAAGCCCTTATGCAATTAGGAGACTGTTACATACTGCCCTTTTATCTAATAACCCAACTCAGAAATATAAAACAAAATTAAGAACAATACTAAGAAAATATGTAGAAAAAGGTGTATTAACGAAAAAACGCGCAGAAAGTTTGCTACCAGAATTTCCACAATTTCCCCATTGGTATAGTATACCTAAGCTCCACAAATGTATGAAAAGGCCACTAGGTCGCCCAATAATATCTGGCATTAATCCTTTAACAGAATCATTATCCCAATAAATAGATTGGTTATTAAAACCATTATTGCCAACAATCCCATCTTATATTAGAGATTCTGGAGACCTTGTTTTGGCCTTAAAAGAAATAGACTGGCAATGTGCATTCTCACTAACATCAATAGATGTAGTAAATCTTTATACTCGTATCCCGCAAAATAAAGGCTTGAAAGCAATTCAGAAAGTTCTACAAAATACGAACACAGAGATGGGGTTAACCTCGTTTATTTTGGAGGGTTTAGAATTTATTTTATCTCACAATGCCTTTAAGTTAATGGATAAATGGTATGAAAAAAGTTGGGACTGTAATGGGTATGCCCACTGCATGTACATATGCCAATTTATTTCTAGCAATCTTTGAAGAAACATACATTACTAACATAGCTAATCAATTTTTGAAGCATATTTGCTTTTATGTTAGATTCGTGGATGATATTCTGATAATTTGGGATGGAGAAAGGACAGAATTTAATAACTTTGTGGAATATTTCAATGTAACTAATACAGAAAATATGTTATTCACATCTTGCTATGGGGCTAATAGTTTAGAATATCTAGATGTAAAAATAGAGAACTTAGAAGAAGAAATAATCACTAAGGTATATAAGAAGCCAACAGCAACTAATAATTTATTACATTTTAACATTGCGCACACGTTAAGATTACGTAAGATCAACAATAATAATGAAATTTTCAATGAACAAGTGAATAATTTAAAACTGCGCTTTAGAAAAAGAGGCTATCCCTCACAATTGTTGGAGGAAGCCGAAAATCGGATTAAGAAACATACACAGATTTTTTTTAAAAAGAAATTCCAAAAAAGGGGGAATGCTGTGAAAGAGATTTTCCTTTTGTTTCAAACATAGTAATTTGGACAATATCATACATTAGTCGATTCGTAAGAACTGGCATGTTCTGCAGACAGATAAGGATCTAGCAGACATATACCAGAACTCCGAGATTTGCATATAAACGTGCTCAAAATTTATCAGATGTATTGGTACACAATAGGATATTGTCACCTAAAAATACTAACTGGATAAACAGCAATACTCCAATAGGGAACCATAAGTGCGGCAATTGTAAATTCTGCCATTTGCACATAATAAATAACCCTTTTTCAGCTTAGTAAATTTGTGGTTTATGTTTTATTTTGTCCTTGTTTATATTTTTATATCGGCAAAACAATAAGACCATTAGTTACCAGATTTAAAGAACATTACAAATCGATAAATACAGGCAAAGGCTGCCGTCACACTAGCAGTATTTGGTCAGTATTTTACATCAGTATTTGTAAGCCAAATCCAGGAGTGGGTGATAAATGCAGAAGTGGTGCATATGTTTCTATTATACTTTTCCTCTAATTGTTCCACTCCTGGTTTTGGCTTACAAACACTGATGTAAAATACTGACCAAATACTGCTAGTGTGACGGCAGCCAAAGGCTGTTTGAGGTTATACAGCATATGAAAGAAAAACATAATTCTGATCCAGAGCTGTTAGGGTTCGCTGGTTTGGAAATTGTAAAATATCCTCCGCAGGGAGGCGATCACAATAGATTATTGATGCAGAAAGAAGCCAGATGGATACTGAATGCCAACGCACAAGGTCCGACTGGTTTAAATGACAGATTAGACATGTCGGTTTTCCTATAAACGCAGCTAATGTTATAAATTGTGTCAAAAAGCTTCAAAATTTCGCCTAAAGTTATAAGTCTGTTTGTGATTTATGATTACTCGTTTTTAATGCACTTTCACGATTGTTTTATCTATTTGTTAGTATATATCTATGCACATACGTCTAAATCCCCTTTAAAAAGGAAATGACGAACAGTAATCAATCACCTGGACCCGTCGAAGCACACCTTGTGCGAAACGGCCGTCGTCCACTTCTTCTCTTCCCGCACCCTCCTGTACGCCTGATGTATCACATTGACATGTAACAACTTTTTCATGTCGGTCCAATAAAAACAGCACGATTTCACAAGCATAAAAGGGTGAGTGCCGCATTTCTTTCTACTATTTAGACTCCATATTGTCTCTGAGTATCCATCTTGTCTCATTCTCTTGTTCCATGGCAATCAAATAGTTAACACTGTTGGGCAGAGAAGTTTCACATTTCTGTTCATGCCTCTAAATTCCTATTGGCCTCATCTTTCTGCAAGTTTAGGTTGACTGTGACACTATACTTGACCTGTGCATTAATAAAGCAGAAATCCTACTTTGTACACCATACTATGGCTGTGCTGTTTGATGTCCCGAGCGCTCGTAAAAAATATCTTAATATTTGAAGTTCATAAAGTATAGATTAGAACAGGGGTGGGCAATTAACTTTCCCGAGGGGCCACATGAGAGACCATGACCATTGTGGAGGGCCGAACCAATAGGCCAAAATTAATTCTGTTCAATATTAATATCGATATATTATAATTATTATATTATTGATAATTTTATTAATATTAATTGTTTAACTTAATATTGAGCAGAATTAAGAATGCTGACATCCCCCTATATATATCGTTTGAACCCGAGCACAGCCCTTCTGTATATCGTATGAGCCCCCCAACAGCCCCTTATATGCGGTATGAGCCCTCACAGCTTCCCCCATATGCGGCATGAGCCTCACACAGCCTCCCCCATATGCGGCACGAGCCCCACACAGCCTCCCCCATATGCAGCATGAGCACCATACAGCCTCCCTATATACACTGCATGAGCCCCACACAGCCTCCCTATATATACTGCATGAGCTCCACACAACCTCCCTATATATACTGCATGAGCCCCACACAAAGCATGAGCCCCACACAGCCTCCCCATTATACTGTATGAGCCCCACACAGCCTACCTATATACAAAATGAGCCCCCACAGCCTCCCCATATACTGCATTAGCCCCACACAGCCTCTCCATATACTGCATGAGCCCCACAGCCTCCCCATATACAGCATGAGCCCCACATAGCCTCCCCATATACAGCATGAGCCCCCACAGCCTCCCCATACTGCATGAGCCCCACACAGCCTCCCCCTATACTGCATGAGTCCCACACAGCCTCCCTATATACAGCATGAGCCCCACACAGCATCCCCATATACAGCATGAACCCCACACAGCCTCCCCATATACAGCATGAGCCCCACACAGCCTCCTTATATACAGCATGAGCCCCCACACAGCCTCCCTATATACACTGCATGTCGCCCCCATAGCCTCTCCATGTGCAGCAGGTCGCCCCCATAGCCTCCCCATGTGAAGCATGTCACCCCCATATGCAGCACCATGTCGCCCAATGTGTGCAGCACAATGTCGCCCCATGTGTGCAGCACCATGTTACGCCATGTGTGCAGCATCATGTTGCCCCATGTGTGCAACATCATGTCGCCCCATGTGTGCAACATCATGTCGCCCCATGTGTGTAACACCATGTCACACCCCCATAGCCTCCCCATGCCCACCCAAACAGCCCATACACCTGAGAAAAAAAAAAACATACCTCGATCCTGTTCCCTGGCGCTCTGCTTCTCTCCCTGCCTCCGCTCACACGCTGATTGGTGGAGGAAGTGGGCGGACTTCCCTCCTCCACCAAAGAAGTCAGCAGCAGGCGCAGCGCAGTCAGACCCGCACATGGAGACAGCGAGCGGGCAGGCACTGTGCCGCCCGTGGGGACCTCTGATTTCCAGCCCCATGGCTGTCTCGGTCCACGGGCTGGACTGAGACAGCCAAAGGATCGGATGTGGCCCACGGGCTGCACTTTGCCACATCTGCGGACCGAGACAGCCGTGGGGCTGGAAATCAGGTCCACAGGCCGCACCATGCCGGCCCACTCACTGACTCCATCTACGGCTCTGCGCTGTGCCGCTGATGGACTCAGAGGCGTATCTGTGGGGGGAGCAGCTGGGGCATGTGCCCTGAGCGCAGCCAAAAGGCGCAGTCGGGTCACCTAATGCGGCGGTCCGCAATGTCTCCCCCAGCGGCTGCATTCTGCTGCCCTGCGGACTGGGAGTTGGCTGTTCTCTGTACCGGCTGTCAAGCTGACAGCCGGAACAGAGAAGCTGCAGCGCGCCGGATCCCAGGGATCAATTGTACTCACAGACGCGAGTACAATTGAGGCTCTGACCACCGGGTCAGAGCGACGCGAGAAGCGTGATCAGATCATGTGATCACGCTGTTGACGTCACTTGCCGCCCTGCAGGGCAGCACACTGGTTGTAAGTGTTCCAATGGAGCTGAAGACACCGAAGATTAATTGCACGGGGATGATTTAGCTTGGGGATGGGGGATTTAATGTGTGTGGGGAGATTTGGAGAGAGAATGGGGGAATTTAATGTGTGGAGGGAGATTTGGAGTAGGTGATTTAATGTGTGGAGGGAGATTTGGAGTAGGGGATGAGGGGATAAAAAGGGTAGGGGGAGATTTGGAATGGAATGGGATGGGGGGATTTAATGTGTGGGGGGAGATTTGGAGTGGGATGGGGGATTTAATGTGTGGGGGACATTTGGAGTAGGGGATGGGGGGATTTAATGTGGGAGGAGATTTGGAGTGGGATGGGGGATTTAATGTGTGGGTGGGGATAGGGGGATTTAATGGATGGGGGACTTAATGTGTGGGGGGAGATTTGGTGGGGATCGAGAATTTAATGTGGGACAAAATAAGCAAAGGGGGAGATGCAGAGCATGTATGGGGGGCATGTATGAGGAAACAGTATGGGGCAATGAGGGCATGGATGAGAAAACAGTATGGGGGATGGGTGCAGACAGTATGGTGAGTGGGGGATGGGTGCAAACACAGTATGGTGAGTGGGGAATGGGTGCCGACAGTATGGGGAGTGAACGGGGGAATGTATGTGGCCACAGTATGAATAGCGATGGGAAAATGTATGTGGACACAGTATGGGGAGTGAGGGTGATGGGATGTGTGCAGAAACAGTATGGGGAGTCAGGAGTATATATGAGAAGACTGGTGAACGGGGATATGAGAGGAGACAGTATGAGGAGGGAGGGTAATAGTGTGAGGAGACAGTATGGGGGGAGAAAAGTGAGTGGGCACAGAATAGAGACTGAGTAGGGCAGGCGTAGCATGGGGGGGTACAGTGTAAGAGTACAGCCAGGAGGGGACAGTATACCAAGGAGGGGAAAGTGTGATGAGAGGGTACAGTATGGAGACTGGTAAGGACACAGTGTGAGAGGACAGTGTGAAGAGGGGGTCAGTATGGAAAAGAGAGGCCAGTGTGAAGAGCATGTACCATAAGAGGGACAGCGTGGGGTCATATTTTGTGCAGACATATAGTGAGGGGCAATTATTTATTCAGGGGCTCAACGTAGGGCGGAAGACCAGAGAATATGGAAGTCTGCAGAGACGGCTGTGGATGAGAAAACTCATCAAGGGGTCTGGATAAGATGAAGACAAGAAGGACAACGACTCCATAGATGACGTCATCTAGAAGGTACCTGGATGTTAATATTATTTGTGATACTGACTAATTCTGACCTTTTTATTAATGTTAGGAGCATTAAAGGAGTTGTCTAGGTTTGTGATGAGTCTGCAGTCATTCTACGTGACTGCAGACTTCTAAATTCTCACAGTGCTCACTGCACCGTTAGGATTCTCTCGTGCCAGCGATTTACATGCATGCGGTCACGCGCTGACTAGACATGTATGGCCTCATTCAATGAAAATGAACTGAGCGAGGTCAGACACGTCTAATCGGAATGTGGCCAGAAGTATACAAATCGCATGCTTGTGCTGGCATGACCGTCCACTCTTGTAACCGCCAAGGGAGAATCCTAAAATTGTGCAGTGCATTCGTTGTGAGAATTCAGAAGCCTGCAATGTCAGGATTCAGCTCTGCAGGTTCCAGCAGTCATCACATGGACACTTCACTCATATGCGACTGATTTTCAAACTTATGGTCCTGTGACAACGAGCTTTTTTTCCAGCTTCTCTCAGTTTTTCACTGAACATTGAGAGCATTAGGGAGAGCAGCTCGTTGGTACGTGACTAAGTGTGCAAGTCGCATATGTACTTGGGAAAGATAGGGGGGCAAACTGAATTCTTGCCCTGGGTGCCAGAAAACCTAGCTACACCTCTGCCTTTGGAGGAGGAGGGGCCTCCGGCCATTTCCACCACCAATCAGCGTATGAAACAGATGACCCGATGACGTCATTTCATTGCATCAGCTGTGTACTCCGGAGAGTCCGCGCACTGGAGGCAGGGAACAGGACCGAGGTATGTGGTGGTCTTGTATGGGGATGCTAAGGGGGTGACATGGTGCTGCACATGGGGAGGCTATAGGGGCAACATGCTGCATATGGGGGAGACTGGGCGGGGCTCATACAGTGTGTATAGGGAGGCTGTGTGGGGCTCATGACGCATATAAGGGGCTGTTGGGCTCATACGATATACAGAAAGGGCTGTACTCTGGTTCAAACGATATATAGGGGGATGTCGGCATACTTAATTCTGCTCAACATTAAGTGATACAATTAATATTAAATTATCAATAATATAATAATTATAATATATTGCTATTAATATTGAGCAGAACTAATTTCAGCCTATTGGTTCGGCCCTCCACTACAGTCACGGTCTCTCATGTGGCCCCCTTGGGAAAATTAATTGCCCACCCAAAGGACTACATAGAAATACATGCAGCCGCACACTCCGGTCCCAAGTGCCGGCGGCAGTGGCGGGTACTGAGGTGCGAGACTCGTGCGAGTTTCTCGCAAGTGTGACCACGGCCTAACACAGATTTTGTGTGTGTGTGTCTTTATTTAACTCTCTATGTACCATTTTATTATGTTTATTACTAAACATTGGGCTTGGTATCTATCTATCATCAATCTATATTCCATATATCTATCATCTATCTGTGTAAACAGTATTCTTCAATGGAGTATGCAAATGAAGAGATTGGACAAGAAATAACATCACAATTTTATTTTATTTTTTAAGTATGTTAGCTTTATTTAGGTTATAAAAACGCAGACAAATCCGCATGGAAAAAAGCATAAAAAACGCAGCAAATCCACACCTGCGTTTTCTGGCAAGAGAGGGAAGAATCTACACAGAAAATTCCACAGGCAAATCTGCAACGTCGGCACATACCCTAAGTCCTTGAACATGAGATTCAGACAAAACTTGCGACATGAATGGGTCATTCATTATAAGCAAGCAGACAGAATCCCTGTGGATTCCATCAAGCCTTTGTTCCAGCTCTGTTCTATAAATTTAGCCCTTAACCCCTTTCTGTCATTGGACGTACTATTCCGTCCATGTGGGGTGGGCCCCACTTCCCAAGGACGGAATAGTACGTCCAGCGCGATCAGCCGAGCTCACGGGGGGACTATCGCAGCTGACATCCGGCACTATGTGCCAGGAGCGGTCACGGATCAAACATGATTGCAGTGTTCCGGCGGTATAGGGAAGCATCGCGCAGGGAGGGGGCTCCCTGCGTGCTTCCCTGAGACGATCGGTACAAGGCGATGTGCTCACCTTGTACCGAGCGTCTCCTCCTTGCAGGCCCCGGATGCAAAATGGCCGCGGGGCTTCATCCGGGTCCTGCAGGGAGGTGGCTTCACAGCGCCTGCTCAGAGCAGGCGCTGGGAAGCCTGGAGCTGTGCACTTCAGATCGCCGATCTGACACAGTGCACAGCAAAGTGTCAGAGCGACGATCTGTCACTTTACTGTGATGCCCCCCAGGGCAAAGTAAAAATGTAAAAAAAAAAAATATATATATAAATATTGTTCCAATAAATACATTCCTTTAGCTTAATAATAAAAAAAAATAAAAGTACGCATATTTAGTATCGCCGCGTCTAACGACTCGACCTATAAAACTGTCCCACTAGTTAACCCCTTCAGTGAACACCGTAAAAAAAAAAAAAAGAGGCTAAAAACGCTTTATTATCATACCGCCGAACAAAAAGTGGAATAACATGCGATCAAAAAGACGGAAATAAATAACCATGGTACCGCTGAAAACGTCATCTTGTCCCGCAAAAAACGAGCCTCCATACAGCATCATCAGCGAAAAAATAAAAAAGTTATAGTCCTCAGAATAAAGCGATGCAAAAATAATTATTTTTTCTACTAGATGGTGGCCCGATTCTAACGCATCGGGTATTCTAGAATATGTATGCGTAGTGTATCGCACAGCCCACGCAGTACATTGCGCAGCCCACACAGTACACGTTGTATATTGAGCAGCCCACGTAGTATATTGTGCAGCCCACGTAGTATATTGCCCAGTCCATAGTACATTGCGCAGCGCACGTATATTGCGCAGCCCATGTTGTATATTGCGCAGCCCACGTAGTTTATTGCGCAGCCCATGTAGTATATTGCCCAGCCTACGTAGTATATTGCGCAGCCCACGTAGTATATTGCCCAGTGACGTATTATATTGCCCAGTCACGTAGTATATTGCGCAGCCCACATAGTATATTGCGCAGCCCACGTAGTATATTGCCCAGCCACGTAGTATATTGCCCAGTCACGTAGTATACAGCACAGAGCCACGTAGTATATTGCACAGTCACGTAGTATACTGCCCAGTCACGTAGTATACTGCCCAGTCACGTAGTATACTGCCCAGTCACGTAGTATGCGCCATATCACTGTTAAAAAAAAAAAATTAAAATTAAAAAAAAATAGTTGCATACTCACCTTCTGGAGCCTCAGGATCGAAGCGTCCAGTTACTGATGCTCCTCGCGCGCTCCGGTCTGAAGATTGCATGGCGGTCTCGCGAGATGATGACATAGCGGTCTCGTGAGACCGCACGTCATCATCTCGCGATACCGCACTGCATGCAGCGGTCATCGTGGCGTCGCGAGGAGCATCGGTAACCGGCCGCTTCGATCCCGGGGGGCCACCGGAGGGTGAGTATGTAACTATTTTTTATTTTTTTATTATTTTTACTATTCATGCTGCATAGGCAGCATCAATAGTAAAAAGATGGTCATACAGGGTTAATAGCAGCGTTAACCAAGTGCGTTACACCGCGGTCAACGCTGCCATTAACCCTGTGTGAGCGCTGACTGGAGGGGAGTACGGAGCGGGTGCTGTGACAGGAGGGGAGTAAGGAGCGGGCGCTGTGACCGGAGGGGAGTACGGAGCGGGCGCTGTGACCGGAGGGGAGTACGGAGCGGGCACTGACTGCGGGGCGTATGGAGCGGCCATTTTCTTCCGGACTGTGCCCGTCGCTGATTGGTCGAGGCTGTTTTGCCATGACCAATCAGCGTCTTGGATTTCCATGACTGACAGAGGCCGCGACCAATGAATATCCGTGACAGACAGAAAGACAGACAGACGGAAGTGACCCTTAGACAATTATATAGTAGATAAAATAGTTTTTATCGTATAAAAGCGCCAAAACATAAAAAAATGATATAAATGAGGTATCGCTGTAATCGTACTTACCTGAAGAATACAACTGCTTTATCCATTTTACCAAATGCGGAACGGTATAAACGCCCCCTCAAAAAGAAATTCATGAATAGCTGGTTTTTGGTCATTCTGCCTCACAAAAATCGGAATAAAAAGCGATCAAAAAATGTCACGTGCCCGAAAATGTTACCAATAAAAAAGTCAACTCGTCCTGCAAAAGACAACACCTCACATGACTCTGTGGACCAAAATATGGAAAAATTATAGCACTCAAAATGTGGTAACGCAAAAAACATTTTTTGCAATAAAAAATTTCTTTTAGTGTGTGACGGCTGCCAATCAAAAATCCGCTAGAAAACACGCTATAAATAGTAAATCAAACCCCCTTCATCACCCCCTTAGTTATGAAAACTGTAAAAAATGTATTTATTTCCATTTTCCCGTTGGGGCTAGGGTTAGGGCTACAGTTAGGGTTAGGGTTGGGGCTAAAGTTAGGGTTTGAATTACATTTACGGTTGGGATTAGGGTTAGGGGTGTGGTTAGGGTTACAGTTGAGATTAGGGTTAGGGGTGTGTTTGAATTAGGGTTTCAGTTACAATTGGGGGGTTTCCACTGTTTAGGCACATCAGGGGCTCTCCAAATGCGACATTGCGTCCGATCTCAATTCCAGCCAATTCTGCGTTGAAAAAGTAAAACCGTGCTCCTTCCCTTCCGAGCTCTTGGTCAAATAGCCCTTACACAGCCTGGAGGTGTGTTTGTGGTCATTGTCCTGTTGAAAAATAAATGATGGTCCAACTAAATGCAAACCTGATGGAATAGCATGCCGCTGCAAGATGCTGTGGTACAGAGGCGTATCTAGCCTTTCCTGCACCCGGGGCAAAGGATCAGTTCGGCGCCCCCCCCCCCCCAACCTCCCCCATTTGAACATTAACTCTATTGAAACTGTATGACCAAGGCAAGGTACATTCCTGTCCCTATGGGGGCACAAATCTGTACAGTATGGGGGCACAAATCTGTACAGTGTGGGGGCACAGATCTGAACAGTGTGGGGGCACAGATCTGAACAGTATGGGGGCACAGATCTGGACAGTATGGGCCATAATGTCCAGATTTGTGCCCCCATAATGTCCTGATTTGTGCCACAGTGCCCCCCATACTGTCCTGATTTGTTGTGCCCCCTTAATGTCCTGATTTCTGAAACCCATCCGCATCCATTCCCCCGATATCATGATGTTCCCTCAGACCAGTCTTTCATCCAGCTGAGCTGCCAGTGCCTGCCCCTAAGGTTTTGCCTTGCTTTGCTAAGCTTCACAGTCTTCAGACTCACATTCTCACGACAACAGTGAGTCTGACAGACACACATACCCATTTTGCGTTGTTGCCCCTGCCCTGCAGGCTGCTCTGGCCGGAGCCGCTGCTCCCTCTCCCTCCCCCTATCATGCATGCAGGCAGGCTCTTCGGTTCGGTGACTCGGTCGGTGTCTTCAAACTAACTTAGTTCAGACTTCAGCTCCACCCGGTCCCCGCGGCCGCGGTCTGGAGCACTTACCACCGGCACCACCGACGACGTCACCATCCAACTCCAACCATGCAGGCAACAAACAACACACAGGCAGTGAGTGACGAGTCACCCGGCACTGCGGCGCAATGACAAATGAAGCAGCAGCGGCAGCCTGTCACACGCTCAGTGACGTCAGCCGCTGCTGGCGCTTCCCTGATGCGGAAGTGCCAGCAGCGGTCAGTGCCTCTCAGCAGTTGTCAGGGGCGCACGCGCAGGCCAGGCGCTGGCTTAAGCTGAAGGGACTCTTCTTGTCACTCTCACTCTCAGGCAAGCAAGCGAACCGGGCACATACTAGCGCAGCAGCACGGGATTATCCCACTGGCCTGTGGGGGCGGCAGAATGCCGCCGGCACCGACGAGGAGCCTGGCTTTGATGAGACAGCCGCAATGCCGCATCATCAGGCGGCCCCGCTGGCGCCCCCCGTCAGCTGCACCCGGGGCAAATGCCCCGGCTGCCCCCCCCCTGGATACGCCACTGCTGTGGTAGCCATGCTGGTTCAGTATGCCTTCAATTTTGATTAAATCCCCAACAGTGTAACCAGCAAAGCACCCCCACACCATCACACCTCCATGCTTCACAGTGGGAACCAGGCATGTAGAGTCCATCCGTTCACCTTTTCTGCGTCGCACGGTGGTTGGAACCAAAGATCTCAAATTTGGACTCATCAGACCAAAGCACAGATTTCCACTGGTCTAATGTCCATTCCTTGTGTTCTTTAGCTCAAACAAGTCTCTTCTGCTTGTTGCCTGTCCTTAGCAGTGGTTTCTTAGCAGCTATTTTACCATGAAGACCTGCTGCACAGTCTCCTCTTAAGGGCTTGTTTCCACATGCGAGAATCACGTCCGTGTCTCGCATGTAGAAACCAAGCTCTGGCGCCGGCACTCAGGAGCGGAGCTGTGCGGCTCCATGTGTTCCTATGCGGCCACACGCTCTGCTCCGGAGTGCAGACACCAGAGCTTGATTTCTACATGCGAGACACGGACGTGATTCTCGCATGTGGAAACAAGCCCTCACAGTTGATGTAGAGATGTGTCTGCTGCTAGAACGCTGTGTGGCATTGACCTGGACTCTAATCTGAGCTGCTGTTAACCTGCGATTTCTGAGGCTGGTGACTTATCCTCAGAAGCAGAGGTGACTCTTGGTCTTCCTTTCCTGGGGTGGTCTTTGTAGAGCTTGATGGTTTTTGCCACTGCACTTGGGGACACTTTCAAAGTTTGTCCAATTTTTCAGACTGACCTTCATTTCTTAAAGTAATGATGGCCACTTGTTTTTCTTTACTTAGCTGCTTTTTTCTTACCATAATACACATTCTAAGGGTATGTGTCCACGTTCAGGATTGCATCAGGATTTGGTCAGGATTTTTCATCAGTATTTGTAAGCCAAAACCAGGAGTGGAACAATCAGAGGAAAAGTATAATAGAAACATATGCACAACTTCTGCATTTATCACCCACTCCTGGTTTTGGCTTACAAATACTGATGAAAAATCCTGACCAAATCCTGATGCAATCCTGAACGTGGATACATACCCTAACAGTCTATTCAGTAGGACTATCAGCTGTGTATCCACCAGACTTCTGCACAACACAACTGATGGTCCCAACTCCATTCATAAGGCAAGAAATCCCACTTATTAAATCTGACAGGGCACATCTGTGAATTGAAAACCATTCCCAGTGACTACCTCATGAAGCTCATCAAGAGAATGCCAAGAGTGTGCAAAGCAGTCATCAAAGCAAATGGTGACTACTTTGAAGAACCTAGAATATAAGACAATTTTAGCTGTTTCACACTTTTTTGTTAAGTATATAATTCCACATGTGTTAATTCATAGTTTTGATGCCTTCAGTGTGAATGTACAATTTGCATAGTCATGAAAATACAGAAAAATCTTTAAATGAGAAGGTGTGTCCAAACTTTTGGTCTGTACTGTATGTATACTTTTTGTATGAAATTGTTATTTTTTTTCACATTGTGGTTATTCTCACATATGTTGGTTGTGAATTTAATCAGTGTTTGTCACATCACCTTTTGACTGATTTTCATTGGCTTTGGTGTTTTTAAATACTTACCATTTTATCTATGGTATATCTTTGACAAAGAACACCTAGTGTGTTTGAAACGCGTAGCTGCTATACGCTGCTATTTGGTCATGTGAACTTGCCTCCACAAGTCTGGTTTTATATGCAAGCAATAAATTATTCCTTTCGGACTACTTGGAAGCTGGAACAATCTCTTTTTTTCTTTGTCATTCTCAGTGGCATTTAAAGCCATCCCTAGAGTGTGTGCTGTTATAACCGCCCATTGCCCCCACGCGGTTGTGGGGTGCCAATGTGTTGCCATTACTGCCAGGGGCCTGCTGAAGACCCGTTCCCTTTATGACAGTGCTCCTATGAATGCCAGCCTCTGGCAAATGTTCATTGGAGACCTTGATTTGTTCTATAAATAGCAATACAGTAACATTGCTTAATATGGTATACGTGATCAGGCGATTGCAGGTTCAAATCCTCTAAGGCAGGGGTCGGGAACCTACAGCTCGCAAGCCAGATGTAGTTTTTGATGGCTGAATCTGGCTCTCAGACAAATCTTTACCAAAAAATAATATTAAAAATAATGAAGGAAACCGCTGATTTCCGAAACGCGTATGATAAGGACCAAACCTATGGCACCTCTTACCTGCGGCAGTCACGTGGGCTACACGTGACCACTGACGTCACACAGGTCCTGCAATCTCACCATCCTATCATAGGACTCGACCGCAGCACCTGAACATCCACGCCTATTGACAATTTTTCAGTGAGATCACCTACAGACTGACCAATGGCCTCCTAGCACTCATACCTGTGCTTGGTCCCTCTCCACCCGCCTCACTAAAGGCTCTGCTGGTTGTGTCTTTTTCCTCCCTGAAGCATACGTTTGCAGGAATGTCATTTTAAAGTACAACTCTATATATATTACACTATCATCCCTCTGTGTTGTGCTTACTGATAGCAACATTTTACATTCACTTTTAGATGTATAGTAAATCAGCTCCGAGGAGAGAAGAAAACTGCTCAACTAAACCCTCCCTTTCACAAACCGTTTTAAAGGGAATCTGTCACCTCATTTTTCGCATATAAGCTGTGGCCACAGCCATCAGGGGCTTATCTACAGCATTCTGTAATTCTGTAGATAAGCCCCCCATGTAACCTGAAAGATAAGAAAAACAACTTAGATTATACTCGCCAAGGGGCGGTCCGGGTCCGATGGGCGTCACAGGTCTGGGTCCGGCGCCTCCCATCTTCATGCGATGACATCCTCTTCCTTGCTTCTGTCACCATTCTAAATACTGCACCCCTCAAGGTGCTCAAAACCATATTCAATAAGTTTACTAACCCTTCTGGCACTTCACAAGAATCTTTGGAATAATTAAAAAAATATGAACATTTAACTTTTTTTCACAAAAAAAATTACTTCAGATCCAAATTTTTTTTATTTTCCCAAGAATAGCAGGATAAATTGGACCCCAAAAGTTATTGTGCAATTTGTCCTGAGTGCGTTGATACTCGATATGTGGGGGGGGAACCACTGTTTGGGCGCATGGCAGAGCTCGGAAGGGAAGGAGGGCCGTTTTACTTTTTCAACACAAAATTGGCTGAAATTAAGATCGGACACCATGTCATGTTTGGAGAGCCACTGATGTGCCTAAACAGTGGAACCCCCCACAAGTGACCACATTTTGGAAACTAGACTCCCCCCAAGGAACTTATTAGATTTGTGGTGAGAACTTTGAACCCCAAGGTGTTTCACTAAAGTTTATAATGCCCAGGCGTGAAAATAAAAAAAATCATATTTTTTTTACAAACATGAACTTTTAAGTCTCCAATTTTTTATTTTTCCATGGGTAACAGGAGAAATTGGACCCCAAAAGTTGTCCAATTTGCCCTGAGTATGCTGATACCCCATATGTGGGAGAAAAGTACTGTATGGGCACACGTCGGGGCTCGGAAGGGAAGTAGTGACGTTTTGGAATGCAGACTTTGATGGAATGGTCTGCGGGGATCGTGTCGCATTTGCAGAGCCCCTGATGTGCCTAAACAGTGGAAACTCCCCACAAGTGACTCCATTTTGGAATCTAGACCCACCGAGGAACTTTATCTAGATGTGTGCTGAGAACTTTGAACCCCCAGGTGTTTCACTAAAGTTTATAACGCCCGGGCATGAAAATAATTAAAATATTTTTTCCACAAACCAGTTTTTTATTTTCCCAAGGGTAACAGAAGAAATTGGATGCCAAGAGTTATTGTGCAATTTGTCCTGAGTACGCTGATACCCCATATGTGTGGGTAAACCACTGTTTGGACACATGGCAGAGCTCAGAAGGGAAGGAGCGCCAGATTTTACTGTTATGGTTTGCAGGTGCCATGACCCACTGGGAGCAGGGCCGGCCTTTGCCCTGTGCGACCTGTGCGGCCGCACAGGGCGCCAAGGCTTACTAGAAGGCATAGGGCGCCGATTTGAGCCTTTGATTTAATTAGCAGTTAATCATCGGCTGGCCCGAGGGCGCTCGCACCTATTGTGGCGCCCGCCGCCGCTGTCCCACTCCCAGCGGGCGCTCGGCTTTGTGCATGTGACGTTGTCACACGCACAAGCCTTTCTCCCCGCCGGGCAGGGACAGCACGTAGGGAACTTTAGTTCCGCCTACTGCTGTCCCCAGCGGGGAGAGATTGGCTGTGTGCACAGCGTGTGACATGACGTCACACGTCCCTGGGCGCCGCCGCTCTGTTCCCGGAAAGGAAGAAGAGAACAGAGCAGAGGAGGACCGAAGAGCTGAGCTGCGCCTGTGTTCCGTATGGCTGCCCGCCTGCTTTCTGTGCACAGGACCTGTGATGAGGTCACAGGAGGGGAGGAGTCAGGGGTCACATGATCGTGACCTCCGAAGTTGTGCTGGTTGGCAACTTTCTGCTGCAGGATGAGGTAAGTAATGGCTGTGTGTGGGGTCAGGAGGTGTACAGTGTGGATGTAGCAGAGCTGTGTGTGTGCGAGGTGTGGGGAGCGGAGCCGTGTGTGTGCGAGGTGTGCAGAGCGGAGCCGTGTGTGTGCGAGGTGTACGGAGCGGAGCCGTGTGTGCGAGGTGTACGGAGCGGAGCCGTGTGTGCGAGGTGTGCGGAGCGGAGCCGTGTGTGTGCGAGGTGTACGGAGCGGAGCCGTGTGTGCGAGGTGTACGGAGCGGAGCCGTGTGTGTGCGAGGTGTACGGAGCGGAGCCGTGTGTGCGAGGTGTGCGGAGCGGAGCCGTGTGTGTGCGAGGTGTACGGAGCGGAGCCGTGTGTGCGAGGTGTACGGAGCGGAGCCGTGTGTGTGCGAGGTGTACGGAGCGGAGCCGTGTGTGCGAGGTGTGCGGAGCGGAGCCGTGTGTGTGCGAGGTGTACGGAGCGGAGCCGTGTGTGTGCGAGGTGTGCGGAGCAGTGTGTGTGCGAGGTGTGCGGAGCAGTGTGTGTGCGAGGTGTGCGGAGCGGAGCAGTGTGTGTGCGAGGTGTGCGGAGCGGAGCCGTGTGTGCGAGGTGAGCGGAGCCGTGTGTGCGAGGTGAGCGGAGCCGTGTGTGTGCGAGGTGTACGGAGCGGAGCCGTGTGTGCGAGGTGTGCGGAGTGGAGCCGTGTGTGTGCGAGGTGTACGGAGCGGAGCCGTGTGTGTGCGAGGTGTGCGGAGCAGTGTGTGTGCGAGGTGTGCGGAGCGGAGCAGTGTGTGTGCGAGGTGTGCGGAGCGGAGCCGTGTGTGCGAGGTGTGCGGAGCAGTGTGTGTGCGAGGTGTGCGGAGCGGAGCAGTGTGTGCAAGGTGTGCGGAGCGGAGCAGTGTGTGTGCGAGGTGTGCGGAGCAGTGTGTGTGCTAGGTGTGCGGAGCGGAGCCGTGTGTGCGAGGTGAGCGGAGCCGTGTGTGTGCGAGGTGAGCGGAGCAGTGTGTGCAAGGTGTGCGGAGCGGAGCAGTGTGTGTGCGAGGTGAGCGGAGCCGTGTGTGCGAGGTGTACGGAGCGGAGCCGTGTGTGTGCGAGGTGTACGGAGCGGAGCCGTGTGTATGAGGTGTACGGAGCGGAGCTGAATGTGTACGAGGTGTATGGAGCGGAGCGCGTGTGTACGGAGCGCAGCCGCGTGTGTAGGAGTAGCTATGTGTGGCCATTATATGGTACGAAGTATCATGTGCGGCCAATATACGGTACGGAGCATCATGTGCAGCCAGTATACAGTATGGAGCCTCATGTGCAGTCATTATACAGTATGGAGCATCATGTGCGGTCATTATACAGTATGGAGCATCATGTGGGGTCATTATACAGTATGGAGCATCATGTGCGGTCATTATACAGTATGGAGCATCATGTGTGGCCATTGTACACTATGGAGCGTCGTGTGTGGCCATTGTACACTATGGAGCGTCGTGTGTGGCCATTGTACACTATGGAGCGTCGTGTGTGGCCATTGTACACTATAGAGCGTCGTGTGTGGCCATTGTACACTATGGAGCGTCGTGTGTGGCCATTGTACAGTATAGAGCGTCGTGTGTGGCCATTGTATAGTATGGAGCGTCGTGTGTGGCCATTGTACACTATGGAGCGTCATGTGTGGCCATTATACAGTATGGAGCGTCGTGTGTGGCCATTGTACAGTATGGAGCGTCGTGTGTGGCCATTGTACACTATGGAGCGTCGTGTGTGGCCATTGTACAGTATGGAGCGTCGTGTGTGGCCATTGTACAATATGGAGCGTCGTGTGTGGCCATTGTACACTATGGAGCGTCGTGTGTGGCCATTGTACACTATGGAGCGTCGTGTGTGGCCATTGTACACTATGGAGCGTCGTGTGTGGCCATATTTTTTTTGTTCATAATTATTGTTTACGAAACATTGTGATCAGAAGTGCTAAATGGGGTTGGGGCGTGGCTAGTTGTGAAATGGGTGTGGTCAGAGGTGTGGCCTAAAATTTGCAGCGGCGCGCTATGCGCGCCGCTGACTTTGTCCCTCTTTCCCTTCCTCAAAAGTTGGGAGGTATGAATTTACAAAGCTGCCAATTGTCCGGGGGGGGGGGCGGGGGGGAATGGGGGGATTCATTTGTGGAATTTACAAAGTCTTACATGTTTCTAGTTACTTATCACCTGCTCACCTCTGCCACCCTAGGTTTAAATGAGTAGATAGATGGTGATAGATAGTAGCCTGTGGACTGCACTAATAAGACCTTTGGTCCACACCTAACCTTTCCAGGGAGGAATAGCATTTGTCAGGCAAGATGAGCCCTAAGAAAGCGTCTGGTGCACAGAACAGGAAGCGAAAGGCCTTAGCAGAGCAGGCAATTCAAAAGCAAGCAGGGGCTTTAAAAAGACTGTTTGTAAAATCTTCTGAACATGGTGGTGGCACCAATGTACCGAGCACTGCTGAGGAATCGACTTCAGATGTTCCGCAGCAAGAATGTGAAATAAGGAGTGGTATGGACACAATTCCATTGGAGCCAGGAGAACCGTCAACGTCATTGCAAATTGCACACGGCACCTGACCTGCTGCCACCCATCCGGAACGCCTCTCCATTCTGGCCGTCATCTCTGCGCTCCGATTGGCTGTGAGCGTCAGGCAGACAGCCAATCAGAGTGCAGGGGTGACTGCCAGCGAGGAGAGGCGTTGCAGACGGACGGCAGCAGGTGGGGTGCGATGCGGACCGGAAGTAAGTGAGCGGCAGGTATGCCGTTCGGGGGTTTGCGAGGACACCCAGATGGTGGGGAAACCCTTAATGGGATGCCCCTGACTCGATAGGGCTGTAGACCGAGAGTCATTTTTTAAACTTTTGGACCGCTTTAAAGCACTTTATAACTCCCGTTATTGCAGTATTAGTGTATTTGGATATTCTTGAAGTGTTTTGCAGGGAAACACAAGTTTTCTAAGTAAACGTGTTGTCAATACTAAAGCGTTATTGTTTTCTTTCAAAGTTTGGGGGGGGGGGGGCGCCGTCTTGCAGTCTCGCACAGGGCGCCTTTTGGGCTAAGTCCGGCCCTGACTGGGAGAGCCCATGGAGGTGCCAAAACAGCAGAACTGTTGTGAATTTACCTTTTGGCTCCCTCTAGTGGTACTAGTGATTTGACTCTGGGTATGTCATTCATCCCTTGTATGCTCACCTGGGTCGTTAGGTCAGGGGTGTTGCTATATAAGCTCCCTGGACCTTCAGTTCAATGCCTGGCAACGTTGTAATCAGAGCTAATCTGTTGTGCTCTTGTCTACTGATCCTGGTTCCTGCTAAATTAAGCTAAGTCTGCTTTCTTGTTTTTTGCTATTTGTTTTTGTTTGCATTTTTGTCCAGCTTGTACATAATCTGTATCCTAACCTTGCTGGAAGCTCTAGGGAGGCTGGAGTTCTCCCCCCGGGCCGTTAGACGGTTCGGGGGTTCTTGTATCTCCAGTGTGGAATTTTGTTAGGGTTTTTGTTGACCATATAAGTTATCTTACTACATTCTGCTATTAGTAAGTGGGCCTCTCTTTGCTAAACCTAGTTCATCTCTGTGTTTGTCATTTCCTCTTACCTCACCGTTATTATTTGTGGGGGCTTGTATCCGACTTTTGGGGTCTATTCTCTGGAGGCAAGAGAGGTCTTTGTTTTCCTCTTCTAGGGGTAGTTAGTCCTCCGGCTGGCGCGAGACATCTAGCGACCAACGTAGGCATGTTCCCCGGCTACTTCTAGTGTTGGCGTTAGGAGTAGTTATATGGTCAACCCAGTTACCACTGCCCTATGAGCTGGATTTTTGTACGTCGCAGACTTACTTGTTCCTCTGAGACCCTCGCCATTGGGGTCATAACACAGAACCCCCCATAAGTGACCCCATTTTATGATTTACACAGCTCAATGAATTAATCTAGGGGTGCAGTGATCATATTGACACCATGGGTGTGTCACAGAATTTTATACCATTAGGCAGCTATGCGGAGACTCCGGAGGAATTAGGCGCTATTTGCCTATTCAAGTGAATGGTTCTGTGCACATGTCAGTGTGTTTCCATGGACCGTGTGTCCGTTTTTTAATGTCAGCACGGGCCACAAAACATCCAGCACACGTGCATATGCATAACACACATGGATGTCATCCATGTGACACGCATCGGCACCGGGGAAGAAGCGTTACAGTAAGCGCTGTTCCCCAGCACTGGGTGCTTAACATGGCTCTCATCATTCTCTACTGCTCTGCCAGCGATAAGCACAAGCAGGGAAGAATGATGACAGCCGAGTTCATCACCCGGTGCCGGGGAACTGCGCTTATTCCCTGGAGCCCGTCCTTGTAATACTAATGCGGCACACGCATGCCGCAAGTATTACACACGCGGACTGTTGTGAATTCTATTTTGGGCTCCCTCTAGTGTGTCATGATCTCAATGGCAAGAGAACATAGCATCAGCATATATAAGAACTAGCTCTTGGAAGATGGGAACTAAGCTGACCATGAACTAAACCTAACGCACAACTAGCAGTGGCCGGGTAGCATGCCTACGTTGATTCTAGATGCCCAGCACCAGCCGGAGGACTAAATTAAGCTAGCAGAGGAAAATATTAGTCCTAGCTCACCTCTAGAGAAATACCCCGAAAGGAGACAGAGGCCCCCCCACATGTATTGGCGGTGAGTTAAGATGAAATAACAAACGTAGTATGAAAATAGGTTTAGCAAATTTGAGGTCCACTTACTACATAGCAGAAGACAGAAAGGACACTTTCATGGTCAGCTGAAAACCCTATCAAAACACCATCCAGAAATCACTTTAAAACTCTGGCATTAACTCATAACACCAGAGTGGCAATTCCTGTTCACAAGAGCTTTCCAGACACAGTAACGAAACTACAGCTGTGAACTGGAACAAAAATGCAAAAACAAACATGGACAAGAGTCCAACTTATCTAGTAGTTGTCTAGGAGCAGGAACAAGCACAGAGAGGCTTCTGATAACATTGTTGACCGGCAAGCAACTAACAGAGCAGCAAGGTTATATAGCGACTCCCACATCTTGATGGGAACAGGTGAACAGAGAAGATGAAGACACCAGTTCAATTCCACCAGTAGCCACCGGGGGAGCCCAGAATCCAAATTCACAACAGTACCCCCCCCTCAAGGAGGGGGCACCGAACCCTCACCAGAACCACCAGGGCGATCAGGATGGGCCCTATGAAAGGCACGAACCAGATCAGAGGCATGAACATCAGATGCATTCACCCAAGAATTATCCTCCTGGCCGTATCCCTTCCACTTGACCAGATACTGGAGTCTCCGTCTGGAAACACGAGAGTCCAAGATTTTCTCCACAACGTACTCCAACTCACCCTCAACCAACACCGGAGCAGGAGGCTCAACGGAAGGCACAACCGGTACCTCATACCTGCGCAATAATGACCGATGAAAAACGTTATGAATAGAAAAGGATGCAGGGAGGTCCAAACGGAAGGAAACAGGGTTAAGAATCTCCAATATCTTATACGGGCCGATGAACCGAGGCTTAAACTTAGGAGAAGAGACCCTCATAGGGACAAAACGAGAAGACAACCACACCAAATCCCCAACACAAAGCCGAGGACCAACACGACGGTGGCGGTTGGCAAAAAGCTGAGTCTTCTCCTGGGACAACCTCAAATTGTCCACCACCTGCCCCCAGATCTGATGCAATCTCTCCACCACAGCATCCACTCCAGGACAATCCGAAGATTCCACCTGACCAGAGGAAAATCGAGGATGAAACCCCGAATTACAGAAAAACGGGGACACCAAAGTGGCAGAGCTGGCCCGATTATTGAGAGCGAACTCCGCCAATGGCAAAAAAGCAACCCAATCATCCTGGTCAGCAGACACAAAACACCTCAGATATGTCTCCAGGGTCTGATTAATCCGCTCGGTCTGGCCATTCGTCTGAGGATGGAAAGCGGACGAAAAAGATAAATCTATGCCCATCCTAGCACAGAATGCCCGCCAAAATCTAGACACGAATTGGGTCCCTCTGTCAGAAACGATATTCTCAGGAATACCATGCAAACGAACAACATTTTGAAAAAACAGAGGAACCAACTCGGAAGAAGAAGGCAACTTGGGCAGAGGAACCAAATGGACCATCTTAGAAAAACGGTCACACACCACCCAGATGACAGACATCTTCTGAGAAACAGGCAGATCTGAAATAAAATCCATCGAGATGTGCGTCCAAGGCCTCTTAGGAATAGGCAAGGGCAACAATAATCCACTAGCCCGAGAACAAGGCTTGGCCCGAGCACAAACGTCACAAGACTGCACAAAGCCTCGCACATCTCGTGACAGGGAAGGCCACCAGAAGGACCTTGCCACCAAATCCCTGGTACCAAAAATGCCAGGATGACCTGCCAACGCAGAAGAATGAACCTCAGAGATGACTCTACTGGTCCAATCATCAGGAACAAACAGTTTATCAGGTGGGCAACGATCAGGTCTATCCGCCTGAAACTCCTGCAAGGCCCGCCGCAGGTCTGGAGAAACGGCTGACAATACCACTCCATCCTTAAGGATACCTGTGGGCTCAGAGTTACCAGGCGAGTCAGGCTCAAAACTCCTAGAAAGGGCATCAGCCTTAACATTCTTAGAACCCGGTAGGTATGACACCACAAAATTAAACCGAGAGAAAAATAATGACCAGCGCGCCTGTCTAGGATTCAGGCGCCTGGCGGTCTCAAGATAAATCAAATTTTTGTGGTCAGTCAATACCACCACCTGATGTCTGGCCCCCTCAAGCCAATGGCGCCACTCCTCAAAAGCCCACTTCATGGCCAAAAGCTCCCGATTCCCAACATCATAATTCCGCTCAGCGGGCGAAAATTTACGGGAAAAGAAGGCACAAGGCCTCATCACGGAGCAGTCAGAACTTTTCTGCGACAACACTGCCCCAGCTCCGATCTCAGAAGCGTCGACCTCAACCTGAAAAGGTAGAGCAACATCAGGCTGACGCAACACAGGGGCAGAGGAAAAACGGCGCTTAAGCTCCCGAAAGGCCTCCACAGCATCAGGGGACCAATCAGCAACATCAGCACCCTTCTTAGTCAAATCGGTCAATGGCTTAGCAATATCCGAAAAACCAGCAATAAATCGACGATAAAAGTTAGCAAAGCCCAAAAATTTCTGAAGACTCTTAAGAGAAGAGGGCTGCGTCCAATCACAAATAGCTTGAACCTTGACAGGATCCATTTCAATGGAAGAGGGGGAAAAAATATATCCCAAAAAGGAAATCCTCTGTACCCCAAAAACACACTTAGAACCCTTCACACACAAAGAATTAGACCGCAAAACCTGAAAAACCCTCCTGACTTGCTGGACATGAGAGTCCCAGTCATCCGAAAAAATCAGAATATCATCCAGATACACAATCATAAATTTATCCAAATAATCGCGAAAAATATCATGCATAAAGGACTGGAAAACTGACGGAGCATTTGAAAGACCAAAAGGCATCACTAAATACTCAAAGTGGCCCTCGGGCGTATTAAATGCGGTTTTCCACTCATCCCCCTGCCTGATTCGCACCAAATTATACGCCCCACGAAGGTCAATCTTAGAGAACCACTTGGCCCCCTTTATGCGAGCAAACAAATCAGTCAGCAACGGCAATGGGTATTGATATTTAACAGTGATTTTATTCAAAAGCCGATAATCAATACATGGTCTCAAAGAGCCGTCTTTTTTTGACACAAAGAAAAAACCGGCTCCTAAGGGAGATGACGATGGACGAATATGTCCCTTTTCCAAGGACTCCTTTATATATTCTCGCATAGCAGCATGTTCAGGCACAGACAGATTAAATAAACGACCCTTTGGGTATTTACTACCCGGGATTAAATCTATGGCACAATCGCACTCTCGGTGCGGAGGTAACGAACCAAGCTTGGATTCTTCAAAGACGTCACGATAGTCAGACAGGAACTCAGGAATTTCAGAGGGAATAGATGATGAAATGGAAACCACAGGTACATCCCCATGAGCCCCCTTACATCCCCAGCTCAACACAGACATAGCTCTCCAGTCGAGGACTGGGTTGTGAGATTGCAGCCAAGGCAATCCTAGCACCAAATCATCATGTAGATTATACAGCACCAGAAAGCGAATAATCTCCTGGTGATCCGGATTAATACGCATAGTTACTTGTGTCCAGTATTGTGGTTTATTATTAGCCAATGGGGTGGAGTCAATCCCCTTCAGAGGAATAGGAGTCTCCAAAGGCTCTAAATCATACCCACAGCGTTTGGCAAAGGACCAATCCATAAGACTCAAAGCGGCGCCAGAGTCGACATAGGCGTCCGTGGTAATAGATGACAAAGAGCAAATCAGGGTCACAGATAGAATAAACTTAGACGGTAAGGTGCAAATGGAAACAGATTTACCAAGCTTTTTAGTGCGCTTAGAGCATGCTGATATAACATGAGTAGAATCACCACAATAGAAACACAACCCATTTTTCCGTCTAAAATTCTGCCGCTCGCTTCGGGACAGAATTCTATCACACTGCATACTCTCTGGCGACTTCTCAGTGGACACCGCCAGATGGTGCACTGGTTTGCGCTCCCGCAAACGCCTATCGATCTGAATAGCCATTGTCATGGACTCATTCAGACCCGCAGGCACAGGGAACCCCACCATAACATCCTTAATGGCATCAGAGAGACCCTCTCTGAAAGTCGCCGCCAGGGCGCACTCATTCCACTGAGTAAGCACAGACCATTTACGGAATCTTTGGCAGTAAATTTCCGCTTCATCTTGCCCCTGAGATAGGGACATCAAAGTTTTTTCTGCCTGAAGCTCCAAATGAGGTTCGTCATAAAGCAACCCCAAGGCCAGAAAAAACGCATCCACATTGAGCAACGCAGGATCCCCTGGTGTCAATGAAAAAGCCCAGTCTTGAGGGTCGCCCCGGAGCAAGGAAATCACAATCCTGACCTGCTGTGCAGGGTCTCCGGCAGAGCGAGATTTCAGGGACAAAAATAATTTGCAATTATTTCGAAAATTCTGAAACCCGGATCTATTCCCCGAGAAAAATTCCGGCAAAGGAATTCTTGGCTCAGATACAGGTGCATGACAAACAAAATCTTGCAAATTTTGTACCTTCGTGGCGAGATTATTCAAACCTGCAGTTACACTCTGAAGATCCATTACAAACAGGTGGACACAGAGCCATTCAAAGATTAGAAGGAGAGAAAAAAAAAAAAAAAAAAAAAATTTCAGCAGACTACTTATTTCTCTCCTTTCTCAGCCAAGGATTTTAACCCTTTAGAGGGCCGGTCAAACTGTCATGATCTCAATGGCAAGAGAACATAGCATCAGCATATATAAGAACTAGCTCTTGGAAGATGGGAACTAAGCTGACCATGAACTAAACCTAACGCACAACTAGCAGTGGCCGGGTAGCATGCCTACGTTGATTCTAGATGCCCAGCACCAGCCGGAGGACTAAATTAAGCTAGCAGAGGAAAATATTAGTCCTAGCTCACCTCTAGAGAAATACCCCGAAAGGAGACAGAGGCCCCCCACATGTATTGGCGGTGAGTTAAGATGAAATAACAAACGTAGTATGAAAATAGGTTTAGCAAATTTGAGGTCCACTTACTACATAGCAGAAGACAGAAAGGACACTTTCATGGTCAGCTGAAAACCCTATCAAAACACCATCCAGAAATCACTTTAAAACTCTGGCATTAACTCATAACACCAGAGTGGCAATTCCTGTTCACAAGAGCTTTCCAGACACAGTAACGAAACTACAGCTGTGAACTGGAACAAAAATGCAAAAACAAACATGGACAAGAGTCCAACTTATCTAGTAGTTGTCTAGGAGCAGGAACAAGCACAGAGAGGCTTCTGATAACATTGTTGACCGGCAAGCAACTAACAGAGCAGCAAGGTTATATAGCGACTCCCACATCTTGATGGGAACAGGTGAACAGAGAAGATGAAGACACCAGTTCAATTCCACCAGTAGCCACCGGGGGAGCCCAGAATCCAAATTCACAACACTAGTGGTCACAAGCGGTACTGTGTAGTGTTGTCTTTCTGCAGGTTGGCTGTATCAGCTGGTTCGTTATCCTTGGTTGGTTTCCTATTTAGCTCACCTGGAGACTCAGTTCCTTGCCTGCTATCAATGTATTCAGTGCTCTTCAGATTCCTTGTGGCTACCTTGCTCCCAGTCTCTCCAAGACAAGCTAAGTGTTTGTTTGATCATTTTTTGATTATCAGTGTTCCTTATGTTTTTAGTCCAGCTCGCTAAAATGTGATTTCCTCGCTTGCTGGTTGCTCTAGGGGACTGAGTTTCTCTCCCCACACCGTTAGTTGGTGTGGGGGTTCTTGAAATCTCAGAGTGGATATTTTGTAAGGGTTTTTTACTGACCGCATAGATTCCCTTTTCTATTTTCTGCTATCTAGTATTAGTGGGCCTCATTTGCTGAATCTGCTTTCACCCCTGTGTATGTGCCTTCCTCTTACCTCACCGTTATTATCTGTTGGGGGCTTCTATATCTTTGGGGATTATTTCTCTGGAGGCAAGAGAGGTCTTTCTTTCTCTCTAGGGGTAGTTAGTTCCTCAGGCTGGCTCGAGACGTCTAGGATTTTTAGGCACGTTCACCGGCTACTTCTAGTGTGTTTGGATAGGTTCAGATTTGCGGTCAGTCCAGTTTGCCACCTCCCTAGAGCTTGTCCTATGTTTGTTACTTAGCTGGAGTAATTTGTGATCCTCAACCACTAAGGATCACAACAGCGGACACTGACATCTCCAGTACCGGAAATATCAGGACGTGTGAAAGAGGAGTTATAGCGGGTTTTTATGTTTGGCTGCTGTCACACACTAAAAGACTCTTTTTATTGCAAAAAATAGTTTTTGCATCACCATATTTTGAGAGCTATAATTTTCCAGATTTGGCCCAAAGAGTCATGTGAGGTCTTGTTTTATGCGGGACGAGTTGACGATTTTATTCGTACAATTTTTGGGCACATGACATTTTTTGATCTCTTTTTATTCCAATTTTTGGGAGACAAAATGAGCAAAAATCATCAATTCATTCATTTCTTTGGGGGGTAGGCATCTTTACCATTCCGCGTGTGGTAAAATTGATAAAGCAGTGTTATTCTTCGGGTTAGTACAATTACAGCGATACCTGATTTATATAATTTTTTTAGGTTTTGGGGCTTTTATACAATAAAAACAATTTTATGTAAAAAATAATTTTTGCATCGCTTTATTCTGAGTTCTGACAGCTATAACTTTATTTTTTCGCTGATGACGCTGTATCGTTTTTTTTGCGGGACAAGAAAGTTTTCACGGGTACCATGTTTTTGTATATCAGTTTTTTGATCGCGTGTTATTCCACTTTTTTTCGGCGGTGTAATGATAAAGCATTGTTTTGTGCCTCGTTTTTTTTTCTTTTTTATGGGGTTCACTAGAGGGGTTAACTAGTGGGACACTTTTATAGGTCGGGTCATTACAGAGGCAGTGATGCCAAATGTGTGTACTTTTATTGTTTTGATTTTTTTTTTAAATTCAAATATTTATTTAATGATAGAATATTGATGTTTTTATATTTTTACAATTATTTTAAAAAATTACATTTAAATTAATTACTTACTTTTACACTTTGTCCCACAATGGGACAATCGTTTTGTGCAGGCTGATCGCTTCTAGAGCATGCACATCTGCATGCTACTGAAGCTGTCAGAGCCGCAATCCCTGCACACTGAACTGAGAGACTTCCTGACATGCACTGCGCATGCAGGAAGTTTCTCATCTCTGGTAACCAGGATGTCACCATGATGACATCGGGTTACAATATCAGCGATTGAGACCCCGCGTCACGTTGCAAGGTTTCTGATCCAAAGGCAGAGGGGCTGTCAGCCCTCTGCCTGCTCCCGGAATGCTGCGATTGTGTCCATGACTGCTCCTGGGACTTAGTGCCGGGTGTCAGCTGTGAGAATCAGCTGACACCTGGCCACAATCAGCCACACACCACCCGTGTGCGTGGCCGATCGCTAATGACAGAAAGGGGTTAAACATATAGTATGGCTCTCACGGAATTACATTTTAAATTATGTGGCATTCATGGCTCTCTCAGCCAAAAAGGTTCCTGACCCCTGCTTTAAGGGGACTATAAAATAAATAAAAAACAAAAAATAAAATAAAAATCAAACATAATATTATACAACCTATCTCCGTTATTTAAAATAAAGGTCTAAAAAAAAGTATATATCTATATGTAGTATTGTGGCATCCATAAAAGTGCAGTCAGTAATATATAAAAATATAAAATGAATTAACCCAATTGGTAAAAACTGTAAAAAATAAAAAAGTTTAGAATTATGTTTTGTGTTTTTGTCGCCACAGCTGCTCAAAAAACTGATATAAGTATCAATCAAAACATTGCATCTACCCCAAATTAGTAACAATAATATAAAACCCGGTCGCCCAGAAAAAAACAAACCATCATACAGCTCCATCAACCGAATTGAAAATGTTACAGTGTTATAGACCTTACACAAGCAAATCTCCAGGGTTTTTTTTTTCACCACTTATATTGAAAAAAAAATGCAAATTTGGAATTGCAATAATTGTACTGACCTGGTTAATCATATTTAAAACCCAAACAACAAATGCGAAATTGTATTTTATTTTTCAATTTCACCTCACTTTGAATTACCCGCCATTTTACAGTATATTATATCATAAAATCAAGTTAGTAAAACGAAAAACTCATCCCACAAGAAAACAAGCCCTCATACACATATGTGGGTGTAGAAATAATAAAGTTATGTTTCTTGGAAGAAGGGAAGGAAAAAGAAAAGTACGAAAACAAAAAAATCGTCTGGTCCTTAAGGAGTTGAAGACATGAACAGAACCATAGTTAACCAGACATTTGTGTACTAAACAGTAAAAAAAAAAAAATATCAAACCTGACACCGCCAGAATACAGGCCAGACCCCAAGGTAAGTGCTCAGCTTAGAATACAGGATAAATATGAACCTAGCCTTATATTTTGGTAGGCAGAATAACCAAAACAAAAAAAGCAGTTCAAGAATTGCGTTTATATATTTTTTATTCACCGTTCACGGCTTTATTCTTCTGGCCAATAGGATTACAGCTGTACCAGATTTATATATTTTTTACATTTTTATATTCTTGTATACAAAACAATTTTTTTTATATCACCATATTCTTGGCGCTATAGCTTTTTAATTTTTTTTGAGTTGATGCTTTTATTGGTACCATTTTGGGGCACAAAACATTTATCATATATACTCGAGTATAAGCCGACCCGAGTATAAGCCGATTCCCCTAATTTTGCCACAAAAAACTGGGACAACTTAATGACTCGAGTATAAGCCTAGGGTGGAAAATGCAGCAGCTACCGGTAAATGTCAAAAATAAAAATAGGTACCAATAAAAGTAAAATTTATTGAGACATCAGTAGGTTAAGTGTTTTTGAATATCCATATTGAATCAGGAGCCCCATATAATAATAATCTTTATTTTTATATATAGCGCTAACATATTCCGCAGCGCTTTACAGATTGCACACATTATTGTTGCTGTCCCCGTTGGGGCTCACAATCTAAATTCCCTATCAGTATGTCTTTGGAATGTGGGAGGAAACCCACGCAAACACGGAGAGAACATACAAACTCTTTGCAGATGTTGTCCTTAGTGGGGCTTGAACCCAGGACTCCAGCGCTGCAAGGCTGCTGTGCTATCCACTGCGCCACCGTGCTGTCCCTATATATATATATATAATGCTCCATACAATACTCCATACAGTTTATGATGGGCCCCATAAGATGCTCCATGTTAAAATATGCCCCATTTAATGCTGCACAAATGTTGATTATGACCCCATAAGATGCTCCATAGAGACATTTGCCCCATACAATGCTGCACAAATGCCGATTATGGCCCCATAAGATTCTCCATAGACATTTGCCCATATAATGCTGCACATGGCCCCATAAGATGCTCCATAGAGATATTTGTCCCCATAAAACGCTGTACATGGCCCCATAAGCTGCTCCATAGAGATAAACAAAAAAGGAGCGCACTTACCCCAGTGGAGTTCAACATCACTTTATTAGGACATTCTTAAAAATCGAAGGCAGGGAGGGATAGTTTCAAATGCGGACAACGGCCGTTTCGTGCTCTACGGCACTTCAACGGGTCCTACCACTGATCGGATACGGGGAGTGTTTTATAGACCCACCTGGGTCAGAAACACCTCCCCCTACCTACTCAAAACATGAACACAATTACATTTAAAAACAACATATATAATTTAAAAACAACCTCTATGCACGAAAAAATAAGACAAGGATGAGTATTATAACCATAAATCTTTTACAAGAAGACCGACATGTCAACTTTATCGTTTAAGCCAGATGGTCCTGCTGCATCAGTGCGCAGAATCCATTTGGCCTCTCTGCATAACAACAGGCGGTTTAAGTCTCCTCCTCCTTCAGGTAAGGAGACATGTTCTAAACCGGCAAATTGAGTAGCCGTGCATCGCTCCCATGGTGAGTACGGACATGATCTATTAATCTGGAAGCTCCTTTTCCTGTTTTCACGGAATTAAAGTGCTCTCTAATACGCACAAACAGAGGGCGTATCGTCTTCCCAATGTAAAAGTTCCTGCATGTACAAAAGATGACATATACCACATAAGTGGTCCTGCAGGATATGAAGTCCCGTACTGTATGTTGTGTGTGCCCCACTCTAACTTTACTCCCCGTATAGTGATACCTACAAAAATTACAGCCCCCACATTTATAATTTCCTTTTGGAATACTATCTGTGAGCCAATTATTTTTGTCTGTTACAAAGCGGTTACGGACTATATTGTCCCTGATATTTTTGCTACGGCGGCTGGCAAATAGAGGTCCCCTATCTACTACTTCTGTCAAATCAGCGTCCTGTCGCAGAATCTGCCAATTCTTGCGGATTACTGTTCTGATGTGACTGTCCAGTGGACCGAACTTAAAGCTGAACACAAATTTTTTCTCGCTCTTTTTTTGTAAGGTAGTGGAACCATTCTCAGCAACTGCCCTATCATAGGCTGTGCTTAACACATCGGGGGGATAACCACGTTTTTTGAATCAACCAAATCAATTGACTGCCTCGTGAACCCCATTGGATCACTATTAAGTTTTTTCACCCTAAGGAATTGACTATACGGCAGTGATCGCTTCATATACGAGGGATGGGCACTGTTGTAATGCAATAGTGAATTTGAGGCAGACGGTTTTCGGTACACCTCTGTGGATATGCCTCCTTCATTGATACGTAATCTCACATCTAAAAAAAACAGATTGGTTCCTCCAAATTCCGAGGTGAACCCCATATTCATGGTGTTTGATGTCCCCAGGTACCTCACAAACTCTAACTCTTTACAGGTTCTAAAAGATATAGAGGGTCTAATATACAAATCTCCGATAGATAATTTGGAACCAAATGAAAAACGTGCTCTGTCTGAAATACGGAGCTGGTCTGATGTGATTGTCCGGGGGGCGGACAAAGGGGGAAATGAGGTTTTGTTAACGAGAGAGAATTATAGAACAGAAGCAATTAGGCAACTTTCAGATGGAAAAACATATCTAAAGTTAAAGGGGGATCCCACCACAAAATTTAAGAATCTTTTACGTACTTTTTTGAGATGTTATGTGGAAAAAAGGGTCTTCTCCTCCAAACAGGCCGAAAAATTGCTTCCAGAATACCCGAGAAGACCGCATTGGTACCACATACCCAAATTACACAAATCAGTGGAGGCCCCCCCGGCCGTCCCATCGTATCGGGGGTGGGCTCTCTTACTGAACCTCTGTCTTCCTATATTGACTGGCTACTGCGTCCACTCCTGCGGGATGTCCCTTCTTACATTAAAGACACGGGGGATTTTTTAAAAATCTTGAAGGGTTTTGAATGTCACGAAACATATGCCTTGACTTCGATTGATATCGAAAGTCTATATACAAGAATCCCTCAGGAATTGGGGGTGGACACTGTTAGACGCATTTTAGAAAACACACCTACAGGAGGAGATACTGTGCAATTTATCTGTGAAGGACTTTCCTTCATCCTTAGGCATAATGCCTTCCAATTTGATGGCCAGTGGTACCTGCAGACGGAGGGTACCGCGATGGGTACCCCCGTCGCATGTACCCTGGCCAATCTTTTCCTTGCCAGGTTTGAAGAGGAGTACGTTTACTCCTCTAATAACCCCTTTGTTCGACATATCAAGCTTTATGCTAGGTATGTCGATGATATATTCATGGTGTGGGATGGGCACCAGGATACATTCACAGAGTTTGTGAGGTACATGGGGACATCAAACACCATGAATATGGGGTTCACCTCGGAATTTGGAGGAACCAATCTGTTTTTTTTAGATGTGAGATTACGTATCAATGAAGGAGGCATATCCACAGAGGTGTACCGAAAACCGTCTGCCTCAAATTCACTATTGCATTACAACAGTGCCCATCCCTCGTATATGAAGCGATCACTGCCGTATAGTCAATTCCTTAGGGTGAAAAGACTTAATAGTGATCCAATGGGGTTCACGAGGCAGTCAATTGATTTGGTTGAGATTCGAAAAACGTGGTTATCCCCCCGATGTGTTAAGCACAGCCTATGATAGGGCAGTTGCTGAGAATGGTTCCACTACCTTACAAAAAAAGAGCGAGAAAAAATTTGTGTTCAGCTTTAAGTTCGGTCCACTGGACAGTCACATCAGAACAGTAATCCGCAAGAATTGGCAGATTCTGCGACAGGACGCTGATTTGACAGAAGTAGTAGATAGGGGACCTCTATTTGCCAGCCGCCGTAGCAAAAATATCAGGGACAATATAGTCCGTAACCGCTTTGTAACAGACAAAAATAATTGGCTCACAGATAGTATTCCAAAAGGAAATTATAAATGTGGGGGCTGTAATTTTTGTAGGTATCACTATACGGGGAGTAAAGTTAGAGTGGGGCACATACAACATACAGTACGGGACTTCATATCCTGCAGGACCACTTATGTGGTATATGTCATCTTTTGTACATGCAGGAACTTTTACATTGGGAAGACGATACGCCCTGTTTGTGCGTATTAGAGAGCACTTTAATTCCGTGAAAACAGGAAAAGGAGCTTCCAGATTAATAGATCTTGTCCGTACTCACCATGGGAGCGATGCACGGCTACTCAGATTTGCCGGTTTAGAACATGTCTCCTTACCTGAAGGAGGAGACTTAAACCGCCTGTTGTTATGCAGAGGCCAAATGGATTCTGCGCACTGATGCAGCAGGACCATCTGGCTTAAACGATAAAGTTGACATGTCGGTCTTCTTGTAAAAGATTTATGGTTATAATACTCATCCTTGTCTTATTTTTTCATTCATAGAGGTTGTTTTTAAATTTTATATGTTGTTTTTAAATGTAATTGTGTTCATGTTTTGAGTAGGTAGGGGGAGGTGTTTCTGACCCAGGTGGGTCTATAAAACACTCCCCGGATCCGGTCAGTGGTAGGACCCGTTGAAGTGCCGTAGAGCACGAAACGGCCGTTGTCCGCATTTGACACTATCCCTCCCTGCCTTCGATTTTTAAGAATGTCCTAATAAAGTGATGTTGAACTCCACTGGGGTAAGTGCGCTCCTTTTTTATTTTTTTTCATTGGACTCTGAACTTTTGTTTTGGATGCGGCACCCCCATTTAGTAAAAGAGTGGAGGAGACGCATAGCCAGCGCAGCCTGTAGATGTTACAGTGGTAAACATTTATCATTCTGGATTCACCAAGATCAGCAGTGCGGATGTGAATTTTTTTCTTTTGGTGGACTTGCTCCATAGAGATATTTGCCCCCATATAACACTGCACATGGCCCCATAAGTGCTTCATAGAGATATTTGCCCCATATGATGTTGCTGTGATAAAAAAAAAATCACATACTCCCCTCTCGTCGCTCAGGTCCCCGGCACTTGCTATATTCATCTGTCCCACCGCTGAGCGCCGCTGTGTCTTCCCCGTCCTCCGTACTGACTGTTCAGTCAGAGGGCGGCGCACACTAATCGCGCCCTCTGGCCTGAGCATCACTGCAGATGCAGAAGACAGCGGCGCCGATGGGTGAATATGCCCCCGTTATACTCACCTGCTCCTGGCGCGGTCCCTGCAGGTCCCTGGTTCTCCAGGCGCCGGCAGCTTCTTCCTGTATTGAGCGGTCACTTGGTACTGCTCATTACAGTAATGAATATGCGGCTCCACAACGCACAGGAGCAGGTGAGTATTATTAGACAGCTGCTGCTCCCCCTCCCCTGCCGATCTCTGGGAATGACTCGAGTATAAGCCGAGAGGGGCAATTTCAGCCTAAAAAAATGGGCTGAAATTCTCGGCTTATACTCGAGTATATACGGTAATTATAGTTTTTATTCAGATTTTTTGGATTCAGAATGAACAAAAATTAGGAATTTTTAATTTATGTTTTACATTGTGCGGTAAGAGAAATAAAACAGATTTATTCTCTAGGTAATTACGATCATTGTAATACCAGATACATATAGGTTCTCTTAGGGTTCACTAGATTTGCACAGTAAAAGCAAATATTTTACAAAAAAATATATATATATAGTTTTTTGATATTGTCCAAGAGCAACGGACTGACATTTATGCTTAGGTGTCATCGTAGTAACATCTGGATTTTTTTTCTTCCATTTTATTTTCATGGAGACGTGTGCTAATAAAAAAAACCTTTGGAAGGTCATATGTTTGTATTCAAGTTGATCACGAAGCAACAGATCTGTGAGACAGATGGAAAACAGATTTCCGAATAGCATCTATGTCTCACATATCCTCATTGACTTGAAAGGCTGAGTCTCATCGGCAAATTGGATCAAGATAGGTAGCATATGTTCCATATGTCTCACGGAACTCACTTTCGGATCTGTCATTTTAACAGATGTGTGAATACATCTATTCTAGACTATGGGTCCGAGTTCTGAATGAAAAAAATAAATCAAACAGCAGTCAAATGTGTCACATGGATTTGTGAATGTAGCCTTAGCCTGTTAGACCTCGTTTATGGCAGTGTCTGACAGGCCACTGTATCATGTCAATTATTTGGCTTCAGGTTGCCATGTCAACTATGGTTATCTCCGGGTGCTAATGGGCTGAAAAAGGAGCCTCCTCCTTCTGTTAACCATCAAGGTGCAGCTATGAACAGTGGGACAGAGGGGTTAAATGGTCATGATCAGTGCTAACAATTGTGACCAATGCAGCAAGATTTCAGCTATAATATATAGCGAACTTCTGCTGTAATTTTGCCAGAGGGTACTACCATATTTACATGATCTTTAACGTTTCTATTTTATGGTGTTGATAGACAAGTCCTCTTAATCAATACAATAAAAGTATTTTATTTATTATGCTTTGCTTATATAGCGCTATCTTATTCTGCAGCGCTTTACATATGATCACTGTCCCCAATGGGGCTCACAATCTGAATTCAAAATCTGTATGTCTTTGGAATATGGGAGGAAACCCGGAGAACCCTACGCCAACATGGGGAGAACATACAAACTCCTTGCAGATGACTTTGACTTTGGTGAGATTTGAACCCAGGACCCCAGCGCTGCAAGGCTGCAGTGCTTACCACGGAGCCACCATGCTGCCCAATCACTGGTCATTAAGGGTTAAAGTCTAGGACATAGGCATATCACAAAGCAACATATACCGAGCAGTATGCTTTCATATAATATGTGATCCAGGAATAACAAAGTGATAATTACAGCAAGGACTGCATAACAGGAACTTCCCAAATAAAAAAACTACTGTTGACTTGTAACTTACCTCAGAGCAGGCCTGTAAAGATGTAAAATAAATGAATAACCTGACAATGGTGATTTATTGTGGGAAATTTAAGTGACATGTTGCCTTTAAAGGGAGTCTATAAACACAAAATGACTTTTCAACCCAAGCATCCTTTATGTGGCAAGATGCTCAGCGCAACTTCCCATTTACTTGGTTTCCATTTATTTTCCCTCTATTCCTTGATTGACACCTCTGGCTTTACAAGAGCCAGAAGAAGGTGGAGATAGATGGAAATGTAAGTCTATCATGTGTGTACTTGGCTTGAACAGTCATTTTGTGCTGACAGACTCCCTTTACTTGGTATCACAAAAGTCGGTGTAGGTGACTATTATAAACTTTAACAACTTTACTTCTTGGTCTACCTCTTTATATAGGTGAATCACAATTCAATAGTGTAGACAGCGGGATCTTGGGCAATGAGCACCTACACTGTATTCCAAATTATTATGCAAATAATATTTCCTCATATTTTCTCTAAATTACCTATCTGAATTGCAGTCATTGTTATTTTCCAGTCATCTACTATTCTAGTATAATTGCAATGTTTTGGAACAAACTGCCTATGAAAACAGTATCTTTTAAAAAAAAATAAACACTCAAAATGCATGTTCCAAATTATTATGCACAGCAGAGTTTTCAACCTTTTTTTTTTATTTTGAACAAAAAAATGGTCAATTGTGAAGTTATAAGCATTATCAGCTTATTACAAAATGAAATCAAACAGTTTTCAAGTGAAAACTTTATTCTAGGTGATTACATTTGCACATAGGACCCCTTGTTCGAAAGAAGCTTCTGAACTTTCTCGTCCATTGAATTTGTCAGTTTTTGGATGGTTTCTGCTTCAATTGTTTTGCATGTGGACAGAATACCCTCCCAGAGCTGTTGCTTAGATGTGAACTGCCTCCCGCCATCATAGACACTCCTTTTGATGATGCTCCAGAGGTTCTCAATGGGGTTGAGGTCAGGGGAAGATGGTGGCCACACCATAAGTTTGTCCTCTTTTATGCCCATAGCAGCCAGAGATGCAGATGAGTTTTTTGCAGCATGAGATGGTGCATTATTATGCATGAAAATGATCTTGCTGCGGAAAGCATGGTTCTTCCTCTTGAACCATGGCAGGAAGTGTAGTTTTAGAAACTCCACATAGATTATGGAGTTCATCTTTACCCCTTCAGGGATCATAAAAGGGGCCGACAATCTCTCTCCCCATGATTCCAGCCCAAAACATTACTCCACCTCCTCCTTGTTGGCGCCTTAGCCGTGTTTTCATGGGGTGTCCATCAACCAGCCATCCTCCACTCCATCCATCCATCCATCTGGACCATCGAGCATTGCACGGCACTCATCGGTGAACAAAACAGTTTGGAAGTCAGTCTTCATGTATCGTTTGGCCCACTGGAGCAGTTTCTGCTTGTGTGCAGTGGATAGAGGTGGTCGACAGGATGGCTTACTCACAGCTGCAAACCTCTGAAGGACCCTACACCTTGTTGTTCTGGGGACGTTGGAGGCACCAGCAGCTTCAAAAACTTGCCTGCTGCTATGACAAGGCATTTTTGCAGCTGCTTTTTTAACCTTACCTCCTCAATTTTTCCTTATCAGCACGCACACGTGTGTGCTGGGAATCAGCTACATACTTCTTGATTGTGCGATGATCACGATGAAGTGTCTTGGCAATGTTGATTGCAGTCATGCCTTGACCTAAATACTCCACAATTTGTTGCTTCTCAGCAGCCGACACATCCTTTTTCTTTCCAATTTTGGCAAAAAATGTAGGCTGCTTAATAATGTGGAACAGCCTTCTTAAGTAGTCTTGCCTTTATTTGGACACACCTGCCAAACTAATTTGCACAGGTATCTGCAATTGCTTTCAGTGATATAAAGAGCCCTGACACACATCACCATCAATGAGTTTAAATGACAAACAAAAAAATTCTAACCTTATCACTCCTAAACTCTTTGTGCATAATAATTTGGAACACAGTGTAGTTCTGAGGCACACAAAATAGGTGTCAAAATGTCATTCTTCAAGCAGGATGTTTATTTACAGTGTAAGGGCAGCAAAATGCATATTTGTTCTGTGTGGTTGAAAACAATGGTATAACAAGGCATTTAAGGTCTCTGCAAGGGCAAGTGAGGGAAAGGGCATAACTCCAGAGCTAAGGGTTATCAATAGTGATGAGCAAATATGCTCGGATAAGGTGTTATCTGAGCATGCTTCGGTGATAACTGATTGTTTGCGGCATGCTCGAAACACATGCAGGAATTGCATAACAAACAGGCAATCCCTGCATGTGTTGTGGCTGTTGAACAGCCATGAATCATGCTGATGCGGGGACTCAAACATATTTTTGAAGCACGCCGAAGGCACTTGGTTAGCACACAAACATGCTTGGATAACACCTTATTCGAGCACGTTCCCTCAACACTAGTACACCAAAATATCTTTACACATGTTTAGAATATGCATACACACGTGGTCAAAATTGTTGGTACCCCTCGTTTACTGACAGAAAAACCCACAATGGTCACAGAAATAACTTGAATCTGACAAAAGTAATAATAAATTAAAAATCTATGAAAATTAACAAATGAAAGTCAGACATTGCTTTTCAACCATGCTTCCACAGAATTTATAAAAAATAAAACCCATGAAATAGGCCTGGAGGGAAATGATAGTGCCCTTAACTTAATATTTTGTTGCACAACCTTTCGAGGCAATCCCTGCAAACAATTCCTGTAACTGTTAATGATACTTCTTCACCTCTCGACAGGTATTTTGGCCCACTCCTCAAGAGCAAACTGATCCAGTTGTCTTGTGTTTGAAGGTTGCCATTTCCAGATGGCATGTCTTAGCTCTTTCCAAAGGTGCTCAATAGGATTTAGGTCAGGGCTCATAAAAGGGCCACTTCGGATTAGTCCAGTGTTTTCCTCTTAGCCATTCTTGGGTGTTTTTAGCTGTGTGTTTTGGGTCATTATTCTGTTGCAAGACCCATGACCTGCGACTGAGACCAAGCTTTCTGACACTGGACAGCACATTTCTCCTAGAATCCCTTGATAGTCTTGAGATTTCATTGTACCCTGCACAGATTCTAGACACCCTGTGCCAGATGTAGCAAAACAGCCACAGAATATAAGAGCCTCCTCCATGTTTCACAGTAGGGACAGTGTTACATAGTTACGTAGGTTGAATAAAGACCTATGTCCATCAAGTTCAACCTTTCTCCACCAACTGTACATTTCGTCACTAATCTAGCTATAACCCGCAATGTTACATGTATCAAGGAAATCGTTCAGCCCTTTTTTAAAGCGGTTAGAGTGTCTGCCATTACTACCTCCTGTGGTGTTCTTTTCTTGATATGCTTAATTTTTCCGTCTGTGAACATAGAGCTGATGTGACTTGCAAAAAAGTTCAATTTTTGTCTCATCTGTCCATAGGATATTCTCCCAGAAGCTTTGTGGCATGTCAACATGTAGTTTGGCAAATTCCAGTCTGGCTTTTTTATGATTTGTTTTCAACAATGGTGTCCTCCTTGGTCTTCTCACATGGAATCCACTTTGGCTCATACAACAGATGGTGCGATCTGACACTGATGTTCTTTGAGCTTGAAGTTCACCTTTAATCTGTTTAGAAGTTATTCTGGGCTCTTTTGTTATCATTCATATTATCGGTCTTTGATTTGTCATCAATTTGCCTCCTGCAGCCACGTCCAAGGAGGTTGGCTACAGTCCCATGGATCTTAAATTTCTGAATAATATGTGCAACTGTAGTCACAGGAACATCAAGCTGCTTGGAGATGGTCTTATAACTTTTACCTTTAACATATTTGTCTATAATTTTCTTTCTAATCTCCTGAGACAACTCTTTCCTTCGCTTCCTCTGGTCCATGTTGAGTGGGCTACTCACTGTGCTGTTTGGTGACATGGTGTGTATCTGTAGCCCTGTATACAGGCCCACTCACTGATTCCAAAACTGTAGACACCTGTGATGCTAATTAGTGGACACATCTTGATTTATCATGCCACTTTTGTCACATTATTTTCAGGGGTATCATCATTTCTGTCCAGGCCTATTTCATGAGTTTTATTTATTTATTTTTTTTAATTCTGTGGAAGCATCTTTGAAAAGCATTGTCTGACTTTCATTTGTTCATTTTCATAGATCTTTTATTTATTATTACTTTTGTCAGATTCAAGTTATTTCTGTGACCATTGTGGGTTTTTCTGTCATTAAACGAGGGGTACCAACAATTTTGACCACGTGTGTACATATATATGACAGTTTTGCCCACATAAATGAGTGTGAGTTGCCACGGAGGCACAGTGACTTACTAAAACAGTTTCTGGCACTGCATATTTTACTTGAAAACATACCAAAAAAATGTGTTTCACCTATAAAAATAGGTGTTTCACCTCAAAAATATTCACTACAATATCTTTGTATAGCATTTTTATTTAAACCTTGAAAGTGTTTACCGGTAAAAACAATTTTACTAACAACTTATTGGTCAGTGAGGGTCCAACCACTGGGTAGAACGGGGCAATTTTATCCCCTTTAAAATGTAGTGGCAGTGTGCATATGTGACCACTTTACCGTATGTGGCTGCTGAGTGCTGCGCTCAGAATTTTCTGGCATTCACATAAGAAAATAATGGAGCGGAGGTTGGGCATGTCCGCTGCCACTCCATTATAATGATGAAAAAATTCTGTTATGCTGATTGGTGGGTCAGACTCTATCTCCATTTCCTCACAGCCGGTGAAGCTGCTACCACAACTGAGGTCCTAGAGATAATGACACCGTACTGCAGCATGCACTGAATTCTGTGCAACACTGCGTAGGCGCCAGAGACTTGGGACAGAAGGACACATCTTCAGTTACATTATAGATGAGGTGTTTGCTTTAATGGGTTCCGCTTACTTTACTGCTCCATATCGCTATAGCTTAAACAAAAGGTAGTCCCTATATCAGAGAGAACATCTCCTTTAACCCACTTCACTATGACAGTCAAACACATCCATTTTAAAAAGGATCACATTTTTCATGTTGAACTGGACACAATGTATTAATATAGCTGCTAAGCAGAATAACGTTTTTCTTTTTTTTTTTCTTCAATTTCGTTAACGTTGCAGAGATATTAGCAGTCAACTTAATGAGTTAATTTTCATTAAATCCAAGTGGGTGTAATCAGAGTTTTCACTGAAGGCATGCACTTCTCTTCCTGTATGACGCTGACCATGCCAGCATCAACACTCAAAAAAGAACACACCCAATAGCTTACAGCAGGTTTCTCAGTCTATGAGATGTATGCAGACAGCCTTGATCACCTGGTCTAACCTCCTGTACGAGTCAGCGTGGATGGAGGGACAGCACAGCCGAGTCTAGCTATGTCACATTACAAAACCTGATACCTGCTCTCCTCCTTTTATAGCACTGTCATCTCTGCTGTACTAACACTTCCAATTTTTCCTTAGATCACTGCTGTGAATATAGAATGGTATGCAAATATCATCCAGAGCAACTTCTCCCAACGATCCAGGAGCAATTTTTTGTGATCAAAAATGCTTTTTCCAACAAGATGGAAACCATCACAAGGCAGAAGAGAAAACCAATTGGCATAGTGAACAAAACATTGACATTTAGGATTCATGGCCAGCAATCTCTCCAGATTTCAATCTCATTGAGAACCTGGTGTAAAACTTTTGGTCACCACTTTACAAAACTCCTAACCTTAATCCTATAGAAATGTTGTGTAGGGACCTAAAGTAAGCTGTTCATGGGAGAAAACCAACCGATAAAACAGTTGTAGCTGTTTGATAGGGAGAAATTGGCTAAAATTCCACCAAACAGATGTGCAGGACTAATTAAAACATTTAGATGCAGATTTTTCTGCACACGAGGGACCCATTATTAGATAATGAAAGCAAATGTTTGTATACTTTTGCCACTCAAACATGTGATACTGGATCATTTTCCTCAATAAAAAATGACAACGTCTAATATTTTTTACTCATTTTGATTTGGTTCTATCTCCTTTTAGGACTTGTGTGACAATATGATGTAGCTTTACATCAAATCTATGCAGAAATAGGGAAAATTCTGAAGGGTTCGCCAACTTTCAAGTTCCTCTGTATGTCAAGCAGTATTCCACAGAGGTGTGGGCTCCATCTCTACTAAGATTTTATAGTGACCTTTTATCTTCATTGCTTTGAAACACAAGACTCTTTTTCTTCATGAAGCCCATCAACAGTTGTCCACACACAATTATAATTCTAACAAATCAATCTTTAATGAGTGGACACTGTGATGACTTAAAAGTCTTGATTTGTTCCTGAAACCTTTCCCACATACTGAACAAGAAAATGGCCTCTCTCCTGTGTGAATTAACTGATGCTGATCAAGAACTGACTTTCGTGTAAAGCATTTTCCACATTCTGAACATGAATATGGCTTCTCCCCGGTGTGAGTTCTCTGATGCTTAACAAGATTTGATTTCTGAGTAAAACATTTCGCACAGTCTGAGCATGAAAATGGCTTCTCCCCTGTATGAATTCTTTGATGAATCCTGAGTTTGACTTTGCTAATAAAACATTTCCCGCATTCAGAACAAGAAAATGGCTTCTCCCCCGTGTGAATTCTTTGATGTTCAACAAGATCTGATTTTTGTATGAAACATTTCTCACATTCTGAACATGGAAATGGTTTCAACCCGGTGTGACTTCTAAGATGATCTCGTAGTTTGGCCTTAGTAATAAAATACTTCCCACATTCAGAACATGAAAACGGTTTTTCTCCTGTGTGACTTCTATGATGATCCCCAAGTTTAGCTTTAGTAATAAAACGTTTTCCACATTCCGAACATGGATATGGCTTCTCCCCAGAGTGAAATCTTTTATGTTTAACAAGTGATGATTTCTGGGTAAAACATTTCCCACATTCAGAACATGAATGTGGCTTCTCCCCTGTATGAATCCTGACATGTTCAACAAGAGAAGGCTTCTGTGTAAAACATTTCCCACATCTGGAACAAGCATATGGTTTTTCCCCAGTGTGAATTATTTTATGTCTAGAAAGAAATGATTTCCGAGCAAAACATTTTCCACATTCTGAACACATAAAAGTCTTCTCCCCTGTATGACTTCTTTCATGTTGATCAAGGCCTGCTTTTCGAGTAAAGCATTTTCCACATTCCAAACAGGAGTATGGCTTCTCGCCTGTGTGAATTCTTCTGTGAATAAAAAGATTTGAGTTTTTTGAAAACTGTTTTCCACAATCACAACATTGAAACATTTTACCCACTTTCTGATTTGTTTTCAGGGTAAGCATCTGTGAATGACTGGGATAAAGTTCCTTGCGATTAGTGTAATTGTATGATTTTTCTTTACTGTGCTTTCCTGGATGTACATTAAGGGTTTTGAGATTTTCTCCTGAAAAGTTTTCTAAGATATCTTTATCTTCTGTTTGATTATTTGGAATTACAAGAGTTTGTTCCTTCCAGTTCCCACAGGAATTATCTGATAAGAGGAAATGGTTTTCATTATTTTCAGATTTGGCAATCACAAATTAGAAGTCAAACTAGAAAAACAATAAAACAATAGGGCATTCTATTATACAAAACCATGAAATAGTAAGATGGTCAAATGGTAATAATGGAATTTAACCTATTAGATTAGAAATAATACAATCAGCAAGATGTTTTGTCCAAAGGATTGTCTTTTTCACATAACTGACATTTTGATTTATTAAATAACATTCTTGACATCAAAAGGTTTTGTAGAGCTTTGACAGTCAAAAGGCAGTTTTTCAATTCTGATGACGTTGATGCTGGAAATATTAATCAAATTTCTAATAATAATGGTTCATTCCTGTTTTATAATTATTACGGTAAATAGGTCTTTCAAATTTACAATATATAAAAAGACAGGGAGAGTTCATAAAGTGTTCTGAACAATATAAAATTCAGAACCCATTTTTATCGTCTACAGTCCAGGCTGTAGGCTTTGGATAATTTTCAGGATCTAATAGAACATTCTGTTTTATGATATGAACTGCATTATCTGAATTGAAAAATAATTATTATACAGCAGGTGGATAAAGGTAGATCCCAGGAGATTCTTGATATTGATCTATATAAAAACTCAACATGGAAAGGTTATCCTAGGAAACTACCTACAGAAAACTGCCTACTAATCTGTTCAAAAATTTTTGGGAGACTTTAATGAGATTGGTACAAAATTGTATAGATACGGGTATTCTAACAAAAAAATCAGGGAGCGTTGATGGTACCTACTTGACTTAGAATCCCTATTTTTCACTCTCTTCCTAAGGTGCACAAGCTTGTCTTACATTCTCCTATATGTCCCATTGTTGCAGGGATTTAATGAAAATCTCAGTGGATGGGTTGAGGGCTTGTTGCAACCTTTGGTAAGTTTAATTCCTGATTTTATCAAGGATACCAAAAATGTCTTACAATTATTGTCTGATATTCAATGGTCACCAGATTATAAATAGATTACATGCTGTGCAGATCAGTACGCCTGCGCTGGAGTGCGACACAAAGCAAGCAGGATGACGACATCGCTTGAAGATGGGAGGCGCTGGACCAGGACCTGCGACAGCCATCGGACTGGACCGCCCCCCGGGTGTGTATAATAAAACTTGTTTGTTTTCTCTTTCAGGTCAGATCTGATGCTTATCTGCAGCATTACAGAATGCTGTAGGTAAGCCCCGAAAGGCAGTGGCCGCAGCTTACAGCAGCAAAACGAGGTGACAGGTTCCCTTTAAAGAAATATGGTAATTTAACAGATCTCATATTTTTTTCTTATTTCACAGTGAATATTATCTTCAGACCACAGGAGTTAGTATGGGATCTAACTTTTCTCCATCTCTGGCTATAATTTATATGGCTTGGTGGGAGGATATGTACATTTTCTTCCCAAATGACATCAATTTAAAAAGGGTCACTAGTCTGTTGTGGCTGGTTTATCAAAGACTTGATTAGTGTCTGGACATCTGACACAGCGGAAATTGGAGCGCTCAAGTCACAATAATTGTGTAATCTAAGCAGGCTGCCAATCCCCTGACGAACAAGAGTATAGCTTGTTTATTGAGGGAAACGATCTTTTAGTTTGCACAAAAAGTTATAGTTTTTGGCAGCACATTGTTCTACGCACTGCTGAGAATATCAGCAATCTGTGTGCACTGAACGATCATTTAGTGTGCATCTGAAGCCAAACCAGCCCATGTAAACAGGCTAATTCGGGTGGCAGATCGGGCCTGTCTGGAAGGCGCCAAGGGGCGTCCGCGAGAAGATTGACGATGTCCGCAAACCAAGCTCTCCTGGGCCAATCCGGGGCAATCAGAATGACCGGCACCCCTTCCGCTTTGATCTTTTTCACAGCTTGGGAAGTAAGGGTAGGGGTGGGAACAGATAGGGCAGCACGAACTGTGACCAAGGAATGGCCAGAGCGTCGATGCCCACCGCGAGGGGGTCGCGAGACCTGGAGATGAACCGAGGAACCTTCCTGTTCATTCGGGATGCCGTGAGGTCCACGTCCGGAGTCCCCCATCGAAGACAACTCTGATGGAAAACCTCCGGATGCAAGGACCATTCCCCTGCCGCGAGACCCTCGCGGCTGAGGAAGTCGGCAGCCCAATTGTCCACGCTGGGGATATGCACCGCGGATATCACCGGAACCATTGCCTCTGCCCAGATGAGGATCTTGGATACCTCGGCTAAGGCCAAGGAGCCCTGAGTCCCCCCCCGATGGTTGACATATGCCACCGCCGTGGCATTGTCCATCTGGATTCTTATTGGTAGACCCCTGAGAATCCTTTCCCAGTGATGAAGGGACAGAAAGATGGCCCGAATCTCGAGGACACTGATTGGTAGAGTTGACTCCTGCGCCGACCAACGACCCTTATAGTCAGGTGGCGAAACACCGCGCCCCAGCCGAGCAGGCTGGCGTTCGTCGTCACCACCTGCCAGTGAACTGGAAGGAAGGACCTGCCCTGGGAGATGAGAGGTGACGTCAGCCACCAGTTGAGGGACCGTTTGACCCGGGAAGAGAGTTGGATCGGACGATCCAGGGACAAGACAGACCTGTTCCACTGAATCAGGATGGCCTGCTGAAGAGGTCAAGAGTGAAATTGGGCGAAGGGAATCGCTTCCAATGTTGCTACCATCCTCCCCAAAACCTTCATGGCCGATCGGAAGGAGGTTAGCCGAGGACCCTGAAGCAAGCCTAAGTCCCGACGAAAGATGGATCTCTTGTCATCGGGAAGGAAGACTTTGGTTTGACGAGTGTCGAAGAGCATGCCCAGAAAAACGAGGCGCTGGGAAGGAACAAGACAGGATTTCTTATTGTTGACAAGCCACCCGAAGCAGACTAGGGTTTCGAGGACGATGGACAGGCTCTCGTGAGCCTGAGAAAAGGGACGGAGCCTTGAAGAGGATGTCGTCGAGGTACGGAAAAGGCACCAGTCCCCTGACCCTCAAGATGGCTATCAGCGCCGCCATGGTCTTCGTGAAAACCCTGGGAGCGGTTGTAAGACCGAACGGCAGGGCGACGAACTGAAAATGGTCCTGGAGCACCACAAAGCGCAGGAATCGGTGAAGTCCCGGGAATATCGGGACATGGAGGTAGGCGTCCTGAATATCTATGGAACACAGAAATTCTCGAGCATCCATGGAAGCAATTACTGAACGAAGGGGATTCCATCCTGAAGTGTCTCAGATGAACTCTCCAGTTCAGCAATTTGAGATCTAGAATGGGACGAACCTTGCCTTTTTTTTTTTTTTGGTACCACAAAAAGATTGGAATAGAAACCAGTGAACCGTTCCCTTTCTGGGACGGGAACTATTACTCTGGCTTTGAGGAGAGAAGTGATGGCTGCGAAGAAACCCGGAACTAGAGCGGGGTCTCCTGGAGGTCGGGATTCGAGGAAACGATCCCGGGGTCGTGAAACGAACTCTATTTTGTATCCTGAGGATACAACTTTCCTGACCCATGCGTCCTCTACTGAGGAGATCCAGACGTCCCTGAAGAAGAGGGGACAGCCGCCCAGCCTGGGAAGTGGGCTGGGGTCTTGCCGTGAGTCATGCAGAGGTGGATCCTCCAGTCTTAGACCTGGAGGATCTACCCTGGGAGTAGCGAGAGCGCCAGGAAGGAGTGGGTCTAAAGGAAACCGTATTCTTTTCTTGACGTGCCTGCGGCCTCTGTTGCTGCTGGGAAAAGGAGTTTGACGCCGCGAAGAGACGAAAAGGCCGAAAGGACCGAAATTGCCATCTAGGAAGAGGGCGACGAGGTTTAGACTTGTGCCCCCAGTGGCGTCCTTAATGATTTGGTCCAGCTTAGAACCAAAGAGACGTGAACCCTGAAAAGGCAGGCTGGTAAGGGACTTTTTAGAAGACAAATCCCCCCTCCAGGCCTTGAGCCAAACGGTTCGACGGATGGCAACAGCATTGCTGGACACCTGAGCCGCAAAAGACGAGGCATCCAGGGAAGCGGAGACCAAGGATTCACCCACATGAGAAATCTGGTTGGCAAGCTCCGCCAGCTGTCCAGGTGGGGCCCCGTCCAGAATGCCCCGATGGAATTGTTTGACCTATTTGGATATGGATTTTGAAACCCAAGTGGAAGCAATGGCCGGGCAAAAATAGACACAGCCGTTTCAAAGGCTGACTTCGCAAAGAATTCTATGACTCTAAAGTTAGAATCTTTCAGAGATGCTCCGCCAGATAGCGGAAGGACCGTGTTGGTGGACAGCCTGGGAACTGGAGGATCCACCGAGGGAGGAGCAGTCCAATTAGCGGTGAGCTCCGGAGAAAAAGGATATAAAAACGCCAAGGCGCTTTCCTCTCTGAAAGCGTCTGGTCGGATTCTCTTTTTCTTTCGTCAGGACCTCCTCGAATACAGGGTGAGAAGCGAAGACCTTGGAGGGTGGCTTCGACCGTCTAAACGAAACCGCCTGATCCGCGCGTTCCATAGAGGAAACATGATGCCGCAGGTCTGGTTGATTGCTCCAATGAGGCTCTGAACCATATCCCTCATCTTAGCGATTAGGTCAGAGTGCAGCTCCAAAACGTCCCTCTGAAGGTGCGTCCGAGAACGCCTTGCCTGACTCGGGGGAGGGGACCGGGAAGAAACTGATCGCTGATATGGACCGTGAGGCGAGATGGAACGGGAAGAGGAGTTGGAACGGCGCTCCCGCTTGGATCCTTTACGGCCTATCTTGGCAGGCTCAGACAGGGCTACCTGTGACCCGCTGGCTACCGCGGAGGTCGGCAAGGGCAACTTATCAAGAACGGACACTGGGGTCTGGGATACCCTGGTGAGATCCGCCACAGGTTGAGACAGAGAGGAAGCACACCCTGGGATAGGGGCCTCACTCTCACTCGGGGCAGAGGGGGGCTCCTGAGCGATGGTACGTTTGGATCGCTGCAGTCCTGACAGGTGGGAGAGGACTGGCCTGAAGGGAACCTGCCCTTACAAGGAGAGCACAAAAGGTGTCTGACTAAAGCAGAGGAAGGGTATCAGGCTGCAGTGCAGCGCTACTCACGGCAGATGTCCTGTGGATAGCTTCGGCTGTAGAGGATAGAGGAGGTCGTCAGGGAAAGCAGGTCCTGTAGGAGGAATCACCGCTGGGTCCAAACGCTGGGATGGTGACTGTACATGAAGCAGTGCAAAAAAATGTGTGCTGCTGAAAAGGAGTGCGTGAAGGTGCAAGGACCTGCACTCCGAAGTCCGCAACACGAGCCAACGAGCCAAGAGGCGCCAAAAGCAGCCGGCGCTGAAGCTGCACGATTGAGGGTACAAAGATGGCGCCGGCCGCAGTCTGTGCTGAGGCCCGGAGGAGTGGGCGGGGCTAAGAGCCGGAGAGAAGAGGGGAAGACGCGGGAGAAAAGCCCGCCGGAAAGAGGACGAAAAAACTCACCTTTCTTCATCTGTATACTTACCCCCTTGAATGACCTGGGATGGGATGAGGAAAATACTCACCTCAAACATCCCACGCCGTTACTAACCTGAAGAGGAATGAGACGTCCAGGAGCTTTGATGGACGTCCTCGTCTCCGCAACCGACAGGCTGTGGTGGGCGAGTGGGTGGGGGACGGAGCTAGGACCGGACTTCTGAGCACGCTTGTGTGCTAGGATCTTGGTCCTGCTGTCGGATCTATGAGGATACGGGGTGGCAGTACACTCATAGTCCGTATTGTGGGATTACAGGTGTGACTGTTCACCCTGTATCCCTCCGGAAAATCTGAAAAGAAAATGAGGCACATTGAGGTAGATAAGGGTCTAATGAAAGACCCGTGTCCACCTCCTACTGACACTAAGCTAAAATGAAGTGTATAATGCCAGTCGGTGGGGTGTACACTGCAGAGGAGAAGCTAACTTTTTTTGTGCATAGTGTCAGCAGCATACACCCATGGTTCCTGTGTCCCCCCAATGAGAGGCGATAGAGAAAGATCATTTTCTCAGGTGTGCTTGGATTATCATTGGACACATCTTCAGTGGTGGCAAGCATTTATAGAGATCAAATCTGCTGACAGGCTCCCTGCAACCAACAAAATTAGCTCTGGGTATGAATTATCCACATCTCCCATGTTTAAAAACGTAAAAATAATCTGGAGTTGTTTTAGCGCCGGAGTATAGAAGTGACACTCACACTTATATGCAGTAACTATTTATAATTAAAACCAGTAGCTCTAGTTAAAATATAGTGTCATGGTGACCTTGTGTGAATTTTTGCTTACCTGGAGTGATCTTAATCTAGGGTTATGCCTATATTGCCTAATGTTGGGGTTAATGGTTACTTTCCACACCGCAAATGAGATAACGGAGGAAAAAGTGCAAAGAAATAAGGGGGCAGAAAATTACATGTTCCTCCTTTACCCCAGAGGCATTAAAGGTTTTTGCAACCTAATCTGAGAGCAGCATAATGTAGGGGAAGAGACACTGATTCCAGTGATTTCTTATTTACTGGGCTGCTTAGTATAGTTTTATAAAATCACTGTTTCATCAGCAGATTATTATCATAAGACTAGTAAACCTGTTGCCAGATAGTCCCACCACTGGTTGGTATCTTTCCGCCTATGCACAGTATACACAGAAAGCTGCCAGTCAGTGGTGGGGGGGGGAGGTTAGGCAGAGCTCAGTATTCAGAGAACTGCTAGATATGCAGCTGAGAAAACAGTGTTAATCAAAAGTGCAACATGCGGCCCAGTAAGTAATATATGGCTTGAATCAGAGTCTCTGCCTCTACATCATGAGAGCAGACGGAGGGCTGATTCAGGAGAAAAGGCAAGGGTGGTGGCCCGGCATCTTCATTTTAAGAAGTATCCGAAGAATAGGGCGAGCTAGGACACCTCCTAGTGTTAGGGACAGGGAAGGAGCCCCTGGTCAGGAGTAAACCCGACAGCTAAGTCATGACATTACTCTTATCAATCTAAATATTATTAATTTCATATCAGAGGAAATGCGATTATTTTATTCATACCCCTACTTATTTGCATCTTTGAGCATAATGAATTAAAAGTTATGTTTTATAACCTGTTAGTGCGGTTTACTATATAGTGGGGTTTGCATCATAAGAGTTACCGTATATACTCGAGTATAAGCCGAGATTTTCAGCCCAAATTTTTGGGCTGAAAGTGCCCCTCTCGGCTTATACTCGAGTCATGATCGGTGGTGGGGTCGGCGGGTGAGCACTGTCATATACTTACCTAGTTCCGGCGTTCCTGGCGCTCCCCCTGCCTGTCACACTGTCTTCGGTGCCGCAGCCTCTTCCCCTGAGCGGTCACGTGGGACCGCTCATTAGAGAAATGAATAGGCGGCTCCACCTCCCATAGGGGCGGAGCCGCCTATTCATTTCTCTAATGAAGCGGTGCCGGTGACCGCTGATAGAGAAAGAGGCTGCAGCACCGAAGACAGGCAGGGGGAAGGAGCGGGACGCCAGGAGCAGGTAAGTATGACATATTCACCTGTCCTCGTTCCACACGCCGGGCGCTGTCTCCATCTTCCCGGCGTCTCTCTGCACTGACTGTTCAGGCAGAGGGCGCGATGACGCATATAGTGTGCGCGCCGCCCTCTGCCTGATCAGTCAGAGCGGAGAGACGCCGGGAAGATGGCGCCGAGGAGCTGCAAGCAAGACAGGTGAGTATGTGGTTTTTGTTTTTTTTTTATTGCAGCAGCAGCAACAGCTATGGGGCAATAATGGACGGTGCAGAGCACTATATGGCACAGCTATGGGGCAACGGTGCAGAGCACTATATGGCACAGCTATGGGGCAACGGTGCAGAGCACTATATGGCACAGCTATGGGGCAACGGTGCAGAGCACTATATATATGGCACAGCTATGGGGCAACGGTGCAGAGCACTATATATATGGCACAGCTATGGGGCAACGGTGCAGAGCACTATATGGCACAGCTATGGGGCAATGGTGCAGAGCACTATATGGCACAGCTATGGGGCAATGGTGCAGAGCACTATATGGCACAGCTACGGGGCAATGGTGCAGAGCACTATATGGCACAGCTATGGGGCAACGGTGCAGAGCACTATATATATGGCACAGCTATGGGGCAACGGTGCAGAGCACTATATGGCACTGCTATGGGGCAACGGTGCAGAGCACTATATGGCACAGCTATGGGGCAACGGTGCAGAGCACTATATATATGGCACAGCTATGGGGCAACGGTGCAGAGCATTGTATATATGGCATAGCTTTATGTGGAGCATCTATGGGGCCATAATGAACGGTGCAAAGCATTATATGTGGCACAGCTTTATGTGTGAGCATCTATGGGGCCATAATGAACGGTATGGAGTATCTATTTTTAATTTTGAAATTCACCGGTACCTGCTGCATTTTCCACCCTAGGCTTATACTCGAGTCAATAAGTTTTACCAGTTTTTTGTGGCAAAATTAGGGGGGGTCGGCTTATACTCGGGTCGGCTTATACTCGAGTATATACGGTACTCCAAAGATTAGTGAAAAAAGATAAAGAAAGTTTGATTCCAAAATAAAAGACATTTTATTCAGTCATGCTATAGGCTAATGATTATTATGCAAATGATTATAATGAATATAATTCTTAATATACACTGGGTGAAATAAGTATGGAACACGTTACCAACTTTCTAAGTAAATATATTTTTACAGGGGCTATTGACATGAAATTCACACCAAATGTTGTTAACAACCCATCCAATTCATACAGGCAAACAAATCATACCACAGATGTCCATAAATTACTTTTTTCCTGTGTCATTTCTCATTATTACACATAACTTATTCAATACATGAAAATAGAGGTGTAAAAAGTAAATGGAGAGTCATGACACCAGCTGAAATCTATCAGTAATTAGAAAGTAATCCTGCCACTTAGTGAAAAATAAGATCAGCTGGTTCAACTGAAGGTCTATAAACAGGGGTCTAATTACCAAGGTGCCACAGAAGAAACATCTCATGGTGGGTAAAACTAGTGAGCTGTCTCAAGACCTTCACAACCTTTTTGTTGCAAAACAAACTGATGGCAATAGTTACAGAAAAATTTCTTAAAGGGACACGGTCACCTGAACTTGGAGGGAACAATCTTTAGCCATAGGGGCGGGGTTTTCGGGTGTTTGATGCACCCTTTCCTTACCCGCTGGCTGCATGCTGGCTGCAATATTGAAGTTCATTCTCTGTCCTCCGTAGTACATGCCTGCACAAGGCAATCTTGCCTTGTGCAGGCATGTACTACGGAGGACAGAGAATGAACTTCAATCCAATATTGCAACCAGCATGCAGCCGGCGGGTAAGGAAAGGGTGCATCAAACACCCGAAAACCCCGCCCCTATGGCTAAAGATTGTTCCCTCCAAATTCAGGTGACAGTGTCCCTTTAACTACTGAAGCTTCCAGTGAGCATAATCCAGAAATGGAAAGAACATAATTTCACCATAAACTGTCCACGACCGGGTGCTACAATTGTTGTCAAAGAAAACTTTAAGTACTGAACTTAGCCTCCATGGCCTGTATACATGTTGATCATGCAAGACTCCATTGCTGAACAAAAAGCAAGTTCAAGCACGTTTACAGTTTGTCCAACAATATTTAAACAAGTCTGTGAAATACTGGAATCATAAAGTCTAGTCATAGACCAAAATTTAACTCTTGGGATGCCATAATACGCAGTGTCTGGAGGCCAAAAGGCACTGCATATCACTCCCTAAACACCATACCAACAATGAAGTTTTGAGCTCTCAAACTTCATATAATTGAAGGAAAAATGAATGGATAACTGTACAGAGTCATTCTTGATAAAAAAAAAAAAAATCTGCTGCCATCTACCAGAATGATGAAGATGAAATGAGGGTGGACATTTTAGCAAGACAATGATCCCAAACACACAGCCAATGAAACTCTCAATTGGTTTCAGACAAAGAAAATAAAGCTGTTAGAATGGCCCAGCCAATCACCTGACATGAATCCAATACAAAAATTTATGGAAGGAGAACCATCTCATCTTTACCCCTGATAGGAATTCTTAATTTGCAAGGTCCTCAGGGCCTCATCTCCTATACCTATATGCCATCAGTGGGAACTGGGTCTGCTTTAAGATCTGTTAGGGGAAAATGGGAGGGACTTATCCTTGATGTGCAAGAAGAGGAATGGGAAGAAATTCTAGAATCCCGTCTCAAGGTGTCCTCTTCGATTAATAATAGGATGACCCAGTTATACATAATCTATCAATCATATTTGACTCCGTTACAACTTTTCAGGATGGGTCGATTTCAATCATCAGAATGTTTACGATGCCACTCACCAGATGCAGATTTTACTCATATGATATGGAAATGCCCCACTATTCTTCAATATTGGAAAGGGGTAACGTCATTATTAACATCCCTGTTGTAAATACCTGTCCCTCTTGAACCGCAAGTTTGTTTGTTTGGGGTATGGGATGAGGAGGCTTGGGAACATTATGCTGGGATTTTTCTACGGGAGACTCTCTTTATGGCACGGAAAGTATTAGCATTAGGGTGGATGGGAGGCTTATGTCCCTCCCTCAGAGCCTGGATTGAATTGGTGAATTCAGTTATCCCATATGAACGCACACTTTATCAAAATAGAGAATGTCCGGGTAAATTTGGTAAAATCTGGGATAGGTGGAACTCCTCTCAACTTGCTCTATAAATTCATAATGTTCTGGTATTAGTGCAAGGGGTTAGATTTCCTGTTCTGAAGACATCGCACACAGGAAAAATAAACAGTATAGTGTTAAATGTCGGAATAGTAGTAGTTACTATAGATATAGTTTTAGTTGTAGTTTAGGAACTTTGTATATTTATAGTTCCATGTCTCCAATTATATGATTCACGTGATGCAAATGATTCGGTATACACGGTCGTTATTCTCTTTTTGGAAATTTCATAGATTATAAATGTCATTCTGGATATAAATAAGGGAAAGCACCCTATTTTTTTTTTATTTAACATTGTATACTTTGTATTATGTGCAATAACAAGTGCAAATGTGTATATTGTACAATTTTATTTTGTGATTAATAAACGAATTAAAAAAAAAAAATATGGAAGGAACTAAAGCTCAGAGTTCATAGAAGGAGCCAACGGAACCTTCAGGATTTGAAGAATGTTCGTGTGAAAGAATGAGCCAAAATTACACCTGAGCAATGCATGCGACTAGTTTCTCCATTTGGGAGAAGTCTTGAAGCTGTCATCACCAACAAATGCTTTTGTGCGAAGTATTAAATAGATTTCAGTTAGCGTGTTCAATACTTTTTCCCTGTGTCATTTCTCATTATTACACATAAACCATAAATGTTCATAAATGAAGTTGATTTATTTGCCTTTGTGGATTGGATGGGTTGTTACTGGCATCTGGTCACTATTTCATATCAATAGCACCTATATAAATATATTTACTTATAAAATTAGTGATGTGTGATTATGCACTTCAGTTAGTGAGAAAGCAATAGGAGAAAAACAACAAGGTTGAAACATAACCACAAACATGAGAACTGTAAACGTAAGAACAGTCATAGAACATAGAACAACAGAAACTGAGAAACATTGGGAGGGTGCTGTGTCCCCCAATGGAGTCTCCGAGAAACAGATTTTACGGTAAGCAACCAAAAATGCTGTTTTCTCTTTCGCCTCTCATTGGGGGACACAGGAACCATGTGACGTTCCAAAGCAGTCCCTGAGGCGGGAAAAACAGACTTCCATCAGGTCAGAGGACATACCACTGCCGCCTGCAAGATCCTTATGCCTAGGCTGGCGTCCGCCGAAGCGTAGGTATGGACCTTGTAAAATTTGGCGAACGTGTGGATGGAAGACCAGGTTGCCGCTTTGCAAAGCTGTAGGGCGGAAGTCCTGTGGTGTGCCGCCCAGGAAGCGCCGACTGCCCGGAGTGAGCATTTATCCCAGGAGGGGGCACTCTGTTCTTGACCCGATAAGCCTCCAAAATTGCCGTTCTGATCCAGCGAGCAATAGTCGCCTTGGAAGCCGGCAGGCCTCTACGCGTGCCATCAGGAATGACGAAAAGAGAATCAGTCTTCCGGAAAGCGTCCGTTCTAGCCAGGTAGATCCTCACTGCCCTGACGAGGTCCAGCTCGTTCAACGATCGCTCCAGAGGATGAGTCGGAGCTGGACAAAAAGGAAGGTAGAACAATGTCCTCATTGACGTGGAAGGTGGAAACCACCTTAGGAAGGAAAGAAGGCGGAGATCTGAGGACCACCTTGTCCTGGTGGATAACCAAGAAAGGAGGAGGTCGGCAAGAAAGGTGCCGCCAAATCGGAAACGCGGCGGATAGAAGTGATGGCCACAAGAAAGGCCACCTTCCAAGATAGAACTGACAGGGAAACCGCCCTGAGAGGGAACCCCTCAGAGCGTCCAGCACAAGATTTAAATCCCATGAATCCACAGGAGCCCTGTACGGAGGGACAGCATGGGCTACTCCTTGAAGGAAGGTCTTAACCTGTGGCGGAGAAGATAACGTCTTCTGAAAAAGGATAGAGCGTGCAGAAACCTGGCCCTTTAGGGAACCAAGAGCAAGGCCCGAATCCAGGCCTGCCTGAAGGAAGGCAAAGATGGAAGGCAGGGAAAAGGACATAGGTGAAACACGGTTGGACTCGCACCAACGGAAGTAAGCCTTCCAGGTACGATAGATCCAGGAAGACGAAGGCTTCCGAGCCTGGATCATGGTGTGAATCACCCGGTCCGAAAGGCCGGACACTCTTAGAACTGCGGTCTCAACAGCCACGCCGTTAAACTGAGCGACCGAGAATTCGGGTGGCAGATCAGACCCTGAGACAGCAGATCGGGTCTGTCTGGAAGGCACCAGAGGGTGTCCGCGAAAAGATTGACAATCTCCGCAAACCAAGCTCTCCTGGGCCAATCAGGGGCGATCAGAATGACCGGCACCCCTTCCGCTTTGATCTTTTTCAACAGCTTGGGAAGCAAGGGAAGGGGTGGGAACACATAGGGCAGCACGAACTGCGACCAAGGAATGGCCAGAGCGTCGATGCCCACTGCGAGAAGGTCGCGAGACCTGGAGATGAACTGAGGAACCTTCCTGTTCATTCGGGACGCTGTGAGGTCCACATCCGGAGTCCCCCATCGAAGACAAATCTGATGGAAGACCTCCTGATGCATGGACCATTCCCATGCGGCGAGACCCTCGCGGCTGAGGAAGTCGGCGGCCCAATTGTCCACGACGGGGATATGCACCGCGGATATCACCGGAACCGTTGTCTCTGCCCAGAGGAGGATCTTGCATACCTCGGCCAGGGCCAAGGAGCTCCGAATCCCCCCCTGATGGTTGACATATGCCACCGCCGTGGCATTGTCCGTCTGGATTCAGATTGGTAGACCCCTGAGAATCCTTTCTCAGTGACGAAGGGACAGAAAGATGGCCCGAATCTCGAGGACACTGACTGGCAGAGTTGACTCCTGCGCCGACCAACGACCCTGAACAGTCAGGTGGTGAAACACCGCACCCCAGCTGAGCAGGCTGGCGTCCGTCGTCACCACTTGCCAGTGAACTGGAAGGAAGGACCTGCCCTGGGAGATGAGAGGGGACATCAGTCACCAGTTGAGAGACCGTTTGACCTGGGGAGAGAGTTGGATTGGATGATCCAGGGAGAAGACAGACCTGTCCCACTGAGACAGGATGGCTAGCTGAAGAGGTCGCGAGTGAAATTGGGCAAAGGGAATAGCTTAAAATGTTGCTATCATCCTCCCCAGAACCTTCATGGCCGATTGGAAGGAGGGAAACCGAGGACCCTGGAGCAAGCGCAAGTCCCGACGAAGGATGGATCTCTTGCCTTCGGGAAGGAAGAGTTTGGTCTGACGAGTGTCGAAGAGCATGCCCAGAAAAACGATGCGCTGAGAAGGAATAAGGCAGGACTTCTTCCGGTTGACCAGCCACCCGAAGCGGGCTAGGGTGTCGAGGACGATGGACAGACTCTCGTGAGCCTGAGAAAAAGACGGAGCCTTGATGAGGATGTCGTCGAGGTATGAAAACAGAACCAGGCATCTGACCCTCAAAATGGCTATCAGCGCCGCCATGATCTTCGTGAAAACCCTGGGAGCGGTTGCAAGACCGAACGGCAGGGCGAACTGAAAATGGTCCTGGAGCACCGCAAAGCGCAGGAATCGGTGATGTCCCGGGAATATCGGGACATGGAGGTAGGCGTCCTGAATATCTATGGAACACAGAAATTCCTGAGCCTCCATGGAAGCAATTACTGAATGAAGGGATTCAGACGAACTCTCTTGTTCAGCAATTTGAGATCCAGAATGGGACGAACCCTGCCGTCTTTTTTCGGGACCACAAAAAGATTTGAATAGAAACCTGTGAACCGTTCTTTTTCTGGGACGGGAATGATCATCCCGGCTTTGAGGAGAGAAGCGATGGCTGCGAAGAAGCCCGGAACTAGAGCGGGGTCTCTTGGAGGTCGGGATTCGAAGAAACGATCCCGGGGTAGTGAAACGAACTCTATTTCGTAACCCGAGAATACAACTTCCCTGACCCATTTATCCTCTACTGAGGAGATCCAGACGTCCCTGAAGAAGAAGAGACGGCCGCCCAGCCTGGGAAGTGGGCTGAGGTCTTGCCGAGAGTCATGCTGAGGTGGATCTTCCAGTCCTGGACCTGGAGGATTTACCCTGGGAGTAGAGAGAATGCCAGGAAGGAGTGGGCCTAAAGGATACTGTCTTCTTCTCTTGGCGTGCCTGTGGCCTCTGTTGCTGCTGGGAAAAGGAGTTTGACGTCGCGAAGCGACGATAAGGCCGAAAGGACCAAAATTGCCCTCTAGGAGGAGGGCGGCGAGGTTTAGCCCGGGGAAGAAGAGAACTTGTACCCCCGGTGGCGTACTTAATGATTTGGTCCAGCTTAGAACCAAAGAGACGTGAGCCTTGAAAAGGCAGGCTGGTAAGGGACTTTTTGGAAGACAAGTCCGCCTGCCAGGCCTTGAGCCAAATGGTCCGGCGGATGGCAACAGCATTGCTGGACGCCTGAGCCGCACAAGACACGGCATCCAGAGTAGCAGAGACCAGGTATTCACCCGTGTGAGAAATCTGGTTGGCAAGCTCCGCCAGCTGTCCAGGTGGAGCCCCGTCCAGGATGCCTTGACGGAGTTGTTTGGCCCATTTGGATATGGATTTTGAAACCCAAGTGGAAGCGACAGCTGGGCTGTTATGATCCCAATGGCAGAGGATCTCTGATATTCCGGCAAGATAGCAAAAAATATAAATACTGCTCTAGGGAGGTGGAAACTGGGCTAACCGCATACCTGATCCTGACACAAACAACTAAAAGTAGCCGGTGAACGTGCCTACGTTGGTTCTAGATGTCTCGAGCCAGCCGGAGAACTGACTACCCCTAGAGGGAAAAAATAAGACCTCGCTTGCCTCCAGAGAAATTGAACCCCAAAGATATAGAAAGCCCCCAACAAATAATAACGGTGAGGCAAGAGGAAAACACAAACGTAGAGATGAACTAGATTCAGCAAAGTGAGGCCCAATAGTCTAGATAGCAGAAAATAGATAGTGGACTATGCGGTCAGCAGAAAACCCTGCAAAACATCCACGCTGAACATTCAAGAACCCCCACACCGACTGACGGTGTGGAGGGAGAATATCAGCCCCCTAGAGCTTCCAGCGAGTCAAAAATCAAATGTAAAGCAAGCTGGACAAAAACACTGAATAATGCAAACGATCCAAATTGTACAAAACAGACTTAGCTTTTCTTGCATGAGGCAGACTGAAAGGAATCCGGAGGAGACCAAATAGGTCTGGATACAACGATGCCAGGCAAGAGACTGAGTCCAGAGGAGACTCAAATAGGAAACACCCGCTGCTTAACGACACAGCTGGAGCTCAGGCCTGCAACAAGACATACCTAACACAATACCGTTAGTGACCACCAGAGGGAGCCCAGAAACACAGTTCACAACAGTACCCCCCCCCCTTGAGGAGGGGTCACCGAACCCTCACCAAGACCCCCAGGGCGATCAGGATGAGCAGCGTGAAAGGCATGAACCAAATCAGCCGCATGAACATCAGAGGCGACAACCCAGGAATTATCCTCCTGACCATAGCCTTTCCACTTAACTAAATACTGGAGTTTCCGTCTAGAGATACGAGAATCCAGAATCTTCTCCACCACGTACTCCAACTCGCCCTCAACCAAAACCGGGGCAGGAGGCTCAACAGCAGGAACCATAGGCACCACGTACCGCCGCAACAAGGACCTATGGAACACATTATGAATAGCAAAAGAAGCTGGAAGGTCCAAGCGAAAAGACACCGGGTTAAGGATTTCCAAAATCTTATAAGGACCGATAAAGCGAGGCTTGAACTTAGGAGAGGAGACTTTCAAAGGAACATGCCGAGAAGACAACCAAACCAAATCCCCAACACGAAGTCGGGGACCCACACCGCGGCGGCGGTTGGCCAACCGCTGCGCCTTGTCTTGTGACAATTTCAAATTGTCCACCACATGGTTCCAAATCCGCTGCAACCTATCCACCACAGAATCAACCCCAGGACAGTCAGAAGGTTCAACCTGACCCGAGGAGAAACGAGGATGAAAACCAGAGTTGCAGAAAAAGGGTGAAACCAAGGTGGCAGAACTAGCCCGATTATTAAGGGCAAACTCGGCCAGTGGCAAAAAGGTAACCCAGTCGTCCTGATCAGCAGAAACAAAACATCTCAAATAAGTCTCTAACATCTGATTAGTTCGCTCGGTCTGGCCATTAGTCTGAGGATGAAAAGCCGACGAAAAAGACAAATCAATACCCATCTTAGCACAAAAGGATCGCCAGAATCTGGACACAAACTGGGATCCTCTGTCAGATACAATATTCTCAGGGATGCCATGCAAACGAACCACATTCTGAAAGAACAAAGGAACCAAATCAGAGGAGGAAGGCAACTTAGGCAAGGGCACCAAATGGACCATTTTAGAAAAACGATTGCACACCACCCAGATGACAGACATCTTCCGAGACACCGGAAGATCCGAAATGAAATCCATGGAAATGTGCGTCCAAGGCCTCTTTGGGATAGGCAAGGGCAAAAGCAACCCGCTGGCATGAGAACAGCAAGGCTTAGCCCGAGCACAAATCTCACAGGACTGCACAAAAGAACGCACATCCCGCGACAAGGAAGGCCACCAAAAGGACCTGGCCACCAAATCTCTGGTACCGAAAATCCCAGGATGTCCCGCCAACACCGAAGAATGAACCTCAGAAATAACTCTGTTGGTCCATCCATCAGGGACAAACAATCTCTCTGGTGGACAACGATCAGGCCTATCAGCCTGAAATTTTTGCAGCCCTCGTCGCAAATCTGGGGAAATGGCAGACAAAATTACTCCCTCTCTGAGAATACCAGCCGGCTCAGAGACTCCCGGAGAATCAGGCACAAAACTCCTAGAAAGTGCATCAGCCTTCACGTTCTTCGAACCAGGCAGGTACGAGACCACAAAGTCAAAACGGGAGAAAAACAACGACCAACGGGCCTGTCTAGGATTCAGGCGCTTGGCAGACTCGAGGTAAATCAGATTTTTATGATCAGTCAAGACCACCACACGATGTCTAGCTCCCTCGAGCCAATGTCGCCACTCCTCAAATGCCCACTTCATGGCCAACAACTCCCGATTACCAACATCGTAGTTCCGCTCACAGGCGAAAATTTCCTTGAAAAGAAGGCGCATGGCTTCATCACGGAGCCATCAGAACTTTTTTGCGACAAAACAGCCCCTGCACCAATTTCAGAAGCATCAACTTCAACCTGGAAGGGAAGAGAGACATCCGGCTGGCACAAGACTGGCGCTGAAGTAAACCGACGCTTCAGCTCCCGAAAGGCCTCCACGGCCGCAGGAGACCAATTCGCAACATCAGAACCCTTCTTGGTCATATCCGTCAAAGGTTTAACCACGCTGGAGAAATTAGCGATAAAACGACGGTAAAAATTAGCAAAGCCCAAGAACTTCTGCAGGCTCTTAACAGACGTGGGCTGAGTCCAGTCATGAATGGCACAGACCTTAACTGGGTCCATCTCCACAGTAGAAGGGGAAAAAATAAAACCCAAAAAAGAAACCTTCTGTACCCCAAAGATACATTTTGAACCCTTCACAAATAGAGCATTCTCCCGCAAAACCTGAAACACCATCCTGACCTGGTTCACATGGGACTCCCAATCATCAGAAAAAAACAAAATATCATCCAGATAAATAATCATAAATTTATCCAGATATTTCCGGAAGATGTCATGCATGAAGGACTGAAACACAGAAGGAGCATTAGATAATCCGAAAGGCATCACCAGGTACTCAAAATGACCCTCAGGCGTATTAAATGCCGTTTTCCATTCATCTCCCTGCTTTATGCGCAACAAGGTTATACGCACCACGAAGATCTATCTTGGTGAACCAACTGGATCCCTTAATCCGAGCAAACAAATCAGACAACAATGGCAAAGGATACTGAAATTTAACAGTGATCTTATTCAGAAGACGATAATCAATACAAGGTCTCAGAGACCCGTCTTTCTTGCCCACAAAAAAGAATCCTGCACCAAGAGGGGACGAGGATGGGCGAATATGTCCCTTCTCCAAAGACTCCTTTATATAACTCCGCATCGCGGCATGCTCTGGCACAGATAAATTAAAGAGTCGTCCCTTAGGAAACTTACTACCAGGAATCAAATCTATAGCACAATCACAGTCCCTATGAGGAGGAAGGGCACTGGACCTGGCCTCATTAAATACATCCTGAAAGTCTGACAAAAACTCAGGGATCTCAGAAGGAGTAGAAGAAGCAATAGACACCAATGGAGAATTGCCATGAATCCCCTGACACCCCCAACTAGACACAGTCATAGCTTTCCAATCTAAAACTGGATTATGGGCCTGTAACCATGGCAGACCCAAAACGACAACATCATGCATTTTATGCAGTACCAAAAAAACGAATCACCTCCTGATGTACAGGAGTCATGCACATGGTCACCTGCGTCCAATACTGAGGTTTATTCTCTGCCAATGGCGTAGAATCAATTCCTCTAAGAGGAATAGGATTTTCCAAAGGCTCCAGGACAAAACCGCAGCGCTTGGCAAACGACAAATCCATCAGACTTAAAGCAGCACCAGAATCCACAAAAGCCATAACTGAGTAAGAAGATAATGAACAAATTAAAATCACAGACAAAATAAACTTAGGCTGAAAAGTACCAATGGCGACAGGATTAACTTTTTTCTTTAAACGTTTAGAGCATGCTGAGATAACATGTGTTGAATCACCACAGTAGAAACACAACCCATTTTGACGTCTATGATTTTGTCGCTCGGCTCTGGTCAGAATTCTGTCACATTGCATAGAATCAGGTGACCGTTCAGACAGCACCGCCAAAGGATTATCAGATTTGCGCTCCCGCAAACGTCGATCAATTTGAATGGCTAGAGCCATTGAATCATTTAGACCTGTAGGGATAGGAAACCCCACCATCACATCTTTAATGGCTTCAGAAAGACCATTTCTGAAATTTGCGGCCAGTGCACACTCATTCCATTGAGTAAGCACGGACCATTTCCGAAATTTTTGGCAATATACCCCAGCTTCGTCCTGACCCTGAGAGATAACCAGCAACATTTTTTCAGCCTGATTTTCAAGATTAGGCTCCTCATAAAGCAAACCAAGTGCCAGAAAAAACGCATCAACATTCACCAATGCAGGATCTCCTGACGCCAAAGAGAAGGCCCAATCCTGAGGGTCGCCGCGCAAGAAGGAAATAACAATCTAAACTTGCTGAGCGGAATCACCAGAGGAACGAGGTTTAAGAGACAGAAACAATTTACAATTATTCCTAAAATTCAGGAATTTAGATCTATCTCCAAAAAACAGCCCAGGAATAGGTATTTTTGGTTCAGACATAGGGCTATGGATAACAAAATCCTGAATGCTTTGCACCCTAGCAGCAAGCTGATCCACACTAGAAGTCAAAGTCTGGACATTCATATCTGCAGCAGAGTTTCAGCCACTCAGAGAAAAAGGGGATGGAAGAAGCTAGGCAAACTGCAGCAAAAAAAAACAAAAAAACTCAGAACTTCTTTTTAATCCCGCTTCTGCGATGCATTAAACATTTTCTTTTGGCCTGGCATTCTGTTATGATCCCAATGGCAGAGGATCTCTGATATTCCGGCAAGATAGCAAAAAATATAAATACTGCTCTAGGGAGGTGGAAACTGGGCTAACCGCATACCTGATCCTGACACAAACAACTAAAAGTAGCCGGTGAACGTGCCTACGTTGGTTCTAGACGTCTCGAGCCAGCCGGAGAACTGACTACCCCTAGAGGGAAAAAATAAGACCTCGCTTGCCTCCAGAGAAATTGAACCCCAAAGATATAGAAAGCCCCCAACAAATAATAACGGTGAGGCAAGAGGAAAACACAAACGTAGAGATGAACTAGATTCAGCAAAGTGAGGCCCAATAGTCTAGATAGCAGAAAATAGATAGTGGACTATGCGGTCAGCAGAAAACCCTGCAAAACATCCATGCTGAACATTCAAGAACCCCCACACCGACTGACGGTGTGGAGGGAGAATATCAGCCCCCTAGAGCTTCCAGCGAGTCAAAAATCAAATGTAAAGCAAGCTGGACAAAAACACTGAATAATGCAAACGATCCAAATTGTACAAAACAGACTTAGCTTTTCTTGCATGAGGCAGACTGAAAGGAATCCGGAGGAGACCAAATAGGTCTGGATACAACGATGCCAGGCAAGAGACTGAGTCCAGAGGAGACTCAAATAGGAAACACCCGCTGCTTAACGACACAGCTGGAGCTCAGGCCTGCAACAAGACATACCTAACACAATACCGTTAGTGACCACCAGAGGGAGCCCAGAAACACAGTTCACAACACTGGGCATAGAGTAGCTGCACCCGCTTCAAAGGCGGACTTCGCAAAGGATTCTATGACTCTATCGTTAGAATCCTTCAGAGATGCTCCGCCGGAAAGTGGAAGCACCATGTTTGTGGACAGCCTGGAAACTGGGGGATCCACCGAGGGAGAAACAGTCCAAATGGCGTTAAGTTCTGGAGAAAAGGATATAAAACGCCAAGGCATTTTCCCCTCTGAAAACGTCTGGTCGGATTCTCTCTTTCTCTGCTCCGATGAGATTCTGCACCATATCCCTCATGGTAGCGATTTGGTTAGAATCCAGCTGCGAAATATCCTCCAAGGGCGCATCAGAGAACACCTCACCTGACTCAGGGGAGGAGGACCGGGAGGAAGCCGACCGCAGAAGAGGACCGTGTGGCGAGATGGAGCTAGAAGAGGACTCAGACCGGCGTTCCTGTCTGGACCTTTAGTGGCTTATAATGGAGGGCTCGGACGGAGGCTCCTGCGACCCGCTGGCAACTACGGGAGCCTGCAGGGAAAAAAAATAAAAAATCGATCGAGCACGGACACCAGAGTTTGAGACACCCGAGTTAGATCCGCTACCGATTGTGACAGAGAGGAAGCGCAGCCTGGGGTGGGGGTATCACTCAAGCGGAGCGGCCGAGGGATCCTGGGCGGTGGGCACGATCGGGTTGCTGCAGGCCTGACAGAGTGGAGAGGACTGACCTGAGGGAAGTTTGCAGTTACAAGACGAACATGCAAAGTATTTGACTAAGGCAGATGAAGAAGAGGAAGAAGTAGGAGGACGAGAGCGGCCTCCCTTAGAGGAAGACATCTTGAAGGGTCCCTGAAGAAAATGCACTCTTCGGACTCATGCGCTCAGGAGTCCCAAGATGGTGCCGGTGGGCGGAGAAAAGGTGGTGACCGTTGTGGGAGATTGTCGGGCGGAAGAAAAGCCCGCCCGAAGAAAGATGGAAGTGGGCGGAGTCAAGGCACCGGAAGTAGGCCCGGGCAGAAGCCGGGGCCTAAATTAGAGGCCGGCGACTGCCAGTGCAAGACCGCGGCGCCGGAGCTGTGCGCCGCAGGTAGGAAGCGGCGCGGCAGCCTACCAAGGCCGCCGCGCTGGAACAATGGCATCGTAGCCGCTGAGAGCGGCCGGAGCAGCGTGGCCGCAGGGGCCCGAAGCGGCGCGGTAGCCTGTAAAGGCCGCCGCGCCGGAACAGGAGGCAGAGCGGCCGCAGCTACGGAAGCGGCGCGGCAGAGAGAAAGAAGCGCGGCCGCCGCGCGACAAAGCAATCCCGGCCCGTGCGGCTGAAAAAGGTCCCTACATCTGCGTGCAGCTGCCCGCAAGCAGCGGGCGACGACCAGTGAGATCCTCTCAATAAAGCACCCCCTTTGAAGATCTGGGATGGGATGGAATGGGGAAAATACTCACCTTAAACATTCCACGCCGTTACTAACCTGAAGAGGAATGAGACGTCCAGGGAGCTGATGGACGACCTTGTCTCCGCAACCGACAGGCTCTGGTGGGCGAATGGGTGGGGGACGGATGCAGGACCGAACTTCTGAGCACGCTTGTGTGCTAGGATCTTGGTCCTGCTGAGGGATTTATGAGGATACGGGGTGGCAGTACACGCCATACTCATAGTCCGTATTGTGGGATTACAGGTGTAACTGTTCACCCTGTATCCCTCCGGAAAACCTGTAAGAAAACGACGCACATTGAGGTATTTAAGGGTCTAATGAAAGACCCGTGTCCACCTCCTACTGACACTAAGCTAAACTGAAGTGCATAATGCCAGTCGGTGGGGTGTACACTGCAGAGGAGGAGCTAACTTTTTTTGTGCATAGTGTCAGCCTCCTAGTGGCAGCAGCATAAACCCATGGTTCCTGTGTCCCCCAATGAGAGGCGATAGAGAAACTTATCTAGATGTGCGTTGAGAACTTTGAACCCCCAAAACCATGTTTGATAAATTTCCCCCTTCATAACCCTATTAGGCTACGTTCACATTTGCGGTGTGCGCCGCAGCGTCGGGCGCCGCAGCGTCGCCGCATGCGTCATGCGCCCCTATATTTAACATGGGGGCGCATGGACATGCGGTGCACTTGCGTTTTGCGCCGCATGCGTCACTGCGGCGCCCGCGTCCGGGCGCAGAGGACGCAGCAAGTTGCATTTTTGCTGCGTCCAAAATCAATAGAAAAAAGGACGCATGCGGCGCAAAACGCAGCGTTGTGCATGCGTTTTGCCGCGTTTTTGTTTGCGTTGTGGCGCCGACGCTGCGGCGCACAACGCAAATGTGAACGTAGCCTTACACATACTGTCCACCTACCTTTGGACCACCCCGTGTAATAGTTATACATTTTGTACCAAAGAATCGAATATAAAATTTGATCAACATATTATTACTTACCTGTGCCATTATCAAATAAAATGCTCTCCTCAATACACTGTTGATCACCTATCACATAGGTCTCTTCTTCTTTAATTTCCACTTTAATATTAGTCAGATCTTCATCCTGATTTAAAATTTGAAATAATAAGTACAATTCAGCAGATAACTGGGAAAGTCTAACAGCTCATTTACATAGGCCCATAATCATGAATGAGCGCTTCTAGGAATGACTTTTTCCAATCAGTCTGCGTACAGAGGCCTACAATCACACAGCAAACAAAAGAAACACTTGTTCGTAAAAATAGTTGTAGGCTTGCTTACAAAATCATCATTTTCGGCAGCACAACATCACTGCAAGGAATATAATGTTCTATCCACACAGAACAAAATTATTAAAAGAAAAGAAAAAAATCCGGCACTCAGAATTTCATGCAATTATATTTATTTGATGAGTTCTGACCTTTAGACACTGCGGTGACGTATTTCCGGTAGCGCCGTTGTTTTGGTTGCATTCCACCTACCGCTTCAGTCACTTTTTTCTGTCGTCACTTCCGGGTTAAGGGCTATTTCAGTACAGACGCGGTGTCAGCGTGCTATGCAGACATATCACACGCCGCTTCGGGCAGATAACAGTATCTGGACCACTTTATTCATATAGAACAACAAAAAAGGGGATTTCAAAATATAGAAAAGAACCCATAAGAGTGTTTATAGCAAATATATATTTATTAGATCATAAAATACAAAAAAAATTACATGAAAATAGAAGCAGGGTAGGGCTAAATTGTACAGGGTATAGAGCCCGGCTAATCACATATAGCAAAAATTAATAGCAACAACACAGTCAGACAGAAAATATATGTCAGGGTAAAATTTACCCAAATTTATCTTAAAGTGCCATGAGGCGACAGGCTGGGGTCCGGTATCCACATTCTACTTTAGGTAATATGTCATACTAAACAGCTTTAATTACATTTGCTAGTGTTGCTCCTAGGTTCAAACCATTGTTGTATTTTTCTATGGCACTTTGTATCTAGAGCTTTATGCTAGGTTAATTTAAACCCTTATATCCACGCTACTTAGCACATTTCCAGGTTCAAACCCTTGGTGCATTTTGCACAGTGGCACTTGAATTGGCATTTTTGCGCTGGCTGCGCCAGGCTAATATAGTTTTTTGCACATTTATGCTGCTTAGTATGCACCATGCATGGCACTTTAAGATAAATTTGGGTAAATTTTACCCTGACATATATTTTCTGTCTGACTGTGTTGTTGCTATTCATTTTTGCTATATGTGATTAGCCGGGCTCTATACCCTGTACAATTTAGCCCTACCCTGCTTCTATTTTCATGTAATTTTTTGTATTTTATGATCTAATAAATATATATTTGCTATAAACACTCTTATGGGTTCTTTTCTATATTTTGAAATCCCCTTTTTTGTTGTTCTATATGTTGTTGGAGTGATCTATTTATAAAAGAAATCATTTGGTGGAATTAGATGTTCTACACTTTATTCATATGCGGTAAGCTTCCCCTGTTTATCAGCAATCGGGATATCTACTGGAACTCACACTTTGTGTTTTACCTTCCTCCTTTTTGGCTCAATTGTACTTTTACTTTCGTTTTGTAGAACTCCTGAAGGAGTCACATGTTCCTCTTGTCGGTCTTTTTCTGTTGCTGCATTTAGTGGTAAGCATTTATTTTCAATTTATTCTTGGTTTCTGTTTATTATATGGGTTATTACAAGACAGGATTATATAGAACACATGTGATATGTTATCAACTAATAAAATATGAGCGGCATCTCTCTTAATAGAAATTGCTCTGTCTATCAAATATGCCGTAGATGATGTAATACTGAATTTGGAATATCAACATTAATCCATGCTGGATATATATTTTCTTATAAAAAGTCGTGTTTTAATTGTACTTGTGACTGAACATCACTAATTGTTAACATTTTGGTAAATGATTTAGCCTTATGTATGTATCACTGTTATGAGAACATGAATAATATTATGTTTATATTATGTGAGAGTCGTTATGGTTGTTTTATGTTCGATGATTGTGTATGTATATATATATATATATATATATATATATATATATATATATATATATATATATATATATATATATATATATATATATATATACATATACATACATACATACACACACAGTATATGGATTTGGGATTTATTATTCTTTTTTCTTATTTTTCTTTCTGTATTATAGTCTGATGAAGGTCGAATAGACCGAAACGTTACAAATTGACTTTTGGGATCATCAAATAAATATAATTGCATGAAATTCTGAGTGCCGGATTTTTTTCTTTTATACTGGATATAGGGGTTGGCATCCCTTCTCTGACCACCAGATAGACTTAATATAAGGAGTGCCATGACAGACGATTTAAATTAGAACAAAATTATTAGTGACCATTCTGTGAGCCTAGACGTGCGGTGGGCCTGCTTAAACAGGCTAATAAACCATCGCAGTTTGGTTTGCATATATTCGATTGGCAGTCGATTAGTGGTCGTAGTCAACCTATCTAAATGCAGCATACCAGTTGTCGGTTTTACACATTTGACGTTCACAGTCTGAGTATGGACCAAGTGTTAAGTTCGGGTTATGTGACCTGTAGCCATTCCGGACATCATGGTTCCTACTCAGACTGTAGATGTCGGACTGTGGAACCGGCCTAAAATATAAGACACAACCTAAAAGCCTATATACCTGATAACATGGGGAATTGTGACAATCCTCTGGTGGATTTCTCTCACTGGATACATCTGTAAGAAGCACAAAGAGATTTATCTTGTTGACCTTCAAAACTGATATTTGTGACGCAACCTATAAATAAAACTTCTCCTTCTTACCCCAATTAGCTCCCATGTACATCTCATCTTCTTCATCTACAACCTCAACTTTAATACCAAGCAGATCACCATCCTAAATGGAGAGGATAACAAGAAATCATTAATAAATGACTGTGAACTTATGGATCCGGATGATGATATTCTAATAACTGATGAGCCTTCAGCTCCATATACCTGGTCATTCTGATAGATACTGTGATTTTCCTTTGGAAAATCCTGGGAATACAGAGGACACTGGTTTCTTTTGTTGGATCCACCTGTAAGACACAATCACACAGCAAATAAAAATATTTTCTGTATACCATGCGTAAAGACACACTTTAAAATATGATCACACTTGTAGCATGGCTAAAGGGTGTGTAGTCGACGGGAGGTATGTGCCACATAAGTGCCTTGTTGCTGTAATGTAGCCCGGAGTATTTCTGTGTTGTATATAACCATGTATATATGCCTTACAGGACCTGTGGTGATGTCAGACAACATGGCTAATCATGTGATGGGTTACTGGGTGTGGTTAGCTCTATATAAGACAGGCAAATACTTAACCCAAGATATATGTGTGGAGGTGCTAGCCTCCAGTGTGTTAAGGCTCTAGCACTGAGCCTGATGGAATGGACACTTGTTTTTCCCTTTTGCCTGAGTTAAAAGCTATTTGTTTTTCCTGTTTATGCTAAACTGGTTTATGAAGCAATAAACCTTTGAACTTTTGTTGGAACCTGCCTCCTAAGTGTCAGCCGTCGCACCTGAGTGAGTGAAATCCCTACAATTGGTGGAGAATGCGGGCAGCGTTCCCAGCGGAGACGAAAGTCTGTTATTGAATGTCCTGGGTCAAGTCTGTTGTAAGCCAGCCGGGGAAAATGGAGGAACTGCTGAAACACTTGGTCCAGTTGCAATCACAGCAGGAGCAACGACAGCAGGTACAGCAAGAGACCAACAGGCTGTTGATGCAGCAGATACGGCAGAGCCAGCAGGAGCAACGGCAGCAGATGCAACAGAGCCAGCAGGAGCAACGGCAGCAGATGCAACAGAGCCAGCAGGAGCAACGGGAGCAGATGCAGCTTCTGGCAACCGCAATCCAGGGCAAGACGAGTGCCCCAACCCCAGGTCTGGCTGATGACACCCACGTCCAGAAGACGGTAAGACACGCATTGCAGAAAATGACCCCCGGGGATGATGTTGAGGCCTTCCTGACGGTGTTTGAGAGGGTCGCTGAGAGGGAAAAACTCCCGCCAGAGCAGTGGGCAGAGGTACTGGCGCCATACCTGATGGGAGAACCCCAGAAGGCGTACTATGATTTGACCTTGCAGGATGCCAAAGAGTATCACAAATTGAAAGTCGAGATTCTCGCACGTTTGGGGGTGACACTGACTGTCAGGGCACAGCGAGTTCACAGCTGGGCCTATCACCGGGACAAACCGCCTCGCTCTCAAATGTTTGATCTGTCGCACCTGGTCCAGAAATGGCTGCAGCCAGACTCATGTACACCATGTACACCGGCACAGATGGTGGAACGAGTGATGATGGATCGGTTTGTGCATTCCCTCCCGAGGTCCATACAAACTTGGGTTGCCCAGGGTGATCCCCAGAATGCCGACGAACTGATCGGACTGGTCGAGAGATACCAAGGGATGGAAGGCTCCTTTGGGAGGCAGCCCGTGCCGTACTGGGGGTCCCAGAAAGCTGCTGAGTCCCAAAAAGGGGTGGCGCGTCCAAGGTCACAAAGGGCGGGGGAGGTGGTGCCCAAGGTCCCTACGGGTGATATTTGCTGGAGGTGCCACGGGCCAGGACATATAGCTGCCCGTTGTTCCCAGACCACTGAGATGGACTGTAGCATGGGACGCCGTTGTTCATACTATGCGTATCCAGCCTGCAGTGTGAACTCTCCGCCCGACGAGGGACCTCAAGCGTGTCCAGTAAGGGTGAACGGTCGAGCAGCAACGGCGCTGTTAGACTCAGGGAGCTTAGTGACCCTGGTGAGGGCCACTTTCCCTCTCCACCTGCTCCCAGGAAAGAAGGTCGGCGTGCGGTGCATACATGGTGATGCCAAGGACTACCCTTTGGCCAGGGTGGACATTGAAACGGCATGTGGCACTGAGTCCCACATAGTCGGCGTCGTGCAGGACTTGTTGCACCCTATAATTATTGGCCGGGATTTCTGTCTGTTTTGGGATTTGTGGGGAAAAGGTTCTGAGCTCCCTAGCAAAAGTAGGGAACCAGTGAACCCTGGAAGGGTGTCACCACACCCAGAGACAGACAGGTTTCCTTTTTGTGTGCTGGATGGGGATGAGGAGGAAGTATCCCCTGCATCTGACACTATGGAGTTAGAGGTAACCGGTGAAAATTTTGGGACTGCCCAACATAGGGACCCCACTCTGAGGGAAGCCTTTAATAATGTCACAGTTATTGACGGGGTGGTACAGGAGCCGGGGGCAGACACAAGATTTCCCCATTTTCTGATGAGAGGGGAGTTGTTGTACCGGGTCACGAAAATAAGGGAGGAGTTGGTAGAGCAGTTGCTAGTGCCGGGTCCATATAGACGGAAGGTGTTGGACATGGCCCATTCACACATCTTGGGTGGACACCTAGGGGTGGAAAAAACGCAGGAACGGGTTGTGCAGAGGTTCTATTGGCCTGGGTGTCACCGGGAAATAGTGAACTACTGCAGGTCCTGCCCTACATGTCAGCTAACTGCTCCCACTCCTCATTTCCGGAACCCCCTTGTGCCCCTGCCCATTATTGAGGTGCCGTTCGAGAGAATTGCCATGGACTTGGTCGGTCCCTTAGTTAAATCAGCCCGGGGCCATCAGTATATATTAGTCATCCTGGACTATGCCACACGCTATCCTGAGGCAATTCCTCTGAGAAATTCTTCCTCGAAGAGTATAGCCCGCGAGTTGGTCCATGTCTTTTCCCGAACAGGTCTGCCGAAAGAGATCCTGACTGACCAGGGGACACCTTTCATGAGCAAAGTGATGAGGGAGTTGTGCAAAGCCCTGAAAATCTCCCAGTTGAGGACCTCGGTGTACCATCCCCAGTCAGATGGCCTTGTTGAGAGATTTAACAAGACACTGAAGAGCATGCTGAGAAAAGCTATAGAGAAAGATGGTAGAGACTGGGATTGTCTCTTACCCTACCTGATGTTTTCCATTCGTGAAGTTCCACAGGCCTCCACAGGATTCTCACCGTTTGAGCTTCTATATGGCCGACATCCGCGAGGACTCCTGGATATAGCCAAGGAAACCTGGGAAGCCGAAGTCACGCCCCACAGAAGAGTCATTGAGCATGTGGCCCTGATGCAGCAGAGGATTGCAAAGGTGATGCCTATTGTGAAAGAACACCTCCTCCAGGCACAAGAAGCTCAGGCCAGAGTCTACAACCGGTCTGCAAGAGTGAGGCAGTTCAATCCGGGAGACCGAGTTCTTGTGTTAGTTCCAACGGTGGAGAGCAAGTTCTTGGCCAAATGGCAAGGGCCATATGAGGTTGTTGAGAAACTTGGTGAAGTAAATTATAAAATTCACCAACCAGGAAGACGGAAACCATTCCAAGTATACCATGTCAACCTCATCAAGCCGTGGCAAGATAGAGAGCCGACAGTATCTCCATCATTGTTAAGCAACCCAGAAGGTGAGGTTGGAGCGGTTACTATAGCGGAGACGCTATCGAAGTCCCAGAAACAGCAGTGCTGGGAGTTACTCCAGAAAAACAGGGACCTGTTTTCAGAGTTGCCAAAACACACGAAGGTCATAGAGCATGAGGCCCTAACAGAGCCACATGTGCGGGTGAACGTGAAGCCCTATCGTATTCCTGAGGCTCGTCGGGAAGTTATCTCCAAGGAAGTGGAGCGTATGTTGAAGCTTGGAGTCATTGAGGAATCCAAAAGCAGTTGGTCGAGCCCAATTGTCCTGGTCCCAAAACCTGATGGAGAATGGAGGTTTTGCAACGACTATCGAAAGTTGAATGAGGTCTCCAAGTTTGACGCTTATCCCATGCCCCGCGTTGATGAGCTCATCGAAAGGCTTGGGCACGCCAGATATATATCCACCTTGGATTTGACAAAGGGGTATTGGCAGATCCCCATGGCACAGGAAGCCAAGGAGAAGACGGCCTTTTCAACACCTGATGGATGCTTCCAGTATGTCCGGATGCCGTTTGGCCTACAGGGAGCTCCGGCGACCTTCCAGAGGGCTATGGATAGAGTCCTTGCACCCCATAAGGCCTACGCTGCTGCGTACCTAGATGATATCGTCATCTTTAGCCCGGACTGGGAGAGTCATCTGGAGAAAGTCCAAGCGGTGTTTGATGCTCTAAGAGAGGCGGCGTTTACAATAAACCCGAAGAAGTGTGCCTTGGGTAAGGAAGAAGCTAAATACCTAGGCTATATAGTGGGTCATGGAGAATTAAAGCCCCAAATCAGGAAAGTGGAGGCAATCCAAACATGGCCGAAACCACTCTCCAAAAAGCAAGTTAAAGCCTTTCTGGGAATCGTGGGATATTACAGGAGGTTCATCCCGAACTTCGCCACAGTGGCTGCGCCTCTGACGGATCTGCTAAAGGGGACAAAATCAGTGATGGTTAAATGGTCCGAAGAGACAGACTCAGCCTTCCAAGAGTTGAAAGGGGCTCTATGTAAGCAGCCCGTTCTGATGGCCCCAGACTTTAATAAAGAATTTGAACATAAATTAAACGTCAGAGAATTTCTTTTACATTTAAAGCCACTCGATCATAAGCTTACTAAAACAGGAGAAAAACGAGTCACATTAAGCCTGGATACAATCAAAATATCCTTTATTATAAGACTAGTATCAATTCCATTTTAAAAGCAGATGTACAGCACAGTGCATGAGTATAAGTAAATTCACTAGGTAGCTAAACAGTGATTACTATGGTGCAACCCTTAAACCGGGACACATAACAGGATATAGGTATTGAGAAAATAAGAAAATAGTGCACAAGAGGATCCAATGCATACAAACAAAAGTAAAGGCCCACAATCAGCAGCACATGGCAGAGTAAAATGTCCTTGCACGGCTAAATTGCCACAGTACATACCGCCATCATGTGCCACATAACTACGCCCATGCTGCTTGTATAAACATAGATAGATGTATTAGTTACCCATTTATAGTAGAATATCCTGAACTGGGTCCCGGTCCCGTACCCCAACGCGCGTTTCGCGTTTACATGTGCCGCTTCCTCAGGATAAAGAATTTGTTCTTCAGACAGATGCCTCAGATGTTGGGGTAGGAGCAGTCCTTTCCCAAGAGCTACATGGGGAGGAGCATCCTGTCCTCTATCTGAGTAGAAAGCTGTCCTCATCTGAGAAGAACTACTCAGTCGTTGAAAAAGAGTGTTTGGCCATAAAGTGGGCGGTGGACACGTTACGGTACTATCTGCTGGGTCGTAAATTCCGATTGATATCTGACCATGCCCCACTAAGATGGATGAGGGAAACAAGGGGTAGAAATGCTAGGGTCACCCGTTGGTTCTTAGCCCTGCAGGACTTCAGTTTCCATGTGGAACATAGGGCCGGAAAGCTGCACGGTAATGCGGATGCCCTATCAAGAATCCCTTGTTTAGTGGGGAAAAGTGCCAAGCCCCACGGCTTTAGGCAGAGGGGGGAGGTATGTAGCATGGCTAAAGGGTGTGTAGTCGACGGGAGGTATGTGCCACATAAGTGCCTTGTTGCTGTAATATAGCCCGGAGTATTTCTGTGTTGTATATAACCATGTATATATGCCTTACAGGACCTGTGGTGATGTCAGACCACATGGCTAATCATGTGATGGGTTACTGGGTGTGGTTAGCTCTATATAAGACAGGCAAATACTGAACCCAAGATATATGTGTGGAGGTGCTAGCCTCCAGTGTGTTAAGGCTCTAGCACTGAGCCTGATGGAATGGACACTTGTTTTTCCCTTTTGCCTGAGTTAAAAGCTATTTGTTTTTCCTGTTTATGCTAAACTGGTTTATGAAGCAATAAACCTTTGAACTTTTGTTGGAACCTGCCTCCTAAGTGTCAGCCGTCGCACCTGAGTGAAATCCCTACACACTATAAGGAGAGCAAAATTCCTTATAGCCCGACTGATAACTTAGCCTCCTAGTGGCAGCAGCATACACCCACGGTCTGTGTCCCCCAATGAGGCGAAGGAGAAATTCCTTATAGCCCGACTGATAACTTACATCCACGGCATAGGGGAAAGCTGTGACAGGGTTACCACAGCCTGTGATCACTGTGATAATCCTATCAAGGATCCGCTAAACGTGAACAGTGGGCTATGCTCTTCAACAGCTCAAACACTGTAAAAAAATACCCCTAAAATTAATGTTCAGAGTAGATTAATCTCAGGGTATGAAACTGAAAATAGACCAAGATCCAGCACAATTTAATGTATAATGTGACTTTCAGATATTGCAGAATGGCTCCTACTCCGAAGAGGAAAAACAGTTCTGCAGTAGTCAGCAGCGGCCTTTACACAATGAATGGAGCTGCACAGTGCTGCTCTCTTCCATGTGCTTTCATCCCGCCATCGCTGGAGCTTGTTACAGCTGGCCACTGGTGTGTTACCGGAGGTGAATTCCCACCAATCTGATATTTATGACCTATCAAACAAACAGGTCGTCAACATATTCTGACCAGACAGTCCTTTTATTAAGTTAAACCTTTTTTTTTTTTTCACCCATTACAGGAAAAAAATAATAATCTGAAACACTTTCTAGGAATGATTTTAACCCCTTCACGACTTTTGACGTACCCATACATCATGGTCGGGTAGGGGTTCCCAAACTTTGACCTACGGGTATTTTGTGGCAAAGGAGCTGTGCCAGTGCGATTGTCTTCAGGAACTCTGCTTACGTGCTATAATATTAGATATTATTTCAAAAACATAAAAATTGGACTGTACCGGGTGTTACATAGTCCAAATGTTTTTAGTTTCCTGAGGTTTCTAAAAGCAATACCTTCTAATTTAGACACATTTAGGCCACTGATAGTTCTTTAAAATGTTTTTATTTTTTTCTCTCCTATTTTAATTTTTTAACACATTTTACGGAAAAAAGGTTTATTACATTTGTATCTTAAATGCTCATAATAACTTGAAATTGTTACTTTTAGTGTAATATCACTCCCACTAACTAGGCCAGTATGATAAAAAAAAAAAAGATGTAATGTAATAGATGTAATCAAAAATATGTACATTTAACCACTTCATGACCTTGGGGTTTTCTGTTTTTGCGTTTGTTTTTTGCAACCCCTCTTCCCAGAGCCATAACTTTTTTTATGTTTTGGTCTATATGGCCATGTTAAGCCGTGTTTTTTTGCGGGACAAGTTGTACTTTTAAACAATACCATTGGTTTTGCCATATAGGGTACTGGAAAAAGGGAAACAAATTCAAAGTGCAGTGGAATTGCAGAAAAAGTTAAATTCCATAAATTTTATTTTTACCATGTTCACTAAAGGCTAAAACTGACCTGCCATTATGGTTCTCCAGGTCATTACGAGTTCGTAGATACCAAACATGTCTAGGTTCTTTATTATTTAAGTGGTGAAAAAAAAAATCCAAAGTTTGTAAAAAAAAAATGGCATTTTCTGAGACCCGTAGCGTCTCCATTTTTCGAGATCTGGGGCTGGCTGAAGGCTTATTTTTTGTGCTATGAGCTGACGTTTTTATTCATACGATTTCAGGGTAGATACAATATTTTGATTGCCCATTATTTTATTACAATATTGCAGCGACCAAAAACGCAATCCTTTCGTTTTGATTTTTTTCTTATTACATCATTTACCGATCAGATATATTAAATTTATATTTTGATAGACTGGAAGTTTCTCAATGCAATGATACCAAGTATGTGTATTTTTTATTTATTTTTTTATTGTTTTATTTTGAATGATGCAAAAGGGGGGTGATTAAAATGTTTAGATTTTTTTAAAAACAATCTTTTCTACTTTTTCCTTGCATTAATAGTCTCCTTAGGAGACTTAATGCTGAGATTGTCTGATCGCTTGTGTTATACATAGTACACATAATGAAATCATACGTACCAAGCCAACACCCACAGATAGTAACACTAATCAAAGGATCAGTATATGAGGGTGTGAGGATGTATAGAAAGGGTTCAGTGCAAAAATAGTGAAGCTCATATACAGGAAAAAAGCACCAAAAATTACAAAACTTTATTGATATACAATAAAAAACATAGTAAAAACATAAGAAAAATCACAGGGAGATGACAATGGTAAGCCAAGAAGATGATGGACCCACGGTTGTAAGCAGTAAAAAAAAAACAAAGGCAAAGTAGTCAAACTGTAAACATAGAGGTCAGCTCAAACGTGCATTGTGCATTTGTGCAACAAGGTGTGCTGTGCCGTTATAAAAAATAACATGGATGTGAAGTACATCAAGGAGTCCAAAATACACTGGAGTCACATAACGAGTTCATAAGGGCAAACATCCACAGTAGAAAAAGAAGGTGGAAGAGCAATGACCGTAGAGTAAGGTAATGATGTGCCAAGGGAATTACCTGCGGGACCGTGGTACTACCCACCCCAAAGCGTGTTTCAGCGCAGTGCCTTCTTCCAGGGGTCTCAATTGTTTTATTTTTAATGGTGCATAAGGGGGGTGATTTAAACTTTTAGATTTTTTTTCAAAACATTTTTTTTCTACTTTTTCCTTGCTTCAATAGTCTCCTTAGAAGACATGAAGCTGAGATTTTCTGATTGCTTGTGTTAGGCTGGGTTCACACTACGTTATGGATGTCCGTTAGATGGACTACGTTACACCGCGGCATAAACGCGGTGTAACGTAGTCCTTAACGGCCGCCATTAATTTCTATGTCGGACGCATCGCTAGCGCCCGCCCACAATGGGCGTCCGCTACTGATGTGCCGTCATTGAGTGACGGACCCTGAGACGCGGGCTGCAGCGTTTCCGGGTCCGTCACTGCTAGCGCAGATAGAGCATCTGCTAGCTCTATCTGCGCTAGCGTGCTGCCATACCGGCACTTACGTTTACAGCAGCCCGTTACCGTATGTGATGAATGGGCTGCTGTAAACAATGTGAACCCAGCCTTATACATAGTACACAGCTGATAGCAAAAACTGACATCTTGGAAACACATTGAATTTAATGGCCCCTGGGCCGAGACCTCACTGAATTTGCAAGAGCAACTCCACAAAAATCATTAGTTACTACAGAGAACAAGGAGTACTAGCCCTCAAAGAGATACGCAAGGTATATAGAGTGAAAAAAATAGTACAAATATAGTGCAAAAATATCTTTAATAATTCAATTCACTCACAAAATTAATACGGGCATATACAAAATACAAAACGAGCGTAAAAGTGGGGGGGACAAAACAGTTAGGCATCATAGAACACCAGATAACCTCCACTAAACATATTAACATAAAAAAAACTGGCCAGAGCAAAAAAGTGCAAATGTAATTCTCCATGAAGAGAGATATAGACACCCCACTAATGTCCAATATTAAATTGATCTGATGTACAACAAAGATGTGTCTAGCTAGCACAGGACCCAGGAAAAAAAAAAATGTTGCTCATAATGCATAGTAGGATCTGTTGCTTACCCATGTGGGGGGAGGGACCCCGGCAAGAGGTGAACGCACTAGCCCCGAAGCGCGTTTCGCGTAGTTGGCTTCCTCGGGGGGCTGTGTGTAACATATATATAGCAGGGGCTTCCAGATGTAATTAGCGCCACAGTCCATTGCTGCACTAATTGCAGTGCATGCACAGTGTGCCCACGGCCCCATCAGACGCTGCATACGGCAATCCAGGCTGCGGCGCGGGTCAAGCAAAACACTTCCTGTGACGTCAACTACCTGCGCCGAGACCGAAGGATGCCTTCAACAGCGCGATCCGGCCGGGTCCACCATATATGCGCACAGTGCTGGAGCCATCTTAGACACTGGAGAAAGTGTGGGCAACCAAGTCCAAGCACGCCTGGTACGTATAGTCAATGCAGTATGGACTAGAGGTATGCTGAAAATATAAAAGAAGGGGCACAATTGATAAGGAAAATCAGGTCACAGGAGTATAAATAGTCACATATAGAGGGATTCAATACTAATGGACAAAAGTAAACAGACATCCTCTTAAGTACTTCATATGGCACTCCATTCAGTCAGTCATGTCGATATCCCTCTGTTGTGTTCAAATGAAGATGGGAACAAAACGGGGGCAGAATGGATAAGGAACCTTTAGACCTTCCGGTCATTATGGCACTATTAAAAATATATTATAAAAGACAAACAGCATAATGAAAGAAATCATGAAGTTAAAGTGACCAAAAAAGAAAACACAAAATAATGTTTCATAATTCAAGCCATGAAGGAGTTGCAGCCACAGTAATCAAAGAAAAGGAGCAAACGATAGCGTCTCATTGATACCATGCGGGGACATTATGCCCAAAGTAACGATCCACCGGCACTCAGGCTGCGGCAGGATCCATTTATAATCCCACCTCTCATGCCACAATGTACCTTATCAATCAAGCAAATTTGAAGTGCGGTCGGATCGGAATCATGGCACAGCTTAAAATGCCTGGGGATCGTTTTGACTTCCACATCCTCATCCAACTGTTTGGCAGCCACGATGTCCCTCACATGTTCTCGTGTCCTGATCCTAAGTTCACGTGACGTGAGTCCTATATAAATTAAATTGCAGGTGCAGGCGGCATAGTACACCACATGGGTGGTGCTACATGTAATGTAGCTCGCAATCAGATAATCCCTAGCACCGTCTGCTGATGTGAACGATGTAGCTCGGACAATATTCCGACAGGCAGCACAAGGTCCACAAGGAAAACATCCCCACTTCTGTTTACCCGCCCCAAATGGATTTGGGGGGTTTGCCACATAATGGCTCCTTACCAGAATATCCTTCAATTTCTGCCTCTCCTCGCCGTCAAAAATGGGCGATCTGGGATCAACCGTTTCAAAGTGGGCGCCTTTTTAACACTGACCAGTGCTTTTGTAGGATACTACGAACGGACCCCCATTGATCATTAAATGCAGTAATAAAGCGTAATGGCGGGATCCGCCCTGGTCCTTGTTATATAGAGATATATTGCTCTCGGTGTCCTCCTAGCCCGTTGGTAACCCTACTTGATGTTCCTGTTGCTATAACCCCGCTCCCGGAATCTGCTGGAGAGGTCACGAGCCTGGGCCTCAAACATCCCATCCAATGAGCAAATCCTCTTCATCCGCAGGACTGCCCAATTAGGACAGCTCGTATGGTCGAGGAAATATGCTCACTTGATGCATGTAGTAGTGCATTGACCTACGTCTCCTTGCAGAATATGTCGGTCTGCACCACACCCATGTCATCCACCAAAGTCTTAATATCCAAAAAGTCTATTTGTTTAGACGCAATTTTGTATGTCAATTTGATGTTGTAGTGATTCTGACTTAGCTTATGGATGAAACCATGAAGCCCAGGCTCATGGCCCTGCCATATAATGATGATGTCGTCTATATAACGTTACTAGCACTGCGCATGGGAGGCGGTGCATTAGCCATCCCCGAAAATCTCCCTCTCGCAGTAACCGAGAAAGAAGTTTGCATAAGATGGCTCACACGCCGCGCCCATCGCAGTGCCGCGTTGCTGACTTTTGTCCATTAGTATTGAATACCTCTATATGTGACTATTTGTACTCCTGTGACCTGATTTTCCTTATCAATTGTGCCCCTTTTATATTTTCAGCATACTCCAGTCCATACTGCATTGATTATACATACCAGGCGTGCTTGGACTCGGCTGCCCACACTTTCTCCAGTATCTAAGATGGCTGCTGCACTGTGCGCATGCACGGCGGATCCCCGGTCGGATCGCGTTGTTGAAGGCATCCTTCGGGCTTGGTGCGGATAGTTGATGTCACAGGAAGTGTTTTCCTTGACCCGCGCCACAGCCTGGATTGCTGGATACCGCGTGTGATGGGGCCAAGGGCACACTGAGCATGTGCCCCAATTAGTGCAGCAATGGATTGTGGCGCTAATTACATACATCTGGCGGCCCCTGCTATATATGTTCAGTACACTTGGGTGATACACACAGCCCCCCGAGGAAGCCAACTACGCGAAACACGCATCGGGGCTAGTGTGTTCACCTCTCGCCGGGTTCCCTCTTCCTCACATGGGTAAGCAACTGTGCATTAAAAGCAACATTTGCTTTTTTCTCCTGGGTCCTGTTTCGAACATGCTAGCTAGACACATTTTTGTTGTATATCAGATCAATTTAATATTGGACATTAGTTGGGTGTCTATATCTCTCTTCATGGAGAATTACATTTGCACTTTTTTGCTCTGGTCAATTTTTTATGCTAATATGTTTAGTGGAGGTTCTCTGGTGTTTTGTGACGCCTAACTGTTTTGTCCCCCCACTTTCACTCTTGTCTTGCATTTTGTATTTGGGCTATATGCCGTAATAATTTTGAGAGTGAATTGAATTAATAAAGATATTTTTGCACTATATTTGTACTATTTTTTCACTCTATATACCTTACGTATCTCTTTGAGGGCTAGTACTCCTTGTTCTCTGCAGGATCTTATACAGGTCCTTCTCAAAAAATTAGCATATAGTGTTAAATTTCATTATTTACCATAATGTAATGATTACAATTAAACTTTCATATACTATAGATTCATTATCCACCAACTGAAATTTGTCAGGTCTTTTATTGTTTTAATACTGATGATTTTGGCATACAACTCCTGATAACCCAAAAAACCTGTCTCAATAAATTAGCATATTTCACCCGTCCAATCAAATAAAAGTGTTTTTTAATACCAAACAAAAAAAACATCAAATAATAATGTTCAGTTATGCACTCAATACTTGGTCGGGAATCCTTTGGCAGAAATGACTGCTTCAATGCGGCGTGGCATGGAGGCAATCAGCCTGTGACACTGCTGAGATGTTATGGAGGCCCAGGATGCTTCAATAGCGGCCTTAAGCTCATCCAGAGTGTTGGGTCTTGCGTCTCTCAACTTTCTCTTCACAATATCCCACAGATTCTCTATGGGGTTCAGGTCAGGAGAGTTGGCAGGCCAATTGAGCACAGTAATACCATGGTCAGTAAACCATTTACCAGTGGTTTTGGCACTGTGAGCAGGTGCCAGGTCGTGCTGAAAAATGAAATCTTCATCTCCATAAAGAATTTCAGCCGATGGAAGCATGAAGTGCTCCAAAATCTCCTGATAGCTAGCTGCATTGACCCTGCCCTTGATGAAACACAGTGGACCAACACCAGCAGCTGACATGGCACCCCACACCATCACTGACTTTGGGTACTTGACACTGGACTTCAGGCATTTTGGCATTTCCTTCTCCCCAGTCTTCCTCCAGACTCTGGCACCTTGATTTCCGAATGACATGCAAAATTTGCTTTCATCAGAAAAAAGTACTTGGGACCACTTAGCAACAGTCCAGTGCTGCTTCTCTGTAGCCCAGGTCAGGCGCTTCTGCCGCTGTTTATGGTTCAAAAGTGGCTTTACCTGGGGAATGCGGCACCTGTAGCCCATTTCCTGCACACGCCTGTGCACGGTGGCTCTGGATGTTTCCACACCAGACTCAGTCCACTGCTTCCTCAGGTTCCCCAAGGTCTGGAATCGGTCCTTCTCCACAATCTTCCTCAGGGTCCGGTCACCTCTTCTCGTTGTACAGCGTTTTCTGCCACATTGTTTCCTTCCAACAGACTTACCATTGAGGTGCCTTGATACAGCACTCTGGGAACAGCCTATTTGTTGAGAAATTTCTTTCTGGGTCTTACCCTCTTGCTTGAGGGTGTCAATGATGGCCTTCTTGACATCTGTCAGGTCGCTAGTCTTACCCATGATGGGGGTTTTGAGTAATGAACCAGGCAGGGAGTTTTTAAAAGCCTCAGGTATCTTTTGCATGTGTTTAGAGTTAATTAGTTGATTCAGAAGATTAGGGTAATAGGTCATTTAGAGAACCTTTTCTTGATATGCTAATTTATTGAGACAGGTTTTTTGGGTTATCAGGAGTTGTATGCCAAAATCATCAGTATTAAAACAATAAAAGACCTGACAAATTTCAGTTGGTGGATAATGAATCTATAGTATATGAAAGTTTAATTGTAATCATTACATTATGGTAAATAATGAAATTTAACACTATATGCTAATTTTTTGAGAAGGACCTGTAGTATACATAGTGTAGCAGAACTGATCATCTGCAATGAGCACCGACCACAGGGTGGCGATCATAGCAGATCTGCAATGACAACCACAGGGGTCTCCTGCAGACCCCGGGTTGTCATGCCAACCTCAGGGGTCTCCTGCAGACCCCGGGTTGTCATGCCAACCTATCAGCGCCCCGCGATCATGTGGCGGGCGTGCCAATGGGCGGCATTAGTGAAGCGTTTCCAGCGCATCCATGTTAAATAGCACTGTCGGAGATTAGGTCTGATGGTGAAGACTCCAGGGCCATGAACCTTGCTGAATTCCTCAATCAGCCTTATATCTGTCACCCTTCTACACCCAGGGAAGTGAGCAGTAATAATGTATGTATGTATGTATGTATGTATGTATGTATGTATGTATGTATGTATGTATGTATGTATGTATGTATGTATGTATGTATGTATGAACGTACAGGAATAAATGAAATACCAAACATACAAATATGAACTCAGAGACAGAGAGATACACTGAGGAGAAAAAGGAGATTTTTGTGTACTCACCGTAAAATACCTTTCTCTTAGCCTCTAATTGGGGGACACAGGACCATGGGTGTTATGCTGCTGTCCACTAGGAGGCGACACTATGCATAATCTGAAAAAGATTAACTGTGGCTCCTCCTGTGCAGTATACACCCCTGGACGGCATCAGCCTTCTCCAGTTTTGTGCAAAAGCAGTAGGAGGAACGTAACATGAATAACATAGAACATGCCTATAAGAAGGCCACTATGTACGAGCTCAAAGAACAATATGAGAACTCAACAGTAACCCGAAAAGGGCAACAGGGTGGGAGCTGTGTCCCCCAATTAGAGGCTAAGAGAAAGAGATTTTACGGTGAGTACACAAAAATCTCCTTTACTCTGTCGCCTCATTGGGGGACACAGGACCATGGGACGTCCTAAAGCAGTCCCTGGGTGGGAAGCAATGGACGAATATTGTGCAGACAGGCCCCTATACTTAGGGCACCGAAGCCTGCATTACACATCTACCCAGGCTCGCGTCCGCTGAGGACTGGGTATGAACCCTGTAGTGTTTAGTAAACGTGTGTAGGCTAGTCCAAGTGGCCGCCTTACACACTTGTTGTGCCGAAGCCTGGTGCCGAATGGCCCAGGAGGCCCCTACCGCCCGTGTAGAGTGTGCCGTAATACCGGCTGGAAGCCTCTTGTATGGTGGATTTGATCCACCTGGCAAGGGTAGCTTTGGAAGCTGGCAGACCATTGTGGCCGCCTTCCAGAAGGAGGAAAAGAGAATCAGACCTCCGGAAAGACGCAGTCCTAGACACGTATATACGCAAAGCCCTGATGAGGTCAAGCGTATGCAGAGCCTTCTCCACTCTATGAACCGGGACCGGACAAAGGGATGGTAGTGAAATTTCCTCATTGAGGTGGAAGTTGGACACAACCTTCGGAAGGAAGGATGGGACCGTACGAAGAACTACCTTGTCCTGGGGAAAGGCCATGAAGGGCCGTCTGCAGGAGAGTGCTGTCAGTTCAGACACCCTGTGTAGCGAGGCGATTGCCAACAGGAAAACCACCTTCTGGGAGAGAAGGCGGAGCGGGACCTCCTTAAGAGGTTCGAAGGGTGGTTCCTGCAATGCTGTCAGGACCAGGTTGAGGTCCCACATTTCTAGTGGTCGTCTGTAGGGGGGAACCAATCAGGAAAACCCCCTGAAGGAAAGTCCTTACTTGCGGCTTGGTAGCAATGCGCCTTTGAAAAAGCACTGGGAGGGCTGACACCTGGCTCTTAAGCGAGCCCAATGGCAGCCTGGCCTCCAGACCCGATTGGAGAAACCCAAGTACTTTGGGTAGGGAATAAGGGAGTGGGGTCTGGCCACGAGATTCGCACCAGGTAAAGAAAACTTTCCAGGTACGGTAATAAATCTTGGCAGAGGCTGGCTTCCGTGCCCTGATCATGGTTCCAATGATGTCCGGCGAGAGCCCTGCCCGGGTTAGAACCCAGGTCTCAAGGGCCACGCCATCAAATTGAGAGCCCCTGAGTTCTGGTGGTAGAACGGGCCTTGTGATAGAAGATCGTGGCGGTCAGGGAGACGCCAGGGGGCGTCTGCTGTAAGTTGTACAATGTCGGCGTACCATGTACATCTGGGCCAGTCCGGTGCAATTAGGATGGTTGGAACTCCCTCTTGTTTGATCTTCCTCACCACTCTGGATATTAGGGGGAGAGGTGGAAAAATATACAGAAGCTGGAACTGGGTCCAGTCCTGAACCAGAGCGTCTGCTCCGAGCGACCTCGGATCATGTGTTCTGGCCATAAAGTTGGAGACCTTGGCATTGAAGTGGGATGCCATTAGGTCCACATCCGGGGTCCCCCAGCGGTGACAGATCTGGCGAAAAATTTCGGGATGGAGAGACCACTCTCCCGAGTCTATTCCTTGTCGGCTGAGGAAGTCTGCTTCCCAGTTGTCCACACCCGGAATGTGGACTGCCGAAAGAACCGACCCTGTGTCCTCCGCCCAGCGGAGGATGTGTGACACTTCTCGCATCGCCTGGGTACTGCGGGTCCCCCCTTGGTGATTCACATATGCCACGGCCGTGGCATTGTCTGACTGTATTCTGATGTGAGAGGCTGCCAGTAAGTGATGGAAGGCCCTCAATGCCAGGAGGATGGCACGAATTTCCAGGATGTTGATGGGCATGGTCGATTCCACTGGGGACTACTTGCCCTGTACCCTGTTGTGTAGGTGCACCGCACCCCAACCTGTCAGGCTCGCTGGTCAGAACCTTCCATTGACCTGTGAGAAAGGATTTCCCCTTTGCTAGCGAGGTTGGCTTGAGCCACCAGTGCAGGGACCTCCTGGTTGACGACGTTAGCTGGAACTCCCTGTCGAGAGAAAAGGGATTCCTGTCCTAGGACTTGAGAATGGCTAGTTGGAGAGGCCTGAGGTGAAACTGGGCAAATGGGACCGCTTCTATTGCCGCCCCCATCTTGCTAAGGACTCTCATGGCAAACCGTAGAGATCGAGGGGGTTTGCGGAGGAGGGTGCGAACTGCCAGGCGGAGAGCAAGTGCCTTGTCCTTGGGAAGGAGCACTAGACCCCTGGAGGTGTTGAATAGCATTCCCAGGAAGGTCAGGGACTGACTCGGGGTTGGTGATGACTTTTGTAGGTTGATTAACCAGCCCATGCGACTGAGATTATCGGTTGTGATTGAGACGCTGAGCTCGCAGTCCTTGAAGGTGGGAGCCTTGATGAGTAGATCGTCCAGGTATGGAACGACTACTATGCCTCTGGAGTGCAGGACGTCCATGGTGGCTGCAACACCTAAGAAAAAGCCCTCCGAGCTATCAAAGGGCAACCCTTGTCAGCCGACACGTATAAACCAAAAAAGGGAGGAAAAAATACCGAGGATCAACTCAGTACAAAAATGGATGACTCATGTAACTAAATCTTAAAGGTATATATAAATAGTACAATTGTACATGAAATCCATATCAGACAAGGGTACATATGAATATAAATTTATTGAAAAAGACTAAATATAAAGTATATAAATACATCATACAAAAGGACAAAAGGTGAGCAGACAAGAAAACAGCTAAGAAAAACAGCGCATAGGATGTAAAGAGGCTGCGCTGAAGACACAGAAATAGCACTAGTCGCTGCTGCACAACCCGCAGAAAAAACCCATAAATGCCATAAATAACAGCAGCCAGTGATAAATAATCACATATGAAACAGTAAATAACCACACTAGCTGCAAGTATAGGTGCTGGGGCCAAATGGTGGCTGCCATGACCTTGGTGAACACTCTGGGAGCCGTGGCGAGTCCTGGCCTATTGCAGTAGTAGTGGTAGTAGTAGTGGTAGTGGTCCTGGCCTATTGCAAACCTGAGAAACCTCTGATGGGCAGGTGCAATGGGTATATGCAGGTATGCGTCTTGTATGTCTATGGAGGCGAGATATTCTCCCTTCTCCATGGACGCAATGATGGACCGAAGGGACTCCATGCGGAAGTGACGGACCCGTACATATTTGTTGAGCTGTTTTAGGTCTAGTATGGGCTGTACACTGCCTCCTTTCTTGGGAACTACAAACAGATTGGAGTAGAACCCTCGGAAGCGGTCGGTCGTGGGGACCGGTACTATCACTCCTGCTTGAAAAAGCGAGGAGACCGCTTGGTGGTAGGCACGAGCCTTGGCTGGCGGTTTTGGGGGGGACAGAGAGGAAGAATCGGTCCGGTGGGTTGGAGGTGAAGTCTATTTTGTATCAGGAAGACACTAGTTCCCTGACCCACCTGTCTTCTGTAATAGGCAGCCAGACTTGATGAAAGAGCAAAAGTCGGTCGCCTACTGGTGTGGTGTCTTCCGGAGTCATGATGAGGAGAAAGTCTGAGATTTTCCTCCTCTGGGCTTAGGCTGGCCTGCTTTTGACTGCCAGGTCTTGTCCGACCTTTGCATCGATCGTGAGTTGTCCCTGTGTGGGGAACGGTTACGATTTTGTGCTGGACGCGAGACGGACCAGCCCGAGGAATTCCGAAAGGAATTAGGTCTGAGGTGGGGAAGAGAAGTACTTTTATCCCCGGTAGCGTTGGATATCATAGTGTCCAATTGTTCACCGAAAAGTCTCCCACTGTGGTAGGGGAGGTGCGTGAAGGACTTCTTTGAGGCTGCGTCCGCTTTCCATTCCCGCAGCGAGAGGATACGCCGAATTGTGATGGCGTTTGATGCTATCCCCACTACTCCCCTTGCTGAATCCAGAGCTGCATGAAGCATGTAATCTGCTACAACTGCTATTTGAACCGCTTGGTCCGACAGCTCAGGAGCGGATGCTTGGAGAGCTTGTAAATTTTTTGCCCAGGCCAGAATGGCTTTGGCAGCCCAAACTGAGGCGAACGCGGGAGCCAGAGATACCCCTGCTGCCTCGAAAATTGAACGAGCCATGCGTTCTACCTGCCGGTCTGCTGCTTCCCTGAGGGTTGAGCTATCTGGGAGAGAAAGGAGGGTCTGTGCTTCTAGCCTAGAGACTGGGGGGTCCACTTCGGGTGGATCTGTCCTTTCTTTGGTGTCCTTCTGTGGGAAGGGGTACCTCGCCTCCAGATATTTGCGATTTGCGAATTTTTTCTCAGGCTGTGAGAGCTGCTTTTTAAGGCTCGCCTTAAACTCTGCGGCTTCAGAGGTCCTTCAAAGGAAATCTTATGTTCTGGGGCCTCTGGTGGTGGATCAGAAATGTCCAGCATTCGATGGATGGAAGAGATTATGTCCTCAAGTAGCGCTGTATTGCTAGGAGGGATTGGGATCAGGGACCCCTCTGTTTCTCTGTCTGAGTCAGAGTCGCAGATGCCTTCCGAATCCTGTGTATCACTGAGGCGTCCCCTGCTGAGTGAGCCGGGGAGGAGGCATTCTCTGGTTGGGGATTGCGGAGATCTGCATTGTCTGTCCCTGGAATGGGACGGTCTAGATGACCTCGAGCTACGGTGTCTCTCCGTAGAGGGGGATGACCGTGTGCTATGGGGTGACGCAGATGGACTTGATCTATGGGTCCGCTTGCGTCCTGACCTGGACGTGGATGTGCCAGGGTCATCTTGTTCCTGAGTCAAGCTCTCCCTTTGCTGGGTAACGGTCATAGCCGAGGCATGACCCTGCAGAGCCTGAAGCATTGTGGAGGTTAGGTTATCTACAGACTGCATCATAGATTGCGATATCTGAGTAGCCCATTCCGGCGTGGCATTAGACACCAAGGCATTGGCAGGGGCTCCTTGGGGCTCTGACACATTAGTTTGTATACAGTTCTGACAATGCGGGTACGTGCTGCCACTGGGGAGAGCGGTCCCGCAGGCTGTGCAGAATGCATAATAGCAGTTCTGCCTGGTTCTCTTGGACCTTGAGCCCGGCATAGTGCAGAGTGCAGAAAGGCTAGCTATGTAGAGAACCCTATAGTGATTGCAGAGAAGCCTATAGGGGAGCCTTATAGGGAATATGGATTCACAGCTGAGTAAAGAAACCCAGCTGTGATCTTACCCCACCAGTGTGCCCCTAGGTCCAGCACCGAAGATCCACAGTCCTGTGCCCCCCGGAGACTGGCTGCCTGGTCCTGCAGACCGGGAGATGCAGGGTTAATCTGCAGCAGAAAATGGCTGCTGAGAAGGAGAGGAAGGGGGAGAAGGGGGCGGAGAGCTGGAAAAAGGCGGCAAAGCTGTGTAAAAACACGCCCTTTCTGTCTCGATCCGCCCCCTCTATGACACTGTAGAGTGTCATATTTGTCATCCGGGGGGCGGAGAGGAGGCGGTGGCTTCAGCTAGGCTGAAGCCAGGGCCTAAATTAGATGCCTGAGGCCCAGAAGGGCTCCAGGCCGGCGCGAAAGTCCGGGAGGGGGTCGGATCTGAACCGGACCCCCCGGATTTAAAGGCAGGATGGTGGTGGGGCTATAAGCGGAAGGGGGAGCCTGGGGTGGGGTCCCCCCGAGGCAGTATATAGCTGGTGCTGCCGCAGAGACAGGGAAGCAGGGAGCCCTGTGTCTGTATTGTGCCATGCCTGCCTGCCTGCACTCCCCCCGGCCCCGACAGGAGCCCGCAGCTGGGCTGGGGTCCCTGGATGCAGGCGCAGTGTGCTGGCCCATTGCTGGGAGCTGCAGAGTGCTGCCTGTACAGGCCCTACCTGAGGCGTCTCAACCTAATGCCCCCAGAGGGGGATTAGGGAGGGTGCTTTTTGCTGTCACCTTCAGGGGGCTTTATCCACGCCTCGACCTCAACCCAGAAACCAAAAGGAATTGGGGAAGGAGGGGGGGTCTCGACTTCGAACCAGCACCCGAGGGACTGGGGAAGGAGCAACATGGGGAATAGCCATCTCCACTTCAACCGGGCACCCCGTAATAGGGGGCCGAGGAAGGAGCCATGCCGGGAGTCTCACAGGAGACCCTCTTTTCTTCAACTGTAATCCCGTCGGAAAAAACGGAGTAAAGAAAAATTTTTTAGGTGTGCCTCCTATGCGACAATAAGCAAAAACTGGAGAAGGCTGATGCCGTCCAGGGGTGTATACTGCAGAGGAGGAGCCACAGTTAATCTTTTTCAGATTATGCATAGTGTCGCCTCCTAGTGGACAGCAGCATAACACCCATGGTCCTGTGTCCCCCAATGAGGCAACAGAGTAAGGCTACGTTCACATTTGCGTTGGGCGACGCAACGCACAACGCAAATGTAAACGCATGCACAACGCAGCTTTTTGTGACGCATGCGCCCATTTTTGCATGGTTTTGGGCGCAGAAAAAAGGCTACGTTCACATTAGCGTTCGGCGCTGCAGCGTCGCCACATGCGTCATGCACCCCTATATTTAACATGGGGGCGCATGGACATGCGTTGCACTTGCGTTTTGTGACGCATGCGTCATTGTGGTGCATGTGTCAGGGCGCAGAGGACGCCGCAAGTTGCAGTTTTTTCTGCGCCCAAAACCATGCAAAAATGGACGCATGCGTCACAAAACGCTGCATTGTGCATGCGTTTACATTTGCGTTGTGCGTTGCGGCGCACAACACAAATGTGAACGTAGCCAAACTGCAACTTGCTGCGTCCTCTGCGCCCTGACGCATGCACCACAGTGACGCATGCGTCACAAAACGCAAGTGCAACGCATGTCCATGCGCCCCCATGTTAAATATAGGGGCGCATGACGCATGCGGCGACGCTGCAGCGCCCGACACTGCGGCGCCGAACGCTAATGTGAACGTAGCCTAAGGAAGGAAATCCTAACAGGAAACGATTAGAATTTGCTCACAGCCGATACACAAAGAAACAGTCACAGATCAACATTCCAAACATCTCTACCAACAACCGATCCCTTCACTTCACATCAGGCAGTACAAGACTAACATTGGCAATCCAGATTGCCAGTGGCGAGCATATGTAGGAGAGATGACTGGCCAATACTGAACAACTGAGATCATCCAAGCAGGAAGGAAGGAAGGCTTCAGGGCCTCTAAGCTGAATAGTATAACCCCTGCACTGTTCATAGAAACCTGTATTGTTTAATATGAGAGAGAAGTGCTAATCGCAGAAGTACATGAAATCAGACACTGTGGCCCTCTGGCCACTCTCTATCGTGGTAAACCAGTGACAGGATCCCTCAGTGGTTTCATATTATGCAGAGATTTAGATGGAAACCGTCAGCGTAGAGCACAGGATAAATGTGATTCAAAGTGTTATGTAAAATGTTCCTAATAAAAGCTTCAACTCAATCCACAAAAAAGTAAGTCCCCACAAAGGTCCAATCTATCAATGGAAATATAGGTGACTTACACATTACTGGTAGCACAAAGGCTCCGGAAAAGCCCTATGATCTTTGCCCGCAAAAGAAATTCAGCAAATTCTGTGCTCCCAAATCCAAATGTACCCCTCCCTTCTGAGCTCCACAGTGTATCTAAACCACATTTTGTGTCCACATACAGTTATATGAAAAAGTTTGGGCACCCCTATTAATCTTAAGCTTAATATTTTATAAAAATTGTTTTTTTTTGCAACAGCTACTTCAGTTTCATATATCTAATAACTGTTGGACACAGTAATGTTTCTGCCTTGAAATGACGTTTATTGTACTAACAGAAAATGTGCAATCTGCATTCAAACAAAATTTGACAGGTGCAAAAGTATGGGCACCTCACCAGAAAAGTGACATTAATATTTAGTAGATCCTCCTTTTGCAAAAATAACAGCCTCTAGTCGCTTCCTGTAGCTTTTAATGAGTTCCTGGATGAAGGTATTTTTGACCATTCCTCTTTACAAAATAATTCCAGTTCAGTTAAGTTTGATGGTCGCCGAGCATGGACAGCCCTCTTCAAATGATCCCACAGATGTTCACTGATATTCAGGTCTGGGGACTGGGATGGCCATTCCAGAACAGTGTAATTGTTCCTCTGCATGAATGCCTGAGTAGATTTGGAGCGGTGTTTTGGATCATTGTCTTGCTGAAAGATCCATCCCCTGCGTAACTTCAACTTTGTCACTGATTCATGAACATTATTGTCAAGAATCTGCCGATACTGAGAGGAATCCATGCGTCCCTCAACTTTAACAAGATTCCCGATGGCGGCATTGGCCACACAGCCCCAAAGCATGATGGAACCTCCACCAAATTTTACTGTGGGTAGCAAGTGTTTTTCTTGGAATGCTGTGTTTTTTGGCCACCATGCATAACGCCTTTTTGTATTACCAAACAACTCAATCTTGGTTTCATGAGTCCACAGGACCTTCTTCCAAAAAGAAATTGGCTTCTCCAAATGTGCTTTTGCATACCTCAGCCAACTCTGTTTGTGGCGTGCTTGCAGAAACGGCTTCTTTCGCATCACTCTCCCATACAGCTTCTCCTTGTGCAAAGTGCGTTGTATAGTTGACCGATGCACAGTGACACCATCTGCAGCAAGTTGATGCTGCAGCTCTCTGGAGGTGGTCTGAGGATTGTCCTTGACTGATCTCACCATTCTTCTTCTCTGCCTTTCTGATGTTTTTCTTGGCCTGCCACTTCTGTCCTTAACAAGAACTGTACCTGTGTCCTTCCATTTCCTTACTATGTTCCTCACAGTGGAAATTGACAGGTTAAATCTCTGAGACAGCTTTTTGAATCCTTCCCCTGAACAACTATGTTGAATAATCTTTGTTTTCAGATTATTTGACAGTTGTTTTGAGGATCCCATCATGCCACTCTTCAGAGGAGATTCAAACAGGAGAACAACTTGCAAGTGGCCACTTTAAGTAGATTTTCTCATGATTGCATACACCTGGCTATGAAGTTCAAAGCTCAATGAGGTTACAAAACCAAAAAAAGTGCTTTAGTAAGTCAGTAAAAAGTAGGTAGGAGTATTTAAAACAAGAAAATGATAAGGGTGCCTGTTGTGAATTCTGTTGTGGGTTCTGCTCTTGGGCTCCCTCCGGTGGTTATGTGGTAATGCTGCTGTTTGTCCTTCACAGCAGTCATCAGGTGCTTCCACTTTGGACGGGGCTATTTAGTCTGGCTTCACCCTTTAGTGAGTGCCAGTTGTCCATTGTTTTTCTGGAGGATTCACATCTCTGCTTGGTTTCTCCTGCTGGATTGTCCAAATCATCAAAGAAGTCCTGGCTTTGTTTTTGCAGTCCACATGCGGTGGACTTTATAGTTCAGTTAATTGCTATGTTTTTTTCTTGTCCAGCTTTGTCTGTGTAAGGATTTATTCAGCCAAGCTGGAAGCTCTGGAGTCGCAGAGTTACCCTCCATGCCTTTAGTTAGGTGTGGAGATTTTTGTATTCTCTGTGGTGGATTTTTGTAGTATTTTAATACTGACCGCACAGTACTCTGTCCTGTCTTTTCTTTCTAGGTAGCGTGGCCTCCTTTGCTAAATTCTGTTTTCAGTCTGCGTTTGTAATTTCCCTCTCCTCTCACAGTCAATATTTGTGGGGAGCTGTCTTTCCTTTGGGAATTTTCTCTGAGGCAAGATAGTTTTCCTGTTTCTTTCTTTAGGGGTAATTAGTCGTCCGGCTGTGACGAGGTGTCGAGGGAGTGACAGGAACATCCCACGGCTACTTATAGTTGCGGTGTTAAGTTCAGGGTCTGCGGTCAGTATAGAGGCCACCTACTCCAGAGCTCGTCCATGCTGCTCCTAGGCCACCAGATCATAACAGGTGCCCATACTTATGCACCTGTCAAATTTTGTTTGAATGCAGATTGCACATTTTCTGTTAGTACAATAAACCTCATTTCAAGGCAGAAACATTACTGTGTCCAACAGTTATTAGATATATGAAACTGAAATAGCTGTTGCAAAAAAAATATTTTTTATAAAACATTAAGCTTAATATTAATAGGGGTGCCCAAACTTTTTCATATAACTGTATTTGGCATTTCTGTAGAAGTGAGAGCCCACTTAATTCACAAGGTGTGTGTCACTACAAGCACGAGCTGGACACAATATACTGGTCACAATGCCATTGGCATTTAAATATCAGATTTGCAATATTCACTCAGCAACCACCACTACTGCTTGTTTCTGGAAATGGAGTCAAAATTGTCTGTAGATAAGTTCCCAGAGAGGTGTAATTTCCAAAATGGGGTCACTTGGAGGTGGGATTCTGCTCTCCTGGCACTTAGGGGCTCGGTATATAGAATCCGCAAACTATTCTAAGAAAATTTGTTCTCCACGAATCAAATAGTACTCCGTCCCTCCTGAGCCTCGCCGTGTTACTAAGCAGCAATGTACATCCACATATGGGGTATTGCCACGTTCAGCAGGAATTGTGTGACAGAGATTTTGGTGCCATTTTACCAATTTCCTCGTGTGAAAATGTAAAATCTGGGGCTATAACAAATTATTTTTTTATCACTGCCCAATGGTATAAAATTCTGTGACACACTTATCTTGTCAATATGATCACAGCCCCCTTAGATTAATTCATTGACAGATGTAGTTTGTAAAATGGGGTCACATATGGGGGGTTTGGCAGTTCTTACACCTCAGGAGCTCTCACAATATCACATGGAACCCTCAAACCATTCCAACAAAATATGGCACTTCTTATCTTCTGAGCTTTGCACTGTGCCTCAAAAGTAGTTTTAGATCACATATAGGGTATTGGTGTACTCAGGAGAAATTGTGTAACAAATCATATGGTCTTTTTTCCTATTATCTTTCTTGAAAATTGAAAACTTCGGGCTTAAGCAACATTTTAGTGGAAAAAAAGGTAATTTTCCAATGACTCAGGCCAAATGTTATACAATTCTGTGAATCGCCTGAGGGTTAAAAATGCTCACTACACCCCTAGATGAATTCCACAAGAAGCGTAGTTTCCAAAATGATGTAACTTGTGGGGGTTTCTGATGTTTTGGCATGGCAGGGGCTCTTCAAATGTGACTCGGGAGAAATCACACAACATATTTTGGGAAACATTGTCTCCACTTACCCTTGGGAAAAGGGAAATGTATTTTCATTTAATTAAGTATTGTGAAGCCCCTAAAGGGTTAAAAGACTTCTTGAACGTGGTTTTGAGTATTTTGAGGGGTTTAATTTTGAAAATAATGATACTTCTGGGTATTTTCTGTCACATAGGCCCCTAAAAGTTACTTCAAATGAATTGTGATCCCTAAAAAAATTAGTTATGGAATTTTTTTTGGAAAACTTAGAAATTGTTGATAAACTTTTAACCATTCTAACCTCCTAAGGAAAAAAAAATGATGCTTAAAAAAAGATGCTGACGTGACGTAGACATGTGGTAAATGTTATTTATTAACTAGTTTGTATGATGTAACTATTTGGTTTCAGGGCATAAAAATTTAAAACTTTGAAAATTGCAAAAAGTTCACTCTTTTTGTCACATTTGTTATATTTTCATAAATTAACGCAAATCATTACTGACCAAAATGTACCATTAATATGAAGTACAACATATCACCAAAAAAAAAAATCTCAGAATCACTGGGACATGTTGAAGTCCTCCAGAGTTATAACCCCATAAAGTGACATTGGTCAGAATTGAAAGAAAGTGACCCGGTCAAGCAGGTGAAAACAGGTTGGGAAGGGGAGGGGGGGGGGGGGGGGGGGGGGGGGGGGCATTAAGGGGTTAAATATACAGCATTTAAAAACTCAGGATGAACAAGTATAGACAGTAAATTTTTAGGGGTATTTTTTCTAATCATTCTAATCAGACACCATCAGGCCTTAGCATATACAATATGGTGTTTGTTCTGCAGACTGTTTTTGCTGATTTTCAAACAGAAACAACTTTCTCCTTTTTTAATTTTTGCTTGCCTGTCTTGAGCCAGGGTTGATTTCCAAAAGCCAGGTTCCATCCTTTGTTATCCTTGTCCAATGACTAAAACAGGCATATAATTGTTCAGTCTCCCAGCGCTAGCCACAAACTTAAACCGGGGTCACACTTGCGAGAGCAATGCGAATAACTCCCGCAAGCCTCTCGCATCAATACCCGGCACTGCCGCCGTCACTCGGGACCGTAGTGTTCACTTGCATAGAAACACATGCAGCCGCACACTCCGGTCCCGAGTGCCGGGTATTGATGAGAGACTCGCGAGAGCAATACGGGAAACTTGCGCAAGTATGACCCCGGCTAAACAATGTCAGCTAGCATGATGGAGTTAGAATAGACACTTAATAGAAATGTATCTCCTTACCCTGTGGTGTGTGGGACTGGTAGTTTTCCATAATGACGTCCTTGTACCGTTCCTCGTGTCCTTCTATATACTCCCACTCCTCCATGGAGAAATGGACAGCAACATCCTGACACCTTATTGGAACCTGACACACAATGATACAGTCATCATCCAGACAGTCATCATCCAGACACATCACCCCTTGTGTTACTGTACAACGTCCTAGTATTCCAAGCATCACTCACCTCTCCAGTCAGAAGATCAATGAATTTGTTGGCAAGGTCCAGGATCTTCAGTCCATGGTTTCACTTGCTGACACATGAGAATGGCTGAATAGGTGCTGGAGGTCACACACTCACTAAATGTCTTTTTTTTGTAATCCTGTGTAAGGAGAGAAATTGATAAGTATCATTAAATACGCTGTCTCCTGCACGGCATACGGACAGCATCCGTGTGCGGTACGTGTTTTACACGGACCCATTGACTTTAATGGGTCCGTGTGATACGTGCGCTCCCACGAACACTGACATGTCTCCGTGTTTTTCAAACGGACACACGGTCCGTGAAAACACGCTGACATGTGCAGAGACACATTGATTTTAATGTGTCTACGTGAGTCAGTGTCTCCGGTACGTGAGAAAACTGTCACCACACGTACTGGAGCCACTGACGTGTGAAACCGGCCTTATGATATAACACACACACACACACACACACACGCTTCTGACAAAATTAGAATATCATCAAAAAGTTAATTTATTTCAGTTCTTCAATACAAAAAGTGAAACTCATATTATATAGTCATTACAAACGGAGTGATCTATTTCAAGTGTTTATTTCTGTTAACCCCTTCACGCCGCGGCCCTTCTCCGTTTTTGCATTCTCGTTTTTCGCACCCCTCCTGCCCAGAGCCATAGCTTTTTTATTTTACCAACAATGTGGCCATGTGAGGGCTTGTTTTTTGCGGGACAAGTTGGACTTTTCAACGACATCATTGGTTTTAGCATGTCGTGTACTTGAAAATGGGAAAAAAATTCCAAGTGCGGTGAAATTGCAAAAAAAAGTGCAATCCCACACTTGTTTTTTGTTTGGCCTTTTTGCTAGGTTCACTAAATGCTAAAACTGACCGGCCATTATGATTCTCCATTACGATTTCATGTTCATAGACACCAAACATGTCTAGGTTACGTTTTATCTAAGCGGTCAAAAAAAATTCCAAACTTTGGTAAAAAAATAAAATAAAAAAACAAAAAACAAAATGCGGAATTTTCCAATACCCGTAGCATCTCCATTTTTCGTGATCTGGGGTCAGGTGAGAGCTTGTTTTTTGCGTGCTGAGCTGGTGTTTTTAACGATACCATTTTGGTGCAGATACGTTCTTTTGATTGCCAGTTATTACATTTTAACACAATGTCACGGCGACCAAAAAAAACGTAATTCTGGCATTTCGAATTTTTTTCTCGCTACGCCATTTAGCGATCAGGTTATTCCTTTTTTTTTTTTATTGATAGATCAGGCGATTCTGAACGCGGCGATACCAAATATGTGTAGGTTTGATTTTTTTTTTTATTGTTTTATTTTGAATGGGGCGAAAGGGGGTGTGATTTAAACTTTTATATTTTTTTTATTTTTCATATATTTTTTTTTTTTTAACTTTTGCCATGCTTCAATAGCCTCCATGGGAGGCCAGAAGCTGGCACAACTCGATCGGCTCAGCTACATAGCAGTGATCATCAGATCGCTGCTATGTAGATGAATTGCAGGCTTGCTAGGAGCGCCGACCACACGGTGGTGCTCACTGCAGGCTGGCATCAGTAACCATAGAGGTCTCAAGGACCTCTATGGTTACTAACCTGACGCATCATGTGACGGGGGTCGGCGATGCGATCATTTGACAGCGGCATTTAACTGGTTAATAGTTGCGGGCACATGTCAGCTGTTCAAAACAGCTGACATGTCCCGGCTTTGAGGTGGACTCAGCGCCGAAGCCCACATCAAAGCAGGGGACCCGACCTCCGTAGTAATAGTACGGCGGAGGTCTGGAAGGGGTTAATGTTGATGATTGTGGCTTACAGCCAATGAAAACACAAAAGTCTATTATCTCAGTGAATTAGAACACTTTATAACACCAGCTTGAAAAATGATTTTGAAATCTGAAATGTTGGCCTACTGAAATGTATGTTCAGTAAATGCACTTAATACTTGGTCAGGGCTCCTTTTGCATCAATTACTGCATCAATGCGGCGTGGCATGGAGGCGATCAGTCTGTGGCACTGCTGAGGTGTCATGGAAGCCCAGGTTGCTTTGATAGCAACCTTCAACTCATCTGCATTGTTGGGTCTAGTGCCTCTCATCTTCCTCTTGACAATACCCCATAGATCAGAGGTGTCAAACTGCATTCCTCGAGGGCTGCCAACAGGTCATGTTTTCAGGATTTCCTTGTATTGCACAGGTGATAATTTAATCACCTGCACAGAATGATTCCAGCACCTTGTGGAATGCTAAGGAAATCTTGAAAACATGACCTGTTGGCGGCCCTCGAGGACTGCAGTTTGACACCTCTGCCATAGATTCTCTATGGGGTTAAAGTCAGGCGAGTTTGCTGGCCAATCAAGCACAGTGATACTGTTGTTTTTAAACCAGGTATCGGTACTTCTGGCAGTGTGGACAGGTGCCAAGTCCTGCTGGAGAATGAAATTTCCATCTCCAATAAGCTTGTCGGCAGAGGGAAGCATGAAGTGCTCTAAAATTTGCTGGTAGACGGCTGCACTGGCTTTGGTCTTGATAAAACACACTGGACCTACACCAGCAGATGACATGGCTCCCCAAACCATCACTGATTGTGGAAACTTCATAATAGACCTCAAGCAGCTTGGACTGTGTGCCTCTCTACTCTTCCTCCAGACTCTGGCACCTTGATTTCCAAGTGAAATGCAAAATTTGCTTTCATCTGAAAACAACACCTTGGGCCACTGAGCAACAATCCAGTTCTTTTTCTCCTTGGCCCAGGCAAGACGCTTCTGGCATTGTCTATTAGTCATGAGTGACTTAACACAAGGAATGCGACACTTGTAGCCAATGTCCTGGATACGCCTGTGTGTGGTGGCTCTTGAAGCAATGACTCCAGCAGCAGTCCACTCCTTATGAATCTCCCCAAAATTTTTGAATGGCCTTTTCTTAATCCTTTCAAGGTTATCTACGTTGCTTGTGCACCTTTTACTTCCACACTTTTTCCTTCTACTCAACTTTCCATTAATATGCTTGGATACAGCACTCTGTGAACATCCAGATTCTTTATCAATGGCCTTTTGTGGCTTACCCTCCTTGTGGAGTGTGTCAATGACTGCCTTCTGGACAGCTGTCGAGTCAGCAGTCTTATCCATGATTGTGGAGCCTACTGAAACAGACAAAGGGACCTTTTTAAATGCTTAGGAAGCCATTGCAGGTGTTTTTTGTTAATTATTCGTATTTGCGGAGATAATGACTTTTGGGTTTTCATTGGCTGTAAGCCATAATCATCAACATTAGCAGAAATAAACACTAGAAATAGATCACTCTGTTTGTAATGATTCTATATAATATAGAAGTTTCATTTTTTTGTATTGAAGAACTGAAATAAATTAACTTGATGATATTCTAATTTTGTGAGAAGCACCTGTTTATCAGATATGAGATGCTTGTATTTATCAGTCGTCTAAGCGGAGGTCACAGTAGCACTGCATTGATGTTTGCTAATGCATTTTCAGGCTTTAAAAAGTACCGTACCTATCACAAGTATATTCACCCATAACTAAAAGTATGAGTGTACAATCCCCTTTAATGCTCATTACATTAATACCTTTCTAGGAAAATGTCGTTGGGGCATTTTTGAGAAATTCATTTTTTAAGTTTCACTGTCAAGTGCATCGGGGCAGAGATGTAACTCACCGACGGCCTTTGATCATTGATTGATAGGTTACTCTGTCCTCAGTGGCCTGTCTCCCCTGCACAGGTGCAGTCATTGCTGAGATCGTTTTACCAGAAGGGGTATCGTCTGCGTCGTGAGCTCCTGGTGATATTGAGAGATCAATGTACCATTTGTCGCAACGTCATCAGGAGCTCACTGCGCAGGCGCTGTCATTGGAGCTACGACACCCGCTATCATCTGGGGTACATTTTGTGGATGTTTTTATTCCTTTGTATTGCAAAGTGACCAAAATATTTTTAATATTTTTAGTATGGGGAAAAAGGGGGTTGCAAACATTTATATATTTTTTTTTATCATTTAAAAAAAAAAAATAAATGTTCGCCTGCAACCATTAAATCGCTAAGGCCGCCGTCACACATGCGAGTTTTACGGACGTAAGAGCGCAGAAACTACGTGCGTAAAACTCGCATAACATACGGCACAATGCTTCTCAATGGGTCTTGTCCTATCAGCCGTATATTACGGATCCGTAATATACGGCGTTCTACGGCCGTACAAAATCGCATTGACCTACATTTCCTTCAGTCGCGGTGATGCGCCCCTGCTGGATGTTCTCATGAACTGCAGCCTGGGAACTTTTTCCCACGCTCCAGGTCATATGAGGACATCTACCAGGGGGCGCATCACCGCGACTGAAAGAAATGTAGGTCAATGACCTACATTTCCTTCATTCGCCGGGGAATTACAAGCACGAGCACAGCTGCATTTGCAGGGCTCCTGCTTGTAAATTATTTTAACCCCTTCAGATGGATTACCTCGTGGGACGTGACGGGTCAGCAGAAGGTATGTATCTTGTGCGTTTATTGTTTTGCCAAGCGAGGGTCTGCAAATGGATTGAGAGAGCAATAAAATATTAAAACAACCGCTGTGTTTATTTCATTAAAATACTTTTAAATCATGTGTGTGTGTGTGTTTTTTAACCCTTTCAAACAATTGGATTAATAATGGATAGGTGTCATAATTGACGCCTCTCCATTATTAATCTGGCTTAATGTCACCTTACAATAGCAAGGTGGCATTAACCCTTCATTACCCCATATCCCACCGCTAAACGGGAGTGGGAAGAGAGTGGCCAAGTGCCAGAATAGGCGCATCTTCCAGATGTGCCTTTTCTGGGGTGGCTGGGGGCAGATGTTTTTAGCCACGGGGGGGGGGGGGCCAATAACCATCGACCCTCTCCTGGCTATTAATATCTGCCGTCAGTCACTGGCTTTACTGGTAAAATACGGACCGTATTGTCTTACACCGAGTGTGACGTCGGCCTTATATTGTATACTGCAATGATTCACACATAGAAGAAACATAATATATATTTTTTAATTATATAAAAGTACCATGTACATCCATGGGCTGTGGCTGGCTCTGCAGTTCAGCTCCATTCACTTCCAAAATGCTCCTTATTTGTGGACTTTTCAGAGTTTTTCAATAATTTTTGTCTCCTGAATTTTTTTTTGCAGCTTTTTAGTTGTTTCCATCAGGAGCTGCTTGAAAAGATGTGATAGGCATTGTCTTTTCTGCCACAAGTTTTTCAAAACGGGAAGCATTAACGAATGCTTAAAACCCTATAAATATGAACAGCAAAGTGGTTTTGGAATAGGAAGAATATTGCAAGCGTTTATTGAGCAATTTTGGGAACACTCAACAAAAAAATCCTTCAAAACTCAAATGTGTGCAAAGCCTTAAAGGGAACCTGTCACGCCCCCCCCCCCCCTCCCCAGGCGTTTTTAACTAAAATAGCCACCTTGAGCAGCAGTAATGCTGCATTCTGACAAGGTGGCTCTTTTAGTTCTGTGTGCTGTAACTGCCGAAATAATCAGTTTTATGATTTGTCCAAAATACCTTGTCTTCAGGCAAGGAGGCAGGCCTTTCCCCCCTGCTTTAGACGCCACACGGCCGTCACTCACATCTTCTTGGCGCCGCCTCCTCACCGCTGTTTTGAAATGATGCGGCGCCTGCGCTTTTCTCCTGCCTTGGGCAGGCGCAGTGAGAACTGGCCGTCTGTCCTCTGTGCGTACGTACGCCCTGCCTGTGAATCCCAGCCCCGCAGTGTCTTATGATTCATTCATACTACGGGGCTGGGATTCCTGGGCATGCGCATTGCGTGTCTAAGCCTCTCACCCTCTCCCACCGCCTGCTACACACACACACACACACCAGCTGTGAGGACTTGGCAAGGTTCCAGGCGATTGCACGGAGGAGGCATCACACGCTGTAGCAGGCGGAGGGAGAGGGTGAGAGGCTTAGACACGCAATGCGCATGCACAGGAATCCCAGCCCCGTAGTATGAATGAATCATAAGACACTGCGGGGCTGGGATTCACAGGCAGGGTGTATGTACGCACAGAGGACAGAGGGCCAGTTCTCAAGTTTTTCCACAAGCTGACAGATGAGTATCAACACCGTGCCAATATATTATTTTTTTTATTTTTTTTTTTTACAGCGGTGATGACTGTGTCTCTGTATAGTAAGCATTGCCTCTTTGGGGACCCCAAGCTGTGGGATTTATTGGATATATTCCTATGTAATATGCATTCTGTAGCAGTAGCATTATCTACTGCTCTATGGATGTGATATGAGCACCTGCTTATTGAAATCAATATTATACATTGACTATAGTGCTGGTTTCATCAGGTTGTCGCTATCTTGGGTTGATGGAGTTGTTACTGTCATTATCATCAATATCAGAGTATTATTTCTATCTGCACATTTATTAACCCTATACTCCAGTACCCAGGTTGCTGAACATATGTTTTATCTGAACAATATTGGCATTATTACATCTCATACACCAATCTATTTTTTGATTCCTCGTTTTTGTGTGGAGGCATATCCTGTTCCATTTTTGAACGTCTAATGTACAAAAAAATTTTTTTTCTTGTACGTATACCAAAGATATTTTGTTAATATTTTGTTTTTGTGTTTTTTCTATTTTTTGATATTTTTGGTGTTTGGGGACATTTCTTTATTTTCTTCTCCCTATTTAGGGGTTTTGTAGGGTTCCTAGGGTTAGTCGACGTCGAGTGGGGGCGCCTACCGCTTCACATTAGGGCGCCTACCCCCACTGCCAGGCAGTATTTTTCCGATAGGGATTTCCAGTGTCTTTCTAGGGTTCCTTAATTAGGGAATACTAGGGATTCTGTGAGGGCAAGACGACGTTGAGTGGGGGCGCCAACCGCAGTAAATTAGGGCGCCAACCCCCACTGCTAGGCAGTATTAAGCGTAGGTATCCCCTAGGACCTTATAGGTACACAATTTGTTGCCTTCTTTATCCTTTATAATTATCTATGGAAAGAGTTTTTTAGTGCTTATTAATAAAGGTTAGATTTTAGGGATCCTTGTGTTGTTTAGGTGTTGTTATTTTCTAGGTTTCCGATATATAAATTTTTTTTGTTTTTTTTTCCAGTTCTCACTGCGCCTGCCCAAGGCAGGAGAAAAGCGCAGGCGCCGGCTCATTTCAAAACAGCGCTGAGGAGGCGGCGCCCAGCGCCAAGAAGATGTGAGTGACGGCTGTGTGGCGTCTGCAGCAGGGGGAAAAGGCCGGCCCACTTGACTGAAGACAAGGTATTTTGAACAAACTATAAAACTGATTATTTCGGCAGTTACAGCACCGATAACTAAAAGAGCCACCTTGTCAGAATGCAGCATTACTGCTGCACGAGGTGGCTCTTTTAGTTAAAAACGCCTGGGGGGGGTGACAGGTTCCCTTTAAACTAAACAATCCCGTGCATCCCTTTCCTGCGTTATATTGGTGCATTTCGAGGGGAGGATTCAGCCGGTGCCATTTCTACCTATGAAAAGCACACAAAGCATTGCAAGAATCATTCCCTCCGATGCCTACTCCGATGGCCAGCATGTTCAGCTGTAAGACTGACAGCCATTACTAATGATGGGCTACAATAAGATAGTATATACTACACAACCCCAGTGCCTACAAGTCATACGTACCCCGACCACGGCCTCTTATGCAGCTGCTTTTATGATGCTGCCTGCAGGACCTGCGATGACGTCACCGTCACGTGGTCAGTGACTGCTAAGGGCAGGCTCTGGAGTACACTAAGCAGTGACTAAACTCCCAGACTTCGGCCTCCCTCAGCACTGGGGCTCCGGCGGTGCCTGACTCCCCTCAGATAACCGTTACCTGTCGGCTCTCGCTGACACTGACGATTTCCTCTGAGCTCCAGCCTCTATGTGCAGTGTCCTTGTGGACGCGCTGAGATGACGTCAGCCGATGCTGCCGGAAGCCTGTTACCATAGAAACCATCGAGCCCGCGACAGAAGATGGCGCCTTAGGGCGTCTTGTGTAACTTCTGCTGTTACTGGCAGCCCCTCACATGGCTGCTGTGGTAACATGTCCGCTCTGATTACCGTCATTGCAGCTAGACTATCTGCACAGTCAGTGAGAGCTTGTCACCAGGTCGCTGCCGTCAGAACAGGCAGAGCGCCCCCTTCAGCATAATAGTGTAACTGCATACGACTTTACCAAAGAGGCTGCCTATGCTGTGGGCGCCCCTGTCACAGCCAGTTACCAGCTCTTTCTCCCCTGCCAGGAGGAGTTGTCAGAGGGGCGCTGGCAGTGAGGGCCATGCAGGAGACCGCAGGACGTAGACCCTAATCCGGGACTGTCTGCAGTATCTGGGGATTTATTTCATTCATTCCCAGTCGGAGCCGCCAGAACGTTCTCATCTTTATGTAGCATCACTGTATGGCATCTGGCGGCTGTTAGGCCGTGTTCACACGTTGCAGAAATCCTGTGGTTTTGTTTTCTGCATATATCCGCACCAAACTACACAATATCAATATTCTCTAAATATTGCAGTTTTTGCAGCGTTTTTTTAATGCTTCTCCCCCTTATTTGATGCACCATTAAAAATTATTGTTAGCCACATGTTTATCAGCCAATGGAAAGAAAACTCCCCCCCAGTGCATATTTATATACATTTTTTCCTTTGGCTGATGAACATGGGGGTAACAATAACATTTAACGATGGTTCACCATCAGCTATGTAGCTATCTGACATGTGGCCCGCTGAGGACATTTATCCGGCCCCTGGGCCCAGCCAACATTGAACTTCACTACAGTTCAATACCGGCGGGCCCTGTAATCGCGGGCAGAACGACGAGGCTGCGAGCAAAGGCGATGCGGCCCTCTGTATGCAGCACAGACCATGTGATTGTCATCACGCTGCCTGTGCCAGAAGAAGACGGAGTCCAGAGGGCGCCTCTTCAGAGCAGCGGGGGACATAGGTGAGTACTGGTGTATATATTATATATATATATACTAGACTGTGGCCCGATTCTAATGCATCCGGTATTCTAGAATATGCATGTCCCCGTAGTATATGGACAATGATGATTCCAGAATTCGCGGCAGACTGTGCCCGTCGAGGCAACCTTTATGATATCATCGCCATGGCAACCTTTATGACATCTACGTCGATACTGTGCCCGTCGCTGATTGGTCAACCAATACAGAGACGCGGGATTTCCAGGACGGACAGACGGAAAAACCCTTAGATAATTATATATAGATTTTTTTTTTTTTTTTTAAACGGCGGGACCTATGCTGCCTATTGGGGACCTGTGCTGCATATTGGGGACTATTCTGCCTATTTGGACTTGTGCTGCCTATTGGGGACTATGCTGCCTATTGGGGACCTGAGCTGCTTATTGGGGACCTGTGCTGCCTATTGGGGAGCTGTGCTGCCTATTGAAGACTATCTTTATAATCTTTTATTTTTATATAGCACTAACATATTCCGCAGCGCTTTACAGTTTTGCACACATTATCATCGCTGTCCCCATGGGGCTCACAATCTAAATTCCCTATCAGTATGTCTTTTTGAATGTGGGAGCAAACAGGGAGAGAACATACAAGCTCTTTGCAGATGTTGTCCTGAGTGGGATTAGAACCCAGGACTCCAGCGCTGCAAGGCTGCTGTGCTAACCACTGCGCCACCGTGCTGCCTATTAGGGACTATGCTGCTTATTGGGGACCTGTGCTGCCTATTGGGGACTTTTACCTGCCTATTGGGGACGTTTACCTGTGAATTGGGGACTCTTGCACCACACCAATCTGAGCCTGAGGTAAAAGCAGAGTTCCACCAGTATGGGCACTGGTGAGGCTGAAAGGATATGGACTGGCAAGGCTGCATTGATGGACACTGATCAGACTGCATTGATGGGCAGTGCAGTCTGTATGTCTCTGTGGGCAATTTCAGGGTATGGGCACACATTGCAGATTTGTCTGTGGAATTTTCTGCACAGATTCTGCATCTCTTGGCAGAAAATGCAGGTAAAGATCCACGTGGATTTGATGCGTTTTTGATGCAGATTTTCATGCGCATTTGTATGCGTTTTTGTCAGCTAAATAAATAGTTATTACTTAACAAAAAAGAATTGTGATTTCATTTCTTGTCCAACCTCTTCATTTACATACTCTATTGAATAATGTTTACACACAGATAGATAGATAAATAGATAGATATATCTATAGATAGATCTATAGATATATCTATAGAGCTATCTATCTATCGATATATCTATCGATAGATAGATAGATCTATAGTTAGGTGTATAGATATATCTATAGATAGATGGATAGATAGATAGATAATACCAAGCCTGATGTTTAGTAATAAACATATTAAAATGGTAAAAGAGTTAAATAAAGACACACACACACAAAATCTGCATTAAGCCAGGGTCACACTTGCGAGAAACTCACACGAGTCTCGCACCTCAATACCTGGCACTGCTGCCGGCACTCAGACCGGAGTGTTCAGATGCATAGAAATACATGCAGCCACACACTCCGCTCCCGAATGCCGGCGGCAATGGCGAGTATTGAGGTGCGAGACTTGTGCGAGTTTCTCGCAAGTGTGACTCCGGCCTTAAACGTAAAATATCTGTTTTAAAAAAAAAATGGTGTGGGCTCCAGCGCAATTTTTTGCACCAGACAGGGAAAGCCAGCGACTGGGGGCCAATGTTTATAGCCTAGGAAGGGGATAATACCCATGGATCTTCCAGGCATATGATTATCAGCCCGCAGCTGTGTATTTAGCCTTTATCGGCTATTAAAATAGGGGGACCCCCAAAACAACGACGTGGGGTACCCCTATAATTAATAGCCAGAAAAGGCTATGCAGACAGCTGTGGCTGATATTCATAGCCTAGGAAGGGGCCATGGATATTGGCCCCCCTGGCTACAAACACCAGCACACAGCCTCCCCAGAAATGGTGCATCTCTAAGATGCGCCAATTCCAGCACTTAGCCTCTCTCTTCCCACTGCCCTGTAGCAGGGACATACGGGGTAATAGTTGGGGATTGATGCCACCTTTGAATTGTAAGGTGACATCAAGCCGGCTTAGTAGTGGGGAGGCGTCAATTAGACACCTATCCATTATTAATCCTATAGTTGTGAAAGGGTTAAATAAACACACCCAGAAAAAGTATTTTAATGAAATAAAACACAACACAGTTTTGCCATCTTTATTGTTCTGCCAATCCATGCGACCCCCTCGATCTCCTGCAAAAGTAAAATAAACCTACACAAATACTCCCTGGTCCGACGCAGTCCCATTTAATAACGAGTGTCCCACGACGATCTCCCGTGTAGAGCAGTCACATCAGGAAATGTGACCGCTCTACAGGGCCTCCAGTGACACAGTGACAGGAGACAATAGCTTCTGCAGTGTTATCACTGGGGTTCAATGGGCTCTCACTTTACGGCACTGCTGCGTGAGTATGAACTCTGCTGAACTCGGCGGAGAGTCACTGTATCACCGGAGCTTCTGGAGAGCTGTCACATCTACCAATGTGATCTCCACGAGAGAGCGTCATGTGGGGATTAGCCTAGGAACAATGGCGCATGCGTCGCCTCAACTGCAAATGCGTACCAACCCATAAGGACGCAGGGTCACCAGGTATCGTATGGAAATTCCCGCACCTAATCACATAATAGGGTTAGAGGTAAGCTAGAATAACAACGTAGTTACCATCAATAGAACATATTCAATGTGCACTGTTCTCAGGGAAGGGCAACTTATTCAACTGGCACCACCATTCCATAGTAAAATTACGGGAGAGATTAGCCACATACATCCTGTTAGTGACTCAATATATCCTGCCAAATAGTATATAGACAGAACATGCACTCTTACAAAGACATCTTTAATCAAAGAACATGAACAAACACAAAAAAAGGAACAAGGATACATAATATTACTACAACCATTTTTCTTTTAAACTATTTAGGGTATCAATATACCCAGCAAGCATAATATATAAATAAGACAAAAAGTGGTACTTAGATGAAGCTTGTGAAAGACATCTGTTCATTGAGGCCCAAAGGACTCACCAACTTCATTAGATAGATCCATCTCGTCTCTCGTTGTACAATTCTCCTATCCCAATCACCTAGCCTAACTGAAGGGGGGATAACCTCTATAACCATGAAACATAACGAGCCGAGGTCCCCCCATGTACCTCATTAATATGTCGTGCCAAAGGGGTATCTCTGTTATGTTTAATATCACCTAGGTGTTCTCCGACACGTACACGAAATTTGCATTTGGTTTTTCCCACATAGTCTTTTGGACACTCACAGGTACAGAAGTATACTACTCCCACTGTTCGGCAGTTTGCAAAATGTCTCATCTGGAAGGTTCTTCCCGTTGCAGAGCTCTTAAACATTTTTGAGGGTAGTACATGTTTACAAAAAGAGCAGTGCCCACATCTAAAAGTCCCATGAGACCTGTTCTCCAGCCACGTGCCAGATTTCTTTGGGGATACATAATGGCTGTGTACGACCAAATCTCTTATCGATGCCCCCCTTCTGTAAGTGACCCAGGGATATGGGGATATGTCTTCGCGAATGTCTGGATCCGACCTAAGGATCTGCCAGTGTTTTTTCAATATCTGGTAGATCCTACCTAATTGGTCATCATAGGTGCCTATTAGACATGTCACAGGTTCTATATCAATATCTCTCTTAGGTACCAACAACGAAGCCCGGTTAGTATTGTAAGCAGCATGATACGCAGACTCAATGATGTCATTCGGATACCCCCTATCTTTGAAACGATGTTTCAAATCAAGGGATTTTGCTTCAAAATCCCTCATCCTCAAGCAGTTTCTCCGTAGTCTGAAGAACTGTCCCTTGGGGATACCTCTCTTTAAGGGACACGGATGGTGGCTCTCCCACCTCAATAGGCTATTTGTGGCCGTAAGGTTTTCGAAAAATGGTGGTATTTAGGAGGCCATCACTTTGTTTCGAAATGAGGACATCCAAAAAGGTGATTTTATCCATCCCTAGCTCATGTGTGAATGTCATGCCCTCGATGTTACTATTGAGGTACCGCATAAAACCGGTAAAGGAAACAGTGTCTCCTTTCCAGAGAACCAGGATGTCATCTATATATCTGCCCCAGAAAATAATCCTGGGGCTCCACACCTCATCCTCATCCCGAAACACAAAAGTGTCCTCCCACCAGCCCAGGAGCAAGTTAGCATAAGTGGGGGCACAGGGGCTCCCCATTGCTGTGCCCCTGAGCTGGTGGTAAAATTTATCATTAAAGACAAAAAAAATTCCAAACATTAAAAAAAAAGGAAATACCACTCCTCGTTGGCGGCTTCTCAGCGTCTCCACTGACTGTTCAGGCAGAGGGCACACAGACGTGACGTCAATGCACCCTTTGACCTGAACGTCAGTCAGAGGACGCGGAAGATGCCACAGCGGTAGAGCGAGGAGAAATAAATATCACATGTTCCGGGGCCCTGAGAAAGCGGGGACCCACTTGTGGTCATTGGCACAGGCACCAGACCACCATAGCACGCTTGGGTCCTCGATGGCGGAGTGGGCTCCCCTGCCTGCTCAGGGACCCTGCACTTGCCCGGGTGTGCCGGGTGTTGACACCGACCCTGGATATGAGGTTGCTGTAGTCTTTTAGCGTACCAATTAATGTGAAGTTTATATTTACCCTTCATTGCTGGAGGATTCTTATTTCTCTCGCAAGAGAAATTGACATGCTGAATATTTGAAAAACTAACCGTAGTTGAGTTTATGCAGTATTTAAAAAGAAGCACAGTGGGCATGAGATTTCTATAAATCTTAATTCACTTTGCTGGAACTGTTAGACGCTGCATTTTTGACACTGTGCAGTGTCATAAACAAGAAACGCTCATTGTGGGACTTGCTTAAGAGGGAAAACACATAAAAAAGCACAGAAAACGCGCAATAATTAGAGAAGTTTGTCCTTGTGGCTTGTTATGATTATAGGGGCATCAAATATGTTATTTGCTGATTCATGGTGTTATTTTTTCTTTTAAAGTGCATTAAAATGAGAATTGTTTTTCATTATTTTTTAGTAATTTTTTATGAAGGAAAAAAAATCTCTGACCTCTAGAATATACATAAATGCATTGGTATACACCAATGTATATCTTTGTACCAGCATGATTTGCCTGTAATTTCACAGCCTACAATGCAATTTCATTAGTATAGAAAATGCTCCCAGACTTATCAGTGCAGTTTGTGGCTCACAGAGTTTGAGCTCTGTGAGCCACAAACTTTTTTTTTTCACTTTTTCACGCCCAAGTTATGTGTCAGGATAGTCAAGGAGTCCAAGGTCAGAAGTCAAGAGGGTACATCAAACGGAAGAGACAAAAGCATAGACATAGTTATGTTCTGAGGTCAGAAAACCAGAAGGATAGCGGATCAGAGCAGAAGGAGTTAAACAGACGGATGGGCAGAATGAGGTCCAAGGTCAGGCAACGAAAGATCAACATGCAGAACGCAAGGTACAGAGAGAAAAAAACGCACTTAGAGGAATGTACGTCTGGGAGAAACAGCTCAGTTAAGTAGCCTGGCAATCAGCTGGGATAATGAACACTTAAGAGACAGACAGCGCCTCCCTGTCTCAGATTGAATGGCCGAGCTGTCAATCAACGTACCGATAGCTCAGCACGCACCTGCACCAGATGGGATGACTGAGCTGTCAATCAAAGCATTGAATACTTCAGCACTCCCCTGTACCAAATTGGATGGCTGTGCTGTCAATAACTATATCCTAAAATAAAATATAAGAAAGGGTGCACTCAAGCTGTATTGGATAAACAGAGGGGGGTGCAGTGCCTAGTCCAATAATGTATGTGGCAAAGAAAAGAAAAAAAGATTGGACTACAAACAGGCCAGCACAACCACAAAGAATAGAAAAATACCAAATAGTTTATTAAACACCACAGCAAAGAACATCTAAAAACATTAAAAATACAACTTGTGTGTACAAAACACCCCTAATCACACATAATATGTCTGCAAGACATATTTTAACATAATATAGTAAGATAAATAGGGCTGGCAGTATAAATCACCACATGTTTGCAAAGAAGCATATATATATATATAATAGCTGAAAAGGGAGAGGTCTCTATAACGTGCAAAAGACCTGTAGATAAGGAAAACCAAACCCTATGTGCTGCACTCCCTATAGATGTATCAGCATAGTGAGCCTAAGAAAAAAAAAAAAAAATTATATATATATGTCCAAAAGCTCACCAAAAGACCATCAACCAGGGTAGAAAACAGTCAACAAGATTGATAGCCCATGCAAACAATGAAAGCGATATAATGCCGTATATACTCAGCTGAATGTGGAAGAAAATAAGCCGAAGCCCACAGATAAACTGGTTCTAAAATGCCATGCAGCTATCCATGCCCTAAGTGACTGGCATGGAATCAGAAAAGGGTGTGTGGAGAGAACCCCACGCGTATCGCCGCCGCAGCGGCTTCATCAGGGGAAGTGGGTGCTGGGATGAATAACTCATGTATAAATGCAGATGATCATCATCAGAAGTGTGCACAGCTGCGTCTCACAGGGGCGGGAGGTATAGACCAGAAGACAAGCACTGGTTCAGAGTTAAAAAAAACAAACAAAAAAAAACAAAAACGGAAGTACCGGTAATCTCCATGGAGATGAATGACCCATGCGCAGACGCGGCTCAAATCATGAGCCGCGCTGCACAAGCGTCTAGAAGTACATCAGAGGGCACAGGTGAAGCACAGAGGTACATAGGACAAGAAGCAAGACGCAATAGCGCACAAGTGCTGGCCACAAGGACCTGCGACTCAAAACGGGACGCAATAGAACGCAAGTGCATGCCATACGGGCATGGGCAATATAAGTGTACCTGAATAAAGAAAAATATGATGTTAATATAAATACAGTACAATGCAAGACAATGGAGCGGCTAGATATCATGCCCATAAGTAAATGGGTACAAGACAGTAATACATAGGGAAATATATTGGTAATGCAGATATGATATAATGCAATACAATAAAGCAGGTGACTATATATATATATCATACCCATAAATAAATGGGTGCAGGAAAATAATACACAGAAATATCAATAACCAATAACCATAATGTCAACCGTCCCAGATATAATAAAGGAGACATATATAAAAAATAAATAAATTAAAAAAAAAAAAGGGAAAAAGATCCAAAATCAGGGAACCACTAATTTGTCCAAGCCTGACGTCGGCATATCCACTTGCTGATGGCAATGTACAGGCATATATAAGGAAGAGGACAAAAAAATCCCTCCTCCAAAGAACTTGCAAAAACTGTCCATCTAAAATGCCTGTCCGGTCTTCGGTGCCGCAGCTCTTCCCCTGTTCAGCGGTCACGTGGGACCGCTCATTAGAGAAATGATTATGGACTCCACTCCCATAGGGGTGGAGCCGCAAATTCATTTCTCTAATCAGTGGTGCCGGTGACCGCTGACAGAGGAAGAGCTGCGGCACCCAAAGACAGTGTGACAGGCAGGGGGAGCGCCAGGATCGCCGGGACTAGGTGAGTATTTTATAGTCACCTGTCCACGTTCCACACGCCGGGCGCCGCTCTGTCTTCCCGTCCTCTTGTTCTGACTGTTCAGGTCAGAGGGCGCGATGACGTACTAGTGTGCGCGGCGCCCTCTGCCTGATCAGTCAGTGCAGAGAGACGCCGGGACGGGACGCTGAGGAGCTGCAAGCAAGAGAGGTGAGTATGTTTTTTTTTTATTGCAGCAGCAGCAGCGTTATATATGGCACAGATTTATGTGGAGTATCTATGGGGCAACGGTGCAGAGCATTATATATGGCACAGATTTATATGGCACATCTATGGGGCAACGGTGCAGAGCACTATATATGGCACAGATTTATATGGCACATCTATGGGGCAACGGTGCAGAGCATTATATATGGCACTGCTTTATATGGCACATCTATGGGGCAACGGTGCAGAGCACTATATATGGCACAGATTTATATGGCACATCTATGGGGCAACGGTGCAGAGCATTATATATGGCACTGCTTTATATGGCACATCTATGGGGCAACGGTGCAGAGCACTATATATGGCACAGATTTATATGGCACATCTATGGGGCAACGGTGCAGAGCATTATATATGGCACAGATTTACAGTATATGGAGCATCTATGGGGCAACAATGAACAGTGCAGAGCATATAAGGCACAGCTTAATAAGGAGCATCTATGGGGCAATAATGAACAGTGCAGAGCATATATGGCACTGCTTTATAAGGAGCATCTATGGGGCAATAATGAACAGTGCAGAGCATATATGGCACTGCTTTATAAGGAGCATCTATGGGGCAGTAATGAACAGTGCAGAGCATATATGGCACTGCTTTATATGGAGCATCTATGGGGCAACGGTGCAGAGCATTATATATGGCACAGATTTATGTGGAGTATCTATGGGGCAACGGTGCAGAGCACTATATATGGCACAGATTTATATGGCACATCTATGGGGCAATGGTGCAGAGCATTATATATGGCACAGATTTATATTGGACATCTATGGGGCAACGGTGCAGAGCACTATATATGGCACAGATTTATATGGCACATCTATGGGGCAACGGTGCAGAGCATTATATATGGCACAGATTTATATGGCACATCTATGGGGCAACGGTGCAGATCACTATATATGGCACAGATTTATGTGGAGTATCTATGGGGCAACGGTGCAGAGCACTATATATGACACAGATTTATATGGCACATCAATGGGGCAACGGTGCAGAGCACTATATATGGCACAGATTTATATGGCACATCTATGGGGCAACGGTGCAGAGCACTATATATGGCACAGATTTATATGGCACATCTATGGGGCAACGGTGCAGAGCATTATATATGGCACTGCTTTATATGGCACATTTATGGGGCAACGGTGCAGAGCACTATATATGGCACAGATTTATATGGCACATCTATGGGGCAACGGTGCAGAGCATTATATATGGCACAGATTTATATGGCACATCTATGGGGCAACGGTGCAGAGCACTATATATGGCACAGATTTATATGGCACATCTATGGGGCAACGGTGCAGAGCATTATATATGGCACTGCTTTATATGGCACATCTATGGGGCAACGGTGCAGAGCATTATATATGGCACATCTATGGGGCAACGGTGCAGAGCACTATATATGGCACAGATTTATATGGCACATCTATGGGGCAACGGTGCAGAGCATTATATATGGCACTGCTTTATATGGCACATCTATGGGGCAACGGTGCAGAGCATTATATATGGCACAGATTTATATGGCACATCTATGGGGCAACGGTGCAGAGCATTATATATGGCACAGATTTATATGGCACATCTATGGGGCAACGGTGCAGAGCATTATATATGGCACTGCTTTATATGGCACATCTATGGGGCAACGGTGCAGAGCATTATATATGGCACTGCTTTATATGGCACATCTATGGGGCAACGGTGCAGAGCACTATATATGGCACAGATTTATATGGCACATCTATGGGGCAACGGTGCAGAGCATTATATATGGCACAGATTTATATGGCACATCTATGGGGCAACGGTGCAGAGCATTATATATGGCACAGATTTATATGGCACATCTATGGGGCAACGGTGCAGAGCATTATATATGGCACAGATTTATATGGCACATCTATGGGGCAACGGTGCAGAGCATTATATATGGCACTGCTTTATATGGCACATCTATGGGGCAACGGTGCAGAGCATTATATATGGCACTGCTTTATATGGCACATCTATGGGGCAACGGTGCAGAGCACTATATATGGCACAGATTTATATGGCACATCTATGGGGCAACGGTGCAGAGCATTATATATGGCACAGATTTATATGGCACATCTATGGGGCAACGGTGCAGAGCATTATATATGGCACTGCTTTATATGGCACATCTATGGGGCAACGGTGCAGAGCATTATATATGGCACTGCTTTATATGGCACATCTATGGGGCAACGGTGCAGAGCACTATATATGGCACAGATTTATATGGCACATCTATGGGGCAACGGTGCAGAGCATTATATATGGCACAGATTTATATGGCACATCTATGGGGCAACGGTGCAGAGCATTATATATGGCACTGCTTTATATGGCACATCTATGGGGCCATAATGAACAGTGCAGAGCATATATGGCACAGCTTAATAAGGAGCATCTATGGGGCAATAATGAACAGTGCAGAGCAGGCATGTCAAACTCAGGGTACCCCGAGGGCCACATGAGTAACAAGAGGTTGTTGCGAGGGCCGCACACAGCAGCTAATGTCACACACGTATTTTAACAGCAGTCATGAAAACAAGATATGAAGTAGTAATATGTAACAGCAACATATATTTACAGTGCGCAGCAGCAACTAATATATTTAACAAAAATACAGCAATTAAAAACTAAACATTTATTTGCTATCATTTTTTTCAATCATTAGTGTTTTGTCCTGAGGCTTGACACCTCTTTGTGCTAACAATTGTTGGTATATCAGGCTGAAATGACAACGCAGTGCCTACTTTGATCAAAGATAAGTGGTGATCAGTCAGCCTTGTTCTCTGAGATGATTTTGTTAGTTTCATAAAAGAAAATAACTGTTCGCAAACATAGGTTGAACCAAACATTGCCATAATCTTTGTGGCAAACTTTTTAAAGTTGTTAAACTTTTCAGGAAGGTATGAAAAGAAACCAGGTATTCCCACTTCAAGATACTTTGCTCTGAGTGTAGAATCAGATTGTATTTCTAAGGGTATGTTTCCACGGTACGTAAACGCTGCTTGTTTGACGCTGCAGCGTCAAACAAGCAGCGTCCAGATGTTCCAGCATAGTGGAGGGGATTTTATGAAATCCCATCTCCACTATGCGTGGAAACCCGCACGCGGCGGCCCTGCGACTCCGGACATGCTGCGCGTCTTTTCAGAACGCAGCATGTCCGTACACCGCAGCGTCCCCGCAAGGCATATCACAGGGCCCAATGGCGAGGGGTGCGATGATCCCGGATGTGTACTGTACACATCCGGCACCATCGCGTCCCAGAAAGGGGGCGGGGCTTAGCGCCAGCGGCTTCGCCGCTGCGGCGAACCCGCCGGCAAGCCGTACCGTGGAGTCATACCCTAAAAGTTCCATCTGCAGGCTTTCTTCTGCCTTTGCAACATCAAAGGTGAATGGTGCTGAGAATAATGCAAACTGATGTTCAAAAGATGAGAAATCACAATTTTTTTCCTGGAATTCCTTTGACAATAGCTTCAGATGACTGTCATACTTAGCAAAGATAAGTACAGACTCAGTATTAGCTGTGTTTTTTAACTCTTTGCACGTAGGAAAATGAACTAAATTTTCATTTGACAACTGCGACTTCCATAAGCTTAGTTTTGCTAGGAAGCACTTGATATCATCATACAGATTAGAGATGAGTTTGTTTTTACCTTGTAATTTCAGATTAAGATCAGTTAAATGTGCAGTTATATCCACAGCAAAAGCCAGGTCTTGTAATAAACCAGACGGAAAACTGCTGCAGATCCGCAGCGGCCAATCCGCACCGTGTGCACACAGCCTGACAGTGAGAGAGAGGCCAGAACGAGGCTCCCACAGACTCACACTGATTAGTGACCTCTGCGCTGCTCTATGAAACACTGGAGCCTCGGACAGGCCACAAACTGCAGGAGATGGAGCCGAGCGGAGACTAAAACAGATGAAAACGCCAGAAGGTGAGTATCAGACAGGGGGCAGGGGACGCGGATTTTCAGCACCGCTCCAGCAATGAAATAAAAAATAATGCTGGAGTGGTGCTGTAAATGTGATGCAGCTCTTGGTTACTGTATGCGGCTCCTTATACTAATACTCATAAAAGACCCAGGTGGTACGTATCAAAAGCCCCCTACCCCCCCATCTTCAGCATCCCCAGACAGCAAATATTATGTGATGGAGTACATATAATATCATAACAAAACATTATAATATTCAGCCCCCAGTGACCTGACCCCCTCCCCCACTTCAGTCCCAATACCCCCATCAACTCACATCCACCCACTCAGTGCCCTGTCCCACCTCACCCACCTTCTGCCCTCACAACCACCAAATGGTCTCACATTTACCAAATGGTCTCACATTCACCCCCCAGTACCCTGTCCCCCCTCACTCACTTTCAGCCCCCACAATACCGCAACGGTCTCACAGTGACATACCTGAATTTAATAAACCTAAAATGTTCCATCCCCAGCACTTACTGATAACGTTTGCACTGCAGGCAGGACCAGGAAGTGTGAGTGAAATGCAAGGTGTGGGCACTAGGACCCAGCGTGCCTGAGCCAATCCCAGCGTGCACAGAGTGAAGAAAACTGCAGCCAGGAAAAGCTTCATCATCAGGTCAGAGGGGCGAAACCATTCACTGCAGGGGGGAGACTGCAGCCGCCACTGTGCTAATAGCCTGCAGAGTCTCCGTCAGACAGGAGCAGACATTATACTGCACTGCTCCTATGCGATGTTCTGCCTCCTCACAGAAGTGGCCCTGGCTCCCAGTGGGCCCCTTCATGTGACAGGGCCCGGGGCGACGGCCCCCTCTGCCCCCCCAGTAGCTACGCTAACAGCACCAATGGCAGGTTACATACAGATGGTGTTCCACCAGTTCATAGAGTAACAGCTCTCCATTTGCATCACAATTATTTATAATCTGAGTGCTCACCCCTCTCTTTAGTTTTTAATGGTTACATACAGGAGGGCCACTCACTTGCTTGGACTTTGCCTGTGCGGCAGTGGGTCCCTTCTTCCTCAGCACGGTCACAGTATCCCAGTCACTCTCAGCCACGACTCTTCCTCCGCTCACAACAAAACTGACTTAGGTGATCAGCAGCCATGCGAGCCGCAGATGTACAAAACTAACGATCAGCACTTCCGGCTCTTCATTCATTGGCCCATATCCCTGCATATGGCCTGCTTACGTGATCAGCAGCCGACCAAAGTACACGCGTCATGGATTGACACGGAGCTAGTTGGTTGGCTGCTGATCACGTAAGCAGGCCATATGCAGGGATATGGGCCAATGAATGAAGAGCCGGAAGTGCTGATCGTGAAGTTTTGAGCATCTGCGGCCCGCACAAAAGTCTCAAACTTTGTGTTTAGAGACAAAGTTTGAGACTTTTGTGAGGGCCGCAGATATGCCTGTGAAGGGCCGCATGCGGCCCTCGGGACACGTGTTTGACATGCCTGGTGCAGAGCATATATGGCACTGCTTTATAAGGAGCATCTATGGGGCCATAATGAACAGTGCAGAGCATATATGGCACTGCTTTATAAGGAGCATCTATGGGGCCAATAATGAACGGTGCAGAGCATTGTATATGGGGCATCTATGGGGCCATAATGAATGGTGCAGAGCATTATATATGGCACAGCTTTATAAGGAGCATCTATGGGGCCATAATGAACGGTGCAGAGCATTCTATATGGCACTGCTTTATATGGAGCATCTATGGGGCCATAATGAACGGTGCAGAGCATTCTATATGGCACAGCTATATATGGAGCATCTATGGGGCAATAATCAACGGTATGGAGCATTATATATGGCACAGCTTTATATGGAACCTCCTTTGGGGCAATAATGAACGGTATGGAGCATCTATTTTTATTTTTGAAATTCACCGGTAGCTGCTGTATTTTCCACCCTTGGCTTATACTCGAGTCAATAAGTTTTCCCAGTTTTTTGTGGCAAAATTAGGGGGGTCGGCTTATACTCGGGTCGGCTTATACTCGAGTATATACGGTATATAGTCACATGCTTTATTGTATTGCATTATATCATATCTGCATTACCAATATATTTCCCTATGTATTACTGTCTTGTACCCATTTACTTATGGGCATGATATCTAGCCGCTCCATTGTCTTGCATTGTACTGTATTTATATTAACATCATATTTTTCTTTATTCAGGTACACTTATATTGCCCATGCCCGTATGGCATGCACTTGCGTTCTATTGCGTCCCGTTTTGAGTCGCAGGTCCTTGTGGCCAGCACTTGTGCGCTATTGCGTCTTGCTTCTTGTCCTATGTACCTCTGTGCTTCACCTGTGCCCTCTGATGTACTTTTAGACGCTTGTGCAGCGCGGCTCATGATTTGAGCCGCGTCCGCGCATGCGTCATTCATCTCCATGGAGATTACCGGTACTTCCGTTTTTTTTTTGTTTTTTTTAAACTCTGAACCAGTGCTCGTCTTCTGGTCTATACCTCCCGCCCCTGTGAGACGCAGCTGTGCACACTTCTGATGATGATCATCTGCATTTATACGTGAGTTATTCATCCCAGCACCCACTTCCCCTGACGAAGCCGCTGCGGCGGCGATACGTGTGGGGTTCTCTCCACACACCCTTTTCTGATTCCATGCCAGTCACTTAGGGCATGGATAGCTGCATGGCATTTTAGAGCCAGTTTATCTGTGGGCTTCGGCTTATTTTCTTCCACATTCAGCTGAGTATATACGGCATTATATCGCTTTCATTGTTTGCATGGGCTATCAATCTTGTTGACTGTTTTCTACCCTGGTTGATGGTCTTTTGGTGAGCTTTTGGACATACAGTATATATATATATATATAATTAATTTTTTTTTATTTTTTTTCTTAAGCTCACTATGCTGATACATCTGTAGGGAGTGCAGCACATAGGGTTTGGTTTTCCTTATCTACAGGTCTTTTGCACGTAATAGAGACCTCTCCCTTTTCAGCTATTATATATATATATATATATGCTTCTTTGCAATCATGTGGTGATTTATACTGCCAGCCCTATTTATCTTACTATATTATGTTAAAATATTTTTTGCAGACATATTATGTGTGATTAGGGGTGTTTTGTACACACTTGTTGTATTTTTAATGTTTTTAGATGTTCTTTGCTGTGGTGTTTAATAAACTATTTGGTATTTTTCTATTCCTTGTGGTTGTGCTGGCCTGTTTGTAGTCCAATCTTTTTTTCTTTTCTTTGCCATATACATTATTGGACTAGGCACTGCACCCCCCTCTGTTTATCCAATACAGCTTGAGTGCACCCTTTCTTATATTTTGTGCTACTTGTCTAGCCCTGTGTCCCAGGGCAATTTTCCTAGGGTTGCACACACCTATTTGGGTGGTGCTGTTGTGAGCTATATAGATATACAGTGGGGCAAAAAAGTATTTAGTCAGTCAGCAATAGTGCAAGTTCCACCACTTAAAAAGATGAGAGGCGTCTGTAATTTACATCATAGGTAGACCTCAACTATGGGAGACAAACTGAGAAAAAAAAATACAGAAAATCACATTGTCTGTTTTTTTATCATTTTATTTGCATATTCTGGTGGAAAATAACAAACAATCAAGATTTCTGGCTCTCACAGACCTTTAACTTCTTCTTTAAGAGTCTCCTCTTTCCTCCACTCATTACCTGTAGTAATGGCACCTGTTTAAACTTGTTATCAGTATAAAAAGACACCTGTGCACACCCTCAAACAGTCTGACTCCAAACTCCACTATGGTGAAGACCAAAGAGCTGTCAAAGGACACCAGAAACAAAATTGTAGCCCTGCACCAGGCTGGGAAGACTGAATCTGCAATAGCCAACCAGCTTGGAGTGAAGAAATCAACAGTGGGAGCAATAATTAGAAAATGGAAGACATTCAAGACCACTGATAATCTCCCTCGATCTGGGGCTCCACGCAAAATCCCACCCCGTGGGGTCAGAATGATCACAAGAACGGTGAGCAAAAATCCCAGAACCACGCGGGGGGACCTAGTGAATGAACTGCAGAGAGCTGGGACCAATGTAACAAGGCCTACCATAAGTAACACACTACGCCACCATGGACTCAGATCCTGCAGTGCCAGACGTGTCCCACTGCTTAAGCCAGTACATGTCCGGGCCCGTCTGAAGTTTGCTAGAGAGCATTTGGATGATCCAGAGGAGTTTTGGGAGAATGTCCTATGGTCTGATGAAACCAAACTGGAACTGTTTGGTAGAAACACAACTTGTCGTGTTTGGAGGAAAAAGAATACTGAGTTGCATCCATCAAACACCATACCTACTGTAAAGCATGGTGGTGGAAACATCATGCTTTGGGGCTGTTTCTCTGCAAAGGGGCCAGGACGACTGATCCGGGTATATGACAGAATGAATGGGGCCATGTATCGTGAGATTTTGAGTGCAAACCTCCTTCCATCAGCAAGGGCATTGAAGATGAAACGTGGCTGGGTCTTTCAACATGACAATGATCCAAAGCACACCACCAGGGCAAGGAAGGAGTGGCTTCGTAAGAAGCATTTCAAGGTCCTGGAGTGGCCTAGCCAGTCTCCAGATCTCAACCCTATAGAAAACCTTTGGAGGGAGTTGAAAGTCCGTGTTGCCAAGCGAAAAGCCAAAAACATCACTGCTCTAGAGGAGATCTGCATGGAGGAATGGGCCAACATACCAACAACAGTGTGTGGCAACCTTGTGAAGACTTACAGAAAACGTTTGACCTCTGTCATTGCCAACAAAGGATGTATTACAAAGTATTGAGATGAAATTTTGTTTCTGACCAAATACTTATTTTCCACCATAATATGCAAATAAAATGATAAAAAAACAGACAATGTGATTTTCTGTATTTTTTTTTCTCAGTTTGTCTCCCATAGTTGAGGTCTACCTATGATGTAAATTACAGACGCCTCTCATCTTTTTAAGTGGTGGAACTTGCACTATTGCTGACTGACTAAATACTTTTTTGCCCCACTGTATATTCATTTATTACTCATCGTCTGGATTGTGTACTAGTTGTCGTTGCTATGGACTGGGAGGCTAGGGAGGCGGCCTGGTTGGCTAAATCGTCTAGCGTGTTTGAGACCACTGTGGTTTCCACGTCTGGTGTGAACAATGGTTTTTCCACACTTTGCTCTGATTTAACTAGAGCCCATAGGACATGTGTGTGACTCTGGTGGAATATACGTAGCCTGGACGAGTATATTAAATCCGGATATGTCCCTAGGGGGCTTCGTGTTGCTATCTTCCCAGCTTGGGAACCTTCTGACACTTTTCAACAGCTGTGGGAGCAAGGATTAACACGTTGCTCAACCATCTTGATGAATTTGTTGCTTGAACATGATAAAACATTGTTTGCATCTACCAAAGCTTTAGTTAAGGAGCTGGAAACTAAACTAGCTACTTTTGAGGAAAATCAGGTTTTGGCCTTCAAAAATAAACTTAAAGACACACTAGATAAATATGAAATAGAAGTGACATAACGTAAATGCAAAAAGTTTCAACGGGATAAAGCAGACTTTGAACAGAAAGCAGCATATAAATGGAGACATGCGGGTAATGCCCGTCGTCCAAGACTGAATAGGGGCGGTTCTCCATCACCAGCCAATAATTCCTCACGCAGGGAAGAGAGCTCCAGTGATTTTTTGTCCTCCACCGGGAGCGAAGTAGACCACGGACCAGAAGGGGGGGAAAGCGCAAGAAGCGTGAAAAAGAGATTAACACGGTTCAAGGGTCAGACACCACCCTACCGTCACAATTACCCCACCAGACGGAAATATTAGGCCCGGTGGCCCCCGACCAGAGCACATGTGAACATGAGTCTGGATCTAGGACACTACAGGTAATAAACCTCTCTGAATATAATCTTACAGCTATCGAGTTATCGGTTCTTCAGAGGGGCTTATCATTCGTTCCTACACATCCAGCAGATAAATTTACCCTCATAAAAGATCTTTTTCTTTTTTGCAGAAAGCTTGTTTTGCAGGTCATGTACAGGAGACCCGACATCCTACAAACCATGCCCATAGATGAACGCGGGACATTTCAGGATCTATTGGAATTACTAGAAGAAAATGAGTCTGACTTGAATAGAAGAAAGTTTCCACACAGGAATAAGTCTCTGAAAGCACCATCTTTCTCCCTGGTACCAGCCATCAAAATATTCTTCGAGGTGGTCAAGCGAGATATTCAGGCGATGCCTACTCGGGTAAGTGGCCCCCCAAATCTTAATGTAGAGGAGAAGCGAGCCCTAACTGCCTTACAGAACAACAGAGAATTTACTATCAAAGAGGCAGATAAAGGGGGCAATGTGGTGTTGTGGTCTTACCATCTGTATGAATCTGAAGCTAAAAGACAACTCAATAATATCCAATATTATCAAAAGCTTCCTTCTGACCCCACTCCTGTGTTCCTTTCTAAATTTGATCGACTCCTCTGCAGGGCCCTACAGTTTGCCATCATCACCCCACAGGAGAAACGGTATCTGTGGGTGGAAAACCCAGTCACGGCAACATTCTACATGCTGCCGAAAATACACAAAGACAGCACCAGGCCTCCTGGAAGGCCAATCGTTTCCAGTGTCGGCAGCATGTGTGAACGGGCGGGTGAGTACTTGGACTTTTTTCTTCAGCCTATCGCCTCGTCCCTCCCTTCATTTGTCCGTGACTCCTCACATTTTATTGATGTATGTGGTCAGATCGAACTTCCTGAGGATTTCCTTCTAGTCACCTGTGATGTAGAATCACTCTATTCTAACATTGGCCACAAAGAAGGGACTGAGGCGGTTGCCTATTTTCTGAATAAGAACAGCTCTTCAGATAGGGGGCACGATTCATTTCTGCTAGACTTACTGACATTTGTTCTTCATCACAATTTCTTTCTCTTTGACAGGGTCTACTATCTTCAGCGATCAGGCGTGGCGATGGGCGCGAAGTGTGCACCAGCCTATGCTAATACTTTTCTCGGCTGGTGGGAAGAGAAATTCGTCTACCCTCTACCATCCTTCGCGGCCCACGTACACGCCTGGTTTCGCTTTATAGATGACATTTTCATTCTTTGGAAGGGTACTAAGGAGGAGTGTATTGTATTTCTTAACAACTTGAACTCCAACCCCTTTAACATCTTCCTCACCTACTCTTTTTCTACCAGTGAAATCACTTTCTTGGATCTAAAGATTTTTCCATATGAGAATCGCTTGGCGACGAACTTGTTCCGAAAACCGACGGCAACAAATGCACTCTTGGAATTCTCTAGTTTCCACCCCTGGCATACCAAGGTGGGTGTACCTACGGGACAGTTCTTACGTGTAAGACGTAATTGTACTCGTTACTGTGATTTTTCGATCCAGGCTCGGGATCTTTCGGATCGATTTCACCAAAGGGGTTACCCGAAACGTGTCATCTCTACGGCCTATCAAAGGGCGAGAAGTCATGATCAGAGATCACTTCTTTCATCGCGAAGACAATGTCAGGAGACACAATCTAGATTTATCACTGACTTCAACAGTAGTTGGAAACAGGTCAGTGATATCCTCAATAAACATTGGCAAATTCTTCGAGCGGATCTACAAACAATGGAGGTTACAAGTGATAGACCCCTCATGACTGCTAGACGGGCGCCCAATTTGAGGGACCTCCTTACTAGGAGTCATTTTAGGAGACCAACAGTGAGGTTAAATAGAGGTATTATCCTCAGGGGTTCCTTTCCATGTGGGGACTGCAATGTATGTCCCCACATGGCTCCTACCCGTGACCTCTTTGTTCACCCCACACTCCTTAGTAGGCACTCCCTCAAGGCGTATATTAACTGTAAATCTAGGGATGTCATTTACGCCCTCATCTGCCCGTGCAAAATGCTGTATGTGGGACAGACCTCACAAGAACTGAGGAAACGTGTCCAGAAGCACATTTCAACAATCCATCTAGCTGCTTCAGATTTGAGAAAGGGCAAGACTCTTACCCCGGTGTCTGAACACTTTTTTGCTCACCACGGAGGTTCTTCAACTAATCTCAGGGTGGTGGGTTTGCATAAACTCACTCCAAATGAGAGAGGAGGGGATAGACGTAAAGCACTTTTACAAATAGAATCTAGATGGATTTTTCAGCTACAATCAGTAGCTCCCTTTGGGCTGAACGAAGAACTTCTCTTTACAGGATTTCTGGGTAGCTGATCCATCGACGCAACGTATTCAGCCCGGCCTTATTGTGGTTTTAACATTCTTATTCTTTTCTAGCCTTCATTGGGATTGGATTGACCCATTTTAACATCAGTTGCCCTGTAATCGGTTGGATGTCGGTCGCTTGTTCACCTGTACATGACCTGTGGGCGACTTGGACCCTTGAAGGACAGTGGTATCTGGACGATTACGGAATTGGGACTCAGCTATGGGCGACTTGGACCCTTGAAGGACAACGGTATCTGGATGGCTATGGAATCGGGACTCGGCTATGGACTCATTTGAGCCTGGATCATCTTGGGGCATGATGACTGTATTTCGGTCGGTTGTACTAATCCCCTACTGTTATGTGAGGGATACAGTATTTTAGATGGACAGTTTTTGCAAGTTCTTTGGAGGAGGGATTTTTTTGTCCTCTTCCTTATATATGCCTGTACATTGCCATCAGCAAGTGGATACGACGTCAGGCTTGGACAAATTAGTGGTTCCCTGATTTTGGATCTTTTTCCCTTTTTTTTTATTTTATTTAATTTTTTTTTATATATGTCTCCTTTATTATATCTGGGACGGTTGACATTATGGTTATTGGTTATTAATATTTCTGTGTATTATTTTCCTGCACCCATTTATTTATGGGTATGATATATATATATATATAGTCACCTGCTTTATTGTATTGCATTATATCATATCTGCATTACCAATATATTTCCCTATGTATTACTGTCTTGTACCCATTTACTTATGGGCATGATATCTAGCCGCTCCATTGTCTTGCATTGTACTGTATTTATATTAACATCATATTTTTCTTTATTCAGGTACACTTATATTGCCCATGCCCGTATGGCATGCACTTGCGTTCTATTGCGTCCCGTTTTGAGTCGCAGGTCCTTGTGGCCAGCACTTGTGCGCTATTGCGTCTTGCTTCTTGTCCTATGTACCTCTGTGCTTCACCTGTGCCCTCTGATGTACTTCTAGACGCTTGTGCAGCGCGGCTCATGATTTGAGCTGCGTCTGCGCATGCGTCACTCATCTCCATGGAGATTACCGGTACTTCCGTTTTTTTTGTTGTTGTTGTTGTTTTTTTAACTCTGAACCAGTGCTTGTCTTCTGGTCTATACCTCCCGCCCCTGTGAGACGCAGCTGTGCACACTTCTGATGATGATCATCTGCATTTATACGTGAGTTATTCATCCCAGTGTAAGAGGGTGAACTGTAGTCCCACTGAGAGGGCACTAGGACCCTGTGGTTTTTGCCTGCTGCAGCAGAGAACAGACCCTGCAAGACTCCGAGAGACAATGTGTGCTGGGGGGTGGGGTCTGGTATCTCGTGTGTAAAGTGAAACAAGGAAGTGAGAGGAGAGAGAGAAAGGCGGGAAGAAAGAGCAGAAGCTGCTGTGATATAACAAAGAGACTGTGTGTGGATTTTACTGTGAGTTTGTTGGGGAAAAAGAAGCTATTGAGAGACTTTTCATTGCTAACGTTTTCCTGGAGAAAAGCTAACCTTTTGTTCAACTCTGTGAGAGACCTTTTGTTCCTAACGTTTTTCTGGAGAGGAGCTAACCTTTATTTTGAAAGACTGAAACTTTACTGCAAACCCACTACGTGTTTGAGAGTCTATGGATTCCCTGTGCATCAAGTGGAGAACCAAGTCGGGACAGACTGCTGATACAGAGACGGACGGGCTGTCGTGGAAGCATTCCTAGGAGCTATAGAAGCAGAGACAACATCGTGAGACCACTAATTAAGTCCGCGGCGTTTGGGCTCGGCATCTGCCGACAAGACAAGAGGAGCTTGCTGTAACTTATTGGCGCTGAAGATATGGACTGGCTGCAGCCTGTGCAGATTCCTGCCTGAGAGGAGATCCATCTTAAGATACGGTACCATAAGTTATAGATACCCGGGTATCCCTGCTCAGAGTGTTTAATTGTTACTTTAGAGGTGTATCTTATATTAGAGTTGTGTAAGTTATACTCAGTGTGCCGTTCCAGGGGCTCCCTTGATAACACTACAGTCAATTTACACTTGTTCCTGTTTTAGTTGCCCTGTTAGGTAAATTTCTTACTAGTCTGTTGTAGCATACAGTTCTCAGGAGACCTTGGAGTGGCACAGTGATTTCAGCTGCTGCTGAGCTGGTGTATCTTTGGGGTGCATCTACTTTAATAATCTCCATATTACCTTTATGATTTTGCCTTTGAGTAAATACCGTTGGAGATTTCTGCCTTAGTCTTGGTTTGTGACTCACTGGATCTTATTCGGACCTCTGGTCATTACATTTTTGGCGTAGTCGGCAGGATCCAGTGTTTGTCATGGACGAGGGCGAGGATAGAAATGACCCCGCTGTATCCGCATCCTCCTCGGGGGTTGGGGTTCCCCTGGCAGCCGCGGCGATTTCGGGAGGGTATGTGCCTGTAGGAGCCTTACTTCAGCACATGCCGAAATACGACGGGCGCAATATGGCGTTGCAAGATTGGGCTGAGAGAATCCGGAGTATTCTGCGCATGTGTAATTTGACCCCCGCGTTACGCGCTGAGCTGGCATTAAATGCACTGGAGGGCGATATTAGACGTATGGTGATGGTGCGCCCAGAATCAGAGAGGGATACGTTAGAAAAGATTTTGGAACTGTTAGAGGGGAGTTTGGGGGTCGAGCGCGTGTGGCCCAGCTTCGGTCCCTATTCTTTAATCGTCCCCAGAGAGAGTGTGAGTCCCTGATGCAGTACTCTAATATCTTGCAAGAGACGCTGAATGAGATGCAGCGACTAGACCAGGGGGCCATGGGAGCGTTCTGGGAGGTAGACCGCTTGCTCCGGGATCAATTCATCACCGGTTTAGCTAATAGACTTCTCCGGGACAAACTGTTGGAAATGGCCCGGGCTGCACCAGAATTATCCTTCTGGCAGATTTACCGAGCTGCAGTGGAAAGGGAAGAGAAATCTGCCCATGTGCCCGAGGGGTCAGTGAACAGTGCCCAGCTGGAGGAAGGTGGGTCATCAGGGTCAGGGGGAGAGGGGCTGGTGAGCGTGGTACAAGCTTTGCGTGCTGAGGTGAAGGAGTTGAAGCTGAAATTGTCTCAACTGACAGTTGATCCCGCCTCTACCCCCTCACGGGGGCCTCCTGCCCCACCCCCTGGAACAGTGACCCCACAGACGGCCAGGTCGTCCTATCAGAATGAGTCAAGCCCTCGTCCACGAGGAGCAATCACCTGTTGGAAGTGTGGGCACCAGGGACACATCTCTCGTTACAGCCGGACGCTTGCAGCCCCAGAAACCCCATCGCCGGCTTTAAACTTCCGGCCGCTGCCATGAGAGGGCAAGCAGCAGCTGCCCCACCCACACAAAGCCCTCGACGGAGTGAACAAGATTTGTTTGCTTGTAGTCCAGTGATAGAAGCAGAGTTTGAAGGGCGGAAGATGAGGTGCTTGGTTGACACGGGATCCGAATGTACTATAATGCCACTAGAAGTATATGAGAGATACTTCAGTCGACTAGTGGTTCCAGAGGATGGCCGAGTGATATGACTGACCGCCGCAAATAATGGTCAACTGTCAGTCAAGGGAATCGTGTGGATGCGACTAAAAATGTTTGGTCAAGAGCTGGGGCAGAAAGGGGTAGTACTGGTGGATCACCCCCCTAGAAGAGGGATGGAAGTGACGCTCGGAATGAACGTGCTGCGAGACTTGAATCACCAGATGTATGCCAGTGAAGGACCCCGATACTGGGCCTGTGCGACAAGACACTGACCCACACAGAGAATCCTACACCGGCTAGTGCTGAGTTGCGACTTGCTGAAAAGTGCGGTCCCAGGTGGCCGGGTGGGCCGGGTCCGAGTGCCATCGAGGGCCCCGATCCTGCTGGGACCAAGACAAGAGAAACTCTTAATGCTGCCTGTGGGAGCTGCACAGAGATTGAATGGGCTTGAAGTGCTACTTGAGCCCGCCCGAGAGGGTTCCTCATTTGCCAAGGTGCATGTGGCCCGGTCTCTGGCGATTGTGAAGAATGGACGAGTGCCTGTCCGATGCATCAATGTTTTAAATGAAGCTGTTGCAATTCCCGCTGGAACCATACTGGCTGAACTGTTCGTGCCGGCAGAAAAGGTGCCGGAAAATGCAGGATTCGAACTGCGACCAGACCAACAGTCATCCTGGACCTTTGCGGTCGAGGTAGGCCGGACTGAGCCTCCTACGGAGGAATGGAATGGTCATGTGATCATGGAGCAGATGGGAGTGGATCGGGAGAAGCTGACCCCCGTGCAGTTGGAGCAGTTGGAGAGAGTTTTATGGGAACATCAAGAGACCTTTTCTCGACATGGAGAGGACTTCGGGTGTACCCAGACGATTGAGCATGAAATTCCAACGGGGGATACTCCACCCATTAGAGAAAGATATCGTCAAATTCCTCCAGCGCTTTATCAAGAGGTGAAGAGCATGGTGGCCAGTATGCTGGACAACCAAGTGATCCGAGAGAGCCGGAGTCCCTGGGCGGCCCCTGTAGTCTTGGTCCGCAAGAAGGATGGGACACTCAGATTTTGTGTGGACTATCGAAAATTGAACGCCCACACCGTACGGGACGCATATCCTTTACCCCGTATTGAAGAATCCCTGTCGGCCCTGGGTCGGGCCAAGTATTTCTCAACGTTGGATTTGGCAAGCGGGTACTGGCAGGTCCCAATGGCTGAAAAAGATTGGGCCAAGACGGCGTTTGTCTTGCCAATGGGGCTCTTTGAGTTCAACCGGATGCCCTTTGGCCTCGGTACCGCCCCGGGAACCTTCCAACGCCTGATGGAACATTGCTTGGGCGATCTAAATTTTGAATCAGTCCTGATATATCTAGACGACATTGTGGTGTTCGGAACCTCATTTGAAGATCATCTGGAGAAGCTGCGTCAAGTTCTCCGGCGGCTCAAGAGCTACGGCCTGAAAATAAAGCCAAAAAAATGTCAACTGTTACGAAACCAGATTGAATATTTGGGGCATCTGGTGACCCTGGACGGGGTACTACCTTTAGACAGTAAGATCAAGGCGGTACAAGAGTGGCCACCTTCTTGTGACCTGCGAGAAGTGCGGGCCTTCCTGGGCCTAGCAGGATACTATCGGCGGTTTGTGCCTAAATTCTCACAAGTGGTGAGTCCCTTGAATGAACTTTTGAGAGGGACAGCGCTGGGTCCTCGAAATCGCCCCATTCCATGGGGGCCCCTACAGAAAAAGGCATTTGATGAAGTGAAAACCGCCCTAACGAGTGCCCCATGCTGGCCTACGCCCGGTTTGACACCCTTTTTTGTTGTATACCGATGGTAGTCTTCATGGGTTGGGGGCAGTACTAGCACAGGTGCAGGACGGCCGAGAGCGAGTGATTTCTTATGGCAGCAGATCGTTAAGAGACTCCGAGCGAAATCCGGCTAACTACAGCTCATTCCGGCTGGAATTGCTGGCCCTGGTGTGGGCAATGACAGAACGCTTCGCCGAGTATCTAACAGGAGCTGAGGTGCTAGTCATGACGGATAACAACCCGCTAGCTCACTTAGAGAATGCAAAACTGGGAGCGTTAGAGCAGCGGTGGGTCGCCAGACTAGCCAAGTTCAATTACCGCATTAAATTTTGCTCTGGTCGAGAAAACGGCAATGCAGATGCATTGTCAAGAGTGCCCCTTGGGTCATCAGGGGAAGATGTTGACGAACAACTTGAGGACACTGAAACTCCAGCTTTGGGGCAGATACCTATCTTCCAAAGTGTGGTACACTCAAGTGGGGTGGCCACCGGGATGCCCTGTGTCCTGGGTAAAACATCCTCAGATTGGACAAGAGTCCAGTATGAGTGTCCGGACGTTGCACTTGTGCGCCGTTGGGTACAAAATAAGGCCTGGCCCAGTGCAGAGGACAAGGCTCAGTTGTCCATGGAAGGAATGAAACTCCTTCGACAATGGGATAAATTGTGTGTGGAACAAGGTCTTTTGTATCGTAAGGTGTACCTGCCATCGGAGCTGCAGCATCGGTACCAACTGATAATTCCTGTGGGGATGGGTCCAGTGGTCGCTCGTGAGGCGCATGAGAAGGGGGCCCATTTTGGAAGTGAAAAGACACTTCAGTGGTTGCAGCGAGTCCTCTACTGCCCTGAGTTGGGAGGGATGGTGGCCGACGCGTGTCGGCAGTGCCGAATTTGTGGGCTCAACAAAAGCCCTGAGCAGCGGGCTCCCACACAGTCTATTAAGACTTCAGCTCCACTGGAGCTACTCATGATTGACTACGTGTTGATAGGGTACTCTACGTCAGGGTACTCCTATTGCCTGGTGATGACAGATCACTTTACCAAGTATGCTGTAGCGGTGCCGACAAGAGATCAAACGGCCAAGTCGGCGGCTGAGGCAGTGTGCCGACATTTCTTCCAAGTGTTCGGGTGTCCGCAGAGAATACATTCAGATCAAGGGGCCTGCTTTCAGGGGACGCTGATGAAAGAGTTGCACCAGCTCTATGGTATCGAGCAGTCGAGAACAACGCCTTACCACCCTCAGGGTAACGGGGCGTGTGAGCATTTTAATCGGACCTTGTTGCAAATGTTGAGGTCCTTAGAGAGTCAGCAACAGACATGCTGGCCTGAGTATCTCCCCGAATTGATGTGGGCTTACAATAACAGGGTGCACAGTACTACTGGTTACTCACCACACATGTTGATGTTTGGTAGACCTGGCCGAGACATTGAGGATTTGAACATGCCAGATCCCTCCTCCGCCCCCCCTCGGACTGCATCCGAGTGGGTACGAGAGCATCGGCGGCGGTTGAGGGTGGTGCATCAGGTGGTGGGTGACCGCCTTCGCCAGGTGGTCCATAGAGACACGCGACCTGTACAAACAGAGCTGTTCTCTCCGGGAGACAGAGTGTTGGTGAGGACAAAACGACGATCAGGAAAGCTGAGTGACCGATGGGAGGCGATACCGTATCTGATAAAAAAAACAGGTGAACCCTGAGATTCCAGTGTACGAGGTCGAACCGGTGGGGACAGGGGGGCCAACCCGTAATTTGCATCGTAACATGTTACAACGGTGCTGGTTTGAAGATTCGGCGCCTACTCCCCTAGAGCCAGAGGCCATGTTCCAAGGGGCGGGAACTCTGAATGATCTTGAGTTTGATGGTGTGCTTACCCCTGCGCCTGCTTATTTGCCCCCTGTGACCGATCTGGCCTCGGGTGATGAGAATGTTGGGGATATGGAGGATGTTGTTGAGGAGAGTGCATCAGGTCAACTGCTTGGTCATGACGCTGTATCACAGGACATCGAGCCGCAGGAGGAGACAACTCCACTTGCGCCTAAGGTTGCACCTGTTGATGTAGGACTCAGGAAAACTACACGATCTATGGCAGGAATACCGCCTCAGCGATATGCTCAAGATGAATTTGAGTGGGAAGGTATGTCGAGGACACCAACCTCTAGTGGGGTGGCATGTAAGAGGGTGAACTGTAGTCCCACTGAGAGGGCACTAGGACCCTGTGGTTTTTGCCTGCTGCAGCAGAGAACAGACCCTGCAAGACTCCGAGAGACAATGTGTGCTGGGGGGTGGGGTCTGGTATCTCGTGTGTAAAGTGAAACAAGGAAGTGAGAGGAGAAAGAGAAAGGCGGGAAGAAAGAGCAGAAGCTGCTGTGATATAGCAAAGAGACTGTGTGTGGATTTTACTGCGAGTTTGTTGGGGAAAAAGAAGCTATTGAGAGACTTTTCATTGCTAACGTTTTCCTGGAGAAAAGCTAACCTTTTGTTCAACTCTGTGAGAGACCTTTTGTTCCTAACGTTTTTCTGGAGAGGAGCTAACCTTTATTTTGAAAGACTGAAATTTTACTGCAAACCCACTACGTGTTTGAGAGTCTGTGGATTCCCTGTGCATCAAGTGGAGAACCAAGTCGGGACAGACTGCTGATACAGAGACGGACGGGCTGTCGTGGAAGCATTCCTAGGAGCTACAGAAGCAGAGACAACATCTTGAGACCACTAATTAAGTCCCCGGCGTTTGGGCTCGGCATCTGCCGACAAGACAAGAGGAGCTTGCTGTAACTTATTGGCGCTGAAGATATGGACTGGCTGCAGCCTGTGCAGATTCCTGCCTGAGAGGAGATCCATCTTAAGATACGGTACCATAAGTTATAGATACCCGGGTATCCCTGCTCAGAGTGTTCAATTGTTACTTTAGAAGTGTATCTTATATTAGAGTTGTGTAAGTTATACTCAGTGTGCCGTTCCAGGGGCTCCCTTGATAACACTACAATCAATTTACACTTGTTCCTGTTTTAGTTGCCCTGTTAGGTAAATTTCTTACTAGTCTGTTGTAGCATACAGTTCTCAGGAGACCTTGGAGTGGCACAGTGATTTCAGCTGCTGCTGAGCTGGTGTATCTTTGGGGTGCATCTACTTTAATAATCTCCATATTACCTTTATGATTTTGCCTTTGAGTAAATACCGTTGGAGATTTCTGCCTTAGTCTTGGTTTGTGACTCACTGGATCTTATTCGGACCTCTGGTCATTACACCAGCACTCACGTCCCCTGACGAAGCCGCTGCGGCGGCGATACGCGTGGGGTTCTCTCCACACACCCTTTTCTGATTCCATGCTAGTCACTTAGGGCATGGATAGCTGCATGGCATTTTAGAGCCAGTTTATCTGTGGGCTTCGGCTTATTTTCTTCCACATTCAGCTGAGTATATACGGCATTATATCGCTTTCATTGTTTGCATGGGCTATCAATCTTGTTGACTGTTTTCTACCCTGGTTGATGGTCTTTTGGTGAGCTTTTGGACATATATATATATATATATATATAATTAATTTTTTTTTTTTCTTAGGCTCACTATGCTGATACATCTATAGGGAGTGCAGAACATAGGGTTTGGTTTTCCTTATCTACAGGTCTTTTGCACGTTATAGAGACCTCTCCCTTTTCAGCTATTATATATATATATATGCTTCTTTGCAAACATGTGGTGACTTATACTGCCAGCCCTATTTATCTTACTATATTATGTTAAAATATTTCTTGCAGACATATTATGTGTGATAAGGGGTGTTTTGTACACACTTGTTGTATTTTTAATGTTTTTAGATGTTCTTTGCTGTGGTGTTTAATAAACTATTTGGTATTTTTCTATTCAATAACTATATCCTAGACACTGAGGGAATGAACCCTGACATCATCATTCCCCCTTTGCGTCTGATGTTAACACAGCGGGCGCAATTACATTACTTCATCGGGCCAGGCAGTGGAGCTACTGAGGGAGACACCCTGCAGAGACTGGAGCAGTGAGTATTGTATTTTTTTTTTAAATCCGTGAGTACATGGTGGCCATAATACTGGAGGACTATGGGGTGTGCATTATACTATATAGGGGCTGCATTATACTATATCAAGGACTTTGTTATACTAGATGTATTTGTCACAGGCTTACCGCAACAGAGAGGAGCAAGAAGACCACAGCGTCTGATTGCTCCTACTCCTGCACTGAGAAGAAGCACTTTTTCATTTTAATGGTGTTTATTTCTTTGGGCAGAACGGTTGTTAATTGGCCATGTTGGAAACTCTGAGCTCTCAGCTGAGCTCGGCTAGCCACTCCCATTCCCTTTATAATCTGGGTCCTGATGCAGATCCATGTCAGAGCTAGCATTTGCTGCATGTCTTAGTGCAGGGGTCCCCAACCTGTAGCTCGGGAGCCACATGTGGCTCGCAGTCCCATGAACTGTGGCTCGCAGCTGTCTGCCAGCTTGGTGCATTAGCTCCAGATTTAGTAAACTGGTATAAAGAACACATCTCAAAATGGTCAACTTTGTGAGTAGCCGAGCATAGAAGAGCAGATTTGGGTACACTTCTATTGGTCTGGGGGTTTAGAGATAATTTAAGTATGGTGCGCTGGAGACAGGATGATACTACTGGTCAGAGGAGGCGCTTGAAGCTGGATGTGACTGTGTTGGGAGTGCATGATGAGAGAATGTTGAATGGGGGTGTGATGGGAACCCCTGGATCTTGGTATACTGCTTCAGGGTGATTTTGCAGAAAATCATTATACCCGTAATGGGGGCTTTGATTGCCACTACTGTGAAGGGGCAGGAGCTGGATGTGGCTCGCGCCCCTCTCTCAGAGCTGAATGTGACTCTCAAGGTCAGAAAGGTTGGGGACCACTGTCTAAGGGGGAAAGGTGTTCATATGAGGAGTTTTGGAGGCGTTATCTGTGATTGTTGCGTGGTTTGTAAGTGTGGTAATTCCCTACCCTCTTCTACTTTTTTTCCCGATCCTCCACTCCCTGGTGCACTCCTCTGTGATTTGTATATTTTGTATGCCTGGTGTTTTCAGTTAACTTTTGTTTGTGCAGCCTTGTTTGTCGAGATGGTGTACTGCAGTGCACAGTAGCCCCCCTTTTCTCTGGGTAGGGGAAGAGAACAGACGGAGTGCCACCTCAGGAGATAAGGCAAGGGTGGTGGCCCCAGCATCTTCACCTTCAAAAGTATCCTGGGGAATAGAGCGAGCTAGGGCACGCCCTAGTGTTAGGGACATAGAAGGTGCCCCTGGTCCCGGGTCTCCTGACAGCTGTGTCATGACATTAGCTCTGACCGTAACCATTTTTTCTGATCCATTATGGATCTTATCACTGCTCTGACGGCAACTGCAGCAGCTCAGTCTGGAGGTGGCAGATTTACGCATGGTTGTTTTGCAGCACCCTAATACATCTGGTGTGGGAATCACGTCACCCCGTCAAACTGTAGTGAAGCTTTGCCTGACAGGTTCTCTGGGGGGCATGAAAAGTTTGTTGCTATCAGAGAGGCCTGTAAAGGTTACATCCTGTTTCCTCAGATACAGAGGAGCAACGTGTGGGGATAATAATCTCGCTCCTCCAGGGAGACCCCAAGCATGAGCTTTTTCTCTCCCGTCTGAGGAATATTTTCGGGCACTGGGCCTTATACAACTCCAACCGCATCTCCACACTGCACCAACTTCAGTAAGAAGACCAGTTGGTGGAGGAGTATTGCTCTGAGTTTTGGAGGTGGGCCATGGACACTAAGTGAAATGATCTGGCACTCCGTTGCCCATTCTGTGAGGGGCTTACAGTAAGGGTGAAAAATGCTTTATCCATGTATGAGACTCCAGTCTCCCTTGAGATGGCCATGTCTCTGGTGACCCGGGTTGATCGCCATCTTCGCCAGAGACATAAGGAGACACCCCAAGGTGCCGGAAGTCCAGGGCCAAGGGAGATCGGTACTGAGTCATCTGAGGAACCCATGCAGGTGGGTGCGGCATCTCACTCTGGAGAACTGTCTGTTGTTCAGCGAAAAGGAGGAGTGTGTTTTTACTATGGTAAAAAGGGCCATTTGCGGGGAGGTTAGCAACCCGGGTGTACTCATCACCTTCCGTGGGTAGGACACAATTTTTTCTGCCAGCAGAAATTCAGCTGGGTGAAATTAAGATAGAGGTGTCTGCATTTCAAGACAGTGGGGCGGGGTTCAACTTGATCGATGCTAGGTTTGTTCAGGTTTGTGGCCTCAGTCCACATACTGTACACTGTCTAGACCCATACCCATAATCACCATTGACTTGGCCCCCTTGAGACGGGTATTTTACTCAAGTCGTCTGAGGTTCACGTCTTCAGGTAGGGGCCATGCACTCTGAGGTGATTGACCGTTATGTGCTAAAGGGTCTGCCCTCACCTGTGGTTCTTGGACTTCTTTGGCTCGCTCTACACAATCCTGTAGTACATTGTCAGACTTAGGAAGTAATAATGGAGTGAGTATTGCCAAGGACGCTGCTTGGGTACCTGGCTTGCTAGGGTCAATACCCAGTTTGTGCCGAAATACCTGTCTGATTTTGGGGATGTATTCTCGGAGCAGGAGTGCAAAGAACTCTTTCCCCATCATTCTTATGACTGCGCCGTTAATCTTGTACCTGGTGCCAAGCAGCCTAAGAGCAAACTGTATAATATCTCTCGTCAGAAAGGCAGGCCATGAAGGACTATATTGCAGAAAGTTTGGCAAAGGGTCATATCAGACCATCCTCATCCCCTATTGCTGCAGGGTTCTTTTGTGTAAAGAAAAAAGATGGGGGTTATGCCCATGCCTAGATTTCCACAAACTCAATCGGACCACGGTCCAGAAACCATATCCACTCCCTCTCATCCCGGACCTCTTTAATCAGTTTATAGGAGCTAAGTGGTTATCAAAACTGGACTTCAGGGGGCATATAATCTCATTTGCATTAAAGAGGGAGATGAGTGGAAAACAGCATTCAGTACACCTGAGGGACACTATGAAAACCTGGTGATGCCTTTTGGGTTGACAAACGCACCCACAGTCTTTCAACTCTTTTTAAATGACATCTTTAGTCAGCTGGTAGTCAGATTTGTGGTTATCTATCTGGATGACATATTAATTTATTCACTTGACCTTGAGTCAATTCAGGTACATGTCAGGCAGGTCTTACATATACTCAAGAGACAAATTATATGTGAAACCAAAGAAGTGAATGTTATCGATTGAGGAGATCCCATTCATAGGATATGTGTTGTTATCCACCGGTCTTCGCATGTATCTGGCGGAAGTCCGGGCGGTATTGGATTGGGATCGTCCTGAGGGTTTGAAGGCGTTACAAAGGTTTTTAGGTTTCACCAACTAATACCATACGTTCATCAAAAACTATTCGGTAGTAGCTAAACCTCTGACGAGTATGATTAGGAAGGGGACAGACTTCTCCAAGTGGTCCAGTCCTGCCAGTGAGGCATTCAATACTTTGAAAATGGTGTTTTTCTTCTGCGCTGATCCTCATGCAGCCTGCTGTCTCTCAGCCTTTTAATGTTGAGGTCGATGCGTCTGAGCTGGGAGTGCGGGCTGTGTTGTTGCAGGGTGCGTCTCCTGGTAGATGGCAACCATGTGCAAATTTAAAAAAAAAATCATCTGCTGAGAGAAATTATGCCATCAGTAACAGGGAACTCTTGGCAATCAAGTGGACTTTTGAAAGGTGGCGTAATTTTTTGGAGGGCACAGTTCACCCGGTTATGGTAATCACGGATCTTAAGAACCTGGTATATTTGGAATTGACGAAACGTCTAACGTCTTGACAGGTAAGATGGGCATTATTCTTTACCAGTTTTAACTTCTTTGTCAGATATATGCCAGGGAACAAAAGCATTAAGGCAGATGCCTTATCTCATTGTTTTCCTGGGGGAAGAAATAAATGTGAACCAGTACCTATTCTTCAAAAAAAGGTGGTTATAGCATCTATATGCTCCGATCTGGAAAGAGAGTTTGTTGATGCTCAGGTGGACGCCCCTGCTGCCTGTCCACTTGGTAAACTATTTGTTCCTGTTAATCTTCGTCTAAGAGTCCAATTCGGTCTTGGCCAGACATACTGGTAATAAAGCCACCAGTGATTTATTTACTTGGCGTTTTTGATGGCCAGGTGTTCATCAAGATGTCCGATAGTATGTAGCCACCTGCAGTGTCTGTGCACGTTCTAAGACCTCTCATACTCGTTCGGGGGCTTTCCAACCATTGGAGAGTCCCAGCAGACCTTGGACTCACTTGCCGGTCAATTTTTGTCACGGATCTACCCATGTCAGCAGGGAATACTGTAATTCTGGTGGGGGTAGATAAAATGAGACATCTTACTGAATCTATAGGTACCTTCACACTAAGCGACGCTGCAGCTATACAGACAACGATGCCGATCGCTGCAGCGTCGCTGTTTAGTCGTTGTGTGGTCGCTGGAGAGCTGTCACACAGACGGCTCTCCAGCGACCAACGATGCCGAAGTCCCCTGGTAACCAGGGTAAACATCGGGTTACTAAGCGCAGGGCCGCGCTTAGTAACCCGATGTTTACCCTGGTTACCATTGTAAAAGTAAAAAAAGAAACACATACTCACATTCCGGTGCCCGGCGTCCGCTTCCCTGCACTCCTCCTGCATCCTGTGTCAGCGCCGAACATCTCCGGCATCTCCCACAGAGCAGAGCGGTGACGTCACCGCTCTGCTTTACGGCCGGCACTTACACAGGATGCAGGAGGAGTGCAGGGAAGCGGACGATGTCAGCGGGAGATCCAGCGACGAAATAAAGTTCTGGACTTTCAGCAACGACCAGCGATCTCACAGCGGGATCCTGATCGCTGCTGCGTGTCAAACACAACGATATCGCTATCCAGGACGCTGCAGCGTCACGGATCGCTATCGTTATCGTTGTAAAGTCGCTTAGTGTGAAGGTACCTTATCACTTTACCAGCTTTACCGAATGTCAAGTCCTTGGGGCAAATTTTCGTCAAGGAAATTGTAAGGTTACATGGGATCCCTATCAATATTGTTTCTGACTGAGAGGTACAGTTTGTTTCCAAGTTTTAGAAGGCATTTTACACCCATCTGGGGATCCATTTGTAGTAGACTGCAACGTCTGATTGCTCCTACTGCTGCCCAGAGAGAAGCACTTCTCCTTCTTTTTAATGGTGTTTATTTCTTTTGGCAGAATGGGTTAATCGGCCATGTTGGAAACTGAGCTTTCAACTGAGCTCGGTTAGCCACTCCCATCCCCTTTATAATCTGGGTCCTGATTCAGATCCATGACAGAGCTAGCATTTGCTGCATGGCTTTGGAGGAGCGTTGTTCATATGAGAAGCAGTTTTGGAGGAGTTATCTGTGACTGTTGTGTGGTTTGTAAGTGTAGTAATTCCCTTCCCTCCTCTACTTTGTTTTTCCCCATCTGTCAGGACTCTGAACATTTTTTATTACCTTTTGTGCATTACTGCCCTTTTCCAAGATGGAGTCTTTGGTCTCATGTGCACTGTGTCTTCCTGCTATAGAACTCCACCCCAGCCTTCAGTCTGTGCTAGAGTATTCTGCCTTGCATCCAGCTCCTGACCCTGGTGACTCCCTGGCTATATACCTGCTCCTGTGAACCTGTGTGGTGATCCTGCTACTCTGCTCTGAGTTCCTGCTGCATACACCAGTTTCCAGTAATCCTCCTTCATCTGCTGCTGTGTTTACTTCCATCTGCATTTGCTGGAAATGTAAGCTGTTGCTGCTCTGCAAAAACCTGAGACTATTACCCAGGCCTCCCTGGTTGCGCTAAGATATTATTTCAACTGCCTTATAAGCATATCTATCTGTGTTTGGACTAAAACAAGGACTTATTCGTGTCAAGTATCCTCAAGAATAATTGTGCTTCATAGACTTTCTGCGTGATTGCATTTTCCTCTGAAGTTTCCTATAGACTGCTAAGCTGCATTTAATATTTACTCCAAGTGTTGTGGACTTGAGTTGCTCTCTGCACCTGTTTGAATGAACGTGTGATGATATAGACTTTACCACTTATAAAACTGTGTCCTGTAGTTGTCTTGTTCCACGCAAAGAGTCTCCTGAATTATCCCCTATAATTATTACACCATCCTCCACTCCACGATGCATTCCTATGTGATGTGAGTGAATATTTTGTATGCCTGGTGTTTTCAGTTAACCCTTGTTTGTGCAGCCTTGTTTGTTGGGTTGGTGTACTGCGGTGCACAGTACCGCCCCTCTTCCCTGGGTGTGGGAAGAGAACAGATGGAGGGCTAACTCAGGAGATAAAGGAAGGGTGGTGGCCCCGGCATCTTCACCTTCAAAAGTTTCCCGGGGAATAGGGCAAGCTAGGGTGCCCCTAGTGTTAGGGAGAGAGAAGGAACCCTTGGTCCCGGATCACCCGACAGCTGTGTCATAACTACACAATTACTTTCTGAAAAATTCTCTGAATCTGTTGGCCCTCACTGAAACCGGGATCAAGGACTCTGACACTGGCTCCCCTGCTACAATTCTCCCATTCCCCGAGACCCACAAACAGACATGGTGGTGGAGTCGGCATACTCCTATCCCCACAATGCACTTTCCAGGTCATCCCCCCAGTTCCATCACTCTCATTCCCGTCTTTTGAGGTCCACATCATCAGGCTCTTTCGTCCCGTCTCCTTCAGAGAAGCGGTCATATACCGGCCCCCAGGCTCACCCACCCACTCCCTGGACTATTTCTCTGCCTGGCTGCCGCACTGCATGTCCTCAGAACTACCAACCCTTATCCTGGGAGACTTCAACATCCCCATTAACAGCCCCACTTCCACATCTGCATCCCAGCTTCTAACTACTTCTCTAGGCCTCTCACAGTTCTCAACCTCTGAAACACACAAAGATGGTAACACCCTTGACCTGGTCTTTGTCCGGCTCTGTTCAATCTCCTACCTAGATAACTCACCGCTTCCCCTCTTTGACCACAGTATTCTCTCCTTCACACTCACAATTCCTCGCCCACCCCAGCACACTCCTACCTACCGCACATTCAGAAATCTACTGTACATGCTATTAACCCTCACACACTTTCAGACTCCCTACACTCATCATTGTCCCCAATCTCCTCTTTTTCCTGTCCTGATCTGGCTGTACATCATTTCAATGACACTCTTAGAAGCACCCTTGACCATTTAGCTCCCCTCACCCTCAGAACCTCCAAACACAGAGTAAAACAGTGTGGCTCACATCGCAAACCCGATTTCTCCAGCAATGCTCTAGGTGTGCTGAACACTTATGGAGGAAAACTTGCACACCAGAAGACTTCATACACTTCAAATTTACTGTATGTTTAAAACCTATAACTCTGCCCTTCACCTCGCAAAACAGACCTACTTCACCACTCTGATCTCCTCACTATCCAACAACCCCGAGACACTTTTTGACACCTTTCTCTCCCTCCTCAGGCCAAAAGCACAAGCCCCTATCACAGACATTTGTGCTGATGACCTGGCCTCCCACTTTTTAGAGAAAATAGATAATATCCGTCAGGAAATCCGCTCCCAGCCACCAAGTGCAGTGACTCCCATCCCTCCCTACATCTCCCCTGGCTAACTCTCCACATTCGATCAAATCACAGAAGAAGTCTCCAAGCTCCTCTCTTCTTCTCGTCTAACTACATGCACTACCGACCCCATTCCCTCACATCTCCTCCAGTCTCTCTCTCCAGTCGTCACAACTCACCTAACTACAATCTTTAATCTCTCTCTCTCCTTTGGCATTTTCCCATCCACCTTCAAACACTCTATCATTGCTAAAGAAACCCGCCATCGACCCATCCTGCACAAATAACTACAGACCAGTCTCCAATCTCCCCTTCATCTCTAAACACTTGGAGTGCCTGGTCTGCTCCCGCCATACCCATTACCTCTCCACTCACTCCCTCTTAGACCCTTAACAGTCCGGCTTTTGCCCCCCTACATTCGACAGAAGCTGCACTCATTAAGGTGACCAATGACCTTCTGACAGCAAAATGTAACGGTGACCACTCTCTGCTCATTGTTCTCGACCTTTCTGCAACTTTCGACACTGTTGACCACCCTCTCCTACTCTCTAGGCTCCAGTCATTGCTCTCTCCTGGCTCTCCTCCTATCTTTGTGACCGCTCCTTCAGTGTTCTGTCCTCTGGCTCCACTTCATCTCCTCTTCCTCTCGCTGTCGGTGTACCTCAGTGTTCAGTCATTGGCCCCCTTCTCTTCTCTCTCTACACGGCCTCAATTGGACAGACCATCAGCAGATTTTGCTTTCAGTACCATCTTTATGCCGATGACACACAGCTATACACGTCATCCCCTGACCTTACCCCTGCTGTACTACAGAACGCCACTGAATCTGTCTGCAGTCTCCAACATCATGTCCGCTCTCTATCTGAAACTCAACCTCTCCAAAACTGAACTTTTCTGCTCCCGCCATCTACTAACCTCCCTAAATCTGACATTTCCCTCTCTGTGGGTGGCATGATAATAACACCCCGGCAGCAGGCGCGCTGTCTGGGTGTTATGTTTGACTCCGATCTCTCCTTCACATCCCATATACAATCTCTTGCCCTCTTGTGCCGCTTACACCTATAGAACATCTCTAGAATCTGCCCTTTTCTCACCATGGAAACAACAAAAACCCTCACTGTCGCCTTGATCCACTCCCGCCTGGACTACTTCAATGCTCTATTAATTGGTCTCCCCCTTACTCGACTTTCCCCTCTCCAGTCTATCCTTAATGGAGTAGCTAGGGTTGTCCATCTGGCTACTCGTTACTTGGACGCGTCCGCTCTTCACCAGTCGTTACACTGGCTGCCCATTCATGATAGAGTCCAATTCAAAGTACTTGTTCTCACCCACAAAGCTCTCCACAGTGTGGCACCCCCTTACATCTCCTCCCTAATTTCGGTCTATTGGCCTATCCGACCGCTGCACTCTGCAAGCGACTTTCGACTAACCTCTGCACTGATCCGTACCTCCCACTCTTGACTCCAAGACTTCTCCCGTGGTACCCCAATCCTCTGGAATGCTCTACCCCAAGATATTAGGACCATTCACAATTTGCATAGTTTTAGGCGCTCCCTCAAAACACATTTGTTCAGAGCGGCCTATCACGTTCACTAATCAAAGTCATTTTATGTTTGCGTGTGTGTGTAGCACATTCACTATCTCCATTTTTCCCCCACCCCTGAAGATGGCTGGACCATCATTGTAAATACATCATTGTAAATACACACCTGTACTTTGTATCTCCCCCACCTCATTGTAGATTGTAAGCTCTCACGAGCATGGTCGTTCTTTTTTGTTTTAATTATTGTATTGATAACGTTGTTACTTATGACTGTTGTGTTTGAAACTGTTAAACTGTAAAGCGCTGCGGAATATGTTGGCGATATACCGTACAGACCTAAAGTTTGGACACACCTTCTCATTTAAAGATTTTTCTGTATTTTCATGACTATGAAAATTGTACATTCACACTGAAGGCATCAAAACTATGAGTTAACACATGTGGAATCATTTATTTAACAAAAAAGTGTGAAACAACTGAAATTGTGTCTTATAGTCTAGGTTCTTCAAAGTAGCCACCTTTGCTTTGATGACTGCTTTGTACACTCTTGGCATTCTTGGCAAACTTTTGGTCTGTACTGTATAAATAAAGATTATTATTATTATTAATATTATTATTATATGGGAAGTGCATTATACTCTAGGAAGGACTATGGGAAGTTGTCACACTGTGACTGTAGGGAAGTCAGGGAATAGGGACCCTATCCAGTCCCTCAATCTAGGAAAGCCCTAGTCTATCTCTAACCCTAGGGTTACTCTTGAAGGTGAAGATTCCTGGTTATCATAACTCTGTGCTGCTACAAAATCCTATGCAGCTCACACCTTCCTCCCTTGCGAGGAAAGGAGCAGGAGTAACCAAGGGCAACACTGGCTGGAAAAACAGGGGAAAACCAAGGCACAATCAAAGGACAGGCACACAGGATAAAAATACAAAGAGAAAATGGGTGCACAGTAACAAGACAGAAAAGCAACACTAAAGAACGCCAGAAGAGGGAGGAAGAGTTATCCACATCAAACGACATGCCACAATCTCAGGATGACAGGAATGACTTTCCAGAACCCCTTTCTCCAATGCAGTCAAGAACAAAATGAAGATTCTATTGCTCTCACAGGGGGAGCCAGACAGAGGTTTATATAATAGAAGGGTGTGGTTCCAAAAAGCAGCACAGCCAATTGACCATGAGGAACTCTAAAACCTTTCCATGCCTCAAGAAACCTGTAATAATTATAGGGGATAACTCAGGAGACTCTTTGCGTGGAACAAGACAACTACAGGACACAGTTTTATAAGTGGTAAAGTCTATATTATTACACGGTGATTCAAACAGGTGCAGAGAGAAACTCAAGTCCATAACACTTCGTGTAAATCGTAAATGCAGCTTAGCAGTCTATAGGAAACTTCAGAGGAAAATGCAATCAAGCAGAAAGTCTATGAAGCACATTTATTCTTGAGGATACTTGACACGAATAAATCCTTGTCTTAGTCAAAACACAAATAGATATGCTTATAAGGCAGTTCAAATCATATCTTAGCTCAACCAGGGAGGCCTGGTTAATAGTATCAGGTTTTTGCAGAGCAGCAACGGCTTACATGTCCAGCAAATGCAGATGGAAGAAAACACGAGCAGCAGATGAAGGAGGATTACTAGAAACTTGTGTATGCAGCAGGAACTCAGAGCAGAGTAGCAGGATCACCACACAGGTTCACAGGAGCAGGTATATAGCCAGGGAGTAATCAGAGATCAGGAGCTGGCTGCAAGGCAGAATACTCTAGCACAGACTGAAGGCTGGGGTGGAGTTTTATAGCAGGAAGACACAGTGCACATGAGACCAAAGACGCCATCGTGGAAAAGGGCAGTAATGCACAAAAGGTAAAAAATGTTCAGAGTCCTGACAAAATCAGTTAACTCATGGATGACCATGAAAACTTAAGTCCCGTGTTCAGCTAATTGCCGCAATCTTCTAATCTCAGCAGTACTACAAGTCCCAGCAAAATGTGGTGCACTCATGACATGAATGCATTATACTATATGAAGGACTATGGGGTGCATTATACTATGGGGAGTGCATTTTACTATATGGAGGACTATGGGGAGTGTATTATATTATCTGGAGGAATATTTGCATTGGCCACTTTCCTTTTTGTAATTTTTAAAATGTCAAAGTTAAATATATAGAGAGAGAGAGAGAGAGAGAGAGAGAGAGAGAGAGAGATACACACCGTACAGACCAAAAGTTTGGACACACCTTCTCATTTAAAGATTTTTCTGTATTTTCATGACTGAAATTTGTACATTCACACTGAGGGCATCAAAACTATGAATTCACACATGTGGAATTATATACTTAATAAACAAGTGTGAAACAACTGAAATAATGTGTTATATTCTAGCTTCTTCAAAGTAGCCAACTTTTGCTTTGATGACTGCTTTGCACACTCTTCTATGTGTTAATTCATAGTTTTGATGCTTTCAGTGTGAATGTACAATTTTCATAGTCATGAAAATACAGAAAAATCTTTAAATGACAAGGTGTGTCCAAACTTTTGGTCTGTACTGTACATAGATTGAAAAAAGAACAAGGTCCATCAAATTAATCCTGAATAGTTTTTTGCCTAAAATGCAAAGTAAATGTGTCATCTTTAAGTTTAGGCCTTTTAGAGATAATTTCATCATCAACTTTATTAACTGTTCACACGGTGGCTCAGTGGGTAGCACTGTAACCTTGCAGCTCTGGGGTCCTGGGTTCAAATCTCACCAAGGACAACATCTGCAAGGAATTTTTATGCACTCCCAGTGTTTGTGTGGGTTTTCTCCAGGTTCTCTGGTTTCCTCCCACAATTCCTCAAGGAATTTAGATTGTGAGTACCAATGGGGGCAGAAATAATAATGCGCTGCAGAATATGATAGCGCTATATAAGCAATGCATAATAAATATGTACTGTGTAATGGCCCTGTCTGAGCGTGCATGAACATGGCCTGATCATACTACAGCTTCTGGGCAGGGAGAGGACGTAAAATAGTATGCAGACATTACAACACGGGATTGCAGTTGATTATTTTTTTGAGGTAAAATATGTCAAAACAGGCAGGGAAATATTGTACCCACAGAAAGAATCAGCTGCGATCCCCTGCTGTAATGTCTGTATTAGGGTTAAGCGACCTTTAGTTTTTTAGGGTCGAGTCGGGTTTTGTGAAACCCGACTGTCTTAAAAGTCGGGTCGAGTGAAATCGGCCGACCACCGTGAAAAGTCGGGTTTCGGCCGAAACACGAAACCCAATGAAGGAAATTTTTATTTATTCCTTTATTTATTCTCTCTCTCTCAATCTCTCTCTCTCTCTCTCTCTCCCCCGTCCCCGTCCCAGCACAGAAATTTTCGTATTGCACGTTCCAAATCCCTACTGCGCACAAGCGATAACATGACGATAGGCGTTCACTCCCCTAAGACCTATGTCATCACTCTGCCCACGCTCATTCATTGGCTGAAAAAATGGCGCTAAACGCGTCATACGAAACGCGACTTTGGCGCCAAGATCGCGTACCGCATGGCCGACCCCACACAGGGATCGGGTCGGGTTTCATGAGACGCCGACTTTACCAAAAGTCGGCGACTTATGAAAATGAACGACCCGTTTCGCTCAACCCTAGTCTGTATACTCTTGTTACATTGTTCAATGCTCTCATTGCCCCTGTTGGGGCAGCATTGATGGGAATCAAATGTTAGGAACACATTACTCGTTAACACCTTTGCTACAAAAATTGTAAGATTAAGTCACATGGTCACGGTGGGTTTATAGAGCAGCTTAAGATTATATCCTTCATCATCACAGATCCCAGCTGTATAACCAACATCTATCTGCCTGTAACAGCAGCAGCTAGAGCAGAGCAACAGCTCATCTACTGCAAAATACTATAATATACAGCTCATCTACTGCAGAATATTATAATATACAGCTCATCCACTGCAGAATATTATAATATACAGCTCATCATCTGCAAAATATTATAATATACAGCTCATCTACTGCAGAATATTATAATATACAGCTCACCTCCTGCAGAATATTATAATATACAGCTCATCTACTGCAGAATATTATAATGTACAGCTCACTGGCTGCAGAATATTATAATATACAGCTCACCTGCTGCTGGATATTATAATATACAGCTCATCTACTGCAGAATATTATAATATACAGCTCATCCACTGCAGAATATTATAATATACTGCTCATCTTCTGCTAAATATTATAATATACAGCTCATCTACTGCAGAATATTATAATATACAGCTCACCTCCTGCAGAATATTATAATATGCAGCTCATCTACTGCAGAATATTATAATGTACAGCTCACTGGCTGCAGATTATTATAATATACAGCTCACCTGCTGCAGAATATTATAATATACAGCTAATCTTCTGCAAAATATTATAATATACAGCTCAACTACTGCAGTATATTATAATATTCAGCTCACCTGCTACTCAATATTATAATATACAGCTCACCTGCTACTCAATATTATAATATACAGCTCACCTGCTGCAGAATATTGTAATATACAGCTCACCTGCTGCAGAATATTATAATATACAGCTCATCTTCTGCAAAATATTATAATATACAGCTCATCTACTGCAGAATATTATAATATACAGCTCATCTACTGCAGAATATTATAATATACAGCTGTCCTGCTGCAGAATATTATAATATACAGCTCACCTGCAGCAGAATACTATAATATACAGCTCACCTGCTGAATAATATTATAATATACAGCTCACCTGCTGCAGAATATTATAATATACAGCTCACCTGCTGCAGAGTATCATAATATACAGCTCATCTGCTGCAGAATATTATAATATACAGCTCATCTGCTGCAGAAATTATACAGCTCATCTGCTTCAGAATCTATATATATCTATATATATAATTGTCTCAGGGTTTTTCTGTCTGTCTGTCTGTCCTGGAAATCCCGCGTTTCTGATTGGTCGAGGCTGCCAGGTGATGGGCACAGATGTCATAATGGTTGCCATGGCGACGATGATGTCATAAAGGTTGCCTTGACCAATCAGCGATGGGCACAGTCTGCCGCGAATTCTGGAATCATCATTGTCCATATACTACGGGGACATGCATATTCTAGAATACCCGATGCGTTAGAATCGGGCCACAATCTAGTATATATATAATTGTCTGAGGAGTACTTCCATCTTTCTGTCTGTAACGGAAATCCCGCGTCGCTGATTGGTCTCGCCAGCTGCCTGTCCTGGCTGTGGCGACCAATCAGCGCCGGGCACAGTCAGGCCGAGAATTAGTCCCTCCCTACTTCCGTCCAGTCAGTGCCCAGCGCCCGCTCCATACTCCCGTCCAGTCACCGCTCACACGGTTAATGCCAGCGTTAACAGACCGCGTTATGCCGCTGGTAACGCACTCCGTTAACGCTGCTATTAACCCTGTGTGACCAACTTTTTACTATTGATGCTGCCTATGCAGCATCAATAGTAAAAAGATCTAATGTTAAAAATAATAAAAAAACAAACCTGCTATTCTCACCTTCCGTCGTCCGACGATGCGCTCGCGCCTGCCGCCAGCTTCCGTTCCCAGAGATGCATTGCGAAATTACCCAGATGACGTAGCGGTCTCGTGAGGTGGGTGAGTATATAACTATTTTTTGTTTTAATTACATGGTGAGTGGCCGGGCTCGGGCGTAGTGATCTATGTGTACGGTGGACCCAGTTGTGCAGAGTAGTCGTGTATCATATGAAGCTGTGTGGTACTATTTACTTCTATGGCCAGTGTTAGATACTATGTGGGCTGTGCTATATATTACGTGGGCTGTTATATATTACGTGGCCAGTGTTATATACTACGTGGCCTGTGTTACATACTACGTGGGCTGTGATATATACTACGTGGCTGCTATATACTGCATGGGCTGTGTTATATACTACGTGGGCTGTGTTATTTACTGCGTGGCCTGTATTAACGCATCGGGTATTCTACAATATGTATGTATGTATATAGCAGCCACATAGTATATAGCACAGGCCACATAATACCCCTATATACTACGTGGCCTGTGCTATATACTATGTGGCTGCTATATACATACATACATATTCTAGAATACCCGATGCATTAGAATCGGGCCACCATCTAGTATTATAATATTCAGCTCACCTGCTGAATAATATTATGATATACAGCTCAAATGCTGCAGAATATTATAATATACAGCTCACCTGCTGCAGAATATTATAATTTACAACTCATCTGCTGCATAATATTATAATATACAGCTCATCTGCTTCAGAATATTATAATATACAGCTCACCTGCTGAATAATATTATAATATGTAACTCATCTGTTGCAGAATATTATAATATACAGCTCATTTGCTGCGGAATATTATAATGTACAGCTCATCTACTGCAGAATATTATAATACTAGATGGGTGCCCGATTCTAACGCATCTGGTATTCTAGAATTGTCACGCCCATAGATACTTACCTGTCCGGCCGGCGCGCTCCCCACGTCCCTCTACTCGCTGCGTTCTACCCAGCTTCTCCGGCTCACGCCGCTATACATACATACATACATATTCTAGAATACCCGATGCGTTAGAATCGGGCCACCATCTAGTATTATAATATTCAGCTCACCTGCTGAATAATATTATAATATACAGCTCATCTACTGCGGAATATTATAATATACAGCTCATCTACTGCAGAATATTATAATGTACAGCTCACCTGCTGAATAATATTATAATATGTAACTCATCTGCTGCAGAATATTATAATATACAGCTCATCTGCTGTTGAATATTATAATATACTAGATGGTGGCCCGATTCTAACGCATCGGGTATTCTAAAATGCACAGTCACGTAATATATAACACAGCCCAAGTAGTATATAACACACCCCACGTAGTATATTGCACAGCCATGTAGTATGTAGCACTGCCCACATAGTATATAGCACAGGCATGCAGTATATAACACAGCCGACGTAGTATATTAAACAGCCACGTAGTATATTGCCCAGTTACGTAGTATATAACACTGCCCACGCAGTATGTAACACAGCCCACACAGTATATAGCACAGCCCACGTAGTATATAGCACAGGCCACATAGTATATAACAGCCACGTAGTTTATAACACAGGCTATGCAGTATATACCACAGGCACGTAGTATATAGCACAGCCTACGCAGTATATAACACAGCCACGTAGTATATTGCACAGGCACGTAGTATATAGCACAGGCCACGTAGTATATAATACAGGCCACGTAGTATATAGCACAGCCCACGTAGTATATAACAGCCCACGCAGTATATAACACAGGCCACATAGTTTATAGCACAGCCCACGTAGTATATAGCAATGTGGGCACCATATCCCTGTTAAAAAAACAATTAAAATAAAAAATAGTTATATACTCACCTTCCGTCGGCCACCAGATCCAGCAGAGGCCTTTACCGATGCTCCTCGCGCTCCGGTCCCAAGAATGGATTGTGGCAATGAGTCGAGATCATGTAGCGGTCTCGCGAAACCGCTACGTCATCATCTCGCGAGACGGCTACATGATCTTGAGTCAGTGCCGCAATGCATTCTTGGGACCGGAGCGGGAAAGGCTGCGGCGGACTTCAGAAGATGAGAATATGTTTGGGTTTTTTTTAATTATTTTTAACATTCTATGTTATTACTATTGATGCTGCATAAGCAGCATCAATAGTAAAAAGTGAAGCGTTGTTCAAATCCCGCCCCAATCTCGCTGATTGGTCGCAGCCGGACGGTCGCGATCAATCTGTGACGCGGGATTTCCTTTACAGAAGTTACTTACAGACAGACAGACAGACAGACGGAAGTACCCCTTAGACAATTATATAGATAGACAGCTCATCTGCTGCGGAATATTATAATATATAGCTCATCTGCTGCAGAATATTATAATATACAGCTCATCTGCTGCAGAATATTATAATATGCAGCTCACGTCCTGCAGAATATTATAATATGCAGCTCACCTCCTGCAGAATATTATAATATACAGCTCACCCCCTGCAGAATATTATAATATACAGCTAATCTACTGTAGAATATTATAATTTACAGCTCAACTGCTGCAGAATATTATAATATACAGTACAGACCAAAAGTTTGGACACACCTCATTTAAAGATTTTTCTATATTTTCATGACTATGAAAATTGTACATTCACACTGAAGGCATCAAAACTATGAATTAACACATGTGGAATTACATACTTAACAAAAAAGTGTGAAACAACTGAAATTATGTCTTATATTCTTGGTTCTTCAATGTAGCCACCTTTTGCTTTGATAACTGCTTTGCACACTCTTGGCATTTTCTTGATGAGCCTCAAGAGGTAGTCACCGGGAATGGTCTTCCAACAATCTTGAAGGAGTTCCCAGAGATGCTTAGCACTTGTTGGCCCTTTTGCCTTCACTCTGCGGTCCAGTTCTCCCCAAACCATCTCGATTGGATCCAGGTCTGGCGACTGTGGAGGCCAGGTCATCTGGCGTAGCACCCCATCACTCTCCTTCTTGGTCAAATAGCCCTTACACAGCCTGGAGGTATGTTTGGGGTCATTGTCTTGATGAAAAATAAATGATAGTCCAACTAAACGCAAACCGGATGGAATAGCATGCCGCTGCAAGATGCTGTGTTAGCCATGCTGGTTCAATATGCCTTCAATTTTAAATAAATCCCCAACAGTGTCACCAGCAAAGCACCCCCACACCATCACACCTCCTCCTCCATGCTTCATGGTGGGAACCAGGCATGTAGAGTCCATCCGTTCACCTTTTCTGCGTCGCACAAAGACATGGTGGTTGGAACCAAAGATCTCGAATTTGGACTCATCAGACCAAAACACAGATTTCCACTGGTCTAATGTCCATTCCTTGTGTTCTTTAGCCCAAACAAGTCTTTTCTGCTTGTTGCCTGTCCTTAGCAATGGTTTCCTAGCAGCTATTTTACCATGAAGGCCTGCTGCACAAAGTCTCCTCTTAACAGTTGTTGTAGAGATGTGATTGCTGCTAGAACTCTGTGTGGCATTGACCTGGTCTCTAATCTGAGCTGCTGTTAACCTGCAATTTCTGAGGCTGGTGACTCGGATAAGATTATCCTCAGAAGCAGAGGTGACTCTTGGGTCTTCCTTTCCTGGGGCGGTCCTCATGTGAGACAGTTTCTTTGTAGCGCTTGATGGTTTTTGCCACTGCACTTGGGGACACTTTAAAAGTTTATATAGCAGCAATTAATGCTAGAACGTATTGTTCCAAGAAAATATGACTATCAAAAACTTGAGCAAAACAGCGTAGCCAGCCACTAACTAGATAAAACTTAGCTTTTAATATGTATACCTAAAAAAACTTTTAAAAACACTCAATAATATTAGTGCTCATGATTAACAGTGCATTAAATAAATGGCACAATCTCACCCAAATGTCGCTCCTCGATATGCTGAAGATTCCTGTAATCTCAGGATCGGTAAGATTTTTACAATATGGGGAGCAAGAGATGCATGGGGGGGAACCACTAGGGCCTACTCTCCCTGTCGTGCTCTGTGCAAAAGACTCCCGCCCTTACAAGGGCAGTACCCAAGTATGAGTCTGTTTTTGTGATGCCCTTGACAAATGTAGCCACCTTGGAAAATTGTCTACCTTTCTCTTCCCAACGCGTTTCCTCCCCTGTTTAGGGGGTTCATCAGGGGAAGTTGTCCAGGTTAAAATGGGTATTCTGCAGTGGCAGATATAACCTCATCTGGTATCAAGTCCCTCAGTATAGGGGTAAAGCAGTCTCTCTCTTACTTGGTTATGTTTGCCATTAAATAATGTGGTGGGCGGTACCTGTTGTGAACTCCGTTTTCAGGCTCCCTCTTGTGGTCACAGATGGTATTGTGTGACTTTGGTTTTTTGGCTCCCCCTGGTGGTTTGGTTTATTATCCTGCGGGTCTGGCTGGATCAGCTGCCTCGTTATTCACCAGGGAGGCTCCTATTTAGCTCTGCTTCACTTCCACTTGTTGCCGGCTGTCAATGTATTCAGTGCTATTCTGATTACTCCTGACTATCTCGTTTTCTGCCTCTTCAGGATAAGCTAAGTTCTGTTTGAATATTTTTTTGCTCATCTGTCTGCAATATGATTTCTGTGTATGATGAGTCTAGTCCAGCTTGCTAATATGTGAATTCTTGTTGCTGGTAAGCTCTGGGGTACGGAGTTGCTTTCCCCGCACCGTTAGTTGGTGCGGGGGCTCGAGCAATCTCTGCGTGGATATTTTGAATAGGGTTTTTTTTATTGACCGCACAGTTCCCTTCCTATTTTCTGCTATCTAGTATTAGCGGGCCTCATTTGCTAAATTGTTATGACCCCAATGGCGAGGGTCTCAGAGATATCAGCAAGTCTGCGAAGTACAAAAATCCAGCTCATAGGGCAGTGGTAACTGGGTTGACCATATATCTACTCCTAACGCCAACACTAGAAGTAGCCGGGGAACATGCCTACGTTGGTCGCTAGATGTCTCGCGCCAGCCGGAGGACTAACTACCCCTAGAAGAGGAAAACAAAGACCTCTCTTGCCTCCAGAGAATAGACCCCAAAAGTTGGATACAAGCCCCCCACAAATAATAACGGTGAGGTAAGAGGAAATGACAAACACAGAGATGAACTAGGTTTAGCAAAGAGAGGCCCACTCACTAATAGCAGAATGTAGTAAGATAACTTATATGGTCAACAAAAACCCTAACAAAAATCCACACTGGAGATTCAAGAACCCCCGAACCGTCTAACGGCCCGGGGGGAGAACTCCAGCCTCCCTAGAGCTTCCAGCAAGGATAGGATACAGATTATGTACAAGCTGGACAAAAATGCAAAACAAAAACAATAGCAAAAAGCAAGAAAGCAGACTTAGCTTAATCAAGCAGGAACCAGGATCAGTAGACAAGAGCACTACAGATTAGCTCTGATATCAACGTTGCCAGGCATTGAACTGAAGGTCCAGGGAGCTAATATAGCAACACCCCTGACCTAACGACCCAGGTGAGCATACAAGGGATGATAGACATACCCAGAGTAAAAACACTAGTAGCCACTAGAGGGAGCCAAAAGGTAAATTCACAACAGTACCCCCCCCTTAGTGAGGGGTCACCGAACCCTCACCAAGACCACCAGGGCGATCAGGATGAGCGGCGTGAAAGGCCGCATGCACATCAGAGGCGACCACCCAGGAATTATCCTCCTGACCATAGCCCTTCCACTTGACCAGGTACTGAAGCCTCCGCCTGGAGAGACGAGAATCTAAGATCTTCTCCACCACGTACTCCAACTCGCCCTCAACCAACACCGGAGCAGGAGGCTCAGCAGAAGGAACCACAGGCACAACGTACCGCCGCAACAAGGACCTATGAAATACGTTGTGAATGGCAAACGACACCGGAAGATCCAGGCGAAAGGATACAGGATTAAGGATCTCCAATATCTTGTAAGGACCAATGAATCGAGGCTTAAATTTGGGAGAGGAGACCTTCATAGGAACAAATCGAGAAGACAGCCACACCAAATCCCCAACACGAAGTCGGGGACCCACACCGCGGCGGCGATTGGCAAAACGCTGAGCCTTCTCCTGTGACAACTTCAAGTTGTCCAGCACATGATTCCAGATCCGCTGCAACCTATCCACCACAGAATCCACTCCAGGACAGTCAGAAGGCTCCACATGTCCGGAGGAAAAACGAGGATGGAAACCGGAGTTGCAGAAAAATGGCGAAACCAAGGTGGCAGAACTAGCCCGATTATTAAGGGCAAATTCAGCCAACGGCAAGAAGGTCACCCAATCATCCTGATCAGAAGAGACAAAACACCTCAAATACGCCTCCAGAGTCTGATTAGTTCGTTCCGTTTGTCCGTTAGTCTGTGGATGAAAAGCGGACGAAAACGACAAATCAATGCCCATCCTACCACAAAAGGATCGCCAGAACCTGGAAACAAACTGGGATCCTCTGTCCGACACAATATTCTCAGGAATGCCGTGCAAACGAACCACGTTCTGGAAGAACACAGGAACCAGATCAGCAGAGGAAGGCAGCTTAGGCAAAGGAACCAGATGGACCATCTTGGAGAAACGATCACATATCACCCAGATGACAGACATGCCTTTAGACACAGGGAGATCCGAAATGAAATCCATAGAGATGTGTGTCCAAGGTCTCTTCGGGACAGGCAAGGGCAAGAGCAACCCGCTGGCACGAGAACAGCAAGGCTTAGCTCGAGCACAAGTACCGCAGGACTGCACAAATGACCGCACATCCCTTGACAAGGAAGGCCACCAAAAGGACCTGGCCACCAGATCTCTGGTGCCAAAAATTCCCGGGTGCCCTGCCAACACTGAGGAATGAACCTCGGAAATGACTCTGCTGGTCCATTTAGCAGGCACAAACAATCTGTCAGGTGGACAAGAGTCAGGCCTGCCAGCCTGAAATCTCTGCAACACACGTCGCAGATCTGGAGAAATCGCTGACAAGATAACTCCTTCCTTAAGAATGCCCTCAGGTTCAGCGACTCCAGGAGCATCAGGCACAAAGCTCCTAGACAGAGCATCGGCCTTCACATTCTTAGAACCTGGTAAATACGAGACCACAAAGTCAAAACGGGAGAAAAACAATGACCAGCGGGCCTGTCTAGGATTCAGGCGTTTAGCAGACTCGAGATACATCAAATTTTTGTGATCAGTCAAGACCACCACCCGATGCTTAGCACCCTCGAGCCAATGACACCACTCCTCAAATGCCCACTTCATGGCCAACAACTCCCGATTGCCCACATCATAATTTCGCTCTGCCGGCGAAAACTTCCTAGAGAAAAAGGCACAAGGTCTCATAGTAGAGCAACCAGGGCCTCTCTGCGACAATACGGCCCCTGCCCCAATCTCCGAAGCATCCACCTCAACCTGAAAGGGAAGTGAGACGTCAGGCTGGCACAAAACAGGCGCCGAAGTAAACCGGCGTTTCAACTCCTGGAAAGCCTCCACGGCAGCAGGAGCCCAGTTAGCTACATCAGAGCCTTTCTTGGTCATATCCGTCAGCGGTTTAACAACGCTAGAGAAATTTGCGATAAAACGACGGTAGAAGTTAGCAAAACCCAAGAACTTCTGAAGACTCTTAACTGACGAGGGTTGAGTCCAATCATGAATAGCTCGGACCTTGACTGGATCCATCTCCACAGCAGAAGGGGAAAAAATGAACCCCAAAAAGGGAACCTTCTGTACACCAAAGAGACACTTTGAGCCTTTTACAAACAAAGAATTTTCACGCAAAATCTCAAAAACCATCCTGACCTGCTCCACATGCGAGTCCCAATCATCAGAAAAAACCAGAATATCATCCAGATAAACAATCAAAAATTTATCCAGATACTTCCGGAAAATGTCATGCATGAAGGACTGAAAAACTGAAGGTGCATTAGAGAGCCCAAATGGCATCACCAAGTACTCAAAATGACCTTCGGGCGTATTGAATGCGGTTTTCCATTCATCGCCCTGCCTAATGCGCACAAGGTTGTACGCACCACGAAGGTCTATCTTGGTGAACCACTCGGCACCTTTAATCCGGGCAAACAAATCTGACAACAACGGCAAAGGATACTGAAATTTGACAGTGATCTTATTTAAAAGCCGATAGTCAATACAAGGCCTCAAAGATCCGTCCTTTTTGGCCACAAAAAAGAATCCCGCACCAAGAGGGGAAGAAGAAGGACGGATATGCCCCTTCTCAAGAGACTCCTTGATATATGATCGCATCGCGGTATGTTCAGGTACCGACAGATTAAACAGTCTCCCCTTAGGAAACTTACTGCCAGGGATCAAATCTATTGCACAGTCACATTCCCTATGAGGAGGCAGTGCACTGGACTTAGACTCGCTGAAGACATCCTGATAATCAGACAAATACGCCGGAACTTCCGAAGGCGTAGAAGAAGCAATAGACAAGGGCAGGGAATCTCCATGAATTCCATGGCAGCCCCAACTTGACACTGACATAGCCTTCCAGTCCAAGACTGGATTATGGGTCTGTAACCATGGCAAACCCAAAACAACCAAATCATGCATTTTATGCAGAACAAGAAAACGTATTACCTCCCGATGTTCGGGAGTCATGCACGTGGTAACCTGTGTCCAAAACTGCGGTTTATTTTTTGCCAATGGCGTAGAATCAATACCCCTAAGAGGGATAGGATTTTCCAATGGCTCAAGAACAAATCCGCAGCGCTTGGCAAACGACAGATCCATAAGGCTCAGGGCCGCACCTGAGTCCACAAACGCCATGACAGGATACGATGACAGTGAGCAAATCAAAGTTACAGATAGAATAAATTTAGGTTGCAAATTACCAATGACGACCGGACTAACAACCTTAGTAAGACGTTTAGAGCATGCTGAGATAACATGTGTAGAATCACCACAGTAGTAACACAAGCCATTCTGGCGTCTATGAATTTTCCGCTCATTTCTAGTCAGGATTCTATCACATTGCATTAATTCAGGTGCCTGTTCAGACAACACCATGAGGGAATTTGCGGTTTTGCGCTCCCGCAACCGCCGGTCGATTTGAATAGCCAGGGCCATAGAATCATTCAGACCTGTGGGAATGGGAAAACCCACCATCACATTCTTAATGGCTTCAGAAAGACCATTTCTAAAATTTGCAGCCAATGCACACTCGTTCCACTGGGTCAGCACGGACCATATCCGAAATTTTTGGCAATACACTTCAGCCTCGTCCTGGCCCTGAGACATAGCCAGCAAGGCTTTTTCTGCCTGAATCTCAAGATTGGGTTCCTCATAAAGCAAACCGAGCGCCAGAAAAAACGCATCAATATCAGCCAATGCCGGATCTCCTGGCGCCAGCGAGAAAGCCCAATCCTGAGGGTCGCCCCGTAAAAAAGAAATAACAATTTTCACTTGCTGAGCGGAGTCTCCAGAGGAACAGGGTCTCAGGGACAAAAACAATTTACAATTATTCCTGAAATTTCTAAACTTAAATCGGTCTCCGGAAAACAGTTCAGGAATCGGTATCTTAGGTTCTGACATAGGATTTCTGGTAACATAATCTTGTATGCCCTGCACACGAGCAGCAAGCTGGTCCACACTTGTAATCAAGGTCTGGACATTCATGTCTGCAGCAATCACAAGCCACTCAGAGGTAAAGGGGAAAAGAAAAAAAATGAGAGAGAGAAAAAAAACCTCAGAACTTTCTTTCTTATAATCCTGCTTCTGCAATGCATTTAACATTTAATACTGGCCTGGCAAACTGTTATGACCCCAATGGCGAGGGTCTCAGAGATATCAGCAAGTCTGCGAAGTACAAAAATCCAGCTCATAGGGCAGTGGTAACTGGGTTGACCATATATCTACTCCTAACGCCAACACTAGAAGTAGCCGGGGAACATGCCTACGTTGGTCGCTAGATGTCTCGCGCCAGCCGGAGGACTAACTACCCCTAGAAGAGGAAAACAAAGACCTCTCTTGCCTCCAGAGAATAGACCCCAAAAGTTGGATACAAGCCCCCCACAAATAATAACGGTGAGGTAAGAGGAAATGACAAACACAGAGATGAACTAGGTTTAGCAAAGAGAGGCCCACTCACTAATAGCAGAATGTAGTAAGATAACTTATATGGTCAACAAAAACCCTAACAAAAATCCACACTGGAGATTCAAGAACCCCCGAACCGTGTAACGGCCCGGGGGGAGAACTCCAGCCTCCCTAGAGCTTCCAGCAAGGATAGGATACAGATTATGTACAAGCTGGACAAAAATGCAAAACAAAAACAATAGCAAAAAGCAAGAAAGCAGACTTAGCTTAATCAAGCAGGAACCAGGATCAGTAGACAAGAGCACTACAGATTAGCTCTGATATCAACGTTGCCAGGCATTGAACTGAAGGTCCAGGGAGCTAATATAGCAACACCCCTGACCTAACGACCCAGGTGAGCATACAAGGGATGATAGACATACCCAGAGTAAAAACACTAGTAGCCACTAGAGGGAGCCAAAAGGTAAATTCACAACACTAAATCTAATTTCATCTCTGTGTTTGTGCTTTCCCCTTATCTCACCGTTAATATTTGTGGGGGGCTATTCTATATCTTTGGGGTCATTCCACTGAGGCAAGAGAGGACTTTCTTTCCCTCCAGGAATAGTCAGTTTCTCAGGCCGTGAAGAGACGTCTAGGATTTCAGGTAACGTTCCACGGCTACTTATAGTTGTTTGCGGATAGGATCAGGTTGCGGTCAATCTAGTTACCACCTCCCCAGAGCTAGTCGTCTGTTCAGTTACTTAGCTAGTCCTACCTGCGATCCTTGCCACTAGGATCATAACAGTACAGCCGGCCGGTAAAGTGTTAATTGCATGGCAGAAGCAGGAGAAAAGAAGCTTGGAGAATTTTTTTTTTTTTTTTTTGCTGCCGTGTGTCTTGCTGCTGTGTGTCTAGCTTCTCTCCTCCTCTTAATCTTGGTGTGGCTCTGAGTTCAGCTGCTGATATGGATATTCAGAGTTTAGCCTCCAGTGTAGATCATCTTGCTGCAAGGGTACAAAGTATTCAGGATTTTGTTGTTCACAGTCCTATGTCAGAGCCTAGAATACCTATTCCGGAGTTGTTTTCTGGAGATTGATCTAGGTTCCTGAATTTTAAGAACAATTGTAAATTGTTTCTTTCTTTGAAACCTCGTTCCTCTGGTGATTCCGTTCAGCAAGTTAAAATTATAATTTCTTTCTTGCGTGGTGACCCTCAAGATTGGGCCTTCGCATTGACGCCAGGGGATCCTGCATTGCTCAGTGTGGATGCATTTTTTCTGGCCCTTGGATTGCTCTATGAGGAACCTAATCTTGAGAACCAGGCTGAAAAGGCGTTGTTGGCCCTCTCTCAGGGGCAAGATGATGCAGAGGTGTACTGTCAGAAATTTCGGAAATGGTCGGTGCTTACTCAATGGAATGAGTGTGCCCTGGCTGCAAATTTCAGAAAAGGTCTTTCTGAAGCCATTAAGAATGTCATGGTGGGGTTCCCTACGCCTGCAGGTCTGAATGAGTCCATGACTCTGGCCATTCAGATTGATCGGCGTTTGCGGGAGCGCAAACCTGCGCACTATTTGGTGGTGTCTTCTGAACAGACACCTGAGTCTATGCAATGTGATAGAATTCTGACCAGAAGTGAACGGCAAAATTATAGACGGCAAAATGGGTTGTGCTTTTACTGTGGTGACTCAGCTCATGTTATCTCAGCATGCTCTAAGCGCACAAAAAAGATTGATAAATCTGTCACCATCGGTACTTTACAGCCTAAGTTTATTTTGTCTGTTACCCTGATTTGTTCCCTGTCATCTCACCCGGTTATGGCTTTTGTGGATTCAGGTGCTGCCCTGAGTCTGATGGATTTGTCATTTGCCAGGCGCTGTGGTTTTGTTTTGGAGCCTTTAAAATTCCCTATTCCACTAAGGGGAATTGATGCTACACCATTGGCTACGAATAAACCTCAGTACTGGACACAAGTGACCATGTGCATGACTCCTGTTCATCAGGAGGTGATTCGCTTTCTTGTATTGCATAATTTGCATGATGTTGTCGTGTTGGGCCTGCCATGGTTGCAGACTCATAATGCAGTCCTGGATTGGAAAGCAATGTCTGTGTCAAGTTGGGGTTGCCAGGGAATTCATGGCGACGCTCCTGTGGTGTCAATTGCTTCATCCACTCCTTCTGAAGTCCCTGCGTTTTTGTCAGACTACCAGGATGTATTTGATGAGCCCAAACTCAGTTCTCTACCTCCTCATAGGGATTGTGATTGTGCTATAAATTTGATTCCTGGTAGTTAGTTTCCTAAGGGACGACTTTTCAATTTGTCAGTGCCGGAGCATGCTGCTATGCGGAGTTATATAAAGGAGTCTTTGGAGAAAGGACTTATTCGCCCCTCCTCCTCCCCTCTTGGTGCGGGGTTCTTTTTTGTGGCTAAGAAGGATGGTTCTCTGAGACCTTGTATAGATTATCGCCTTCTAAACAAAATCACGGTCAAATTTCAGTATCCTTTGCCATTGTTATCTGATCTGTTTGCTCGCATTAGGGGGTCTAGTTGGTTCACCTAGATAGATCTTCGTGGTGCGTATAACCTTGTGCGTATTAAGCAGGGTGATGAATGGAAAACTGCATTTAATACGCCCGAAGGCCATTTTGAGTACTTGGTGATGCCTTTTGGACTTTCTAACGCTCCTTCTGTCTTTCAGTCCTTTATGCACGACATCTTCCGCGAATATCTGGATAAATTTATGATTGTGTATCTGGATGATATTCTGGTTTTTTCGGATGATTGGGAGTCTCATGTTAAGCAGGTCACGATGGTGTTTCAGGTCCTGCGTGCCTATGCTTTATTTGTGAAGGGCTCAAAGTGTCTTTTTGGAGTCCAGAAGGTTTCTTTTTTGGGTTTCATTTTTTCTCCTTCTGCTATTGAGATGGACCCAGTCAAGGTTCAGGCTATTCATGACTGGACTCAGCCTACATCTGTTAAGAGTCTCCAGAAGTTCTTGGGTTTTGCTAATTTTTACCGTCGCTTCATCGCTAATTTTTCTGGTATTGTTAAGCCATTGACGGATTTGACCAAGAAGGGTTCTGATGTTACTAATTGGTCTCCTGTGGCTGTGGAGGCCTTTCGGGAGCTGAAGCGCCGGTTTTCTTTGGCTCCGGTCTTATGTCAGCCAGACGTCTCCCTTCCTTTCCAAGTCGAGGTTGATGCTTCTGAGATTGGAGCGGGGGCTGTTTTGTCGCAGAGAAGCTCTGATGGCTCTGTGATGAAGCCATGTGCTTTCTTTTCAAGAAAGTTTTCGCCTGCCGAGCGGAATTATGATGTTGGTAATCGGGAGTTGTTGGCTATGAAGTGGGCATTTGAGGAGTGGCGACATTGGCTCGAGGGAGCTAAGCATCGTGTGGTGGTCTTGACTGATCACAAGAATTTGATTTATCTCGAGTCGGCCAAGCGGCTGAATCCTAGACAGGCTCGTTGGTCGTTGTTTTTCTCTCGTTTTGATTTCGTGGTCTCATACCTGCCTGGTTCGAAGAATGTGAAGGCTGATGCTCTTTCTAGGAGTTTTGTGCCTGACTCTCCTGGTGATTCAGAGCCAGCTGGTATCCTCAGAGAAGGGGTGATTTTGTCTGCCATCTCCCCAGATTTGCGACGAGTGCTGCAGGAGTTTCAGGCGGATAGACCTGACCGTTGCCCACCGGAGAGACTGTTTGTCCCGGATAGACGGACCAGCAGAGTTATTTCCGAGGTTCATTCTTCGGTGTTGGCAGGCCATCCTGGGATTTTTGGTACCAGAGATTTGGTGGCTAGGTCCTTCTGGTGGCCTTCCTTGTCGCGGGATGTGCGTTCCTTTGTGCAGTCTTGTGGAATTTGTGCTCGGGCTAAACCTTGCTGTTCTCATGCCAGTGGCTTGTTGTTACCTTTGCCTGTCCCGAAGAAGCATTGGACGCACATTTCCATGGATTTTATTTCAGATCTCCCTGTCTCTCAGAGAATGTCTGTCATTTGGGTGGTGTGTGATCGTTTTTCCAAGATGGTCCATTTGGTGCCCTTGCCTAAGTTGCCTTCCTCCTCCGAGTTGGTTCCTCTGTTTTTTCAAAATGTGGTTCGTTTGCACGGGATCCCTGAAAATATTGTTTCCGACAGAGGATCCCAGTTTGTGCCTAGATTTTGGCGGACCTTTTGTGCTAAGATGGGCATTAATTTGTCTTTTTCGTCGGCCTTCCATCCTCAGACGAATGGCCAAACCGAGCGCACTAATCAGACTTTGGAAACCTATTTAAGATGTTTTGTTTCTGCTGATCAGGTCGACTGGGTGACTTTTTTGCCATTGGCCGAGTTTGCCCTTAATAATCGGGCTAGTTCTGCTACTTTGGTTTCGCCTTTTTTTTGTAATTCAGGGTTTCATCCTCGTTTTTCCTCGGGTCAGGTGGAGCCTTCTGACTGTCCTGGAGTGGATGTTGTGGTGGATAGGTTGCATCAGATTTGGAATCATGTGGTGGACAATTTGAAGCTGTCACAAGAGAAGGCTCAGCGCTTTGCCAACCGCCGTAGCTGTGTGGGTCCCCGACTTCGCGTTGGGGACTTGGTGTGGTTGTCTTCTCGCTTTGTTCCTATGAAGGTCTCCTCTCCTAAGTTTAAGCCTCGGTTTATCGGTCCTTATAAGATTTTGGAAGTCCTTAACCCTGTGTCATTTCGTTTGGACCTCCCGGCATCGTTTGATATTCATAATGTGTTCCATCGGTCGTTGTTGCGGAGGTATGTGGTGCCTGTGGTTCCTTCGGTTGAGCCTCCTGCCCCTGTGCTGGTTGAGGGAGAATTGGAATACGTGGTGGAGAAGATCTTGGATTCTCGTATTTCTAGACGGAGGCTTCAGTATTTGGTTAAGTGGAAAGGCTATGGTCAGGAGGATAATTCCTGGGTTGTCGCCTCTGATGTTCATGCGGCCGATTTGGTTCGTGCCTTCCATGTGGCTCACCCTGATCGCTCTGGGGGTTTTGATGAGGGTTCGGTGACCCCTCCTCAAGGGGGGGTACTGTTGTGAACTCCGTTTTCAGGCTCCCTCTTGTGGTCACAGATGGTATTGTGTGACTTTGTTTTTTTGGCTCCCCCTGGTGGTTTGGTTTATTATCCTGTGGGTCTGGCTGGATCAGCTGCCTCGTTATTCACCAGGGAGGCTCCTATTTAGCTCTGGATTGGAAAGCAATGTCTGTGTCAAGTTGGGGTTGCCAGGGAATTCATGGCGACGCTCCTGTGGTGTCAATTGCTTCATCCACTCCTTCTGAAGTCCCTGCGTTTTTGTCAGACTACCAGGATGTATTTGATGAGCCCAAACTCAGTTCTCTACCTCCTCATAGGGATTGTGATTGTGCTATAAATTTGATTCCTGGTAGTTAGTTTCCTAAGGGACGACTTTTCAATTTGTCAGTGCCGGAGCATGCTGCTATGCGGAGTTATATAAAGGAGTCTTTGGAGAAAGGACTTATTCGCCCCTCCTCCTCCCCTCTTGGTGCAGGGTTCTTTTTTGTGGCTAAGAAGGATGGTTCTCTGAGACCTTGTATAGATTATCGCCTTCTAAACAAAATCACGGTCAAATTTCAGTATCCTTTGCCATTGTTATCTGATCTGTTTGCTCGCATTAGGGGGTCTAGTTGGTTCACCTAGATAGATCTTCGTGGTGCGTATAACCTTGTGCGTATTAAGCAGGGTGATGAATGGAAAACTGCATTTAATACGCCCGAAGGCCATTTTGAGTACTTGGTGATGCCTTTTGGACTTTCTAACGCTCCTTCTGTCTTTCAGTCCTTTATGCACGACATCTTCCGCGAATATCTGGATAAATTTATGATTGTGTATCTGGATGATATTCTGGTTTTTTCGGATGATTGGGAGTCTCATGTTAAGCAGGTCACGATGGTGTTTCAGGTCCTGCGTGCCTATGCTTTATTTGTGAAGGGCTCAAAGTGTCTTTTTGGAGTCCAGAAGGTTTCTTTTTTGGGTTTCATTTTTTCTCCTTCTGCTATTGAGATGGACCCAGTCAAGGTTCAGGCTATTCATGACTGGACTCAGCCTACATCTGTTAAGAGTCTTCAGAAGTTCTTGGGTTTTGCTAATTTTTACCGTCGCTTCATCGCTAATTTTTCTGGTATTGTTAAGCCATTGACGGATTTGACCAAGAAGGGTTCTGATGTTACTAATTGGTCTCCTGTGGCTGTGGAGGCCTTTCGGGAGCTGAAGCGCTGGTTTTCTTTGGCTCCGGTCTTATGTCAGCCAGACGTCTCCCTTCCTTTCCAAGTCGAGGTTGATGCTTCTGAGATTGGAGCGGGGGCTGTTTTGTCGCAGAGAAGCTCTGATGGCTCTGTGATGAAGCCATGTGCTTTCTTTTCAAGAAAGTTTTCGCCTGCCGAGCGGAATTATGATGTTGGTAATCGGGAGTTGTTGGCTATGAAGTGGGCATTTGAGGAGTGGCGACATTGGCTCGAGGGAGCTAAGCATCGTGTGGTGGTCTTGACTGATCACAAGAATTTGATTTATCTCGAGTCGGCCAAGCGGCTGAATCCTAGACAGGCTCGTTGGTCGTTGTTTTTCTCTCGTTTTGATTTCGTGGTCTCATACCTGCCTGGTTCGAAGAATGTGAAGGCTGATGCTCTTTCTAGGAGTTTTGTGCCTGACTCTCCTGGTGATTCAGAGCCAGCTGGTATCCTCAGAGAAGGGGTGATTTTGTCTGCCATCTCCCCAGATTTGCGACGAGTGCTGCAGGAGTTTCAGGAGGATAGACCTGACCGTTGCCCACCGGAGAGACTGTTTGTCCCGGATAGACGGACCAGCAGAGTTATTTCCGAGGTTCATTCTTCGGTGTTGGCAGGCCATCCTGGGATTTTTGGTACCAGAGATTTGGTGGCTAGGTCCTTCTGGTGGCCTTCCTTGTCGCGGGATGTGCGTTCCTTTGTGCAGTCTTGTGGAATTTGTGCTCGGGCTAAACCTTGCTGTTCTCATGCCAGTGGCTTGTTGTTACCTTTGCCTGTCCCGAAGAAGCATTGGACGCACATTTCCATGGATTTTATTTCAGATCTCCCTGTCTCTCAGAGAATGTCTGTCATTTGGGTGGTGTGTGATCGTTTTTCCAAGATGGTCCATTTGGTGCCCTTGCCTAAGTTGCCTTCCTCCTCCGAGTTGGTTCCTCTGTTTTTTCAAAATGTGGTTCGTTTGCACGGGATCCCTGAAAATATTGTTTCCGACAGAGGATCCCAGTTTGTGCCTAGATTTTGGCGGACCTTTTGTGCTAAGATGGGCATTAATTTGTCTTTTTCGTCGGCCTTCCATCCTCAGACGAATGGCCAAACCGAGCGCACTAATCAGACTTTGGAAACCTATTTAAGATGTTTTGTTTCTGCTGATCAGGTCGACTGGGTGACTTTTTTGCCATTGGCCGAGTTTGCCCTTAATAATCGGGCTAGTTCTGCTACTTTGGTTTCGCCTTTTTTTTGTAATTCAGGGTTTCATCCTCGTTTTTCCTCGGGTCAGGTGGAGCCTTCTGACTGTCCTGGAGTGGATGTTGTGGTGGATAGGTTGCATCAGATTTGGAATCATGTGGTGGACAATTTGAAGCTGTCACAAGAGAAGGCTCAGCGCTTTGCCAACCGCCGTAGCTGTGTGGGTCCCCGACTTCGCGTTGGGGACTTGGTGTGGTTGTCTTCTCGCTTTGTTCCTATGAAGGTCTCCTCTCCTAAGTTTAAGCCTCGGTTTATCGGTCCTTATAAGATTTTGGAAGTCCTTAACCCTGTGTCATTTCGTTTGGACCTCCCGGCATCGTTTGATATTCATAATGTGTTCCATCGGTCGTTGTTGCGGAGGTATGTGGTGCCTGTGGTTCCTTCGGTTGAGCCTCCTGCCCCTGTGCTGGTTGAGGGAGAATTGGAATACGTGGTGGAGAAGATCTTGGATTCTCGTATTTCTAGACGGAGGCTTCAGTATTTGGTTAAGTGGAAAGGCTATGGTCAGGAGGATAATTCCTGGGTTGTCGCCTCTGATGTTCATGCGGCCGATTTGGTTCGTGCCTTCCATGTGGCTCACCCTGATCGCTCTGGGGGTTTTGATGAGGGTTCGGTGACCCCTCCTCAAGGGGGGGTACTGTTGTGAACTCCGTTTTCAGGCTCCCTCTTGTGGTCACAGATGGTATTGTGTGACTTTGTTTTTTTGGCTCCCCCTGGTGGTTTGGTTTATTATCCTGTGGGTCTGGCTGGATCAGCTGCCTCGTTATTCACCAGGGAGGCTCCTATTTAGCTCTGGATTGGAAAGCAATGTCTGTGTCAAGTTGGGGTTGCCAGGGAATTCATGGCGACGCTCCTGTGGTGTCAATTGCTTCATCCACTCCTTCTGAAGTCCCTGCGTTTTTGTCAGACTACCAGGATGTATTTGATGAGCCCAAACTCAGTTCTCTACCTCCTCATAGGGATTGTGATTGTGCTATAAATTTGATTCCTGGTAGTTAGTTTCCTAAGGGACGACTTTTCAATTTGTCAGTGCCGGAGCATGCTGCTATGCGGAGTTATATAAAGGAGTCTTTGGAGAAAGGACTTATTCGCCCCTCCTCCTCCCCTCTTGGTGCAGGGTTCTTTTTTGTGGCTAAGAAGGATGGTTCTCTGAGACCTTGTATAGATTATCGCCTTCTAAACAAAATCACGGTCAAATTTCAGTATCCTTTGCCATTGTTATCTGATCTGTTTGCTCGCATTAGGGGGTCTAGTTGGTTCACCTAGATAGATCTTCGTGGTGCGTATAACCTTGTGCGTATTAAGCAGGGTGATGAATGGAAAACTGCATTTAATACGCCCGAAGGCCATTTTGAGTACTTGGTGATGCCTTTTGGACTTTCTAACGCTCCTTCTGTCTTTCAGTCCTTTATGCACGACATCTTCCGCGAATATCTGGATAAATTTATGATTGTGTATCTGGATGATATTCTGGTTTTTTCGGATGATTGGGAGTCTCATGTTAAGCAGGTCACGATGGTGTTTCAGGTCCTGCGTGCCTATGCTTTATTTGTGAAGGGCTCAAAGTGTCTTTTTGGAGTCCAGAAGGTTTCTTTTTTGGGTTTCATTTTTTCTCCTTCTGCTATTGAGATGGACCCAGTCAAGGTTCAGGCTATTCATGACTGGACTCAGCCTACATCTGTTAAGAGTCTTCAGAAGTTCTTGGGTTTTGCTAATTTTTACCGTCGCTTCATCGCTAATTTTTCTGGTATTGTTAAGCCATTGACGGATTTGACCAAGAAGGGTTCTGATGTTACTAATTGGTCTCCTGTGGCTGTGGAGGCCTTTCGGGAGCTGAAGCGCTGGTTTTCTTTGGCTCCGGTCTTATGTCAGCCAGACGTCTCCCTTCCTTTCCAAGTCGAGGTTGATGCTTCTGAGATTGGAGCGGGGGCTGTTTTGTCGCAGAGAAGCTCTGATGGCTCTGTGATGAAGCCATGTGCTTTCTTTTCAAGAAAGTTTTCGCCTGCCGAGCGGAATTATGATGTTGGTAATCGGGAGTTGTTGGCTATGAAGTGGGCATTTGAGGAGTGGCGACATTGGCTCGAGGGAGCTAAGCATCGTGTGGTGGTCTTGACTGATCACAAGAATTTGATTTATCTCGAGTCGGCCAAGCGGCTGAATCCTAGACAGGCTCGTTGGTCGTTGTTTTTCTCTCGTTTTGATTTTGTGGTCTCATACCTGCCTGGTTCGAAGAATGTGAAGGCTGATGCTCTTTCTAGGAGTTTTGTGCTTGACTCTCCTGGTGATTCAGAGCCAGCTGGTATCCTCAGAGAAGGGGTGATTTTGTCTGCCATCTCCCCAGATTTGCGATGAGTGCTGCAGGAGTTTCAGGCGGATAGACCTGACCGTTGCCCACCGGAGAGACTGTTTGTCCCGGATAGACGGACCAGCAGAGTTATTTCCGAGGTTCATTCTTCGGTGTTGGCAGGCCATCCTGGGATTTTTGGTACCAGAGATTTGGTGGCTAGGTCCTTCTGGTGGCCTTCCTTGTCGCGGGATGTGCGTTCCTTTGTGCAGTCTTGTGGAATTTGTGCTCGGGCTAAACCTTGCTGTTCTCATGCCAGTGGCTTGTTGTTACCTTTGCCTGTCCCGAAGAAGCATTGGACGCACATTTCCATGGATTTTATTTCAGATCTCCCTGTCTCTCAGAGAATGTCTGTCATTTGGGTGGTGTGTGATCGTTTTTCCAAGATGGTCCATTTGGTGCCCTTGCCTAAGTTGCCTTCCTCCTCCGAGTTGGTTCCTCTGTTTTTTCAAAATGTGGTTCGTTTGCACGGGATCCCTGAAAATATTGTTTCCGACAGAGGATCCCAGTTTGTGCCTAGATTTTGGCGGACCTTTTGTGCTAAGATGGGCATTAATTTGTCTTTTTCGTCGGCCTTCCATCCTCAGACGAATGGCCAAACCGAGCGCACTAATCAGACTTTGGAAACCTATTTAAGATGTTTTGTTTCTGCTGATCAGGTCGACTGGGTGACTTTTTTGCCATTGGCCGAGTTTGCCCTTAATAATCGGGCTAGTTCTGCTACTTTGGTTTCGCCTTTTTTTTGTAATTCAGGGTTTCATCCTCGTTTTTCCTCGGGTCAGGTGGAGCCTTCTGACTGTCCTGGAGTGGATGTTGTGGTGGATAGGTTGCATCAGATTTGGAATCATGTGGTGGACAATTTGAAGCTGTCACAAGAGAAGGCTCAGCGCTTTGCCAACCGCCGTAGCTGTGTGGGTCCCCGACTTCGCGTTGGGGACTTGGTGTGGTTGTCTTCTCGCTTTGTTCCTATGAAGGTCTCCTCTCCTAAGTTTAAGCCTCGGTTTATCGGTCCTTATAAGATTTTGGAAGTCCTTAACCCTGTGTCATTTCGTTTGGACCTCCCGGCATCGTTTGATATTCATAATGTGTTCCATCGGTCGTTGTTGCGGAGGTATGTGGTGCCTGTGGTTCCTTCGGTTGAGCCTCCTGCCCCTGTGCTGGTTGAGGGAGAATTGGAATACGTGGTGGAGAAGATCTTGGATTCTCGTATTTCTAGACGGAGGCTTCAGTATTTGGTTAAGTGGAAAGGCTATGGTCAGGAGGATAATTCCTGGGTTGTCGCCTCTGATGTTCATGCGGCCGATTTGGTTCGTGCCTTCCATGTGGCTCACCCTGATTGCTCTGGGGGTTTTGATGAGGGTTCGGTGACCCCTCCTCAAGGGGGGGTACTGTTGTGAACTCCGTTTTCAGGCTCCCTCTTGTGGTCACAGATGGTATTGTGTGACTTTGTTTTTTTGGCTCCCCCTGGTGGTTTGGTTTATTATCCTGTGGGTCTGGCTGGATCAGCTGCCTCGTTATTCACCAGGGAGGCTCCTATTTAGCTCTGCTTCACTTCCACTTGTTGCCGGCTGTCAATGTATTCAGTGCTATTCTGATTACTCCTGACTATCTCGTTTTCTGCCTCTTCAGGATAAGCTAAGTTCTGTTTGAATATTTTTTTGCTCATCTGTCTGCAATATGATTTCTGTATATGATGAGTCTAGTCCAGCTTGCTAATATGTGAATTCTTGTTGCTGGTAAGCTCTGGGGTACGGAGTTGCTTTCCCCGCACCGTTAGTTGGTGCGGGGGCTCGAGCAATCTCTGCGTGGATATTTTGAATAGGGTTTTTTTTATTGACCGCACAGTTCCCTTCCTATTTTCTGCTATCTAGTATTAGCGGGCCTCATTTGCTAAATCTAATTTCATCTCTGTGTTTGTGTTTTCCCCTTAACTCACCGTTAATATTTGTGGGGGGCTATTCTATATCTTTGGGGTCATTCCACTGAGGCAAGAGAGGACTTTCTTTCCCTCCAGGAATAGTCAGTTTCTCAGGCCATGAAGAGACATCTAGGATTTCAGGTAACATTCCACGGCTACTTATAGTTGTTTGCGGATAGGATCAGGTTGCGGTCAATCTAGTTACCACCTCCCCAGAGCTAGTCATCTGTTCAGTTACTTAGCTAGTCCTACCTGCGATCCTTGCCACTAGGATCATAACAGGTACCCTTGTTTGGCGTCTGTCATCACTTCCTGCCTGACCAGGCGATGATTTTACTATGCTCCTATAGCTTAATCAGCATACACAAACGGAGGTTGGGGCTAAATTCAGCACCCCATATGTACCATCCATTCATACATCAGGGGCTGCACTTTTATTCATTTTATATTCACCTGCTCGCCGTCGCTGTGATATCTCGACTGCGCCTGGGTCTTTCCGGCTTAGTTGGTCACGTGACCACAGGTCCTGGTTGGCAACATGAACCCGTTACCAACCGCACGTGCGCAGGTCCTGGTCGGCAAACTATCCTTGCCGTCTACTGCGCATGCTCCCGCAGCCACAAAGAAAAAATCTGGTTGGTTGCTACATAAGCGCTTTCTCTTTATTACATCTGATGATTGCGTGGGCGCCTCCATACAGTGCCGAGCGATTTATGACCCACCACTGCCGCCTGCATATAATAAAAACACTTGTGCAACCTCTCAATTTTTATATACATTAGCCCGAACGATTTTAATGGTCACTTGGTTATGCCCCTATCCCCCAACGTAAATCTAATCGCAGTCTACCTATACAATATGTGAGAGTAAAATCGCATTTAGGAGCCTTGTCAATACTGTCACTTTATCTTACGGTACCTTCCCACCCTTCGGTACACATATGTTTGCTTCACTGTGAGGCATTACTGTTCACCAAAACACTCATGTATGCCTGCAGTTGATACAGTGAAATCATATATCCCTTTATTCTGTTAGTACAGCCAGGACTAATATTTACAGGTCAATGATTTAACCTTTTACAGGGGTCGTCTTCTCTGGACTGATTTAGTACCCCTCAATATCCAGACACTTAGTTTAAGTCAAAGAAAAATACTGTAAAAGAAGAAAAAGAGTGAGGGGATTTACAAAAAACAGCTATAATTTAGCTGCTCATTAAGACCTATGGGATATTGGGTATCCAGCCGGTATATCCATCGGCATTCCCTCTGCAGGATCATTTTATCATGATTGCCCCCTCTAATAGGTGCTTTAACTTGATCGATACCCATAAACCTGATGACCCCACTGTTTCCACCATGACAACCATTCACGTACTTTGCCAATGGTGTGTCTCTGTCATTGCGTATATCCCCTAGGTGCTCCCCCACCCTCCGTCTAAATTCCCTGATTGTCTTTCCCACATATGATTTACCACAAATACATGACGCCTTATAAATGACCCCTGTTGTTTTGCAATTAATAAATTGCCTGATTATGAATTTTTCTTGTGTTGTGTCATTTCTAAACTCTTTTCCTGTTTGTATAGACGCACATGCAACACATCGCCCACATTTATAACATCCTTTTGGTTTTTCGGATAACCATGTACCCCTTGCCTCTGGTTTGTTTAGATGACTGTGTACTAGTCTATCTTTGAGGGATCTACCCTTTTTATATGTAATTTGAGGTGTCCCCCCAATTACTTTAGCCAATTCTTGATCCATCAGGAGCACATTCCAATGCCTTTTGAGAATATTCCGCACGGCTGATGCACCATTATCAAAAGTGGTAATTACACGGATGGTTCCCTGATTCTCCTCACTTTTTGTTTTAACTTTTAATAGGTCCTCTCTAGGCCTGGCTTGTGCAAATTGGAATGATTCCCTAAGGACCTCGTCTGGATAGCCCCTCTTTTGGAATCTCTCTCTTAGATCACTTGCCCAGTAACTAAAATCCTTCTTCTCTGAACAGTTACGTTTCATTCTTAGGTACTGCCCTTTAGGTATTCCTTTTTTCTGTGCAGTTGGATGGTAACTATCCCATCTCAACAAAGAATTTGTCGAGGTGGGTTTACGAAAAACGGAAGTTGTTAATACCCCTTTATCTGTCGATTTGCCGATATAAATATCTAAGAATGGTAACCTGTGTGTCTCAATGACTGAGGTAAAACGAAGGCCGATTTCATTTATGTTTAGAACCGCCACAAAAGATTCAAACATATCCTTCGTACCACTCCACAGAATAAAAACATCATCGATGAATCTTACCCACAGGTCTATGAACCTGGTAAATTAATCCAATGCCTCTGAGAAGACTATTGTATCCTCCCACCAGCCCAGGAACAAATTTGCATAATTTGGTGCTGCTGGATTACCCATTGCAGTGCCCCTGAGCTGGTGGTAGGTTCTTCCGTCAAAGGTAAAGTAGTTATTTCTGAGAGCGAATTCCAAAAGTTCTATAACAAACTGATTATGGTTATCAAATTGGCACCCTCTTGAACCAAGGAAGTGCTTCACCCCTTGTATTCCATGTTCATGAGGGATGGAGGAGTATAATGTCTCCACATCAATACTCGCCAACATGGTTTCATTCTCGACAGGTATTCCCTCCAATTTCTGGAGGAGGTCGGTTGTATCCCGGATGTACGAGGGTAATGTGCTCACAAATGGTTTCAAGATATAATCAACATACGTCCCCAAGTTGTTACAAATACTCCCTATACCCGAGACAATTGGCCTCCCTCTTAGAGGGGTGCAGCCTTTGTGTACTTTTGGGAGGCTGTAAAATGTGGCCATGATCGGGTGCTGAGGAAGAAGAAAAGAAAATTCGTCTTTAGTAATCAATTGGCTGGTTTTTGCTCTTAGTAGTAATTTTGTAAGTGTATCAATACAGATTGGTGTTGGGTTATCTCTGATCACTTTATATGTTGAAGAGTCACGGAGTAAGGAGAGGCACATGTCCTTATATTGGTCCACATCCATAATCACGATATTGCCCCCTTTGTCTGAGGGTTTATTATTATGGAGGCATCTTTTTCAAGATTACACAGTGCCTCCATTTGATCTTTGGATAAATTATGTGGTACATGTGTCTTTCCTATTTCCTTGATATCTTTTGTGACTAGACTTAAGAAAACATCTATCACTGATACATCTCCTCCCCCTGGTGGCATCTTTGTACTTGAATTTTTCAGAGGAGGGAAAGGACCCAGACCCACAGACATAGGTGTTACCTCATCCAAATTTGCCAGGCATTGTACATCAGATAACATGTCTGAAGGAATGTTATATTCCCGACATAAAGATCCTTATCCTTAAAGAATTTGTGCCACCTTAGTTTTCTCACAAAAAGATTCACATCTTTAATGACATCAAAGGTTACCATGTCAGTTGTGGGCACAAAAGATAGCCCTTTACTCAGGACCGTAATTTCTATGTTTGTTATTGGTCTTTGTGACAGATTGATGACTTGTAAATCTACTTCTTGTGCCCGAGATTGTTCCTGTTCCTCAGGGGGTACACTCGATCTAAAAAACCCCCTCTCGGTGATGAGGCCGTATAACGCCCGGAGGATCCCCTTTGTCTGCCCTTCTGACGTCCTCTATTATTTCTCTGTCTAGCGTCTGTGTCCGAATATTCAGTGTCCGTTGATGAGATGTCTGTCTCTCTCTCCCGTTCTTGTCTCCCTCCCAAGTACTGATACACCTTATTGTCCTTAAAGTCCTGTAAGTCTCTGCAGAATTGTTTGTGTTTCCTCTCTTTAAGATGATATTGGAATTTTTCAATTGTATTCTGCAGGGCTGTTTCTTTTACACCAAAATCACTCTCTGTTTTAAATTTTTTTGTGATATCTATCTGTTCCTTTAGTTTATCATTAAGGACCTCAAAATTACATTTTTCTTCATTTACAAGAATCTGCATTAATCTTAAAGAGCTAGCTGTTGCCTCCTTTTCCCATTTACTCATCAACTGTGGAGACCTACAACGCTGAGCTGGTAGGAGATTTATGCGTAAGCCCCTTGGCACTATATTGTTTTTGATGTAACTCTCCAAGCTCTGTATCTCCCACCATGAAGAAATTTGCTCTTTGTAAACCCTAGTAAGGTCATTAAAGGCTGCTGCATATGTAGGGGTATACTTTTTTTGACAAAACGTTTTTTCAGAAAAAATATCCTTGGCTTCATTCAGCCAAGCCTCTGTGTCTGGACAAGAGGATAAAAAACCAGCCATAACAACCAAGAATAAATATATATAGCAGCAATTAATGCTAGAACGTATATGTCCCTTCTTAAACCCGCAGTCTTTAATCGTTTTCATTCGTCCCAATCTCTTTCACCCTTATTCTCTACTTCTGATGATATTTTCGAGGTTAAGGATATTCTTGCCAAAAAGACAGTTAGGGGGCGGACTTTATTTTTTATCGACTGGAAGGGATTTGGTCCTGAGGAAAGATCGTGGGAACCCCGGGAGAACAACAATGCTCCCCATATTTTGAAGAGGTTTCTCTCCAGCCTTAAAAAGAGGGGGGCAAGAGAGGGGGTTCTGTCACGTCCGTAGATACTTACCTGTCTGGCCGGCGAGCTCCCAACGTCTCTCCTCACTGCGTTCTACCCGGCTTCTCCGGCTCACGGCACCTCAGTGGTGCGCACATGCACTGTAGCGTCTCTTCCGCCACCAGGAATTCTGGGAGATCATGACCCGGAGGCTCCGCCCCCAATATGGCGGCGCCCACCAGGTATTTCTGTTTGGCGCTTCCCCTGTAAGGCGCCTGCGAATCTTTGTCATTGTGACGCCCGCTTCTCTTAGGTGTCTCTCATCGTTCCTCAGGTCCCTGCCCTGCCAGCCTACTCGCTAGCTCAGAGTCTATTCCTGCTCTGCTAGCCGGTGTCCAGACCTAATTCCTATTGTCTGCTGTCCGTCTTTTCCCTGTCTCCTTTGGTCCCTGCCCTATTGTTCTCCTCATTTCCAGTTGTCCTCAGTATTGCCTCCACTTATTACTTTGTTTCTTTTCCAGCTCTCTGCCTGCAGTCATCTTCGGAGCCTGTGTCTGCCTATCGTCCTGCACCTTCGCCTTTTCCCGCTTTGACCCAGTCGTCCCTTTGGCTCCGGCAGTTGCAGTTCCATCCTCCTCCTCGGGCCTGCTCCTAACACTCCCTGTATAGGGGGTGCATCCATCAGATTTGCTCGCCCTTGGGGGCTCTGGGGCCGCGAACCTGAGGGTACACTCTCGGGTGCTCCTTCCCTCCATCTCATTCCAGGGAAACGTAATAAGAATATTTATGTAGTTTATTTATGAAGATTTCAGAATAATGCAATGAATACACAGGATTCGGCTGTCCGGGTGCGACTAATTAGCGAAGAATGGTTCAAATCCTGTGTAATTTCGCAGCCAGACTGCGTCTGTCGTTGATTGGTCGCGCCCGGCCGGCCGCGAACAATTAGTGAAGCCAGGACCAGATGCAGGTTTTTCAGGACCCCGGGCGAAAGAGTCTTACGGCGCACATAGCATATAACACAGCCCACGTAGTATATAGCACAGCCACGTAGTATATAGCACAGCCATGTAGTATATAGCGCAGGCACGTTGTATATAACATAGCCATGTAGTATATAGCACAGCCACGTAGTATATCCCAGCCACGTAGTATATTGCACAGCCACGTAGTATATAGCATAGCCACGTAGTATATAGCACAGCCACGTAGTATATAGCACAGCCACGTAGTATATAGCACAGCCCACGCAGTATATGACACAGCCCACGTAGTATACAGCACAACCCATGTAGTATATAGCACAGCCCACGTAGTATTTTGCACAGCCACGTAGTATATAGCACAGCCTACGTAGTATATAACACAGCCCACGTAGTATATAACACAGTCACGTAGTATATTGCACAGCCACGTAGTATATAGCCTATCCCACGAAGTATATAGCACAGCGACATAGTATATAACACAGCCAACGCAGTATATAACAGCCCACGTAGTATATAGCAATGTTAGCACCATATCCCTGTTAAAAAAATAATTAAAATAAAAAATTGTTATATACTCACCTTCCGGCGGCCCCCGGATTCAGCCCAGGTGTTTAGCGATGCTCTTCGCGGCGCTCCCTTCCCAGTAATGCCTTGCGGCAATAACACGTGATGATATAGCGGTCTCGCCACGTCATCTCTGGTCATTGCCGCAATGCATTCTTGGGACCGGAGCGTCACGAGGAGCGGGAAAGGCTGGCACGGAAGGCAGAGGTGAGAGTATAATGGTTTTTTTTATTATTATATGTTTTTACTATTGATGCTACATAGGCACCATCAATAGTAAAAAGTTGGGCACACTTACACGGTTAATGGCAGCGTTAACGGACTGCATTACATCGCGTTATGCCGCGGTGTAACGCAGTCCTAAAACACTATGTGGGTGCTGACTGAAGGGGAGTATGGAGGGGGCACTGACTGGACAGAAGTAGGGAGGGGCCAATTCGCGGGCGGAATGTGCCTGTCGCTGATTGAATCAGTGACCTGGGATTTCCGTTACAGAGAAACAGTCAGACAAACAGACGGAAGTACCCCTTAGACAATTATATATATAGATACAGCTTACCTGCTGCAGAATATTTTAACATACAGCTCATCTGCTGCAGAATATTATAATATACAGCTCAGTAGCTGCGGAATATTATAATATGCAGCTCATCTACTGCAGAATATTATAATATACAGCTCACCTGCTGCAGAATATTATAATACACAGCTCATCTGCTGCGGAATATTATAATATACAGCTCATCTACTGCAGAATATTATAATATGCAGCTCATCTGATGCAGAAATTTATAATATACAGCTCACCTGCTGCACAATACTTCAATATACAGCTCACCTGCTGCAGAATATTATAATATACACCTAATCTACTTCAGAATATTATAATACACAGCTCACCTGCTGCAGAATACTATAATATACAGCTCACCTGCTGAATAATATTATAATATACAGCTCACCTGCTGATTAATATTATAATATACAGCTCACCTGCTGAATAATATTATAATATACAGCTCACCTGCTGCAGAATACTATAATATACAGCTCACCTGCTGCAGAATATTTTAATATACTGCTCAGCTGCTGCAGAATATTGTAATATACAGCTCAACTGTTGCAGAATATTATAATATAGAGCTCATATGCTGTGGAATATTACAATGTACTGCTCAACTGCTGCAAAATATTATAATATACAGCTCATCTACTCCAAAATATTTTAATATACAGCTCATCTGCTGCAGAATATTATAATACTAGATGGTGGCTCGATTCTAACGCATCGGGTATTCTAGAATATGTATGTAGTTTATTTATGAAGATTTCAGAATAATGCAATGAATACACAGGATTCGGCCTGCCGGGCGTGAATAATTAGCGAAGCGTGGTTCAAATCCCGCGCCAATTCACGGCCGGACTGTGTCTGTCGCTGATTGTTCGTGGCCGGCCACAAACAATCAGTGAAGCCATGGTGAGCTCCAGGTTTTTGAGGGCCCCGAGCGAAAGAGTCTCAGAGCCCACGAAGCATACAACACAGCTCACGTAGTATATAGCACAGCCACGTAGTATATAGCATAGCCACATAGTATATAGCACAGCTACGTAGTATATAGCACAGCCATGTAGTATATAGCACAGCCATGTAGTATATAGCACAGCCACGTAGTATATAGCACAGCCCACATAGTATATTGCACAACCACGTAGTATATTGCACAGCCACGTAGTATATTGCACAGCCACGTTGTATATACCACAGCCCACGCAGTATATACCACAGCCCACGCAGTATATAACACAGCCCACGTTGTATATAGCAATGTGGGCACCATATCCCTGTTAAAAAGAGAATTAAAATAAAAAATAGTTATATACTCACCTTCCGTAGGCCACCGGATCCAGCCCAGGCCTTTAGCGATGCTCTTCGTGACCCACCGTTCCCAGTAATGCCTTGCAGCAATAACACGTGATGATGTAGAGTAGCGTAGCATAGGCAGCATCAATAGTAAAAAGTTGGTCACACTTACAGGGTTAATGGCAGCGCTAACGGACTGCTAAAACGCTATTTGGACGCTGACTGGAGGGGAGTATGGAGGGGGCACTTACTGGAGGGGAGTAGGGAGGGGCCAATTCGCGGCCAGACTATGCCTGTCGCTGATTGGTCGCGCCCAGCTGGCCGCGACCAATCAGCGACGTGGGATTTCCGTGACAGACAGACAAACAGACTGAAGTGGACCTTTATACGATTATATATATAGATACAGCTCATCTGCTGCAGAATATTATGATATACAGCTCATCCACTGCAGAATATTATAATATACAGCTCACGTGCTGCAGAATATTATAACATACAGCTCATCTGCTGCAGAATATTATAATATACAGCACATCTACTGCAGAATATTACAGTATAATATACAGCTCAACTGCTGCAGAATATTATAATGTACAGCTCAACTGCTGCAGAATATTATAATATATAGCTCATCTACTGCAGAATATTATAATATACAGCTCACCTGCTGAATAATATCATGATATACAGCTCACCTGCTGGAGAATATTATAATATACAGTTCACCTGCTGCAGAATATTATAATATACTGCTCATCTGCTGCAGAGTATTATAATATACAGCTCACCTGCTGAATAATATAATATACAGCTCACCCGCTGCAGAATACTACAATATACAGCTCTCCTGCTGCAGAATATTATAATATACAGCTCACCTGATGTAGAATTTTATAATATACAGCTCAACTGCTGCAGAATGTTATAATATACAGCTCACCTCCTGCAGAATATTATAATATACAGCTAATCTACTGCAGAATATTATAATATACAGCTCAGCTGCTGCAGAATATTATAATATACAGCTCATATGCTGTGGAATATTATAATATATAGCTCATCTACTGCAGAATATTATAATATACAGCTTACCTGCTGAATAATATCATGATATACAGCTCAGCTGCTGCAGAATATTATAATATACAGCTCATATGCTGTGGAATATTATAATTCTGACCTGCTGCAGAAAAATTATAATATACATCTTTTCTTCTATAAAATGTTATAATATACAGCTCACCTTCTGAATAATATTATAATATGTAACTCATCTGCTGCAGAATATTATAATATACAGCTCACCTGCTACTCAATATTATAATATACAGCTCAACTTCTGCAGAATACTATAATATACAGCTCACCTGCTGAATAATATAATATTCAGCTCACCTGCTGCAGAATACTATAATATACAGCTCACCTGCTGCAGAATATAATATACAGATCACCTGCTGCAGAATATTATAATATACAGCTTATCTGCTGCAGAATATTATAATATAAAGCTCACCTGCTGTAGAATAATATACAGCTCACCTGCTGAATAATATTATAATATACAGCTCACCTGCATCAGAATATTATAATATACAGCTCACCTACTGCCGAATATTATAATATACAGCTCACCTGCTGCAGAATATTATAATATACAGCTCACCTGCTCTATAATGTTATAATATACAGCTCACCTGCTGCACAATACTTCAACATACAGCTCACCTGCTGCAGAATATTATAATATACTGCTCATCTGCTGTAGAATATTATAATTTACAGCGCACCTGCTGAATAACATCACAATATACAGCTCACCTGCTGCATAATATTAGAATATACAGCTCACCTGTTGCAGAATATAATATACAGCTTTCCTGCTGCAGAATATTACAGTATACAGCTCACCTGCTGCAGAATGTTATGATATACAGCTCACAAGCTTCAGAATATTATAATATACAGCTCATCTGCTTCAGAATATTATAGTATACAGCTCATCTGCTGTAGAATATTATAGTATACAGCTCAACTGCTGCAGAATATTATAATATACAGCTCACCTGCTGCAGAATATTATAGTAGACAGCTCAACTGCTGCAGGATATTATAATATACAGCTGACATGCTGCAGAATATGATAATATACAGCTCACCTGCTGCAGAATATTATAGTATACAGCTCAACTGCTGCAGAATGTTATAATATACAGCTCACGTCCTGCAGAATATTATAATATACAACTCACCTGCTGCAGATTATTATAGTATACAGCTCACCTGCTGCAGAATATTATAATATACAGCTTACACGCTGCAGAATATTATAGTATACAGCTCAACTGCTGCAGAATGTTATAATATACAGCTCACATGCTGCAGAATATTATAATATACAACTCACCTGCTGCAGATTATTATAGTATACAGCTCACCTGCTGCAGAATATTATAATATACAGCTTACACGCTGCAGAATATTATAACATACAGCTCAACTGCTGCAGAATATTATAATATACAGCTCACACGCTGCAGAGTATTATAATATACTTTTCATCCACTGCAGAATATTATAATATACAGCTCTCTGGCTGTAGAATATTATAAAATACAGCTCACCTGCTAGAGAATTTTATAATATACAGCTCACCTGCTAGAGAATATTATAGTATACACTTCATCATAGTACACTCTTTTCACTCAGAAGAACTTCATTATAGAAAACTGATGTAAAATTGGGGCTATTTACATCAGCCAATATACTTTCTGTTTACTCTTTAAAAAGAGGTTTTGCAGCAGCTGCCCTTTGTGTACTGCCTGGTGCCCAAGTTTGGCAAAATCTCACATTACGAACCTCAGATACTTGAAACATGATTTATTTTTTAAATGATGAATGCGTTTCACCTGATATATAAATCTAACCTCTAAGTTAGGCTGCCACATAAAGCAAACTGGGCATGGATTAGATGTTGATCAATTCCCAGTTCAAAGAGCACAGGGGTCCAGAAGGCAAAGGCCACATCAGTTTGCGCTTTCTTATAGAGGAACTGTTCTTTTAAGTAACTTGTTAGAATTACCTGCTGTGTGTGTATGAGATACAACACTATTTCCGGTCGTTATATAACTTGTGTCTGCACCCCTCATCTGCTGCAGATTATTACTGTATAGATAATAATCACTTTTATTATATAAAATATAGATTTTATCTTATAGTATATAATATAAGTGTTGCAGTTACATATAGAAAACTGAGCCTTGATTAGATGTTGATCAATGACATCACAATGGGATGGAATTCTATGCATGACATCACAATGTGATCCTCTTGTTTAGGAGCCTCAGCGCTGAAGTCAGACCTCTCATTCCTGCCGCAGCTCTACACAGAGAGGAACACGGCTCAGACCAGGAGGAGAAGCCATCATGAGATGTCACAAGTAGGCGCTGGTCATGACCTTATCAGCCTCCATGTTGTTTGGCACTTCTAACCGGACTGAGGACATTTGTTGAAAAGTGGAGAACAATGATTAGGAATTGTACTTTGCAGGACAGGACATCAACCATAGTAAAAGGTCAGTGGCTCAGAATAGAAAAACATAGAGGGAGATTTATAGGGTCAACATGTCATATGCTCGTCTTAATCCAAAACTCTCCTCCCATGAGGTTTACAAAATTAATTTGGCCCATCTGTAGACTGTCTATGCACCAAAATGTACAAATTCCCCCAGTTATGAGCTGGCTTAGATTTCAGCTACAATGGACACCAGTTATGTGGAGAAACTATTTATAAGCAGGTATTCTGGAAAATACTTATATTACTTCCCAGTTCAAAGAACACAGGGGTCCAGAAGGCAAAGGCCACATCAGTTTGCACTTTCTTAAAGGGAACCTGTCACCCCCAAAATCGATGGTGAGGTAAGCTCACCGTCATCAGGGGCTTATCTACAGCATTCTGTAATGCTGTAGATAAGCCCCCGATGTTACTTGAAAGAGGAGAAAAAGAGGTTAGATTATACTCACCCAGGGGCGTTCCCGCTGCGGTCCAGTTGGATGGGTGTCTCAGGTCTGCTCCGGCGCCTCCTATCTTCATTCCATGACGTCCTCTTCTGGTCTTCCTGCCGCGGCTCTGGCGCAGGGGTACTTTGTCTGCCCTATTGAGGGCAGAGCAAAGTACTGCAGTGCGCAGGCGCCGGGCCTCTCTGACCTTTCCGGCGCCTGCGCACTGCAGTACTTTGCTCTGTCCTCAACAGGGCAGACAAAGTACACCTGCCCCGGAGCCGTGGCATGAAGACCAGAAGAGGACATCATGGAATGAAGATGGGAGGCGCTGTACCGGACCTGAGACGCCCATCAGAGCGGGACCACCCCTGGGTGAGTATAATCTAACGTCTTTTTCTCCTCTTTCAGGTAACATCGGCGGCTTATCTAAAGCATTACAGAATGCTGTAGATAAGCCCCTGATGCCGGTGAGCTTACCTCACCATCGATTTTGGGGGTGACAGGTTCCCTTTAAAGAGGAACTGTTCTTTTAAGTAACTTGTTAGAATTACCTGCTGTGTGTGTGTGAGATACAACACTATTTCCAGTCAGTATATAACTTGTGAATGCACCCCTCATCTGCTGCAGATTATTACTGTATAGATAATAATCACTTTTATTATATAAAATATATATTTTCTCTTGTAGTATATAATATAAGTGTTGCAGCTACATATAGAAAACTGAGCCTTGATTGGATGTCAATCAGTGACATCACAATGGGATCCTCTTCTTTAGGAGCCTCTGCGCTGAGGTCAGACCTCTCATTCCTGCCGCAGCTCTACACAGAGAGGAACACGACTCAGACCAGGAGGAGAAGCCATCATGAGATGTCACAGGCGTCCCGATTTTCACAAGCAGCCGCTGGTCATGGCCTTATCAGCCTCCATGTTATTTGGCAAGTTTCTTCTAGCCGGACTAAGGACATTTGTTGAAAAGTGGAGAACAATGATTTCAGTAAAATTAGCATTTTATTCATAGAAATCCCTGATGTTTACATGCAAATATCCCAGTGTGTGGTCCTAGTAGTGACTGACTGATTTCCCTGTATGATGGTGCATGCAGAAACAGCTGTCAATCACTTGTAGGTCCACCCCTGGACATATGAGTCTGCTCAGCTTCTCTATATTGTCATTTCCATAGATCACACTGCACGTAGAACATGACAGGTTCCCTTTATTGTGTAACTGTCATTTGAGTTGAGCAGGCAGCAGGATGTCTGTGCTGCCTCTAGCTCCTCCCTCCTCCCCGCTCCATAGACTGTCAAGAGCAGCAACTTTCATCTCATTGCTTATTAACATGGAAATCTCTAGTCACTGAATATAGATTTTACCTGCAAACTCAGAGCGAAAGAGCAATCCAGAATGTAAAAGAAATAGATTTTTCTACTTGGATACAGGAAGATGCACAATATTATGTTACACCCCTCATCTGCTGCAGATTATTACTGTATAGATAATAATCACTTTTATTATATAAAATATAGATTTTATCTTATAGTATATAATATAAGTGTTGCAGTTACATATAGAAAACTGGGCCTGGATTAGATGTTGATCAATGACATCACAATGGGATGGAATTCTATGCATGACATCACAATGGGATCTTGTTCTTTAGGAGCCTCTGCGCTGAGGTCAGACCTCTCATTCCTGCCGCAGCTCTACACAGAGAGGAACACGACTCAGACCAGGAGGAGAAGCCATCATGAGATGTCACAGGCGTCCCGATATTCACAAGTAGCCGCTGGTCATGACCTTATCAGCCTCCATGTTATTTGGCAAGTTTCTTCTAGCTGGACTGAGGCCATTTGTTGAAAAGTGGAGAACAATGATTAGGAATTCTACCTTCCAGGAGAGGACATCAACTATAGTAGCACAGGTCAGTGGCACAGAGAAAAACATAGAGGGAGATTTATGAAGACCGACATGTTTTACTGTTGTCTTAAACTAAAGTATAAAATTCACCTGCCGTGAGGTGGGCAAAATAAATTTGGCCTATCTGTACGCCGTCTATGCACCAAAATGTACAAATTCCCCCAGTCATGAGCTGGTCTAGATTTCAGCTACAATAGACACCAGTTATGTGGAAAACCTAATTAAAAAGTTGATGTCTGCAAAATATTTACAGTGCTACGTTCCCACGATGAGCTTTTGGTGAGTTTTTGATGTTGCAGCTTTTTGGCACCATTTAAGTAAATTGGGATACTTACTATGCTTTTTTCATTGCATTTTTAGAGCTTTTTTTTCTTTGTAGTTTTTTTTTGCATTTTTGACGGTGCATTTTTTTGTGTCTTGTTCGTTTGTTATGCTTTAAATGAAGCTGCTCTGTTTTTGATACTTCCTGATATTTGGCTTTGACAAACTTTATGATACATTGATTTGCAGATTACTGTATTTTTCGGACTAAAAGACGCACTTTTGTTCCCCAAAATTTTGGGGGAAACTGGGGGGTGCGTCTTATAATCCAAATCTGGGTTCTGTGCAGTAGAGGAGGGGGGCGGTTCTGGAGTGGTGTCAGGGGGCTGGGGTGGGCTGCCTGCGGGCTGCTGAGACAGCAGGAGGTTCTGTGCTCCCGCTCATTAGCCTCATGTAATATTCACTGCACCTGCTGTCCATCACTTCGGTGCTGAACCTGTGCCGAGTTGATTCACAGGGGAGCAGCGAATATTACATGTGCCTGCATCTCCCCCCCACTCCCATCATGGATATGGCCCCCGGTCACTCTTATATGCCCCCCCTGTGCTGCTGGCAGGCACATGCTCCCCCCCTGTGCTGCTGGCAGGCACATTATAAAATAACAAACACTTAACTCACCTTCCCCTGATGGCTCTGTGCTCACAGCTTCTCGGTTGCTTCCTGTGTCTGTGCTGACATCCGATCATGTGATCGGCACAGCACAGTGCCCCCCTGGTCACAATATGCCCCCTTGTGCTGGCAGGGACATGCCCCCCTGTGCTGCTGGCAGGCACATGCCCCCCAGTCACAATATGCCCCCCTGCGCTGCTGACTAGGGTTGAGCGAAACGGATCGGTCAATTTCATAAGTCGCCGACTTTCGGCAAAGTCCGGTTTCGTGAAACCAGAGCCGATCCCAGTGTGGGATCGGCCATGCGGTCGGCGATCTTCGCGCCAAAGTCGCGTTTCATATGACGCTTTAACTGCCATTTTTCAGCCAATGAAGGAGTGTGGGCAACGTGATGACATAGGTCTCGTCTTGCTTTCTGTGGTGTCACAGGGGGTGGGGGTATAACCGCCATCTTACCATTTTCGATCCGAAAAAAGTAAAAGTCGCTCAACCCTACTGCTGACAGGTACAGCCCCCCGGTCACTATATGCCCCCCCAGTGCTGCTGGCAGGTACAGGCCCCCCCGGTCACTATATTCCCCCTGTGCTGCTGGCAGACACATGCCCCCCCTGTGCTGCTGTCAGACACATGCAATGTTTAGGCACATCAGGGGCTCTCCAAACGCAACATGGCGTCCCATCTCAATTCCAGTCAATTTTGCATTGAAAAGTCAAATGGCGCTCCTTTCCTTCCGAGCTCTGCCATGCGCCCAAACAGTGGTTTACCCCCACATATGGGGTATCAGCGTACTCAGGACAAATTGTACAACAACTTTTGGGGTCCATTTTCTCCTGTTACCCTTGGTAAAATAAAACAAATTGGAGCTGAAATAAATTTTGTGTGAAAAAAAGTTAAATGTTCATTTTTATTTAAACATTCCAAAAATTCCTGTGAAACACCTGAAGGGTTAATAAAGTTCTTGAATGTGGTTTTGAGCACCTTGATGGGTGCCGTTTTTAGAATGGTATCACACTTGGGTATTTTCTATCATATAGACCCCTCAAAATGACTTCAAATGAGATGTGGTCCCTAAAAAAAAAATGGTGTTGTAAAAATGAGAAATTTCTGGTCAACTTTTAACCCTTATAACTCCCTAACAAAAAAAAATGTTGGTTCCAAAATTGTGCTGATGTAAAGTAGACATGTGGGAAATGTTATTTATTAAGTATTTTGTGTGACAGATCTCTGTGATTTAAGGGCATAAAAATTCAAAGTTGGAAAATTGCAAAATTTTCGAAATTTTTGCAAAAGTTTCCGTTTTTTTCACAAATAAACGCAAGTTATATCGAATAAATTTTACCATTATCATGAAGTACAATATCTCATGAGAAAACATTGTCAGAATCGCCAAGACCTGTTGAAGCGTTCCAGAGTTATAACCTCATAAAGGGACAGTGGTCAGAATTGTAAAAATCGGCCCGGTCATTAACGTGTAAACCACCCTCGGGGCTTAAGGGATTAAAGGGAACCTGTCATCTTGAAATCTTGAAAATGGCATTTGATCTGAAGGATGGATGTTATACAGCAGGAGGAGCTGTTCAGGCTGGTATACATTTTGTTGTGAAAATTGTCAGTATTTTATTCATTAAAATCTTTGGTGACTGTATGCATATGAGTCCAGTGGGCAGTACTATTCAGTGATTGACAGTCTTCCCTGTATGACTGTGTATGCAGAGACAGCTGTCAATTACTGAGGAGGATCGAACACTGGATTATTTCATACAAACAGGAAGGATTTCAATAAGTAAAATACAAGGCATACTGAAGTTTTTCCAAAAAACATATACAATTCTGCTCAGCTTCTATTCTATACCATCATGCCCTCAGATCTCACTTCATGTGCAATATGAGAGGTTCCTTTATACAGTAACTGTCATTTCAGGAGAACTTGCAGCAGGATTTCTGTTCCTGCTTCTAGCTCCTACCTTCTCCGCTCCTTTGACTTTAATGAACAGTAACTGTTATCTCCTTTTATTATTTATTGTTAAAGGACCATTGGTTCCATTAAGCTGTACATGTGAAAAGGGTTTACATCCAAAATAAAGATATAAATTACAATAGGCAAACTATTACAGACTGGTACAGAGAGGAAGAGAACACTGGCCTTGTTGGCTTACAATCTACAGGGTAATGAGGAATGAGACAGTATGTTGGGAGGTTGCAACTGCTAGGTTGGTGTGATCTAGAAGCAGAACATTGCAGGCTGTAGTCTTTTCTGAAGAGTTTAGATTTTAGGTTACATCTGAAGTTTTCCATTGTGGGAGACAATCAGATATGCTGAGGCATTGAATCCCATAGGATGGGAAATGCTCAAAATAAATCTTTGAGGTGACTGAAAGAAGAACGTCTGAGAGCGGAGAAGCATAGGAGGTGTTGAAGGGGCCGGAGATGATGTGTGGGAAGGTATTTGGACAATAGTTGTTAAATGTATGGAGGAATCAGAATATGGTAGGCTATGTCAGTCATTATTACTAGTTTAAACTGGATTTGTTGGGAATTGAAAGCCAGGGTAGGAATTTGTAGAGGGTGTAAGCGGAGGATAAGTGAGGAGTGGGATTAAATACCGTATATACTCGAGTATAAGCCGACCCGAGTGTAAGCCGACCCCCCTAATTTTGCCACAAAAAACTGGGAAAACTTATTGACTCGAGTATAAGCCTAGGGTGGAAAATACAGCAGCTACCAGTGAATTTCAAAAATAAAAATAGATGCTCCATACCGTTCATTATTGCCCCAAAGGAGGTTCCATATAAAGCTGTGCCATATATAATGCTCCATACCGTTGATTATTGCCCCATAGATGCTCCATATATAGCTGTGCCATATAGAATGCTCTGCACCATTCATTATGGCCCCATAGATGCTCCTTATAAAGCTGTGCCATTGCTCTGCACCATTCATTATGGCCCCATAGATGCCCCATATACAATGCTCTGCACCGTTCATTATGGCCCCATAGATGCTCCATATAAGCAGTGCCATATATGCTCTGCACTGTTCATTATTGCCCCATAGATGTGCCATATAAATCTGTGCCATATATAATGCTCTGCACCGTTGCCCCATAGATGTGCCATATAAATCTGTGCCATATATAATGCTCTGCACCGTTGCCCCATAGATGTGCCATATAAATCTGTGCCATATATAATGATCTGCACCGTTGCCCCATAGATACTCCACATAAATCTGTGCCATATATAATGCTCTGCACCGTTGCCCCATAGATACGCCACATAAATCTGTGCCATATATAGTGCTCTGCACCGTTGCCCCATAGATACGCCACATAAATCTGTGCCATATATAATGCTCTGCACCGTTGCCCCATAGATACTCCACATAAATCTGTGCCATATATAATGCTCTGCACCGTTGCCCCATAGATACGCCACATAAATCTGTGCCATATATAATGCTCTGCACCGTTGCCCCATAGATGTGCCATATAAATCTGTGCCATATATAATGCTCTGCACCGTTGCCCCATAGATACGCCACATAAATCTGTGCCATATATAATGCTCTGCACCGTTGCCCCATAGATGTGCCATATAAATCTGTGCCATATATAGTGATCTGCACCGTTGCCCCATAGATGTGCCATATAAATCTGTGCCATATATAGTGCTCTGCACCGTTGCCCCATAGATACTCCACATAAATCTGTGCCATTGCTGCTGCTGCTGCAATAAAAAAAACAAAACACATACTCACCTCTCTTGCTTGCAGCTCCTCAGCGTCCCGTCCCGGCGTCTCTCTGCACTGACTGATCAGGCAGAGGGCGGCGCGCACACTATATGCGTCATCGCGCCCTCTGACCTGCACAGTCAGAGCCAGAGGACGGGAAGACAGAGCGGCGCCTGGCGTGTGGAACGTGGACAGGTGAATATAAAATACTCACCTAGTCCCGGCGCTCCTGGCGCTCCCCCTGCCTGTCACACTGTCTCCGGGTGCCGCAGCTCTTCCTCTGTCAGCGGTCACTGGCACAGCTGATTAGAGAAATGAATTTGCGGCTCCACCCCTATGGGAGTGGAGTCCATAATCATTTCTCTAATGAGCGGTCCCACGTGACCGCTGAACAGGGGAAGAGCTGCGGCACCCGAAGACAGTGTGACAGGCAGGGGGAGCGTCAGGATTGCCGGGACTAGGTGAGTGTGCCTCAGCGCCCTCTCCCCCTCACCCGCCGACCTCACCGCCGACCGTGACTCGAGTATAAGCCGAGAGGGGCACTTTCAGCCCAAAAATTTGGGCTGAAAATCTCGGCTTATACTCGAGTATATACGGTAATCAACCAGCACAGATAAAAAAAGAACTTTGCACTAACCTTTTCTTGTTCAACTGGACACAGAGTAATAATGGTTGAAAAAGTGGATAAAAACTTTTTCTTTAATTTTGACCCTTTGTTGCAAAGACATTATCAAGGAATGTATTTCACACCTAATGAGTTAACTTTTTTTTTACTCCAAGTGAGTGTTATGTATGATGCTCAACAATCATAGGCAGGCAGCAACACTCACCGGTAAGAAGACCATGTCTCCACAATATACTTTTTCTCAGTGTGTGAGATGTAATAATACAGATCTGATCTCCTGCTCTAACCTATTGCATGACTCAGTTTTGAAAAATGTTGGACAAATCCTTTAAAAATTAGATGTCTGATATATACCTACTATATACTGCATACTATATAATATATACAATATTATACTACTAAGTTCAAAAGGCAAAAGGAGTCCTAAGGGCAATGATAAAATAACAAATAGGAGATTTTTTAAATTATGAACAAACAGATTGACTGGTTTTTTTTTTAAGATGGCAGAAAACACGCTTCTCTTGGTGATGGAAAGGACAAAGAGGTTATGGAGGAGGCTGATATTTTTTAGATGTTTTTGCTAAGTGTACCTGATCTATTTGCTTATAATTAAGGAAAAGTAGTTAAGAGATTAAATTAATACATGTCTTTATAAAGCAGTTTAGTGGGTAAAAATTAAGGTTTATACTGTAATTGTAATTCTTTAGATTTTAAAACTGAGTTATTAAAGGAAATAATATTATCATTTTTGGTAATAAGGTAGAATAACAAAGGTAGTAAAAAGTAAGCTTCAATGTGTATTTTCAGTTAACTTTTTTAAGCTTCTAAGTCTGCTGTAGGTCTATAGTATGTTCTAATCATGAATATCTAAAGCTGATATATTAAACATGTTTCTTACACATATATGAGTATTGTGTTATTGAATGTGATATGCCTGACCAATGTTCTGTACATAAGTTATAGGTACATTTTTTAAGTAATTGTCCAGGATTTCTGAAAAAAATGTACAAGCACTAGTAAATAATGAAAAATTGTTACTTATCTTATATATAACCCATGATTCTAATGCTGCCACAACAGTAATACCACCAGCCTTTGCTCAGTGGACTGCAGCAATAATGTTCTGTGCAGAAATTATAGAAACATTTTAAGTTGTTTAAGATTTTTAAGAAATGGACACGGAGAAGGGAATACTCAAAATGATTACTTATCCTATACATCCCAATGGAAATTCCAGTGCTGTCAGCTCAGTTGCCCTGCTAGTCCTTGTTAGAGTGGCCTGCAGATATTAGGTCCCAACAATATCCTCGGGACAAATATAACTATTCAATGGCCAATGCAGTCATGCACCTTAGTATCTGGTGCAGCCAGTAATTGATGGTAGCTGTAACAGGTGTATGGTCAGCTCAAAAGTCTTGCAAAACTGTTTCCAACTATGAGCAGGACTATTATATCAGCAGTCTGCTAGCGGCAGGGAGTTTTCAGGTGGATAGTAGATATTTTGTGAGTTTGACAAATTCTCTGCTCTAAGTTCAGTTTTTAGAAAGTCTTAACTACTTCATTTTTAAAAAACAATAGGTTTAACACATACTCTTGCCAGTATCCAGTACAAGTCTGGAGGAGTCCGTTTAGTGAGGTTTACATTAATATGATTTTTTCCAAATTATGAGCAAATGGATTAACCATTTTTTACTAAAATGGCAAAAAATTATTCTCTTGGTGATGGAAAAGACAGCTAGAGGGGTTATGGAGGAGGCTGTTATTTTTTAGATGTTTTTTCTTAGTGTACCTAATATATTTGCCCACAATTTAGGAAATGTAGCTGAGAACTATATTTAATACATGTATTTTTATACAGCAGTGTAATGGGTGAAATTAAAATAAGAATGGTAGTAAAATGTATTATTCAAGGTATTTTCAGTAAACTTTTTTTAAGCTTTTAAGTCCGAGATAGGTCTACATGTTCTAATCATGAATTACTAAAGCTGATATGTTAACCATGTTTTTTACTCATATATTAGTATTGTGTTGTTGAATGTGATATGCCTGACCAATGTTCTGTACATAAGTTATATGTATATTTTTTTTTGTAATTTTCTGTGATTTGTGAAAAAATGTACAAAGAGTAGTGAACAATGAAAAATTATTATTTATCTTGTATATAACCCATAATTCTAATGCTGCCACAACAGTAATACCATCAGCCTTTGATCAGTGGCCTGCAGCAAAAATGTTCTGTGAAGAAATTATAGATACATTTCAAGCTGTTTAAGATTTTAAAAAAATTGACATGTTGAAGGGAATACTCAAAATTATTACTTATCCTGTACATCCCAATGAAAATTCCTGTGCTGCCAGCTCAGTTGCCCTGCTAGTCCTTGTTAGAGTGTCCTGCAGATATTAGGTCCCAACAATGTCCTCGGGACAAATATAACTAGTCAATGGCCAATGCAGTCATGTTCCTTAGTATCATCAGAGGTGCAGCCAGTAATTGGTGGTAGCTGTAACATGTGTATGGTCAGCTCAAAAGTCTTGCAAAACTGTTTCCAACTATGAGCAGGACTATTATATCAGCAGTCTGCTAGCGGCAGGGAGTTTTCAGGTAGATAGTAGATATTTTGTGAGTTTGACAAATTCTCTGCTTTAAGTTCAGTTTTTAGAAAGTCTTAACTACTTCTTTAAAAACAATAGGTTTAACACATACTCTTGCCAGTATCCAGTACAAGTCTGGAGGAGTCCATTTAGTGAAGTTTACATTAATATGATTTTTCCCAAATTATGAGCAAATGGATTAACCATTTTTGACTAAGATGGCAAAAACACAATTCTCTTGGTGATGGAAAGGACAGCTAGAGGGGTAATGGAGGAGGCTGTTATTTTTTAGATGTTTTTTCTTAGTGTACCTAATCTATTTGCTCACAATTTAGGAAATGTAGCTGAGAACTATATTTAATGCATGTCTTTTTATACAGCAGTGTAATGGGTGAAATTAAAATAATAATGGTTGTAAAATGTATTATTCAATGTATTTTTAGTAAACTTTTTTTTAGCTTTTAAGTCTGAGATAGGTCTACATGTTCTAATCATGAATTACTTAACATATGTTAACCATGTTTTTTACTCATATATTAGTATTGTGTTACTAAATGTGATATGCCTGACCAATGTTCTGTACATAAGTTATAGGTATATTTTTTAGGTAATTTTCTGGGGTTTGTGAAAAAAATGTACAAAAACTAGTGAATATTGAACAATTATTATTTATCTTATAAATAACCCATGATTCTAATGCTGCCAGAGGAGTAATACCATCAGCCTTTGATCAGTGGCCTGCAGCAATAATGTTCTGTGAAGAAATTATAGATACTTTTCAAGTTTAAGATTTTTAAGAAGTAGACATGGAGAAGGGAATACTCAAAATGATTACTTATCCTGTACATCCCAATAAAAATTCCAGTGCTGCCAGCTCAGTTGCCCTGCTAGTCCTTGTTAGAGTGGCCTGCAGATATTAGGTCCCAACAACATCCTCGGGACAAATATAACTAGTCAATCGCCTATGCAGTCATGCACCTTAGTATCATCAGAGGTGCAGCCAGGGATTGAAGGTAGCTGTAACATGTGTATGGTCAGCTCAAAAGTCCTGCAAAACTGTTTCCAACTATGAGCAGGACTATTATATCAGCAGTCTGCTAGCGGCAGGGAGTTTTCAGGTAAATACTAGATATTTTGTGAGTTTGACAAATTCTCTGCTTTATGTTCAGTTTTTAGAAAGTCTTAGATACTTTAAAAATAATAGGTTTAACACATACTCTTGCCAGTACCCAGTACAAGTCTGGAGGTGTCCATTTAGTGAAGTTTACATTAATATGATTTTTCCCAAATTATGAGCAAATGGATTAACCATTTTTTACTAAGATGGCAAAAAAAACAATTCTCTTGGTGATGGAAAAGACAGCTAGAGGGGTTATGGAGGAGGCTGTAGATGTTTTTTCTTAGTGTACCTAAGCTATTTGATCACAGTTTAGGAAATGTAGCTGAGAACTATATTTAATGCATGTCTTTTTGTACAGAAGTGTAATGGGTGAAAGTAAAATAAGAATGTAGTAAAAAGTATTATTAATGGGATTTTCTGAAAACTTTAAGCTTTTAAGTCTGAAAAAGGTCTGCATGTTCTAATAATGAATTACTAAAGCTGATATGTTAACCATGTTTTTTACTCATATATTAGTATTGTGTTGTTGAATGTGATATGCCTAACCAATGTTCTGTACATAAGTTATATGTATATTTTTTAAGTAATTTTCTGGGATTTGTGAAAAAATGTACAAAGAGTAGTGAATAATGAAAAAATATTATTTTTCTTGTAAATAACTCATGATTCTAATGCTGCGACAACAGTAATACCATCAGCCTTTGATCAGTGGCCTGCAGCAATAATGTTCTGTGAAGAAATTATAGATACAATTCAAGCTGTTTAAGATTTTAAAAAAAATGACATGGAGAAGGGAATACTCAAAATGATTACTTATCCTATACATCCCAATAAAAATTCCAGTGCTGCCAGCTCAGTTGCCCTGCTAGTCCTTGTTAGAGTGGCCTGCAGATATTAGGTCCCAACAACATCCTCGGGACAAATATAACTAGTCAATCGCCAATGCAGTCATGTACCTTAGTATCATCAGAGGTGCAGCCAGGGATTGACGGTAGCTGTAACATGTGTATGGTCAGCTCAAAAGTCCTGCAAAACTGTTTCCAACTATGAGCAGGACTATTATATCAGCAGTCTGCTAGCGGCAGGGAGTTTTCAGGTAGATAGTAGATATTTTGTGAGTTTGACAAATTCTCTGCTTTAAGTTCAGTTTTTAGAAAGTCTTAACTACTACTTTAAAAATAATAGGTTTAACACATACTCTTGCCAGTATCCAGTACAAGTCTGGAGGAGTCCATTTAGTGAAGTTTACATTAATATGATTTTTCTCAAATTATGAGCAAATGGATTAACCATTTTTGACTAAGATGGCAAAAAACACAATTCTCTTGGTGATGGAAAGGACAGCTAGAGGGGTTATGGAGGAGGCTGTTATTTTTAGATGTTTTTTCTTAGTGTACCTAATCTATTTGCTCACAATTTAGGAAATGTAGCTGAGAACTATATTTAATGCATGTCTTTTTGTACAGAAGTGTAATGGGTGAAAGTAAAATAAGAATGTAGTAAAATGTATTATTAATGGGATTTTCTTAAAACTTTAAGCTTTTAAGTCTGAAAAAGGTCTGCATGTTCTAATAATGAATTACTAAAGCTGATATGTTAACCATGTTTTTTACTCATATATTAGTATTGTGTTGTTGAATGTGATATACCTAACCAATATTCTGTACATAAGTTATATGTATACTTTTTAAGTAATTTTCTGGGATTTGTTAAAAAATGTACATAGAGTAGTGAATAATGAAAAAATATTATTTTTCTTGTAAATAACTCATGATTCTAATGCTGCGACAACAGTAATACCATCAGCCTTTGATCAGTGGCCTGCAGCAATAATGTTCTGTGAAGAAATTATAGATACATTTCAAGCTGTTTAAGATTTAAAAAAAAAAAAATGACATGGAGAAGGGAATACTCAAAATGATTACTTATCCTGTACATCCCAATGAAAATTCCAGTGCTGCCAGCTCAGTTGCCCTGCTAGTCCTTGTTAGAGTGGCCTGCAGATATTAGGTCCCAACAATATCCTCGGGACAAATATAACTAGTCATCGGCCAATGCAGTAATGCACCTTACTATCATCAGAGGTGCAGCCAGTAATTGGTGGTAGCTGTAACATGTGTATGGTCAGCTCAAAAGTCTTGCAAAACTGTTTCCAACTATGAGCAGGACTATTATATCAGCAGTCTGCTAGCGGCAGGGAGTTTTCAGGTAGATAGTAGATATTTTGTGAGTTTGACACATTCTCTGCTTTAAGTTCAGTTTTTAGAAAGTCTTAACTACTTCTTTAAAAACAATAGGTTTAACACATACTCTTGCCAGTATCCAGTACAAGTCTGGAGGAGTCCATTTAGTAAAGTTTACATTAATATGATTTTTCCCAAATTATGAGCAAATGGATTAACCATTTTTGACTAAGATGGCAAAAACACAATTCTCTTGGTGATGGAAAGGACAGCTAGAGGGGTAATAGAGGAGGCTGTTATTTTTTTAGATGTTTTTTCTTAGTGTACCTAATCTATTTGCTCACAATTTAGGAAATGTAGCTGAGAACTATATTTAATGCATGTCTTTTTATACAGCAGTGTAATGGGTGAAATGAAAATAATAATGGTAGTAAAATGTATTATTCAATGTATTTTTAGTAAACGTTTTTAAGCTTTTAAGTCCGAGATAGGTCTACATGTTCTAATCATGAATTACTAAAGCTTATATGTTAACCATGTTTTTTACTCATATATTAGTATTGTGTTATTGAATGTGATATGCCTGACCAATGTTCTGTACATAAGTTATAGGTATATTTTTTAAGTAATTTTTTGGGATTTGTGAAAAAAATGTACAAAGACTAGTGAATAATGAAAAATTATTGTTTATCCTATAAATAACTCATGATTCTAATGCTGCCAGAGGAGTAATACCATCAGCCTTTGATCAGTACCCTGCAGCAATAATGTTCTGTGAAGAAATTATAGATACTTTTCAAGTTTAAGATTTTTAAGAAATGGACATGGAGAAGGGAATACTCAAAATGATTACTTATCCTGTACATCCCAATAAAAATTCCAGTGCTGCCAGCTCAGTTGCCCTGCTAGTCCTTGTTAGAGTGGCCTGCAGATATTAGGTTCCAACAACATCCTCGGGACAAATATAACTAGTCAATCGCCAATGCAGTCATGTACCTTAGTATCATCAGAGGTGCAGCCAGGGATTGATGGTAGCTGTAATATGTGTATGGTCAGCTCAAAAGTCCTGCAAAACTGTTTCCAACTATGAGCAGGACTATTATATCAGCAGTCTGCTAGCGGCAGGGAGTTTTCAGGTAAATACTAGATATTTTGTGAGTTTGACAAATTCTCTGCTTTAAGTTCAGTTTTTAGAAAGTCCTAGCTACTTTAAAAATAATAGGTTTAACACATACTCTTGCCAGTATCCAGAACAAGTCTGGAGGAGTCCATTTAGTGAAGTTTACATTAATATGATTTTTCCCAAATTGTGAGCAAATGGATTAACCATTTTTGACTAAGATGGCAAAAAACACAAATCTCTTGGTGATGGAAAGGACAGCTAGAGGGGTTATGGAGGAGGCTGTAATTTTTAGATGTTTTTTCTTAGTGTACCTAATCTATTTGCTCACAATTTAGGAAATGTAGCTGAGAACTATATTTAATGCATGTCTTTTTGTACAGAAGTGTAATGGGTGAAAGTAAAATAAGAATGTAGTAAAAAGTATTATTAATGGGATTTTCTGAAAACTTTAAGCTTTTAAGTCTGAAAAAGGTCTGCATGTTCTAATGAATTACTAAAGCTGATATGTTAACCATGTTTTTTACTCATATATTAGTATTGTGTTGTTGAATGTGATATGCCTAACCAATGTTCTGTACATAAGTTATATGTATATTTTTTAAGTAATTTTCTGGGATTTGTGAAAAAATGTACAAAGAGTAGTGAATAATGAAAAAATATTATTTTTCTTGTAAATAACTCATGATTCTAATGCTGCGACAACAGTAATACCATCAGCCTTTGATCAGTGGCCTGCAGCAATAATGTTCTGTGAAGAAATTATAGATACAATTCAAGCTGTTTACGATTTAAAAAAAAAATGACATGGAGAAGGGAATACTCAAAATGATTACTTATCCTGTACATCCCAATAAAAATTCCAGTGCTGCCAGCTCAGTTGCCCTGCTAGTCCTTGTTAGAGTGGCCTGCAGATATTAGGTCCCAACAACATCCTCGGGACAAATATAACTAGTCAATCGCCAATGCAGTCATGTACCTTAGTATCATCAGAGGTGCAGCCAGGGATTGACGGTAGCTGTAACATGTGTATGGTCAGCTCAAAAGTCCTGCAAAACTGTTTCCAACTATGAGCAGGACTATTATATCAGCAGTCTGCTAGCGGCAGGGAGTTTTCAGGTAGATAGTAGATATTTTGTGAGTTTGACAAATTCTCTGCTTTAAGTTCAGTTTTTAGAAAGTCTTAACTACTACTTTAAAAATAATAGGTTTAACACATACTCTTGCCAGTATCCAGTACAAGTCTGGAGGAGTCCATTTAGTGAAGTTTACATTAATATGATTTTTCCCAAATTATGAGCAAATGGATTAACCATTTTTGACTAAGATGGCAAAAAACACAATTCTCTTGGTGATGGAAAGGACAGCTAGAGGGGTTATGGAGGAGGCTGTTATTTTTAGATGTTTTTTCTTAGTGTACCTAATCTATTTGCTCACAATTTAGGAAATGTAGCTGAGAACTATATTTAATGCATGTCTTTTTGTACAGAAGTGTAATGGGTGAAAGTAAAATAAGAATGTAGTAAAAAGTATTATTAATGGGATTTTCTGAAAACTTTAAGCTTTTAAGTCTGAAAAAGGTCTGCATGTTCTAATAATGAATTACTAAACCTGATATGTTAACCATGTTTTTTACTCATATAATAGTATTGTGTTGTTGAATGTGATATACCTAACCAATGTTCTGTATATAAGTTATATGTATATTTTTTAAGTAATTTTCTGGGATTTGTGAAAAAATGTACAAAGAGTAGTGAATAATGAAAAAATATTATTTTTCTTGTAAATAACTCATGATTCTAATGCTGCGACAACAGTAATACCATCAGCCTTTGATCAGTGGCCTGCAGCAATAATGTTCTGTGAAGAAATTATAGATACATTTCAAGCTGTTTAAGATTTAAAAAAAAAAAATGACATGGAGAAGGGAATACTCAAAATGATTACTTATCCTGTACATCCCAATGAAAATTCCAGTGCTGCCAGCTCAGTTGCCCTGCTAGTCCTTGTTAGAGTGGCCTGCAGATATTAGGTCCCAACAATATCCTCGGGACAAATATAACTAGTCAACGGCCAATGCAGTAATGCACCTTACTATCATCAGAGGTGCAGCCAGTAATTGGTGGTAGCTGTAACATGTGTATGGTCAGCTCAAAAGTCTTGCAAAACTGTTTCCAACTATGAGCAGGACTATTATATCAGCAGTCTGCTAGCGGCAGGGAGTTTTCAGGTAGATAGTAGATATTTTGTGAGTTTGACACATTCTCTGCTTTAAGTTCAGTTTTTAGAAAGTCTTAACTACTTCTTTAAAAACAATAGGTTTAACACATACTCTTGCCAGTATCCAGTACAAGTCTGGAGGAGTCCATTTAGTAAAGTTTACATTAATATGATTTTTCCCAAATTATGAGCAAATGGATTAACCATTTTTGACTAAGATGGCAAAAACACAATTCTCTTGGTGATGGAAAGGACAGCTAGAGGGGTAATAGAGGAGGCTGTTATTTTTTTAGATGTTTTTTCTTAGTGTACCTAATCTATTTGCTCACAATTTAGGAAATGTAGCTGAGAACTATATTTAATGCATGTCTTTTTATACAGCAGTGTAATGGGTGAAATGAAAATAATAATGGTAGTAAAATGTATTATTCAATGTATTTTTAGTAAACGTTTTTAAGCTTTTAAGTCCGAGATAGGTCTACATGTTCTAATCATGAATTACTAAAGCTTATATGTTAACCATGTTTTTTAATCATATATTAGTATTGTGTTATTGAATGTGATATGCCTGACCAATGTTCTGTACATAAGTTATAGGTATATTTTTTAAGTAATTTTCTGGGATTTGTGAAAAAAATGTACAAAGACTAGTGAATAATGAAAAATTATTGTTTATCCTATAAATAACTCATGATTCTAATGCTGCCAGAGGAGTAATACCATCAGCCTTTGATCAGTACCCTGCAGCAATAATGTTCTGTGAAGAAATTATAGATACTTTTCAAGTTTAAGATTTTTAAGAAATGGACATGGAGAAGGGAATACTCAAAATGATTACTTATCCTGTACATCCCAATAAAAATTCCAGTGCTGCCAGCTCAGTTGCCCTGCTAGTCCTTGTTAGAGTGGCCTGCAGATATTAGGTTCCAACAACATCCTCGGGACAAATATAACTAGTCAATCGCCAATGCAGTCATGTACCTTAGTATCATCAGAGGTGCAGCCAGGGATTGACGGTAGCTGTAATATGTGTATGGTCAGCTCAAAAGTCCTGCAAAACTGTTTCCAACTATGAGCAGGACTATTATATCAGCAGTCTGCTAGCGGCAGGGAGTTTTCAGGTAAATACTAGATATTTTGTGAGTTTGACAAATTCTCTGCTTTAAGTTCAGTTTTTAGAAAGTCTTAGCTACTTTAAAAATAATAGGTTTAACACATACTCTTGCCAGTATCCAGAACAAGTCTGGAGGAGTCCATTTAGTGAAGTTTACATTAATATGATTTTTCCCAAATTGTGAGCAAATGGATTAACCATTTTTGACTAAGATGGCAAAAAACACAAATCTCTTGGTGATGGAAAGGACAGCTAGAGGGGTTATGGAGGAGGCTGTAATTTTTAGATGTTTTTTCTTAGTGTACCTAATCTATTTGCTCACAATTTAGGAAATGTAGCTGGGAACTATATTTAATGCATGTCTTTTTGTACAGAAGTGTAATGGGTGAAAGTAAAATAAGAATGTAGTAAAAAGTATTATTAATGGGATTTTCTGAAAACTTTAAGCTTTTAAGTCTGAAAAAGGTCTGCATGTTCTAATGAATTACTAAAGCTGATATGTTAACCATGTTTTTTACTCATATATTAGTATTGTGTTGTTGAATGTGATATGCCTAACCAATGTTCTGTACATAAGTTATATGTATATTTTTTAAGTAATTTTCTGGGATTTGTGAAAAAATGTACAAAGAGTAGTGAATAATGAAAAAATATTATTTTTCTTGTAAATAACTCATGATTCTAATGCTGCGACAACAGTAATACCATCAGCCTTTGATCAGTGGCCTGCAGCAATAATGTTCTGTGAAGAAATTATAGATACAATTCAAGCTGTTTAAGATTTAAAAAAAAAATGACATGGAGAAGGGAATACTCAAAATGATTACTTATCCTGTACATCCCAATAAAAATTCCAGTGCTGCCAGCTCAGTTGCCCTGCTAGTCCTTGTTAGAGTGGCCTGCAGATATTAGGTCCCAACAACATCCTCGGGACAAATATAACTAGTCAATCGCCAATGCAGTCATGTACCTTAGTATCATCAGAGGTGCAGCCAGGGATTGACGGTAGCTGTAACATGTGTATGGTCAGCTCAAAAGTCCTGCAAAACTGTTTCCAACTATGAGCAGGACTATTATATCAGCAGTCTGCTAGCGGCAGGGAGTTTTCAGGTAGATAGTAGATATTTTGTGAGTTTGACAAATTCTCTGCTTTAAGTTCAGTTTTTAGAAAGTCTTAACTACTACTTTAAAAATAATAGGTTTAACACATACTCTTGCCAGTATCCAGTACAAGTCTGGAGGAGTCCATTTAGTGAAGTTTACATTAATATGATTTTTCCCAAATTATGAGCAAATGGATTAACCATTTTTGACTAAGATGGCAAAAAACACAATTCTCTTGGTGATGGAAAGGACAGCTAGAGGGGTTATGGAGGAGGCTGTTATTTTTAGATGTTTTTTCTTAGTGTACCTAATCTATTTGCTCACAATTTAGGAAATGTAGCTGAGAACTATATTTAATGCATGTCTTTTTGTACAGAAGTGTAATGGGTGAAAGTAAAATAAGAATGTAGTAAAAAGTATTATTAATGGGATTTTCTGAAAACTTTAAGCTTTTAAGTCTGAAAAAGGTCTGCATGTTCTAATAATGAATTACTAAACCTGATATGTTAACCATGTTTTTTACTCATATAATAGTATTGTGTTGTTGAATGTGATATACCTAACCAATGTTCTGTATATAAGTTATATGTATATTTTTTAAGTAATTTTCTGGGATTTGTGAAAAAATGTACAAAGAGTAGTGAATAATGAAAAAATATTATTTTTCTTGTAAATAACTCATGATTCTAATGCTGCGACAACAGTAATACCATCAGCCTTTGATCAGTGGCCTGCAGCAATAATGTTCTGTGAAGAAATTATAGATACATTTCAAGCTGTTTAAGATTTAAAAAAAAAAAATGACATGGAGAAGGGAATACTCAAAATGATTACTTATCCTGTACATCCCAATGAAAATTCCAGTGCTGCCAGCTCAGTTGCCCTGCTAGTCCTTGTTAGAGTGGCCTGCAGATATTAGGTCCCAACAATATCCTCGGGACAAATATAACTAGTCAACGGCCAATGCAGTAATGCACCTTACTATCATCAGAGGTGCAGCCAGTAATTGGTGGTAGCTGTAACATGTGTATGGTCAGCTCAAAAGTCTTGCAAAACTGTTTCCAACTATGAGCAGGACTATTATATCAGCAGTCTGCTAGCGGCAGGGAGTTTTCAGGTAGATAGTAGATATTTTGTGAGTTTGACACATTCTCTGCTTTAAGTTCAGTTTTTAGAAAGTCTTAACTACTTCTTTAAAAACAATAGGTTTAACACATACTCTTGCCAGTATCCAGTACAAGTCTGGAGGAGTCCATTTAGTAAAGTTTACATTAATATGATTTTTCCCAAATTATGAGCAAATGGATTAACCATTTTTGACTAAGATGGCAAAAACACAATTCTCTTGGTGATGGAAAGGACAGCTAGAGGGGTAATAGAGGAGGCTGTTATTTTTTTAGATGTTTTTTCTTAGTGTACCTAATCTATTTGCTCACAATTTAGGAAATGTAGCTGAGAACTATATTTAATGCATGTCTTTTTATACAGCAGTGTAATGGGTGAAATGAAAATAATAATGGTAGTAAAATGTATTATTCAATGTATTTTTAGTAAACGTTTTTAAGCTTTTAAGTCCGAGATAGGTCTACATGTTCTAATCATGAATTACTAAAGCTTATATGTTAACCATGTTTTTTACTCATATATTAGTATTGTGTTATTGAATGTGATATGCCTGACCAATGTTCTGTACATAAGTTATAGGTATATTTTTTAAGTAATTTTCTGGGATTTGTGAAAAAAATGTACAAAGACTAGTGAATAATGAAAAATTATTGTTTATCCTATAAATAACTCATGATTCTAATGCTGCCAGAGGAGTAATACCATCAGCCTTTGATCAGTACCCTGCAGCAATAATGTTCTGTGAAGAAATTATAGATACTTTTCAAGTTTAAGATTTTTAAGAAATGGACATGGAGAAGGGAATACTCAAAATGATTACTTATCCTGTACATCCCAATAAAAATTCCAGTGCTGCCAGCTCAGTTGCCCTGCTAGTCCTTGTTAGAGTGGCCTGCAGATATTAGGTTCCAACAACATCCTCGGGACAAATATAACTAGTCAATCGCCAATGCAGTCATGTACCTTAGTATCATCAGAGGTGCAGCCAGGGATTGACGGTAGCTGTAATATGTGTATGGTCAGCTCAAAAGTCCTGCAAAACTGTTTCCAACTATGAGCAGGACTATTATATCAGCAGTCTGCTAGCGGCAGGGAGTTTTCAGGTAAATACTAGATATTTTGTGAGTTTGACAAATTCTCTGCTTTAAGTTCAGTTTTTAGAAAGTCTTAGCTACTTTAAAAATAATAGGTTTAACACATACTCTTGCCAGTATCCAGAACAAGTCTGGAGGAGTCCATTTAGTGAAGTTTACATTAATATGATTTTTCCCAAATTGTGAGCAAATGGATTAACCATTTTTGACTAAGATGGCAAAAAACACAAATCTCTTGGTGATGGAAAGGACAGCTAGAGGGGTTATGGAGGAGGCTGTAATTTTTAGATGTTTTTTCTTAGTGTACCTAATCTATTTGCTCACAATTTAGGAAATGTAGCTGGGAACTATATTTAATGCATGTCTTTTTGTACAGAAGTGTAATGGGTGAAAGTAAAATAAGAATGTAGTAAAAAGTATTATTAATGGGATTTTCTGAAAACTTTAAGCTTTTAAGTCTGAAAAAGGTCTGCATGTTCTAATGAATTACTAAAGCTGATATGTTAACCATGTTTTTTACTCATATATTAGTATTGTGTTGTTGAATGTGATATGCCTAACCAATGTTCTGTACATAAGTTATATGTATATTTTTTAAGTAATTTTCTGGGATTTGTGAAAAAATGTACAAAGAGTAGTGAATAATGAAAAAATATTATTTTTCTTGTAAATAACTCATGATTCTAATGCTGCGACAACAGTAATACCATCAGCCTTTGATCAGTGGCCTGCAGCAATAATGTTCTGTGAAGAAATTATAGATACAATTCAAGCTGTTTAAGATTTAAAAAAAAATGACATGGAGAAGGGAATACTCAAAATGATTACTTATCCTGTACATCCCAATAAAAATTCCAGTGCTGCCAGCTCAGTTGCCCTGCTAGTCCTTGTTAGAGTGGCCTGCAGATATTAGGTCCCAACAACATCCTCGGGACAAATATAACTAGTCAATCGCCAATGCAGTCATGTACCTTAGTATCATCAGAGGTGCAGCCAGGGATTGACGGTAGCTGTAACATGTGTATGGTCAGCTCAAAAGTCCTGCAAAACTGTTTCCAACTATGAGCAGGACTATTATATCAGCAGTCTGCTAGCGGCAGGGAGTTTTCAGGTAGATAGTAGATATTTTGTGAGTTTGACAAATTCTCTGCTTTAAGTTCAGTTTTTAGAAAGTCTTAACTACTACTTTAAAAATAATAGGTTTAACACATACTCTTGCCAGTATCCAGTACAAGTCTGGAGGAGTCCATTTAGTGAAGTTTACATTAATATGATATTTTCCCAAATTATGAGCAAATGGATTAACCATTTTTGACTAAGATGGCAAAAAACACAATTCTCTTGGTGATGGAAAGGACAGCTAGAGGGGTTATGGAGGAGGCTGTAATTTTTAGATGTTTTTTCTTAGTGTACCTAATCTATTTGCTCACAATTTAGGAAATGTAGCTGAGAACTATATTTAATGCATGTCTTTTTGTACAGAAGTGTAATGGGTGAAAGTAAAATAAGAATGTAGTAAAATGTATTATTAATGGGATTTTCTTAAAACTTTAAGCTTTTAAGTCTGAAAAAGGTCTGCATGTTCTAATAATGAATTACTAAAGCTGATATGTTAACCATGTTTTTTACTCATATATTAGTATTGTGTTGTTGAATGTGATATACCTAACCAATGTTCTGTACATAAGTTATATGTATACTTTTTAAGTAATTTTCTGGGATTTGTTAAAAAATGTACAAAGAGTAGTGAATAATGAAAAAATATTATTTTTCTTGTAAATAACTCATGATTCTAATGCTGCGACAACTGTAATACCATCAGCCTTTGATCAGTGGCCTGCAGCAATAATGTTCTGTGAAGAAATTATAGATACATTTCAAGCTGTTTAAGATTTTTTTAAAAATGACATGGAGAAGGGAATACTCAAAATGATTACTTATCCTGTACATCCCAATGAAAATTCCAGTGCTGCCAGCTCAGTTGCCCTGCTAGTCCTTGTTAGAGTGGCCTGCAGATATTAGGTCCCAACAATATCCTCGGGACAAATATAACTAGTCAATGGCCAATGCAGTAATGCACCTTTCTATCATCAGAGGTGCAGCCAGTAATTGGTGGTAGCTGTAACATGTGTATGGTCAGCTCAAAAGTCTTGCAAAACTGTTTCCAACTATGAGCAGGACTATTATATCAGCAGTCTGCTAGCGGCAGGGAGTTTTCAGGTAGATAGTAGATATTTTGTGAGTTTGACAAATTCTCTGCTTTAAGTTCAGTTTTTAGAAAGTCTTAACTACTTCTTTAAAAACAATAGGTTTAACACATACTCTTGCCAGTATCCAGTACAAGTCTGGAGGAGTCTTTTTAGTGAAGTTTACATTAATATGATTTTTCTCAAATTATGAGCAAATGGATTAACCATTTTTGACTAAGATGGCAAAAACACAATTCTCTTAGTGATGGAAAGGACAGCTAGAGGGGTAATAGAGGAGGCTGTTATTTTTTTAGATGTTTTTTCTTAGTGTACCTAATCTATTTGCTCACAATTTAGGAAATGTAGCTGAGAACTATATTTAATGCATGTCTTTTTATACAGCAGTGTAATGGGTGAAATGAAAATAATAATGGTAGTAAAATGTATTATTCAATGTATTTTTAGTAAACGTTTTTAAGCTTTTAAGTCCGAGATAGGTCTACATGTTCTAATCATGAATTACTAAAGCTTATATGTTAACCATGTTTTTTACTCATATATTAGTATTGTGTTATTGAATGTGATATGCCTGACCAATGTTCTGTACATAAGTTATAGGTATATTTTTTAAGTAATTTTCTGGGATTTGTGAAAAAATGTACAAAGAGTAGTGAATAATGAAAAAATATTATTTTTCTTGTAAATAACTCATGATTCTAATGCTGCGAAAACAGTAATACCATCAGCCTTTGATCAGTGGCCTGCAGCAATAATGTTCTGTGAAGAAATTATAGATACATTTCAAGCTGTTTAAGATTTTTTTAAAAATGACATGGAGAAGGGAATACTCAAAATGATTACTTATCCTGTACATCCCAATAAAAATTCCAGTGCTGCCAGCTCAGTTGCCCTGTTATTCCTTGTTAGAGTGGCCTGCAGATATTAGGTCCCAACAACATCCTCGGGACAAATATAACTAGTCAATCGCCAATGCAGTCATGTACCTTAGTATCATCAGAGGTGCAGCCAGGGATTGACGGTAGCTGTAACATGTGTATGGTCAGCTCAAAAGTCCTGCAAAACTGTTTCCAACTATGAGCAGGACTATTATATCAGCAGTCTGCTAGCGGCAGGGAGTTTTCAGGTAAATACTAGATATTTTGTGAGTTTGACAAATTCTCTGCTTTAAGTTCAGTTTTTAGAAAGTCTTAGCTACTTTAAAAATAATAGGTTTAACACATACTCTTGCCAGTATCCAGTACAAGTCTGGAGGAGTCCATTTAGTGAAGTTTACATTAATATGATTTTTCCCAAATTATGAGCAAATGGATTAACCATTTTTGACTAAGATGGCAAAAAACACAATTCTCTTGGTGATGGAAAGGACAGCTAGAGGGGTTATGGAGGAGGCTGTTATTTTTAGATGTTTTTTCTTAGTGTACCTAATCTATTTGCTCACAATTTAGGAAATGTAGCTGAGAACTATATTTAATGCATGTCTTTTTGTACAGAAGTGTAATGGGTGAAAGTAAAATAAGAATGTAGTAAAAAGTATTATTAATGGGATTTTCTGAAAACTTTAAGCTTTTAAGTCTGAAAAAGGTCTGCATGTTCTAATAATGAATTACTAAACCTGATATGTTAACCATGTTTTTTACTCATATAATAGTATTGTGTTGTTGAATGTGATATGCCTAACCAATGTTCTGTATATAAGTTATATGTATATTTTTTAAGTAATTATCTGGGATTTGTGAAAAAATGTACAAAGAGTAGTGAATAATGAAAAACTATTATTTTTCTTGTAAATAACTCATGATTCTAATGCTGCGACAACAGTAATACCATCAGCCTTTGATCAGTGGCCTGCAGCAATAATGTTCTGTGAAGAAATTATAGATACATTTCAAGCTGTTTAAGATTTAAAAAAAATAACATGGAGAAGGGAATACTCAAAATGATTACTTATCCTGTATATCCCAATAAAAATTCCAGTGCTGCCAGCTCAGTTGCCCTGCTAGTCCTTGTTAGAGTGGCCTGCAGATATTAGGTCCCAACAATATCCTCGGGACAAATATAACTAGTCAATGGCCAATGCAGTAATGCACCTTAGTATCATCAGAGGTGCAGCCAGTAATTGGTGGTAGCTGTAACATGTGTTGTGAATTTGCTTTTTGGCTCCCTCTAGTGGTTACTAGTGATTTGACTCTGGGTATGTCAGTCATCCCTTGTATGCTCACCTGGGCCGTTAGTTCAGGGGTGTTGCTATATAAGCTCCCTGGACCTTCAGTTCAATGCCTGGCAACGTTGTAATCAGAGCTAATCTGCTGTGCTCTTGTCTACTGATCCTGGTTCCTGCTAGATTAAGCTAAGTCTGCTTTCTTGCTTTTTGCTATTTGTTTTTGTTTGCATTTTTGTCCAGCTTGTACATAATCTGTATCCTAACCTTGCTGGAAGCTCTAGGGAGGCTGGAGTTCTCCTCCCGGGCCGTTAGACGGTTCGGGGGTTCTTGAATTTCCAGTGTGGAATTTTGATAGGGTTTTTGTTGACCATATAAGTTATCTTACTACATTCTGCTATTAGTAAGTGGGCCTCTCTTTGCTAAACCTAGTTCATCTCTGTGTTTGTCATTTCCTCTTACCTCACCGTTATTATTTGTGGGGGGCTTGTATCCAACTTTTGGGGTCTATTATCTGGAGGCAAGAGAGGTCTTTGTTTTCCTCTTCTAGGGGTAGTTAGTCCTCCGGCTGGCGCGAGACATCTAGCGACCAACGTAGGCATGTTCCCCGGCTACTTCTAGTGTTGGCGTTAGGAGTAGATATATGGTCAACCCAGTTACCACTGCCCTATGAGCTGGATTTTTGTACTTCGCAGACTTACTTGTTCCTCTGAGACCCTCGCCATTGGGGTCATAACAGTTTGCCAGGCCAGTATTAAATGTTAAATGCATTGCAGAAGCGGGATTATAAGAAAGAAAATTTTGAGGTTTTTTTTCCTTTTCTCATTTTTTTTTTTCTTTTCCCCTTTACCTCTGAGTGGCTTGTGTTTGCTGCAGATATGAATGTCCAGACCTTGATTACAGGTGTGGACCAGCTTACTGCTCGTGTGCAGGGCATACAAGATTATGTTATCAGAAATCCTATGTCAGAACCTAAGATACCGATTCCTGAACTGTTTTCCGGAGACCGATTTAAATTTAGAAATTTCAGGAATAATTGTAAATTGTTTTTGTCCCTGAGACCCTGTTCATCTGGAGACTCCGCTCAGCAAGTGAAAATTGTTATTTCTTTTTTACGGGGCGACCCTCAGGATTGGGCCTTCTCGCTGGCGCCAGGAGATCCGGCATTGGCTGATATTGATGCGTTTTTTCTGGCGCTCGGTTTGCTTTATGAGGAACCCAATCTTGAGATTCAGGCAGAAAAAGCCTTTCTGGCTATGTCTCAGGGCCAGGACGAGGCTGAAGTGTATTGCCAAAAATTTCGGAAATGGTCCGTGCTGACCCAGTGGAACGAGTGTGCATTGGCTGCAAATTTCAGAAATGGCCTTTCTGAAGCCATTAAGAATGTGATGGTGGGTTTTCCCATTCCCACAGGTCTGAATGATTCCATGGCCCTGGCTATTCAAATCGACCGGCGGTTGCGGGAGCGCAAAACCGCAAATTCCCTCATGGTGTTGTCTGAACAGGCACCTGATTTAATGCAATGTGATAGAATCCTGACTAGAAATGAGCGGAAAATTCATAGACGCCAGAATGGCTTGTGTTACTACTGTGGTGATTCTACACATGTTATCTCAGCATGCTCTAAACGTCTTACTAGGGTTGTTAGTCCTGTCGCCATTGGTAATTTGCAACCTAAATTTATTCTATCTGTAACTTTGATTTGCTCACTGTCATCATATCCTGTCATGGCGTTTGTGGACTCGGGTGCTGCCCTGAGTCTGATGGATCTGTCGTTTGCCAAGCGCTGCGGTTTTGTTCTGGAGCCATTGGAAAATCCTATCCCTCTTAGGGGTACTGATGCTACGCCTTTGGCAAAAAATGCACCGCAGTTTTGGACACAGGTTACCATGTGCATGACTCCCGAACATCGGGAGGTGATACGTTTTCTTGTTCTGCATAAGATGCATGATTTGGTTGTTTTGGGTTTGCCATGGTTACAGACCCATAATCCAGTCTTGGACTGGAAGGCAATGTCGGTGTCAAGTTGGGGCTGCCATGGAATTCATGGAGATTCCCTGCCCTTGTTTATTGCTTCTTCTACGCCTTCGGAAGTTCCGGCGTATTTGTCTGATTATCAGGATGTCTTCAGCGAGTCTAAGTCCAGTGCACTGCCTCCTCATAGGGAATGTGACTGTGCAATAGATTTGATTCCTGGCAGTAAGTTTCCTAAGGGGAGACTGTTTAATTTGTTGGTACCTGAACATACCGCGATGCGTTCATATATCAAGGAGTCTCTTGAGAAGGGGCATATCCGTCCTTCTTCTTCCCCTCTTGGTGCGGGATTCTTTTTTGTGGCCAAAAAGGACGGATCTTTGAGGCCTTGTATTGACTATCGGCTTTTAAATAAGATCACTGTCAAATTTCAGTATCCTTTGCCGTTGTTGTCAGATTTGTTTGCCCGGATTAAAGGTGCCGAGTGGTTCACCAAGATAGACCTTCGTGGTGCGTACAACCTTGTGCGCATTAGGCAGGGCGATGAATGGAAAACCGCATTCACTACGCCCGAAGGTCATTTTGAGTACTTGGTGATGCCATTTGGGCTCTCTAATGCACCTTCAGTATTTCAGTCCTTCATGCATGACATTTTCCGGAAGTATCTGGATAAATTTTTGATTGTTTATCTGGATGATATTCTGGTTTTTTCTGATGATTGGGACTCGCATGTGGAGCAGTTCAGGATGGTTTTTAAGATTTTGCGTGAAAATTCTTTGTTTGTTAAAGGCTCAAAGTGTCTCTTTGGTGTACAGAGGGTTCCCTTTTTGGGGTTCATTTTTTCCCCTTCTGCTGTGGAGATGGACCCAGTCAAGGTCCGAGCTATTCATGATTGGACTCAACCCTCGTCAGTTAAGAGTCTTCAGAAGTTCTTGGGTTTTGCTAACTTCTACCGTCGTTTTATCGCAAATTTTTCTAGCGTTGTTAAACCATTGACGGATATGACCAAGAAAGGCTCTGATGTAGCTAACTGGGCTCCTGCTGCCGTGGAGGCTTTCCAGGAGTTGAAACGCCGGTTTACTTCGGCGCCTGTTTTGTGCCAACCTGACACCTCACTTCCCTTTCAGGTGGAGGTGGATGCTTCGGAGATTGGGGCAGGGGCCGTTTTGTCGCAGAGAGGCCCTGGTTGCTCTACTATGAGACCTTGTGCCTTTTTCTCCAGGAAGTTTTCGCCGGCAGAGCGAAATTATGATGTGGGCAATCGGGAGTTGTTGGCCATGAAGTGGGCATTTGAGGAGTGGCGTCATTGGCTCGAGGGTGCTAAGCATCGTGTGGTGGTCTTGACTGATCACAAAAATCTGATGTATCTCGAGTCTGCTAAACACCTGAATCCTAGACAGGCCCGCTGGTCATTGTTTTTCTCCCGTTTTGACTTTGTGGTCTCGTATTTACCAGGTTCTAAGAATGTGAAGGCCGATGCTCTGTCTAGGAGCTTTGTGCCTGATGCTCCTGGAGTCGCTGAACCTGAGGGTATTCTTAAGGAAGGAGTTATCTTGTCAGCTATTTCTCCTGATCTGCGGCGTGTGTTGCAGAGATTTCAGGCTGGTAGGCCTGACTCTTGTCCATCTGACAGATTGTTTGTGCCTGCTAAATGGACCAGCAGAGTCATTTCCGAGGTTCATTCCTCAGTGTTGGCAGGGCACCCGGGAATTTTTGGCACCAGAGATCTGGTGGCCAGGTCCTTTTGGTGGCCTTCCTTGTCAAGGGATGTGCAGTCATTTGTGCAGTCCTGTGGAACTTGTGCTCGAGCTAAGCCTTGCTGTTCTCGTGCCAGCGGGTTGCTCTTGCCCTTGCCTGTCCCGAAGAGACCTTGGACACACATCTCTATGGATTTCATTTCTGATCTTCCGGTGTCTCAGGGCATGTCTGTCATCTGGGTGATATGTGATCGTTTCTCCAAGATGGTCCATTTGGTTCCTTTACCTAAGCTGCCCTCCTCTTCTGATCTGGTTCCTGTGTTCTTCCAGAACGTGGTTCGTTTGCACGGCATTCCTGAGAATATTGTGTCGGACAGAGGATCCCAGTTTGTTTCCAGGTTCTGGCGATCCTTTTGTGGTAGGATGGGCATTGATTTGTCGTTTTCGTCCGCTTTTCATCCCCAGACTAACGGACAAACGGAGCGAACTAATCAGACTCTGGAGGCTTATTTGAGGTGTTTTGTCTCTTCTGATCAGGATGATTGGGTGACCTTCTTGCCGTTGGCTGAATTTGCCCTTAATAATCGGGCTAGTTCCGCCACCTTGGTTTCGCCATTTTTCTGCAACTCTGGTTTCCATCCTCGTTTTTCCTCGTGACATGTGGAGCCTTCTGACTGTCCTGGGGTGGATTCTGTGGTGGATAGGTTACAGCGGATCTGGAGTCATGTGGTGGACAACTTGAAGTTGTCACAGGAGAAGGCTCAGCGTTTTGCCAACCGCCGCCGCGGTGTGGGTCCCCGACTTCGCGTTGGGGATTTGGTATGGCTGTCTTCTCGATTTGTTCCTATGAAGGTCTCCTCTCCCAAATTTAAGCCTCGCTTCATTGGTCCTTACAAGATATTGGAAATCCTTAATCCTGTATCCTTTCGCCTGGATCTTCCGGTGTCGTTTGCCATTCACAACGTATTTCATAGGTCCTTGTTGCGGCGGTACGTTGTGCCTGTGGTCCCTTCTGCGGAGCCTCCTGCTCCGGTGTTGGTTGAGGGCGAGTTGGAGTACGTCGTGGAGAAGATCTTAGATTCTCGTCTCTCCAGGCATAGGCTTCAGTACCTGGTCAAGTGGAAGGGCTATGGTCAGGAGGATAATTCCTGGGTGGTCGCCTCTGATGTGCATGCGGCCGATTTGGTTCGTGCCTTTCACGCCGCTCATCCTGATCGCCCTGGTGGTCTTGGTGAGGGTTCGGTGACCCCTCACTAAGGGGGGGGGTACTGTTGTGAATTTGCTTTTTGGCTCCCTCTAGTGGTTACTAGTGATTTGACTCTGGGTATGTCAGTCATCCCTTGTATGCTCACCTGGGCCGTTAGTTCAGGGGTGTTGCTATATAAGCTCCCTGGACCTTCAGTTCAATGCCTGGCAACGTTGTAATCAGAGCTAATCTGCTGTGCTCTTGTCTACTGATCCTGGTTCCTGCTAGATTAAGCTAAGTCTGCTTTCTTGCTTTTTGCTATTTGTTTTTGTTTGCATTTTTGTCCAGCTTGTACATAATCTGTATCCTAACCTTGCTGGAAGCTCTAGGGAGGCTGGAGTTCTCCTCCCGGGCCGTTAGACGGTTCGGGGGTTCTTGAATTTCCAGTGTGGAATTTTGATAGGGTTTTTGTTGACCATATAAGTTATCTTACTACATTCTGCTATTAGTAAGTGGGCCTCTCTTTGCTAAACCTAGTTCATCTCTGTGTTTGTCATTTCCTCTTACCTCACCGTTATTATTTGTGGGGGGCTTGTATCCAACTTTTGGGGTCTATTATCTGGAGGCAAGAGAGGTCTTTGTTTTCCTCTTCTAGGGGTAGTTAGTCCTCCGGCTGGCGCGAGACATCTAGCGACCAACGTAGGCATGTTCCCCGGCTACTTCTAGTGTTGGCGTTAGGAGTAGATATATGGTCAACCCAGTTACCACTGCCCTATGAGCTGGATTTTTGTACTTCGCAGACTTACTTGTTCCTCTGAGACCCTCGCCATTGGGGTCATAACAAACATGTGTATGGTCAGCTCAAAAGTCTTGCAAAACTGTTTCCAACTATGAGCAGGACTATTATATCAGCAGTCTGCTAGCGGCAGGGAGTTTTCAGGTAGATAGTAGATATTTTGTGAGTTTGACAAATTCTCTGCTTTAAGTTCAGTTTTTAGAAAGTCTTAACTACTTCTTTAAAAACAATAGGTTTAACACATACTCTTGCCAGTATCCAGTACAAGTCTGGAGGAGTCCATTTAGTAAAGTTTACATTAATATGATTTTTCCCAAATTATGAGCAAGATGTTTTTTCTTAGTGTACCTAATCTATTTGCTCACAATTTAGGAAATGTAGCTGAGAACTATATTTAATGCATGTCTTTTTGTACAGAAGTGTAGTGGGTGAAAGTAAAATAAGAATGTAGTAAAATGTTTTATTAATGGGATTTTCTTAAAATTTTAAGCTTTTAAGTCTGAAAAAGGTCTGCATGTTCTAATAATGAATTACTAAAGTTGATATGTTAACCATGTTTTTTACTCATATATTAGTATTGTGTTGTTGAATGTGATATACCTAACCAATGTTCTGTACATAAGTTATATGTATACTTTTTAAGTAATTTTCTGGGATTTGTTAAAAAATGTACAAAGAGTAGTGAATAATGAAAAAATATTATTTTTCTTGTAAATAACTCATGATTCTAATGCTGCGACAACAGTAATACCATCAGCCTTTGATCAGTGGCCTGCAGCAATAATGTTCTGTGAAGAAATTATAGATACATTTCAAGCTGTTTAAGATTTTTTTAAAAATGACATGGAGAAGGGAATACTCAAAATGATTACTTATCCTGTACATCCCAATGAAAATTCCAGTGCTGCCAGCTCAGTTGCCCTGCTAGTCCTTGTTAGAGTGGCCTGCAAATATTAGGTCCCAACAATATCCTCGGGACAAATATAACTAGTCAATGGCCAATGCAGTAATGCACCTTACTATCATCAGAGGTGCAGCCAGTAATTGGTGGTAGCTGTAACATGTGTATGGTCAGCTCAAAAGTCTTGCAAAACTGTTTCCAACTATGAGCAGGACTATTATATCAGCAGTCTGCTAGCGGCAGGGAGTTTTCAGGTAGATAGTAGATATTTTGTGAGTTTGACAAATTCTCTGCTTTAAGTTCAGTTTTTAGAAAGTCTTAACTACTTCTTTAAAAACAATAGGTTTAACACATACTCTTGCCAGTATCCAGTACAAGTCTGGAGGAGTCTTTTTAGTGAAGTTTACATTAATATGATTTTTCCCAAATTATGAGCAAATGGATTAACCATTTTTGACTAAGATGGCAAAAACACAATTCTCTTAGTGATGAAAAGGACAGCTAGAGGGGTAATAGAGGAGGCTGTTATTTTTTTAGATGTTTTTTCTTAGTGTACCCAATCTATTTGCTCACAATTTAGGAAATGTAGCTGAGAACTATATTTAATGCATGTCTTTTTATACAGCAGTGTAATGGGTGAAATGAAAATAATAATGGTAGTAAAATGTATTATTCAATGTATTTTTAGTAAACGTTTTTAAGCTTTTAAGTCCGAGATAGGTCTACATGTTCTAATCATGAATTACTAAAGCTTATATGTTAACCATGTTTTTTACTCATATATTAGTATTGTGTTATTGAATGTGATATGCCTTACCAATGTTCTGTACATAAGTTATAGGTATATTTTTTAAGTAATTTTCTGGGATTTGTGAAAAAAATGTACAAAGACTAGTGGATAATGAAAAATTATTGTTTATCCTATAAATAACCCCTGATTCTTATGCTGCCAGAGGAGTAATACCATCAGCCTTTGATCAGTATCCTGCAGCAATAATGTTCTGTGAAGAAATTATAGATACTTTTCAAGTTTGATTTTTAAGAAATGGACATGGAGAAGGGAATACTCAAAATGATTACTTATCCTGTACATCCCAATAAAAATTCCAGTGCTGCCAGCTCAGTTGCCCTGCTAGTCCTTGTTAGAGTGGCCTGCAGATATTAGGTCCCAACAACATCCTCGGGACAAATATAACTAGTCAATCGCCAATGCAGTCATGCACCTTAGTATCATCAGAGGTGCAGCCAGGGATTGACGGTAGCTGTAACATGTGTATGGTCAGCTCAAAAGTCCTGCAAAACTCTTTCCAACTATGAGCAGGACTATTATATCAGCAGTCTGCTAGCGGCAGGGAGTTTTCAGGTAAATACTAGATATTTTGTGAGTTTGACAAATTCTCTGCTTTAAGTTCAGTTTTTAGAAAGTCTTAGCTACTTTAAAAATAATAGGTTTAACACATACTCTTGCCAGTATCCAGTACAAGTCTGGAGGAGTCCATTTAGTGAAGTTTACATTAATATGATTTTTCCCAAATTATGAGCAAATGGATTAACCATTTTTGACTAAGATGGCAAAAAACACAATTCTCTTGGTGATGGAAAGGACAGCTAGAGGGGTTATGGAGGAGGCTGTAATTTTTAGATGTTTTTTCTTAGTGTACCTAATCTATTTGCTCACAATTTAGGAAATGTAGCTGAGAACTATATTTAATGCATGTCTTTTTGTACAGAAGTGTAATGGGTGAAAGTAAAATAAGAATGCAGTAAAATGTGTTATTAATGGGATTTTCTTAAAACTTTAAGCTTTTAAGTCTGAAAAAGGTCTGCATGTTCTAATAATGAATTACTAAAGCTGATATGTTAACCATGTTTTTTACTAATATATTAGTATTGTGTTGTTGAATGTGATATACCTAACCAATATTCTGTACATAAGTTATATGTATACTTTTTAAGTAATTTTCTGGGATTTGTTAAAAAATGTACATAGAGTAGTGAATAATGAAAAAATATTATTTTTCTTGTAAGTAACTCATGATTCTAATGCTGTGACAACAGTAATACCATCAGCCTTTGATCAGTGGCCTGCAGCAATAATGTTCTGTGAAGAAATTATAGATACATTTCAAGCTGTTTAAGATTTAAAAAAAATAACATGGAGAAGGGAATACTCAAAATGATTACTTATCCTGTATATCCCAATGAAAATTCCCGTGCTGCCAGCTCAGTTGCCCTGCTAGTCCTTGTTAGAGTGGCCTGCAGATATTAGGTCCCAACAATATCCTCGGGACAAATATAACTAGTCAATGGCCAATGCAGTAATGCACCTTAGTATCATCAGAGGTGCAGCCAGTAATTGGTGGTAGCTGTAACATGTGTATGGTCAGCTCAAAAGTCTTGCAAAACTGTTTCCAACTATGAGCAGGACTATTATATCAGCAGTCTGCTAGTGGCAGGGAGTTTTCAGGTAGATAGTAGATATTTTGTGAGTTTGACAAATTCTCTGCTTTAAGTTCAGTTTTTAGAAAGTCTTAACTACTTCTTTAACCCCTTCCTGACATCAGACGTACTATCCCGTCGAGGTGGGGTGGGCCCGTATGACCGCCGACGGGATAGTACGTCATCATCGATCCCCCGGACCGCCCCCGGCACATTAACCCCCGGCACACCGCGATCAAACATGATCGCAGTGTACCGGCGGTATAGGGAAGCATCGCGCAGGGAGGGGGCTCCCTGCGGGCTTCCCTGAGACCCCCGGAGCAACGCGATGTGATCGCGTTGCTCTGAGGGTCTCCTACCTCCCTCCTCGCCGCAGGTCCCGGATCCAAGATGGCCGCGGCATCCGGGTCCTGCAGGGAGGGAGGTGGCTTACCGAGTGTCTGCTCAGAGCAGACACTTCGTAAGCCTGCAGCCCTGCACAGCAGATCGTCGATCTGGCAGAGTGCTGTGCACACTGCCAGATCAATGATCTGTGATGTCCCCCCCTGGGACAAAGTAAAAAAGTAAAAAAAAAAATTTTCCACATGTGTAAAAAAAAAAAAAAAAAATTCCTAAATAAATAATGATAAAAAAATATATATTATTCCCATAAATACATTTCTTTATCTAAATAAAAAAAACAAAACAATAAAAGTACACATATTTAGTATCGCCGCGTCCGTAACGACCCAACCTATAAAACTGCCCCACTAGTTAACCCCTTCAGTAAACACCGTAAGAAAAAAAAAAAAAAAACGAGGCAAAAAACAACGCTTTATTACCATACCGCCGAACAAAAAGTGGAATAACACGCGATCAAAAAGACTGATATAAATAACCATGGCACCGCTGAAAACGTCATCTTGTCCCGCAAAAAACAAGCCGCCATACAGCATCATCAGCAAAAAAATAAAAAAGTTATAGTCCTGAGAATAAAGCGATACCAAAATAATTATTTTTTCTATATTTTAGTTTTTATCGTATAAAAGCGCCAAAACATAAAAAAATGATATAAATGAGATATCGCTGTAATCGTACTGACCCGACGAATAAAACTGCTTTATCAATTTTACCAAACGCGGAACGGTATAAACGCCTCTCCCAAAAGAAATTCATGAATAGCAGGTTTTTGGTCATTCTGCCTCACAAAAATCGGAATAAAAAGCGATCAAAAATGGTCACGTGTCCGAAAATGTTACCAATAAAAACGTCAACTCGTCCCGCAAAAAACAAGACCTCACATGACTCTGTGGAGCAAAATGTGGAAAAATTATAGGTCTCAAAATGTGGAGACGCAAAAACTTTTTTGCTATAAAAAGCGTCGCTGGTTTCACACTTGCGTTTTTGTCTGCAGCGTTTTTTGCACAAAAAAACGCATGCGTTTTTTCCCTATATTTAACATTGAAAACGCATGCGGTTTTTTTGTACGCGTTTGGTTGCGTTTTCAAATGCATGCGGTTTTTTTCTGCATGCGTTCATTTTCAGAAATACAACCTGCAGTATTTTCTTGCGTTTTTAAGCACATGCGTTTGTTTGCGTTAAAAACGCATGCATTTTTATCGAAAAAAAACAGAAAACACACTGAAAAGCCACCCACCACCATCAAGGTGATAAAGGGATCCAAACCCTAACCCTAACTCTACCCCTAACCTCACCCCTAACCGTTTAATGAACATTTTCTGACAGTCATAGTGCCACGTATTTCAGTGCCACGTATTTCAGTGCCACGTATTTCAGTGCCACGTATTTCAGTGCCACGTATTTCAGTGCCACGTATTTCAGTGCCACGTATCAGGTATTTCAGTGCCACGTGTTTCAGTGCCACGTATTTCAGTGCCACGTATCATGTATTTCAGTGCCACGTATTTCAGTGCCAAGTATTTCAGTGCCACGTGTTTCAGTGCCACGTATTTCAGTGCCACGTGTTTCAGTGCCACGTATTTAAGTGCCACGTATCACATATTTCAGTGCCACGTATTTCAGTGCCACGTATTTCAGTGCCACGTATTTCAGTGCCACGTATTTCAGTGCCACGTATTTCAGTGCCACGTATCACGTATTTCAGTGCCACGTGTTTCAGTGCCACGTATTTAAGTGCCACGTATCACGTATTTCAGTGCCACGTATTTCAGTGCCACGTATTTCAGTGCCATGTATTTCAGTGCCACGTATTTCAGTGCCACGTATTTCAGTGCCACGTATTTCAGTGCCACGTATCACATATTTCAGTGCCACGTATTTCAGTGCCACGTATCACGTATTTCAGTGCCACGTGTTTCAGTGCCACGTATTTAAGTGCCACGTATCACGTATTTCAGTGCCACGTATTTCAGTGCCACGTATTTCAGTGCCACGTATTTCAGTGCCACGTATTTCAGTGCCACGTATTTCAGTGCCACGTATTTCAGTCACGTTTAGGGTTAGGGTTAGGGGTAGGGGTAGGGTTAGGGTTGGAGGTAAAGTTAGGGTTAGGGTTTGGATTACATTTACGTTTGGATTAGGGTTGGGATTAGAATTATGGGTGTGTCAGGGCTAGGGGTGTGGTTAGGGTTACCGTTGGGATTAGGGTTAGGGGTGTGTTTGGGTTAGGGTTTCAGGTAGAATTGGGAAGTTTCCACTGTCCAGGCACATCAGGGGCTCTCCAAGCGCGACATGGCGTCCAATCTCAATTCCAGCCAATTCTGCGTTGAAAAAGTAAAACAGTGCTCCTTCCCTTCCGAGCTCTCCCGTGCGCCCAAAAAGGGGTTTACCCCAACATATGTGTTATCAGCGTACTCGGGACAAATTGAACAACAACTTCTGGGGTCCAAGTTCTCTTGTTATCCTTAGGAAAATAAAAATTTGGGGGGCTAAAAATCATTTTTGTGGGAAAAAAAAGATGTTTTATTTTCACGGCTCTGCGTTATAAACTGTAGTGAAACACTTGGGGGTTCAAAGTTCTCACAACACATCTAGATAAGTTCCTTGGGAGGTCTAGTTTCCAATATGGGGTCACTTGTGGGGGGTTTGTACTGTTTGGGTACATCAGGGGCTCTGCAAATGCAACGTGACGCCTGCAGACCAATCCATTTAAGGCTGCATTCCAAATGGCGCTCCTTCCCTTCCGAGCTCTGTCATGCACCCAAACAGTGGTTCCCCCCCACATATGGGGTATCAGCGTACTCAGGACAAATTGGACAACAACTTTTGGGGTCTAATTTATCCTGTTACCCTTGTGAAAATACAAAACTGGGGGCTAAAAAATCATTTTTGTGAAAAAAAAAAGAATTTTTATTTTCACGGCTTTGCGCTATAAACTTTAGTGAAACACTTGGGGGTTCAAAGTTCTCAAAACACATCTAGATAAGTTCCTTTGGAGGTCTAGTTTCCAATATGGGGTCACTTGTGGGGGGTTTGTACTGTTTGGGTACATCAGGGGCTCTGCAAATGCAACGTGACGGCTGCTGACCAATCCATTTAAGTCTGCATTCCAAATGGCGCTCCTTCCCTTCCGAGCTCTGTCATGCGCCCAAACAGTGGTTCCCCCCCACATATGGGGTATCAGCGTACTCAGGACAAATTGGAAAACAAATTTTGGGGTCCAATTTATTCTGTTACCCTTGTAAAAATACAAAGCTGGGTGCTAAAAAATCATTTTTGAGAAAAAAAATAAAAATTATTTTCACGGCTCTGCGTTATAATCTGTAGTGAAACACTTGGGGGTTCAAAGCTCTCAAAACACATCTAGATAAGTTCCTTAGGGGGTCTACTTTCCAAAATGGTGTCACTTTTAGGGAGTTTCAATGTTTAGGCACATCAGGGGCTCTCCAAACGCAACATGGCGTCCCATCTCAATTCCAGTCAATTTTGCATTGAAAAGTCAAATGGCGCTCCTTCCCTTCCAAGCTCTGCCATGCGCCCAAACAATGGTTTACACCCACATATGGGGTATCAGCGTACTCAGGACAAATTGGCCAACATTTTTTGGGGTCTAATTTCTTCTCTTACCCTTGGGAAAATAAAAAATTGGGGGCGAAAAGATCATTTTTGTGAAAAAATATGATTTTTTATTTTTACGGCTCTGCATTATAAACTTCTGTGAAGCACTTGGTGGGTCAAAGTGCTCACCACACATCTAGATAAGTTCCTTTGGGGGTCTACTTTCCAAAATGGTGTCACTTGTAGGGAGTTTCAATGTTTAGGCACATCAGGGGCTCTCCAAACGCAACATGGCGTCCCATCTCAATTCCAGTCAATTTTGCATTGAAAAGTCAAATGGCGCTCCTTCCCTTCCAAGCTCTGCCATGCGCCCAAACAATGGTTTACACCCACATATGGGGTATCAGCGTACTCAGGACAAATTGGCCAACATTTTTTGGGGTCCAATTTCTTCTCTTACCCTTGGGAAAATAAAAAATTGGGGGCGAAAAGATCATTTTTGTGAAAAAATATGATTTTTTATTTTTACGGCTCTGCATTATAAACTTCTGTGAAGCACTTGGTGGGTCAAAGTGCTCACCACACATCTAGATAAGTTCCTTAGGGGGTCTACTTTCCAAAATGGTGTCACTTGTAGGGAGTTTCAATGTTTAGGCACATCAGGGGCTCTCCAAACGCAACATGGCGTCCCATCTCAATTCCAGTCAATTTTGCATTGAAAAGTCAAATGGCGCTCCTTCCCTTCCAAGCTCTGCCATGCGCCCAAACAATGGTTTACACCCACATATGGGGTATCAGCGTACTCAGGACAAATTGGCCAACATTTTTTGGGGTCCAATTTCTTCTCTTACCCTTGGGAAAATAAAAAATTGGGGGCGAAAAGATCATTTTTGTGAAAAAATATGATTTTTTATTTTTACGGCTCTGCATTATAAACTTCTGTGAAGCACTTGGTGGGTCAAAGTGCTCACCACACATCAAGATAAGTTCCTTAGGGGGTCTACTTTCTAAAATGGTGTCACTTGTAGGGGGTTTCAGTGTTTAGGCACATCAGGGGCTCTCCAAACGCAACATGGCGTCCCATCTCAATTCCAGTCAATTTTGCATTGAAAAGTCAAATGGCGCTCCTTCCCTTTCAAGCTCTGCCATGCGCCCAAACAATGGTTTACACCCACATATGGGGTATCAGCGTACTCAGGACAAATTGGCCAACATTTTTTGGGGTCCAATTTCTTCTCTTACCCTTGGGAAAATAAAAAATTGGGGGCGAAAAGATCATTTTTGTGAAAAAATATGATTTTTTATTTTTACGGCTCTGCATTATAAACTTCTGTGAAGCACTTGGTGGGTCAAAGTGCTCACCACACATCAAGATAAGTTCCTTAGGGGGTCTACTTTCCAAAATGGTGTCACTTGTAGGGGGTTTCAGTGTTTAGGCACATCAGGGGCTCTCCAAACGCAACATGGCGTCCCATCTCAATTCCAGTCAATTTTGCATTGAAAAGTCAAATGGCGCTCCTTCCCTTCCAAGCTCTGCCATGCGCCCAAACAATGGTTTACACCCACATATGGGGTATCATCGTACTCAGGACAAATTGCACAACATTTTTTGGGGTCCAATTTCTTCTCTTACCCTTGGGAAAATAAAAAATTGGGGGCGAAAAGATCATTTTTGTGAAAAAATATGATTTTTTATTTTTACGGCTCTGCATTATAAACTTCTGTGAAGCACTTGGTGGGTCAAAGTGCTCACCACACATCAAGATAAGTTCCTTAGGGGGTCTACTTTCCAAAATGGTGTCACTTGTAGGGGGTTTCAGTGTTTAGGCACATCAGGGGCTCTCCAAACGCAACATGGCGTCCCATCTCAATTCCAGTCAATTTTGCATTGAAAAGTCAAATGGCGCTCCTTTCCTTCCGAGCTCTGCCATACGCCCAAACAGTGGTTTACCCCCACATATGGGGTATCAGCGTACTCAGGACAAATTGTACAACAACTTTGGGGGTCCATTTTCTCCTGTTACCCTTGGTAAAATAAAACAAATTGGAGCTGAATTAAATTTTGTGTGAAAAAAAGTTAAATGTTCATTTTTATTTAAACATTCCAAAAATTCCTGTGAAACACCTGAAGGGTTAATAAACTTCTTGAATGTGGTTTTGAGCACCTTGAGGGGTGCAGTTTTTAGAATGGTGTCACACTTGAGTATTTTCTATCATATAGACCCCTCAAAATGACTTCAAATGAGATGTGGTCCCTAAAAAAAAATGGTGTTGTAAAAATGAGAAATTGCTGGTCAACTTTTAACCCTTATAACTCCGTCACAAAAAAAAATTTTGGTTCCAAAATTGTACTGATGTAAAGTAGACATGTGGGAAATGTTACTTATTAAGTATTTTGCGTGACATATGTCTGTGATTTAAGGGCATAAAAATTCAAAGTTGGAAAATTGCAAAATTTTCAAAATTTTCGCCAAATTTCCATTTTTTTCACAAATAAACGCAAGTTATATCGAATAAATTTTACCACTAACATGAAGTACAATATGTCACGAGAAAACAATGTCAGAATCGCCAAGATCCGTCAAAGCGTTCCAGAGTTATAGCCTCATAAAGGGACAGTGGTCAGAATTGTAAAAATTGGCCCGGTCATTAACGTGCAAACCACCCTTGGGGGTGAAGGGGTTAAAAACAATAGGTTTAACACATACTCTTGCCAGTATCCAGTACAAGTCTGGAGGAGTCCATTTAGTGAAGTTTACATTAATATGATTTTTCCCAAATTATGAGCAAATGGATTAACCATTTTTGACTAAGATGGCAAAAACACAATTCTCTTGGTGATGGAAAGGACAGCTAGAGGGGTAATGGAGGAGGCTGTTATTTTTTTAGATGTTTTTTCTTAGTGTACCTAATCTATTTGCTCACAATTTAGGAAATGTAGCTGAAAACTATATTTAATGCATGTCTTTTTATACAGCAGTGTAATGGGTGAAATTAAAATAATAATGGTAGTAAAATGTATTATTCAATGTATTTTTAGTAAACGTTTTTAAGCTTTTAAGTCCGAGATAGGTCTACATGTTCTAATCATGAATTACTAAAGCTTATATGTTAACCATGTTTTTTACTCATATATTAGTATTGTGTTATTGAATGTGATATGCCTGACCAATGTTCTGTACATAAGTTATAGGTATATTTTTTAAGTAATTTTCTGGGATTTGTGAAAAAAATGTACAAAGACTAGTGAATAATGAAAAATTATTGTTTATCCTATAAATAACCCATGATTCTAATGCTGCCAGAGGAGTAATACCATCAGCCTTTGATCAGTACCCTGCAGCAATAATGTTCTGTGAAGAAATTATAGATACTTTTCAAGTTTAAGATTTTTAAGAAATGGACATGGAGAAGGGAATACTCAAAATGATTACTTATCCTGTACATCCCAATAAAAATTCCAGTGCTGCCAGCTCAGTTGCACTGCTAGTCCTTGTTAGAGTGGCCTGCAGATATTAGGTCCCAACAACATCCTCGGGACAAATATAACTAGTCAATCGCCAATGCAGTCATGTACCTTAGTATCATCAGAGGTGCAGCCAGGGATTGACGGTAGCTGTAACATGTGTATGGTCAGCTCAAAAGTCCTGCAAAACTGTATCCAACTATGAGCAGGACTATTGTATCAGCAGTCTGCTAGCGGCAGGGAGTTTTCAGGTAAATACTAGATATTTTGTGAGTTTGAAAAATTCTCTGCTTTAAGTTCAGTTTTTAGAAAGTCTTAGCTAGTTTAAAAATAATAGGTTTAACACATACTCTTGCCAGTATCCAGAACAAGTCTGGAGGAGTCCATTTAGTGAAGTTTACATTAATATGATTTTTCCCAAATTATGAGCAAATGGATTAACCATTTTTGACTAAGATGGCAAAAACACAATTCTCTTGGTGATGGAAAGGACAGCTAGAGGGGTTATGGATGAGGCTGTTATTTTTTTAGATGTTTTTTCTTAGTGTACCTAATCTATTTGCTCACAATTTAGGAAATGTAGCTGAGAACTATATTTAATGCATGTCTTTTTATACAGCAGTGTAATGGGTGAAATGAAAATAATAATGGTAGTAAAATGTATTATTCAATGTATTTTTAGTAAACGCTTTTAAGTCCGAGATAGGTCTACATGTTCTAATCATGAATTACTAAAGCTTATATGTTAACCATGTTTTTTACTCATATATTAGTATTGTGTTATTGAATGTGATATACCTGACCAATGTTCTGTACATAAGTTATAGTTATATTTTTTAAGTAATTTTCTGGGATTTGTGAAAAACAATGTACAAAGACTAGTGAATAATGAAAAATTATTGTTTATCCTATAAATAACCCATGATTCTAATGCTGCCAGAGGAGTAATACCATCAGCCTTTGATCAGTACCCTGCAGCAATAATGTTCTGTGAAGAAATTATAGATACTTTTCAAGTTTAAGATTTTTAAGAAATGGACATGGAGAAGGGAATACTCAAAATGATTACTTATCCTGTACATCCCAATAAAAATTCCAGTGCTGCCAGCTCAGTTGCCCTGCTAGTCCTTGTTAGAGTGGCCTGCAGATATTAGGTCCCAACAACATTCTCGGGACAAATATAACTAGTCAATCGCCAATGCAGTCATGTACCTTAGTATCATCAGAGGTGCAGCCAGGGATTGACGGTAGCTGTAAAATGTGTATGGTCAGCTCAAAAGTCCTGCAAAACTGTATCCAACTATGAGCAGGACTATTATATCAGCAGTCTGCTAGCGGCAGGGAGTTTTCAGGTAAATACTAGATATTTTGTGAGTTTGACAAATTCTCTGCTTTAAGTTCAGTTTTTAGAAAGTCTTAGCTACTTTAAAAATAATAGGTTTAACACATACTCTTGCCAGTATCCAGTTCAAGTCTGGAGGAGTCCATTTAGTGAAGTTTACATTAATATGATTTTTCCCAAATTGTGAGCAAATGGATTAACCATTTTTGACTAAGATGGCAAAAAACACAAATCTCTTGGTGATGGAAAGGACAGCTAGAGGGGTTATGGAGGAGGCTGTAATTTTTAGATGTTTTTTCTTAGTGTACCTAATCTATTTGCTCACAATTTAGGAAATGTAGCTGAGAACTATATTTAATGCATGTCTTTTTGTACAGAAGTGTAATGGGTGAAAGTAAAATAAGAATGTAGTAAAATGTTTTATTAATGGGATTTTCTTAAAATTTTAAGCTTTTAAGTCTGAGAAAGGTCTGCATGTTCTAATAATGAATTACTAAAGCTGATATGTTAACCATGTTTTTTACTCATATATTGGTATTGTGTTGTTGAATGTGATATACCTAACCAATGTTCTGTAGATAAGTTATATGTATACTTTTTAAGTAATTTTCTGGGATTTGTTAAAAAATGTACAAAGAGTAGTGAATAATGAAAAAATATTATTTTTCTTGTAAATAACTCATGATTCTAATGCTGCGACAACAGTATACCATCAGCCTTTGATCAGTGGCCTGCAGCAATAATGTTCTGTGAAGAAATTATAGATACATTTCAAGCTGTTTAAGATTTAAAAAAAAATAACATGGAGAAGGGAATACTCAAAATGATTACTTATCCTGTATATCCCAATAAAAATTCCAGTGCTGCCAGCTCAGTTGCCCTGCTAGTCCTTGTTAGAGTGGCCTGCAGATATTAGGTCCCAACAATATCCTCGGGACAAATATAACTAGTCAATGGCCAATGCAGTAATGCACCTTAGTATCATCAGAGGTGCAGCCAGTAATTGGTGGTAGCTGTAACATGTGTATGGTCAGCTCAAAAGTCTTGCAAAACTGTTTCCAACTATGAGCAGGACTATTATATCAGCAGTCTGCTAGCGGCAGGGAGTTTTCAGGTAGATAGTAGATATTTTGTGTTTGACAAATTCTCTGCTTTAAGTTCAGTTTTTAGAAAGTCTTAACTACTTCTTTAAAAACAATAGGTTTAACATATACTCTTGCCAGTATCCAGTACAAGTCTGGAGGAGTCCATTTAGTAAAGTTTACATTAATATGATTTTTCCCAAATTATGAGCAAATGGATTAACCATTTTTGACTAAGATGGCAAAAACACAATTCTCTTGGTGATGGAAAGGACAGCTAGAGGGGTAAGGGAGGAGGCTGTTATTTTTTAGATGTTTTTTCTTAGTGTACCTAATCTATTTGCTCACAATTTAGGAAATGTAGCTGAGAACTATATTTAATGCATGTCTTTTTATACAGCAGTGTAATGGGTGAAATGAAAATAATAATGGTAGTATAATGTATTATTCAATGTATTTTTAGTAAACGTTTTTAAGCTTTTAAGTCCGAGAGATAGGTCTACATGTTCTAATCATGAATTACTAAAGCTTATATGTTAACCATGTTTTTTACTCATATATTAGTATTGTGTTATTGAATGTGATATGCCTGACCAATGTTCTGTACATAAGTTATAGGTATATTTTTTAAGTAATTTTCTGGGATTTGTGAAAAAAATGTACAAAGACTAGTGAATAATGAAAAATTATTGTTTATCCTATAAATAACCCATGATTCTAATGCTGCCAGAGGAGTAATACCATCAGCCTTTGATCAGTACCCTGCAGCAATAATGTTCTGTGAAGAAATTATAGATACTTTTCAAGTTTAAGATTTTTAAGAAATGGACATGGAGAAGGGAATACTCAAAATGATTACTTATCCTGTACATCCCAATAAAAATTCCAGTGCTGCCAGCTCAGTTGCCCTGCTAGTCCTTGTTAGAGTGGCCTGCAGATATTAGGTCCCAACAACATCCTCGGGACAAATATAACTAGTCAATCGCCAATGCAGTCATGTACCTTAGTATCATCAGAGGTGCAGCCAGGGATTGACGGTAGCTGTAACATGTGTATGGTCAGCTCAAAAGTCCTGCAAAACTGTATCCAACTATGAGCAGGACTATTATATCAGCAGTCTGCTAGCGGCAGGGAGTTTTCAGGTAAATACTAGATATTTTGTGAGTTTGACAAATTCTCTGCTTTAAGTTCAGTTTTTAGAAAGTCTTAGCTACTTTAAAAATAATAGGTTTAACACATACTCTTGCCAGTATCCAGAACAAGTCTGGAGGAGTCCATTTAGTGAAGTTTACATTAATATGATTTTTCCCAAATTATGAGCAAACGGATTAACGATTTTTGACTAAGATGGCAAAAAACACAATTCTGTTGGTGATGGAAAGGACAGCTAGAGGGGTTATGGAGGAGGCTGTTATTTTTTTAGATGTTTTTTCTTAGTGTAACATAGTAACATAGTTAGTAAGGCTGAAAAAAGACATTTGTCCATCCAGTTCAGCCTATATTCCTATATTCCATCATAATAAATCCCCAGATCTACATCCTTCTACAGAACCTAATAATTGTATGATACAATATTGTTCTGCTCCAGGAAGACATCCAGGCCTCTCTTGAACCCCTCGACTGAGTTCGCCATCACCACCTCCTCAGGCAAGCAATTCCAGATTCTCACTGCCCTAACAGTAAAGAATCCTCTTCTATGTTGGTGGAAAAACCTTCTCTCCTCCAGACGCAAAGAATGCCCCCTTGTGCCCGTCACCTTCCTTGGTATAAACAGATCCTCAGTGAGATATTTGTATTGTCCCCTTATATACTTATACATGGTTATTAGATCGCCCCTCAGTCGTCTTTTTTCTAGACTAAATAATCCTAATTTCGCTAATCTATCTGGGTATTGTAGTTCTCCCATCCTCTTTATTAACTTTGTTGCCCTCCTTTGTACTCTCTCTAGTTCCATTATATCCTTCCTGAGCACCGGTGCCCAAAACTGGACACAGTACTCCATGTGCGGTCTAACTAGGGATTTGTACAGAGGCAGTATAATGCTCTCATCATGTGTATCCAGACCTCTTTTGTGTACCTAATCTATTTGCTCACAATTTAGGAAATGTAGCTGAGAACTATATTTAATGCATGTCTTTTTATACAGCAGTGTAATGGGTGAAATTAAAATAATAATGGTAGTAAAATGTATTATTCAATGTATTTTTAGTAAACGTTTTTAAGCTTTTAAGTCCGAGATAGGTCTACATGTTCTAATCATGAATTACTAAAGCTTACATGTTAACCATGTTTTTTACTCATATATTGGTATTGTGTTATTGAATGTGATATGCCTGACCAATGTTCTGTACATAAGTTATAGGTATATTTTTTAAGTAATTTTCTGGGATTTGTGAAAAAAATGTACAAAGACTAGTGAATAATGAAAAATTATTGTTTATCCTATAAATAACCCATGATTCTAATGCTGCCAGAGGAGTAATACCATCAGCCTTTGATCAGTATCCTGCAGCAATAATGTTCTGTGAAGAAATTATAGATACTTTTCAAGTTTAAGATTTTTAAGAAATGGACATGGAGAAGGGAATACTCAAAATGATTACTTATCCTGTACATCCCAATAAAAATTCCAGTTTTGCCAGCTCAGTTGCCCTGCTAGTCCTTGTTAGAGTAGCCTGCAGATATTAGGTCCCAACAATATCCTCGGGACAAATATAACTAGTCAATGGCCAATGCAGTAATGCACCTTAGTATCATCAGAGGTGCAGCCAGTAATTGGTGGTAGCTGTAACATGTGTATGGTCAGCTCAAAAGTCTTGCAAAACTGTTTCCAACTATGAGCAGGACTATTATATCAGCAGTCTGCTAGTGGCAGGGAGTTTTCAGGTAGATAGTAGATATTTTGTGAGTTTGACAAATTCTCTGCTTTAAGTTCAGTTTTTAGAAAGTCTTAACTACTTCTTTAAAAACAATAGGTTTAACACATACTCTTGCCAGTATCCAGTACAAGTCTGGAGGAGTCCATTTAGTAAAGTTTACATTAATATGATTTTTCCCAAATTATGAGCAAATGGATTAACCATTTTTGACTAAGATGGCAAAAACACAATTCTCTTGGTGATGGAAAGGACAGCTAGAGGGGTATTGGAGGAGGCTGTTATTTTTTTAGATGTTTTTTCTTAGTGTACCTAATCTATTTGCTCACAATTTAGGAAATGTAGCTGAGAACTATATTTAATGCATGTCTTTTTATACAGCAGTGTAATGGGTGAAATTACAATAATAATGGTAGTAAAATGTATTATTCAATGTATTTTTAGTAAACGTTTTTAAGCTTTTAAGTCCTAGATAGGTCTACATGTTCTAATCATGAATTACTAAAGCTTATATGTTAACCATGTTTTTTACTCATATATTAGTATTGTGTTATTGAATGTAATATGCCTGACCAATGTTCTGTACATAAGTTATAGGTATATTTTTTAAGTAATTTTCTGGGATTTGTGAAAAAATGTACAAAGACTAGTGAATAATGAAAAATTATTGTTTATCCTATAAATAACCCATGATTCTAATGCTGCCAGAGGAGTAATACCATCAGCCTTTGATCAGTACCCTGCAGCAATAATGTTCTGTGAAGAAATTATAGATACTTTTCAAGTTTAAGATTTTTAAGAAATGGACATGGAGAAGGGAATACTCAAAATGATTACTTATCCTGTACATCCCAATAAAAATTCCAGTGCTGCCAGCTCAGTTGCCCTGCTAGTCCTTGTTAGAGTGGCCTGCAGATATTAGGTCCCAACAACATCCTCGGGACAAATATAACTAGTCAATCGCCAATGCAGTCATGTACCTTAGTATCATCAGAGGTGCAGCCAGGGATTGACGGTAGCTGTAACATGTGTATGGTCAGCTCAAAAGTCCTGCAAAACTGTTTCCAACTATGAGCAGGACTATTATATCAGCAGTCTGCTAGCGGCAGGGAGTTTTCAGGTAAATACTAGATATTTTGTGAGTTTGACAAATTCTCTGCTTTAAGTTCAGTTTTTAGAAAGTCTTAGCTACTTTAAAAATAATAGGTTTAACACATACTCTTGCCAGTATCCAGTACATGTCTGGAGGAGTCCATTTAGTGAAGTTTTCATTAATATGATTTTTCCCAAATTATGAGCAAATGGATTAACCATTTTTGACTAAGATGGCAAAAAACACAATTCTCTTGGTGATGGAAAGGACAGCTAGAGGGGATATGGAGGAGGCTGTTATTTTTTTAGATGTTTTTTCTTAGTGTACCTAATCTATTTGCTCACAATTTAGGAAATGTAGCTGAGAACTATATTTAATGCATGTCTTTTTATACAGCAGTGTAATGGGTGAAATGAAAATAATAATGGTAGTAAAATGTATTATTCAATGTATTTTTAGTAAATGTTTTTAAGCTTTTAAGTCCGAGATAGGTCTACATGTTCTAATCATGAATTACTAAAGCTTACATGTTAACCATGTTTTTTACTCATATAATAGTATTGTGTTATTGAATGTGATATGCCTGACCAATGTTCTGTACATAAGTTATAGGTATATTTTTTAAGTAATTTTCTGGGATTTGTGAAAAAAATGTACAAAGACTAGTGAATAATGAAAAATTATTGTTTATCCTATAAATAATCCATGATTCTAATGCTGCCAGAGGAGTAATACCATCAGCCTTTGATCAGTACTCTGCAGCAATAATGTTCTGTGAAGAAATTATTGATACTTTTCAAGTTTAAGATTTTTAAGAAATGGACATGGAGAAGGGAATACTCAAAATGATTACTTATCCTGTACATCCCAATAAAAATTCCAGTGCTGCCAGCTCAGTTGCCCTGCTAGTCCTTGTTAGACTGGCCTGCAGATATTAGGTCCCAACAACATCCTCGGGACAAATATAACTAGTCAATCGCCAATGCAGTCATTTACCTTAGTATCATCAGAGGTGCAGCCAGGGATTGACGGTAGCTGTAACATGTGTATGGTCAGCTCAAAAGTCCTGCAAAACTGTTTCCAACTATGAGCAGGACTATTATATCAGCAGTCTGCTAGCGGCATGGAGTTTTCAGGTAAATACTAGACATTTTGTGACTTTGACAAATTCTCTGGTTTGAGTTCAGTTTTTAGAAAGTCTTAGCTACTTTAAAAATAATAGGTTTAACACATACTCTTGCCAGTATCCAGTACAAGTCTGGAGGTGTCCATTTAGTGAAGTTTACATTAATATGATTTTTCCCAAATTATGAGCAAATGGATTAACCATTTTTGACTAAGATGGCAAAAAAAACAATTCTCTTGGTGGTGGAAAAGACAGCTAGAGGGGTTATGGAGGAGGCTGTTATTTGTAGATGTTTTTTCTTAGTGTACCTAATCTATTTGCTCACAATTTAGGAAATATAGCTGAGAACTATAGTTAATGCATGTCTTTTTGTACAGAAGTGTAATGAGTGAAAGTAAAATAAGAATGGTAGTAAAAAGTATTATTAAAGGGATTTTCTGAAAACTTTAAGCTTTTAAGTCTGAAAAAGGTCTGCATGTTCTAATAATGAATTACTAAAGCTGATATGTTAACCATGTTTTTTACTCATATATTAGTACTAGCTATTGAACCCGTTCTACGCCCGGGTGGCGAGCATTTATATTGGAATATGGTCTCCATCCTGGTATGTGCTGCTCCTATCCTGTCATATGCTGCTCCATCCTGCGCCCCCATCCTGTCATGTGCTGCTCCACCGTGTCATGTGCTGCTCCATCCTGCGCCCCCATCCTGTCATGTGCTGCTCCACCGTGTCATGTGCTGCTCCATCCTGCATCCCCATCCTGTCATGTGCTGCTCCACCGTGTCATGTGCTGCTCCATCCTGCGCCCCCATCCTGTCATGTGCTGCTCCACCGTGTCATGTGCTGCTCCATCCTCATCCCCATCCTGTCATGTGCTCCCATCCTGCGCCCCCATCCTATCACGTGCTGCTCCATCCTGCGCCCCCATCAGTGCGGGCGGCTGTGCTGAGTGCGGGCGGCTGTATGTGGCTGTGCTGAGTGCGGGCGCCTGTATGTGACGTGGCTGTGCTGGGTGCGGGCGGCTGTGCTGGGTGCGGCAGCTGTGGACGGCTGTGCTGGGTGCGGTGGCTGTGCTGGGTGCAGCGGCTGTGCTGGGTGCAGCGGCTGTGCGTGGCTGTAGGCGGCTGTGCGTGGCTGTGGGAGGCTGTGCTGGGTGCGGCGGCTGTGCGTGGCTGTGGGCGGCTGTGCTGGGTGCGGCGGCTGTGCTGGGTGCGGTGGCTGTGCTGGGTGCGGCGGCTGTCCGTGGCTGTAGGCGGCTGTGCGTGGCTGTGCTGGGTGCGGAGGCTGTGCGTGGCTGTGGCAGCTGTGTGTGGCTGTGCTGGGTGCGGCGGCTGTGCTGGGTGCGGCGGATGTGCTGGGTGCGGCGGCTGTGCTGGGTGCGGCGGCTGTGGGTGGCTGTGCTGGGTGCAGCGGTTGTGCGTGGCTGTGGGCGGCTGTGCTGGGTGCGGCGGCTGTGGGCGGCTGTGCGTGGCTGTGCTGGGTGCGGCGGCTGTGCGTGGCTGTGGGCGGCTGTGCGTGGCTGTGGGCGGCTGTGCTGGGTGCGGCAGCTGTGCTGGGTGCGGCGGCTGTCCGTGGCTGTGGGCGGCTGTGCGTGGCTGTGGGAGGCTGTGCGTGGCTGTAGGCGGCTGTGCGTGGCTGTGGCGGCTGTGCATGGCTGTGCTGGGTGCGGCGGATGTGCTGGGTGCGGCGGCTGTGCTGGGTGCGGCGGCTGTGGGTGGCTGTGCTGGGTGCGGCGGCTGTGCGTGGCTGTGGGCTGTGCGTGGCTGTGGGTGGCTGTGCTGGGTGCGGCGGCTGTGGTCGGCTGTGCTGGGTGCGGCGGCTGTGCTTGGCTATGGGTGGCTGTACGTGGCTGTGGGCGGCTGTGCTGGGTGCGGCGGCTGTGCGTGGCTGTGGTCGGCTGTGCTGGGTGCGGCTGTGCGTGGCTGTGGGCGGCTGTGCGTGGCTGTGGGCGGCTGTGCTGGGTGCGGCGGCTGTGGTCGGCTGTGCTGGGTGCGGCGGCTGTGCGTGGCTGTGGGCGGCTGTGCTGGGTGCGGCGGCTGTGCTGGGTGCGGCGGCTGTCCGTGGCTGTGGGCGGCTGTGCGTGGCTGTGGGAGGCTGTGCGTGGCTGTAGGCGGCTGTGCGTGGCTGTGGCGGCTGTGCATGGCTGTGCTGGGTGCGGCGGATGTGCTGGGTGCGGCGGCTGTGGGTGGCTGTGCTGGGTGCGGCGGCTGTGCGTGGCTGTGGGCTGTGCGTGGCTGTGGGCGGCTGTGCTGGGTGCGGCGGCTGTGGTCGGCTGTGCTGGGTGCGGCGGCTGTGCGTGGCTATGGGTGGCTGTACGTGGCTGTGGGCGGCTGTGCTGGGTGCGGCGGCTGTGCGTGGCTGTGGTCGGCTGTGTTGGGTGCGGCTGTGCGTGGCTGTGGGCGGCTGTGCGTGGCTGTGGGCGGCTGTGCTGGGTGCGGCGGCTGTGGTCGGCTGTGCTGGGTGCGGCGGCTGTGCGTGGCTGTGGTCGGCTGTGCTGGGTGCGGCGGGTGTGCGTGGCTATGGGTGGCTGTGCGTGGCTGTGGGCAGCTGTGCTGGGTGCGGCGGCTGTGCGTGGCTGTGGGCGCCTGTGCGTGGCTGTGGGCGGCTATGGTCGGCTGTGCTGGGTGCGGCGGCTGTGCGTTGCTGTGGGCGGCTGTGCGTGGCTCTGCTGGGCGCGGCGGCTGTGCTGGGTGCAGCCATTTTCTTGGTCCTGCTCCCGGAGTCGGCGCCTGCGCAGTCCGCGCTTTCCGGCGCCATTTTCTTGAAGACACTGCAATGTGTCTTCAAGAAAATGGCGCCGGAAAGCGCGGACTGCGCAGGCGCCGATTCCGGGAGCAGGGGGACAGTCACGGCCCGGAAGCGCGTCGGTGGAACGGGTCAGGTAAGTATACTCACCCTCCGCCTCCTGGCTCGTCCCTGCTTGTCCAGTGGAGATCGCGGTGTGCGTTCAGCTCTTACGCATACCGCGATCTCCTGGGAGCGTCGCTCTGTGCGGTCCAGACTGCGCCGGCGCTTGCGCTTGCGCAGTCTATAGAGGCTTCGGACAGAGTGACGCTCCCAGCGTTATATTATAGATTGTGTTATTGAATGTGATATGCCTGACCAATGTTCTGTACATAAGTTATAGGTATATTTTTTAAGTAATTTTCTGGGATTTGTGAAAAAATGTACAAAGAGTAGTGAATAATGAAAAATTATTATTTTTCTTGTAAATAACTCATGATTCTAATGCTGCGACAACAGTAATACCATCAGCCTTTGATCAGTGGCCTGCAGCAATAATGTTCTGTGAAGAAATTATAGATACATTTCAAGCTGTTTAAGATTTAAAAAAAATTGACATGGAAAAGGGAATACTCAAAATGATTACTTATCCTGTACATCCCAATGAAAATTCCAGTGCTGCCAGCTCAGTTGCCCGGCTAGTCCTTGTTAGAGTGGCCTGCAGATATTAGGTCCCAACAATATCCTTGGGACAAATATAACTAGTCAATGGCCAATGCAGTAATGCACCGTAGTATCATCAGAGGTGCAGCCAGTAATTGGTTGTAGCTGTAACATGTGTATGGTCAGCTCAAAAGTCCTGCAAAACTGTTTCCAACTATGAGCAGGACTATTATATCAGCAGTCTGCTAGCGGCAGGGAGTTTTCAGGTAGATAGTAGATATTTTGTGAGTTTGACAAATTCTCTGCTTTAAGTTCAGTTTTTAGAAAGTCTTAACTACTTCTTTAAAAACAATAGGTTTAACACATACTCTTGCCAGTATCCAGTACAAGTCTGGAGGAGTCCATTTAGTGAAGTTTACATTAATATGATTTTTACCAAATTATGAGCAAATGGATTAACCATTTTTGACTAAGATGGCAAAAACACAATTCTCTTGGTGATGGAAAGGACAGCTAGAGGGGTAATGGAGGAGGCCGTTATTTTTTTAGATGTTTTTTCTTAGTGTACCTAATATATTTGCTCACAATTTAGGAAATGTAGCTGAGAACTATATTTAATGCATGTTTTTTTATACAGCAGTGTAATGGGTGAAATTACAATAATAATGGTAGTAAAATGTATTATTCAATGTATTTTTAGTAAACTTTTTTTAAGCTTTTAAGTCCGAGATAGGTCTACATGTTCTAATCATGAATTACTAAAGCTGATATGTTAACCATGTTTTTTACTCATATATTAGTATTGTGTTGTTGAATGTGATATGACTGACCAATGTTCTGTACATAAGTTATATGTATATTTTTTAAGTAATTTTCTGGTATTTGTGAAAAAAGGTACAAAGAGTAGAGAACAATGAAAAATTATTATGTATCTTGTATATAACCCATGATTCTAATGCTGCCACAACAGTAATACCATCAGCCTTTGATCAGTGGCCTGCTGCAATAATATTCCGTGAAGAAATTATAGATACATTTCAAGTTGTTTAAGATTTTTTAAAAATTGACATGGAGAAGGGAATACTCAAAATGATTACTTTACCTGTACATCCCAATGAAAATTCCAATGTTTCCAGCTCAGCTGCCCTGCTAGTCCTTGTTAGAGTGGCCTGCAGATATTAGGTCCCAACAATATCCTCGGGACAAATATAACTAGTCAATCGCCAATGCGGTCATGTACCTTAGTATCATCAGAGGTGCAGCCAGGGATTGACGGTAGCTGTAACATGTGTATGGTCAGCTGAAAAGTCCTGCAAAACTGTTTCCAACTATGAGCAGGACTATGATATCAGCAGTCTGCTAGAGGCAGGGAGTTTTCAGGTAGGTAGTAGATATTTTGTGAGTTTGACAAATTCTCTGCTTTAAGTTCAGTTTTTAGAAAGTCTTAACTTCTTATTTAAAACAGGTTTTACACATACTCTTGCCAGTATCCAGTACAAGTCTGGAGGAGTCCATTTAATGAAGTTCACATTAATATGATTTTTCCCAAATTATGAGCAAATGGATTAACCATTTTTGACTAAGATGGCAAAAACACAATTCTCTTGGTGATGGAAAGGACAGCTTGAGGGGTTATGGAGGAGGCTGTTATTTTTAGATGTTTTTTCTTAGTGTACCTAATCTATTTGCTCACAATTTAGGAAATGTAGCTGAGAACTATATTTAATGATGTCTTTTTGTACAGAAGTGTAATGGGTGAAAGTAAAATAAGAATGGTAGTAAAAAGTATTATTAAAGGGATTTTATGAAACCTCTAAGCTTTTAAGTCTGAAAAAGGTCTGCATGTTCTAATAATGAATGACTAAAGCTGATATGTTAACCATGTGTTTTACTCATATATTAGTATTGTGTTGTTGAATGTGATATGCCTGACCAATGTTCTGTACATAAGTTATAGGTATATTTTTTAAGTAATTTTCTGGGATTTGTGAAAAAATGTACAAAGACTAGTGAATAATGAAAAATTATTATCTTATAAATAACCCATGATTCTAATGCTGCCAGAGAAATAATAATAGTCTTAACTACTTTAAAAATAATAAGTTTAACACATACTCTTGACAGTATCCAGTACAAGTCTGGAGGAGTCCGTTTAGTGAACTTTACATTAATATGATTTTTTCCAAATTATGAGCAAATGGGTTAACCATTTTTGACTAAGAGGGCTAAAAACAATTCTCTTGGTGATGGAAAGGACAGCTAGAGGGGTTATGGGTGAGGCTGTTACTTTTAGATGTTTTTTCTTAGTGTATCTAATCTATTTGCTCACAATTTAGGAAATGTAGCTGAAAACTATACTTAATGCATGTCTTTTTATACAGCAGTGTAATGGGTGAAATTAAAATAAGAATGGTAGTAAAATTTATTATTCAAGGTATTTTTAGTAAACTTTTTTTAAGCTTTTAAGTCTGAGATAGGTCTACATGTTCTAATCATGAATTACTAAAACTGATATGCTAACCATGCTTTTTACTCATATATTAGGATTGTGTTATTGAATGTGATATGCCTGACCAATGTTCTGTACATAAGTTATAGGTATATTTTTTAAGCAATTTTCTGGGATATGTGAAAAAAATGTACAAAGACTAGGGAATAATGAAAAATTATTATCTTATAAATAACCCATGATTCTAATGCTGCCAGAGAAATAATAACATCAGCCTTTTATCAGGGCCTGCAGCAATAATGTTCTGTGAAGAAATTATAGATACTTTTCAAGTTGTTTAAGATTTTTAAGAAATTGACATGGAGAAGGAAATACTGAAAATGATTACTTATCCTGTACATCCCAATGAAAATCCCAGTACTGCCAGCTCAGTTTCCCTGCTAGTCCTTGTTAGAGTGGCCTGCAGATATTAGGTCCAAACAATATCCTCGGGACAAATATAACTAGTCAATGGCCAATGCAGCCATGTACCTTAGTATCATCAGCGGTGCAGCCAGGGATTGACGGTAGCTGTGACATGTGTATGGTCAGCTCAAAAGTCCTTCAAAACTGTTTCCAACTATGAGCAGGACTATTATATCAGCAGTCTGCTAGCGGCAGGAAGTTTTCAGGTACTGTAGATAGTAATGGTAATCACAACGCACCAGCCCATTTCTCTTTAAACAAGGTGGGCAACGCTCCCAATTCACTATTCACATACTGACAGTAAAGTTATTAGACTATACAAAGTCATGAAGCGTATATAAATTTACAAAAAAATACTTTATTAACAAATACAAGAATACATACACATTTAAAAGAGTATTAAAGTATATGTACCAAAAGCCCTTCCACACCTATGAAGCCTGCAGCTGATAGTTCTACAGTACCACCGATCTGTAATAAATATAAATAACTTATAAAAGAAAACTAAAACTATCTGCGCTGGGATCAAAAAGTGAGGGAACTATATATGGAACAAGTATTAAATATAATTGGACTGCTGCGAACAAATATATTAAAAAACAAGTATATAATAACCTGATGATGAAGGCAGAAGCCTGAGACTGGGACCGTTAGTATGGTTGTCTCTCTCCGCTGTGTCTTTCTGCTGGTTAATCCATTCCCATAGTCCGGAAAAAGGGTAATACGATGTAAGCTTGCTAGAATCTTCAGGGGTATGAGCTGCAGGTGCTGTCCCGGCCGGTGACAAAAACTCCTGCGCTCTATACCTCCGTACAGTCTCTGCACGCTGCTCGGCTTAGGTAGGTGCTCTGCTTACCGCAGGACCTTCCGTGACGTCACGTACACGTGATTCCTCACATGACAGCCTATGGATAGTGAGAAGGACCAATCCATAGGCTGTCACGTGAGGAATCACGTGTACGTGACGTCACGGAAGGTCCTGCGGTAAGCAGAGCACCTACCTAAGCCGAGCAGCGTGCAGAGACTGTACGGAGGTATAGAGCGCAGGAGTTTTTGTCACCGGCCGGGACAGCACCTGCAGCTCATACCCCTGAAGATTCAAGCAAGCTTACATCGTATTACCCTTTTTCCGGACTATGGGAATGGATTAACCAGCAGAAAGACACAGCGGAGAGAGACAACCATACTAACGGTCCCAGTCTCAGGCTTCTGCCTTCATCATCAGGTTATTATATACTTGTTTTTTAATATATTTGTTCGCAGCAGTCCAATTATATTTAATACTTGTTCCATATATAGTTCCCTCACTTTTTGATCCCCGCGCAGATAGTTTTAGTTTTCTTTTACATTTAAAAGAGTGCATCAAAATCAAAACGCAGTATCTTAATAGAAGTCCGCACAGAGAACAGCTCCTTTCCAGATAAGATCAGTCAAATGTGATTGTTAATATATTCGTCTAAGAGCAACTACATATGCTCAGTAATGAATCAATGCTGTAAAACTCTACCAGAAAAAACATCGGGCATATCGTGTCTATAAACCCAGTGAACTCCTCTACAATGACTGAGTTACCGGTAATCGCCTACCTGGCAGATACCACACATATTACACATTAATCACTAGCTCCTAATCCTTATTATTGCACCTCCCGTATGGCCACAGAAAACAAAACATGTAACAGAACATGTGAAAAAGCAGAATTCTGCATGTAATCTGCTGGGTACATATTACCTGGATACGTCAGCTGTTCTCCTGCCTCGTGGCACGCTGGACTTCAACTACCCCGACGCGCGTTTCGCATCTGCTTCCTCCTGGGGGCGTGTCTGAGGTGAGGCGTCACGGAGTTCTTATGGTCAAAATATCCAATCCAATTACACATACCGGGCTTCCACCAATACATCACACATGGGCAGCGCCCTCCCCATCCACCAATCAAATGTAGTATCCGCGGCCGGCCCCGAACGTATTCAAGCACCAAACCCTCCCAAAAAATCCACCCTGCCATGCACGTCACACCCAAGCCACGCCCCCTATGTTCCCTGTTATGACCCCAATGGCAGAGGGTCTCAGAAATAAATACCAAGTCTGCAAACACAAAAAACCAGCTCATAGGGCAGTGGTAACTGGGCTGACCGTATATCTAATCCTAGCACCACAAATAGCAGCAGCCGGGGAACGTGCCTACGTTGGTTCTAGACGTCTCGCGCCAGCCGGAGAACTAACTAACCCTAGAAGGGAAAAGATAGACCTTTCTTGCCTCCAGAGAAAAGACCCCAAAAGTGGATAGAAGCCCCCAACAAATAATAACGGTGAGGTAAGAAGAAAAGACAAATGTAAGAATGAACTAGATATTTAGCAAAGAGAGGCCCACTGACTAATAGCAGAATATAGTAAGATGACTTATACGGTCAGCAAAAACCCTATCAAAATTTCCACGCTGGATATTCAAGAACCCCCGAACCGTCTAACGGCCCGGGGGGAGAATACCAGCCCCCTAGAGCTTCCAGCAAAATCAGGAATCACATTTAGTACAAGCTGGACAGAAAATAAGAGCAATGCAAATAGCCAAAAAACAAAGAAGCAGGACTTAGCTTAATTTTGTAAGATCCAGGACCAGCAGACAGGAGCAAACAGAAAGGAACTGATTACAACGATGCCAGGCACTGGACTGAGAATCCAGGAAGTTAATATAGCAACACCCCTGGACTAACGACCCAGGTGGGTGCCAAACTGAGGAAAGACAATCCCAGAGTCATATCACTAGTGACCACAAGAGGGAGCCAAAAAAGTCTAATTCACAACAGTACCCCCCCTTTAAGGAGGGGTCACCGAACCCTCACCAAGACCACCAGGGCGATCAGGATGAGCAGCGTGAAAGGCACGAACTAAATCGGCCGCATGCACATCAGAGGCAACCACCCAGGAATTATCCTCCTGACCATAGCCCTTCCACTTGACCAGATACTGAAGCCTCCGCCTGGAGAGACGAGAATCCAAGATCTTCTCCACCACGTACTCCAACTCGCCCTCAACCAACACCGGAGCAGGAGGCTCAACAGAAGGAACCACAGGTACAACGTACCGCCGCAACAAAGACCTATGGAACACGTTGTGAATGGCAAACAACACCGGAAGGTCCAAGCGAAAGGACACAGGATTAAGGATTTCCAATATTTTGTAAGGACCGATGAAGCGAGGCTTAAATTTAGGAGAGGAGACCTTCATAGGAACAAATCGAGAAGACAGCCATACCAAATCCCCAACACGAAGTCGGGGACCCACACCGCGGCGGCGGTTGGCAAAACGCTGAGCCTTCTCCTGTGACAACTTAAAGTTGTCCACCACATGATTCCAAATCTGCTGCAACCTATCCACCACAGAATCTACCCCAGGACAGTCAGAAGACTCCACATGTCCCGAGGAAAAACGAGGATGGAAACCAGAGTTGCAGAAAAATGGCGAAACCAAAGTAGCGGAACTAGCCCGATTATTAAGTGCAAACTCAGCCAACGGCAAGAAGGTCACCCAATCATCCTGATCTGCAGAAACAAAACACCTCAAATAAGCCTCCAGAGTCTGATTAGTTCGCTCCGTTTGTCCATTAGTCTGAGGATGAAAGGCAGACGAAAACGACAAATCAATGCCCATCTTAGCACAAAAGGATCGCCAGAACCTGGAAACAAACTGGGATCCTCTGTCAGACACGATATTCTCAGGAATGCCATGCAAACGAACCACATTCTGAAAGAACAAAGGAACCAGATCGGAAGAGGAAGGCAGCTTAGGCAAAGATACCAAATGGACCATCTTAGAAAAGCGATCACATACCACCCAGATGACAGACATTCCTTGAGACACCGGAAGATCCGAAATGAAATCCATGGAAATGTGTGTCCAAGGCCTCTTCGGGACAGGCAAGGGCAAGAGCAACCCGCTGGCACGAGAACAGCAAGGCTTAGCTCGAGCACAAGTCCCACAGGACTGCACAAATGACCGCACATCCCGTGACAAGGAAGGCCACCAAAACGACCTAGCCACCAAATCTCGGGTGCCAAAAATTCCCGGATGCCCTGCCAACACCGAGGAATGAACCTCGGAAATGACTCTGCTGGTCCACTTATCAGGAACAAACAGTCTGTCAGGTGGACAAGAGTCAGGTCTACGAGCCTGAAATCTCTGCAACACACGTCGCAAATCTGGAGAAATGGCTGACAAGATTACTCCCTCTTTGAGAATACCAACTGGTTCTGCGACTCCAGGAGAGTCAGGCACAAAGCTCCTTGAAAGAGCATCAGCCTTCACATTCTTTGAACCTGGTAAATATGAGACCACAAAGTCAAAACGGGAGAAAAACAATGACCAACGGGCCTGTCTAGGATTCAGGCGTTTAGCAGACTCGAGAAACATCAGATTTTTGTGATCAGTCAAGACCACCACACGATGCTTAGCACCCTCGAGCCAATGACGCCACTCCTCAAATGCCCACTTCATGGCCAACAACTCCCGATTGCCAACATCATAGTTCCGCTCAGCAGGCGAAAACTTCCTAGAGAAAAAGGCACATGATCTCATTACAGAGCAACCAGGGCCTCTCTGCGACAAAACGGCCCCTGCCCCAATCTCAGAAGCATCCACTTCAACCTGAAAGGGAAGTGAGACATCAGGCTGGCACAAAACAGGCGCCGAAGTAAACCGGCGCTTCAACTCCTGGAAAGCCTCCACGGCTGCAGGAGCCCAGTTAGCAACATCAGAACCTTTCTTGGTCATATCCGTCAAAGGTTTAACAACGCTAGAAAAATTAGCGATAAAACGACGGTAGAAGTTAGCAAAACCCAAGAACTTCTGAAGACTCTTAACTGACGTAGGTTGAGTCCAATCATGAATAGCTCGGACCTTGACTGGGTCCATCTCCACCGCAGAAGGGGAAAAAATAAAACCCAAAAAGGGAACCTTCTGTACTCCAAAGAGACACTTTGAGCCCTTAACAAACAAAGCATTCTCACGCAAAACCTGAAACACCATCCTGACCTGCTCTACATGCGAGTCCCAATCATCAGAAAAAAACAGAATATCATCCAGATAAACAATTATAAATCTTTCCAGATACTTCCGGAAAATATCATGCATAAAGGACTGAAACACTGAAGGAGCATTAGAGAGCCCAAAAGGTATCACCAAGTACTCAAAATGACCTTCGGGCGTATTAAATGCAGTTTTCCATTCATCTCCTTGCTTAATGCGCACAAGGTTGTACGCACCACGAAGATCTATCTTGGTGAACCACTTGGCACCTTTAATCCGGGCAAACAAGTCCGACAACAGAGGCAAAGGATACTGAAATTTAACAGTGATCTTATTCAGAAGCCGATAGTCAATACAAGGTCTCAAAGATCCGTCCTTCTTGGCCACAAAAAAGAATCCCGCACCAAGAGGGGAAGAGGATGGACGGATATGCCCCTTCTCCAGAGATTCCTTGATATACGAACGCATTGCGGTATGCTCAGGTACAGACAGATTAAATAATCTTCCCTTAGGAAATTTACTACCTGGAATCAAATCTATAGCGCAGTCACAGTCCCTATGAGGAGGAAGAGCACTGGACCTGGACTCGCTGAATACATCCTGATAATCAGACAAATACTCAGGAACTTCCGAAGGAGTAGAGGAAGCAATAGACACCGGTGGGGAATCACCATGAATTCCCTGACAGCCCCAACTTGACACAGACATTGCCTTCCAATCCAAGACTGGATTATGGGTCTGTAACCATGGCAGACCCAAAACGACCAAATCATGCATTTTATGCAGAACAAGAAAACGAATCACCTCCCGATGTTCAGGAGTCATGCACATGGTTACCTGTGTCCAAAACTGCGGTTTATTTTCCGCCAATGGCGTAGCATCAATACCTCTAAGAGGGATAGGATTAACCAAAGGCTCAAGAACAAAACCACAGCGCTTGGCAAATGACAGATCCATAAGACTCAGGGCAGCACCTGAATCCACAAATGCCATAACAGGGTAGGAAGACAATGAGCAAATTAAAGTCACAGACAAAATAAATTTAGGTTGCAAATTACCAATGGCGACAGGGCTAACAACTCTTGTTAGGCGTTTAGAGCATGCTGATATAACATGTGTAGAATCACCACAGTAAAAACACAACCCATTCTGACGTCTATGATTTTTCCGTTCATTTCTAGTCTGAATTCTATCACATTGCATTAAATCAGGTGTTTGTTCAGACAACACTACCAGAGGATTAGCAGTTTTGTGCTCCCGCAAACGCCGGTCAATTTGAATAGCCAGCGCCATGGAATCATTCAGACTTGTAGGAATGGAGAAACCCACCATCACATTCTTAATGGCTTCAGAAAGGCCATTTCTGAAATTTGCGGCCAGTGCACACTCATTCCACTGAGTAAGCACGGACCATTTCTGAAATTTTTGGCAATACACTTCAGCTTCATCCTGGCCCTGAGAAATAGCCAGCAAGGCTTTTTCTGCCTGAATTTCAAGATTGGGTTCCTCGTAAAGCAATCCTAGCGCCAGAAAAAACGCATCAATATTTGCCAATGCCGGATCTCCTGGCGCTAGCGAGAAGGCCCAATCCTGAGGGTCGCCCTGTAAGAAAGAGATAACAATTTTAACTTGCTGAGCTGAGTCTCCAGATGAACGGGGTCTCAGAGATAGAAACAATTTACAATTATTCCTGAAATTCCTAAACTTAAATCGGTCTCCAGAGAACAGTTCAGGAATAGGTATTTTAGGTTCAGACATTGGACTACTGGTAACAAAATCTTGTATGCCCTGCACACGAGCAGCAAGCTGATCCACACTTGTAATCAAAGTCTGGACATTCATGTCTGCAGCAAGCTCAAGCCACTCAGAGGTAAAGGGGAGGAAGAAAGAAAAAAAAAAAAAAACTCAGAATTTCCTTTCTTATAATCCCACTTCTGCAATGCATTAAACATTCAACTTTGGCCTGGCATACTGTTATGACCCCAATGGCAGAGGGTCTCAGAAATAAATACCAAGTCTGCAAACACAAAAAACCAGCTCATAGGGCAGTGGTAACTGGGCTGACCGTATATCTAATCCTAGCACCACAAATAGCAGCAGCCGGGGAACGTGCCTACGTTGGTTCTAGACGTCTCGCGCCAGCCGGAGAACTAACTAACCCTAGAAGGGAAAAGATAGACCTTTCTTGCCTCCAGAGAAAAGACCCCAAAAGTGGATAGAAGCCCCCAACAAATAATAACGGTGAGGTAAGAAGAAAAGACAAACGTAAGAATGAACTAGATATTTAGCAAAGAGAGGCCCACTGACTAATAGCAGAATATAGTAAGATGACTTATACGGTCAGCAAAAACCCTATCAAAATTTCCACGCTGGATATTCAAGAACCCCCGAACCGTCTAACGGCCCGGGGGGAGAATACCAGCCCCCTAGAGCTTCCAGCAAAATCAGGAATCACATTTAGTACAAGCTGGACAGAAAATAAGAGCAATGCAAATAGCCAAAAAACAAAGAAGCAGGACTTAGCTTAATTTTGCAAGATCCAGGACCAGCAGACAGGAGCAAACAGAAAGGAACTGATTACAACGATGCCAGGCACTGGACTGAGAATCCAGGAAGTTAATATAGCAACACCCCTGGACTAACGACCCAGGTGGGTGCCAAACTGAGGAAAGACAATCCCAGAGTCATATCACTAGTGACCACAAGAGGGAGCCAAAAAAGTCTAATTCACAACAGTTCCCATTCAATGAACAGCGGGGGAATCGCAGCAAGCCGGACCGGAGCACAAAGCCGCAACAAGGCAAGGACCATACGAGCTAAGAATCGCGCAGTGGATGGCGAGGCGCAACTGGAATCTCCCCTGCAGGATGAGGCACCAAACCACGCCATCGCCCCTTACGCGATCCCAGCAGCTCGCACAGGGGAGCAAATACCCACAAACCATAAGGAAAATAGTGGGACCCAAAAAGATTGCTGCTATAGTGCTCGGCGTGTGTATAAACACACCCAAAGCCGACGTCGGGATCGCAGTGTATTCCTACTGATTGTTTATGTTTAGTTTGGTGGAAGCCCGGTATGTGTAATTGGATTGGATATTTTGACCATAAGAACTCCGTGACGCCTCACCTCAGACACGCCCCCAGGAGGAAGCAGATGCGAAACGCGCGTCGGGGTAGTTGAAGTCCAGCGTGCCACGAGGCAGGAGAACAGCTGACGTATCCAGGTAATATGTACCCAGCAGATTACATGAAAATTCTGCTTTTTCACATGTTCTGTTACATGTTTTGTTTTCTGTGGCCATACGGGAGGTGCAATAATAAGGATTAGGAGCTAGTGATTAATGTGTAATATGTGTGGTATCTGCCAGGTAGGCGATTACCGGTAACTCAGTCATTGTAGAGGAGTTCACTGGGTTTATAGACACGATATGCCCGATGTTTTTTCTGGTAGAGTTTTACAGCATTGATTCATTACTGAGCATATGTAGTTGCTCTTAGACGAATATATTAACGATCACATTTGACTGATCTTACCTGGAAAGGAGCTGTTCTCTGTGCGGACTTCTATTAAGATACTGCGTTTTGATTTTGAGGCACTCTTTTAAATGTGTATGTATTCTTGTATTTGTTAATAAAGTATTTTTTTGTAAATTTATATACGCTTCATGACTTTGTATAGTCTAATAACTTTACTGTCAGTATGTGAATAGGTACTGTAGATAGTAGATATTTTGTGAGTTTGACAAATTCCCTGCTTTAAGTTCAGTTTTTAGAAAGTCTTAACTACTTCTTTAAAAACAATAGGTTTAACATATACTCTTGCCAGTATCCAGTACAAGTCTGGAGGAGTCAATTTAATGAAGTTTACATTAATATGATTTTTCCCAAATCATGAGCAAATGGATTAACCATTTTTGACTAAGATGGCAGAAAACACAATTCTCTTTGTGATGGAAAGGACAGCTAGAGGGGTTATGGAAGAGGCTGTTATTTTTTAGATGTTTTTTCTTAGTGTACCTAATCTATTTTCTCACAATTTAGGAAATGTAGCTGAAAACTATATTTAATGCATGTCTTTTTATACAGCAGTGTAATGGGTGAAAATAAAATAAGGATGGTAGTAAAATGTATTATTCAACGTATTTTCAGTAAACTTTTTTAAACTTTTAAGTCTGAGATAGGTCTACATGTTCTAATCATGAATTACTAAAGCTGATATGTTAACCATGTTTTTTACTCATATATTAGTATTGTGTTGTTGAATGTGCTATGCCTGACCAATGTTCTGCACATAATTTATAGGTATATTTTTTAAGTACATTTCTGGGATTTGTGAAAAAATGTACAAAGAGTAGTGAATAATGAAAAATTATTATTTATCTTGTAAATAACCCATGATTCTAATGCTGCCACAACAGTAATACCATCAGCCTTTGATCAGTGGCCTGCAGCAATAATGTTCTGTGAAGAAATTATAGATACATTTTAAGTTGTTTAAGATTTTTAAAAAATTGACATGGAGAAGGGAATACTCAAAATGATTACTTATCCTATACATCCCAATGAAAATTCCAGTGCTGCTAGCTCAGTTGCCCTGCTAGTCCTTGTTAGAGTGGCCTGCAGATATTAGGTCCCAACAATATTTTCGGGACAAATATAACTAGTCAATAGCCAATGCAGCCATGTACTTTAGTATAATCAGCGGTACAGCCAGGGATTGATGGTAGCTGTGACATGTGTATGGTCAGCTCAAAAGTCCCGCATAGGGTTGAGCGACTTTTACTTTTTTAGGATCGAGTCGCGAAACCCGATTTTGTCAAAAGTCGAGTCGAGTGAAATCGGCCGATTATCACGAAAAGTCGGGGATCGACCGAAACACGAAACCCAATGCAAGTCAATGGGGAATCAAAGTCGGCAGTGAGTGGAGGACAGGAAAACCCCTACAGTGCCCATGTAAATGTCAAAAACATCAATTCTTGTCACTTAAGCTTGTGAATCTTAATTTACCTTATAATAACATTTTGTCATTGAAAATTGGGGGTCATTTGGCTAAAGTTGTGGGGAGGGGGGTAAGGCTGGCTCAAGTTTTTTGTGGGCCCAGGAAACGCTGACTACGTCACCGCGGTGGAGCCGGGAGAGGTAAGTATTAAAACTTTGCAAGTGCTGTGATGCCGAGCAAGCAGGGGGGGCCCACTTGCTCGCATTGGCACTGGCACAGGGCCCCTCAAAGTACGGCGGTGTGTTTGACAGCAGGGGCGCCTCTTACCGGCAGAGACACTTTTGCGTACTATGAGGGGCCCTGTGCCAGTGACGTCCCCAACGAGTATGCCCCCCACCTGATGAAGGAACCTGCACTGTCATCTGCACCTTCTTCTTTGTCCCCGTGTAAGGTGGTATAGTATGCAGGAAGGGGAACCAGACTGTCAGCAGGGTCAGATACTGGCTGTGTAGAGTGCAAAGGGAATGTAGTGGACTCTGGGTCATTGTACCAGCAGACTCATCTAGCAGTGGCTGGGCAATGGGCAGGATGAGGAGGAAACACAGATATAGGCCCAAAGAATAAAGTAGGATAAATGCTGTTTAAAAATTCCTATAGGCCGAAAGCCTGAAGATTGAAGCTCAGCTATATTCAGTGGAGGAGAACACCATGGAGCAGCAGACACCGTTAGTAGGGCCCAACCAAACAAGTAGGCCAAATGCAGTTTCATATTTTCTGCAGGCCGAAAGCCTGAAAATTGAAGCTCAGCTATATTCAGTGGAGGAGAACACCAAGGAGCAGCAGACACCGTTAGTAGGGCCCAACCAAACAAGTAGGCCAAATGCAGTTTAATATCTGACATCGGATGAAAACTGAGGCTCAGCTGTGTTTAGTGGAGGACAACAGTAATGGGAGGCAGACACAGTTAGGAGGCATAAATAAGAAAGTAGGCAAAATGCAGTTCAAAATTGGTTAGTGGAGTGTTGTGAACTCTGTTTTCAGGCTCCCTCTTGTGGTCACTGGTGGTATGGTGTGACTTTTGCTTTGGGCTCCCCCTGATGGCTTTGTTTGTTATCCTGCTGGTCTCTGGCTATCAGCTGGTTCGTTATCCTCTGGGAGGTTCCTATATAGCTCTGTTTTACTTCCACTTGTTGCCGGCTGTCGATGTAATCAGTGCTACTCAGATTCCTTCTGACTACCTTGCTCCCAGTCCATCCAGGACAAGCTAAGTTTTGTTTGCTCTTTTTTTGATCAGCAGTGTTTATCATGTTTTCTTGTCCAGCTTGCTAAAATGTGATTCCCTCGCTTGCTGGATGCTCTAGTGGACTGAGTTTCTCCCCACACACCATTAGTTGGTGCGTGGGTTCTTGAAATCTCGGGATGGATATTTTGTAAGGGTTTTTTATTGATCGCATAGACCCCTGCTCTATTTTCTGCTTTCTAGTACTAGTGGGCCTCTTTTGCTGAATCTGATTTCATCCCTACGTATGTGCCTTCTTCTTACTTCACCGTTAATATTTGTTGGGGGCTTCTATATCTTTGGGAATTATTTCTCTGGAGGCAAGCGAGGTCTTTCTTTCTCTTTAGGGGTAGCTAGTTCCTCAGGCTGGCTCGAGACGTCTAGGAATTTTTTAGGCACGTTCACTGGCTACCTCTAGTTGTGTTGGATAGGTTCAGATTTGCGATCAGTCCAGTTACCATGTCCCTAGAGCTTGTCCTTAGTCTATTCACTTGCTGGTCTATTCGTGATCCTCAGCCACTAAGGATCATAACAGTACAGCCGGCCCATAAAGTGTTAATTGCATGGCAGAAGCAGGAGAAAAGAAGCCTTGAGAAATTTTTTTTTTTGTTGCCGTGTGTCTAGCTGCTGAGGCTAGCTTCTCTCCTCCTCTTAATCATGGTGTGTCACTGAGTTCAGCTGCTGACATGGATGTCCAGAGCTTGGCTTCCAGTCTGGATCATCTTGCTGCAAGGGTTCAAAGTATTCAGGATTTTGTTGTTCACAGTCCTATGTCAGAGCCTAGAATACCTATTCTGGAGTTGTTTTCTGGAGATAGATCTAGGTTCCTGAATTTTAGGAACAATTGTAAGTTGTTTCTTTCTTTGAAACCTCGTTCCTCTGGTGATGCCGTTCAGCAAGTTAAGATTATCATTTCCTTTTTGCGTGGTGACCCTCAAGATTGGGCCTTCACATTGTCGCCAGGGGATCCTGCATTGCTTAGTGTAGATGCGTTTTTTCTAGCCCTTGGATTGCTCTATGAGGAACCTAATCTTGAGAACCAGGCTGAAAAAACATTATTGGCCCTCTCGCAGGGGCAAGATGAAGCAGAGGTGTACTGCCAGAAATTTCGGAAATGGTCGGTGCTTACTCAGTGGAATGAGTGTGCCCTGGCTGCAAATTTCAGAGAAGGTCTTTCTGAAGCCATTAAGAATGTCATGGTGGGGTTCCCTATGCCTGCAGGTCTGAATGAGTCAATGACTCTGGCCATTCAGATTGATCGGCGTTTGCGGGAGCGCAAACCTGTGCACCATTTGGCGGTGTCTTCTGAACAGACACCTGAATCTATGCAATGTGACAGAATTCTGACCAGAAGTGAACGGCAAAATTATAGACGGCAAAATGGGTTGTGCTTTTACTGTGGTGACTCAGCTCATGTTATCTCAGCATGCTCTAAGCGCAAAAAAAAGGTTGATAAATCTGTCACCATTGGTACTTTACAGCTTAAGTTCATTTTGTCTGTTACCCTGATTTGTTCCCTGTCATCTTACCCGGTTAATGCTTTTGTAGATTCAGGTGCCGCCCTGAGTCTGATGGATTGGTCATTTGCCAGGCGCTGTGGTTTTGATTTGGAGCCTTTAAAATTCCCTATTCCACTAAGGGGAATTGATTCTACACCATTGGCTACGAATAGACCTCAGTACTGGACACAAGTGACCATGTGCATGACTCCTGTTCATCAGGAGGTGATTCGCTTTCTTGTACTGCATAATTTGCATGATGTCGTCGTGTTGGGTCTACCATGGTTGCAGACTCATAATCCAGTCCTGGATTGGAAAGCTATGTCGGTGTCAAGTTGGGGTTGTCAGGGAATTCATGGTGACGCTCCTGTGGTGTCAATTGCTTCGTCCACTCCTTCTGAAGTCCCTACGTTTTTGTCAGACTACCAGGATGTATTTGAGGAGCCCAAACTCAATTCTCTACCTCCTCATAGGGACTGTGATTGTGCTATAAATTTGATTCCTGGTAGTAAGTTTCCTAAGGGACGACTTTTCAATTTATCTGTGCCGGAGCATGCTGCCATGCGGAGTTATATAAAGGAGTCTTTAGAGAAGGGACATATTCGCCCGTCCTCATCCCCTCTTGGTGCAGGATTCTTTTTTGTGGCTAAAAAGGATGGTTCCCTGAGACCCTGTATTGATTATCGCCTTTTGAATAAAATCACGGTCAAATTTCAGTATCCTTTGCCATTGTTAACTGATTTGTTTGCTCGCATTAGGGGGTCTAGTTGGTTCACCAAGATAGATCTTCGTGGTGCGTATAACCTTGTGCGTATAAAACAGGGTGATGAATGGAAAACTGCATTTAATACGCCTGAAGGCCATTTTGAGTACTTGGTGATGCCTTTTGGACTTTCTAATGCTCCTTCAGTCTTTCAGTCCTTTATGCATGACATCTTCCGTGAATATCTGGATAAGTTTATGATTGTGTATCTGGATGATATTCTGTTTTTTTTGGATCATTGGGAGTCTCATGTTAAGCAGGTCAGGATGGTCTTTCAGGTCCTGCGTGACAATGCTTTATTTGTGAAGGGCTCAAAATGTCTTTTTGGAGTCCAGAAGATTTCTTTTTTGGGTTTCATTTTTTCTCCTTCTACTATTGAGATGGACCCAGTCAAGGTTCAGGCTATTCATGACTGGACGCAGCCTACATCTGTTAAGAGTCTTCAGAAGTTCTTGGGTTTTGCTAATTTTTACCGTCGCTTCATAGCTAATTTTTCTGGCGTTGTTAAGCCTTTGACGGATTTGACCAAGAAGGGTTCTGATGTGACTAATTGGTCTTCTGCGGCTGTGGAGGCCTTTCGGGAGCTGAAGCGTCGGTTTTCTTTGGCTCCGGTCTTATGTCAGCCAGATGTCTCACTTCCCTTCCAGGTGGAGGTTGATGCTTCCGAGATTGGAGCGGGGGCTGTTTTGTCGCAGAGAAGCCCCGATGGCTCTGTGATGAAGCCATGTGCTTTCTTTTCAAGAAAGTTTTCGCCTGCCGAGCGGAATTATGATGTCGGTAATCGGGAGCTGTTGGCTATGAAGTGGGCATTTGAGGAGTGGCGACATTGGCTCAAGGGAGCTAAACATCGTGTGGTGGTCTTGACTGATCACAAGAATTTGATTTATCTCGAGTCGGCCAAGCGGCTGAATCCCAGACAGGCTCGTTGGTCGTTGTTTTTCTCTCGTTTTGATTTCATGGTCTCGTACCTGCCGGGTTCGAAGAATGTGAAGGCTGATGCTCTTTCTAGGAGTTTTGTGCCTGACTCTCCTGGAGATTCAGAGCCGGCTGGTATCCTTAGAGAAGGGGTGATTTTGTCTGCCATCTCCCCAGATTTGCGACATGTGCTGCAAGAGTTTCAGGCGGATAGACCTGACCGCTGTCCACCGGAGAGACTGTTTGTCCCGGATAGATGGACCAACAGAGTCATCTCCGAGGTTCATTTTTCGGTGTTGGCGGGCCATCCTGGAATATTTGGTACCAGAGACTTGGTGGCCAGGTCTTTTTGGTGGCCTTCCTTGTCGCGGGATGTGCGTTCCTTTGTGCAGTCTTGTGGAATTTGTGCTCGGGCGAAGCCTTGCTGTTCTCGTGCCAGTGGTTTGCTGTTACCTTTGCCTGTCCCAAAGAGGCCTTGGACGCACATTTCCATGGATTTTATTTCAGATCTCCCTGTCTCTCAGAGAATGTCTGTCATCTGGGTGGTGTGTGATCGTTTTTCTAAGATGGTCCATTTGGTGCCCTTGCCTAAGTTGCCTTCCTCCTCCGAGTTGGTTCCACTGTTTTTTCAAAATGTGGTTCGTTTGCACGGGATTCCTGAGAACATTGTTTCTGACAGAGGATCCCAGTTTGTGTCTAGATTTTGGCGGACCTTTTGTGCTAAGTTGGGCATTGAATTGTCTTTTTCGTCGGCCTTCCATCCTCAGACGAATGGCCAAACCGAGCGAACTAATCAGACCTTGGAGACTTATTTAAGATGTTTTGTTTCTGCTGACCAGGACGACTGGGTTACTTTTTTGCCATTGGCTGAGTTTGCCCTTAATAATCGGGCTAGTTCTGCTACTTTGGTTTCTCCTTTTTTTTGTAATTTGGGGTTTCATCCTCATTTTTCCTCGGGTCAGGTGGAGCCTTCTGACTGTCCTGGAGTGGATGTTGTGGTGGATAGGTTGCATCAGATTTGGAATCATGTGGTGGACAATTTGAAGTTGTCACAAGAGAAGGCTCAGCTCTTTGTCAACCGCCGTCGCTGTGTGGGTCCCCGACTTCGCGTTGGGGACTTGGTGTGGTTGTCTTCTCGCTTCGTTCCTATGAAGGTCTCCTCTCCTAAGTTCAAGCCTCGGTTTATCGGTCCTTATAAGATTCTGGAAGTCCTTGGCCCTGTGTCATTCCGTCTGGACCTCCCGGCATCATTTGCTATTCATAATGTGTTCCATCGCTCGTTGTTGCGGAGGTATGTGGTACCTGTGGTTCCTCCGGTTGAGCCTCCTGCCCCGGTGCTGGTTGAGGGAGAATTGCAATACGTGGTGGAGAAGATCTTGGATTCTCGTGTTTCTAGACGGAGGCTCCAGTATTTGGTCAAGTGGAAGGGCTATGGTCAGGAGGATAATTCTTGGGTTGTCGCCTCTGATGTTCATGCGGCCGATTTGGTTTGTGCCTTCCATGTGGATCATCCTGATCGCTCTGGGGGTTTTCATGAGGGTTCGGTGACCCCTCCCTCTTGTGGTCACTGGTGGTATGGTGTGACTTTTGCTTTGGGCTCCCCCTGGTGGCTTTGTTTGTTATCCTGCTGGTCTCTGGCTATCAGCTGGTTCGTTATCCTCTGGGAGGTTCCTATATAGCTCTGTTTTACTTCCACTTGTTGCCGGCTGTCGATGTAATCAGTGCTACTCAGATTCCTTCTGACTACCTTGCTCCCAGTCCATCCAGGACAAGCTAAGTTTTGTTTGCTCTTTTTTTGATCAGCAGTGTTTATCATGTTTTCTTGTCCAGCTTGCTAAAATGTGATTCCCTCGCTTGCTGGATGCTCTAGTGGACTGAGTTTCTCCCCACACACCATTAGTTGGTGCGTGGGTTCTTGAAATCTCAGGATGGATATTTTGTAAGGGTTTTTTATTGATCGCATAGACCCCTGCTCTATTTTCTGCTTTCTAGTACTAGTGGGCCTCTTTTGCTGAATCTGATTTCATCCCTACGTATGTGCCTTCTTCTTACTTCACCGTTAATATTTGTTGGGGGCTTCTATATCTTTGGGGATTATTTCTCTGGAGGCAAGCGAGGTCTTTCTTTCTCTTTAGGGGTAGCTAGTTCCTCAGGATGGCTCGAGATGTCTAGGAATTTTTTAGGCACGTTCACTGGCTACCTCTAGTTGTGTTGGATAGGTTCAGATTTGCGATCAGTCCAGTTACCATCTCCCTAGAGCTTGTCCTTAGTCTATTCACTTGCTGGTCTATTCGTGATACTCAGCCACTAAGGATCATAACAGTGGAGTACACAGGCGGCATAACTTAGTTCAGCGGAGAAGTTTGAAGATTACACCTTACGTTCTGCCTGTCACAAAAGAGTTACAGCAGGATCTGTCCACGTTCAGTTAGACCTGCAGCAGAAGGCTTTTTCCAGGGGCACCACGAGGAGGAACGGACTCACCCCCATACACTGCTTAGTCTTCTTCTGCTTATAATTTAGATAATATATTTTGCTCTGATGTTTAGTCTTATGCTTAATGTTCTTCTGCTCTTTGTTCTGCAGCCTCTTGTTCTTCTGCTTCTCGGTCTTCCAGGTCGTCGTCTTTAGGGTCTTGAACTTGGAAATGTAGCAGAAGGTACAATAAGGCTGAGAAAATGCCGAGAACAAGCTGATGGAACTGGAACTCAGCTGGCTACCCGAAGGTCCAAGAGCTAATGGAACTACCGAGGACCAGCTGACGTTACTGGAACCCGGTTACTAAGCAGGAGGTACCCATGCCAGAAAGCACTACCAAGGACCACCTGACTTTGGTGGAACTCAGATACCCAAAAGGAGGCACCTAAGCCAAAGGCTCTGCCCAGATCCAGCTGACGGTACTGGAACCAGGATGGGGAGCAGAAGGTACAAGAGCAAAAGACACTGCCGATAACCAGCTGATGGTACTGGAACCCGAATGGGTAGCCGAAGGTCCAAGAGCCAATGGAACTACTGAGGACCAGCTGATGTTACTGGAACCTGGTTACTAAGCAGGAGGTACCCGTGTCAGAAAGCACTACCAAGGACCACCTGACGTTGGTGGAACTCAGATACCCAGAAGGAGGCACCTAAGCCAAAGGCTCTGCCCGTAACCAGCTAACGGTACTGGAACCAGGGGGACCTATTCAAGATTGTCTTCCTAGAGCCCCAACTAGCGGTGTTGGAGCCAAGGGTCAGCAGGGGGAGCAGAGTGTAGGCTGAAGCCTGCACTGGAGGCAGCTTAGTGTGTGTTGTGTCTGCGTTGCGTTTGCAGGACACGTTGCCAGCTACTCAGCAGGGGAACAGCTGGCGTTACTGAACCCCACTGACACAGTGGCGAGTGTTTTTCTCTGTGCAGCCAACACTTCCGAGCACCAACTGGCGGTGTTAGAGCCCAGGGAATCAAGGAGGAGCAGAGTGCAGGCCGAAGTCTGCACTGGAGGGAGGCAGCTTATTGTCTGTTGTGTCTGCGTGGCGTTTGCAGGACACGTTGCCAGCTACACAGCAGGGGAACAGCTGGCGTTACTGAACCTCACTGACACAGTGGCGAGTGTTTTTCTCTGTGCAGCCAGCACTTCCGAGCACCAACTGGCGGTGTTAGAGCCCAGGGAATCAAGGAGGAGCAGAGTGTAGGCCGAAGCCTAATTGGAGAAAATTGAAAGGCAGCCTTTAAACCCCCCCAGGCGTTAGTAACTAGAAGAGCCACCTTGTGCAGCAGTAATGCTGCACAAGGAAAAGGTGGCTCTTTTAATTATGTTCCTTGCACACGCTGAATGAAACACTTCTAAAATTTTGCCCCTCGTACCGTGAAACCGTCTCGGAGGCGGGACTTTCCTTCTTAATGAGATGAAGCACAGCTGTCAAAAATACCCCCTTGGTGCTGGGCGCAGCCTCCTGAGCGTTGCTTTTTTGTGTTCCAGAGTCTGCGCTGTTGTGTTATCCCTTGGCCATGCGCTGTTACTACGTATGTCCATGAATCCCAGCCCCCCAGTGTCTTCTGATTTATTCACACTGCAGGGCTGGGATTCAGGGCCTTGCGCAGTAAATATCTTCACCTCTCACTCATGTCCTTACACCTGCTTCAGACTCTGCGGCGTCAGCTGATCCCTTATCGCATGCCACGGCCGTGAAGCCGCACAGTCTGAAGAAGGCGGAAGGAGATGAGTGAGAGGCGAACATATGCACTGCGCATGCCCATGAATCCCAGCCCCGCAGTGAAAATAAATAAGACACTGCGGGGTGCGATCTCGGGCAGGGCGGTCACACAGGCGCAGCCATCCTGACAACAAATAATGTCAGAAGACGGGCAGCGCTAACTGCGCATGGTCAAGGGATAACATAACAGCGCAGGCTCCGGGACAGATTCAAACAACGCTAAGGAGGTGGCCCACGGCGCCAAGGGGGTTGCAACGAGTCATTACGAAGGAAATTCACACCTCCGGGACGGTTAATCGGTATCAGGGGACACATTTTATAAGCGTTTAATACTGCGCGTGCAATGAGTATAACAAAGAGCCACCTTGTCCAAATGCAGCATTTGTGCTGCACAAGGTGGCTCTTTTAGTTACAAACACCGGGGGGACAGGTTCCCTTTAATTTTTGTTGTAGTGTCTGCGTGGCATTTGCAGGACACGTTGCCGGCTACACAGCAGGGGAACAGCTAGCATTACTGAACCCCACTGACACAGTGGCGAGTGTTTTTCCCTGTGCAGCCAGCACTTCCGAGCACCAACTGGCGGTGATAGAGCCCAGGGAATCAAGGAGGAGCAGAGTGTAGGCCAAAGCCTGCACTGGAGGGAGGCAGCTTATTGTCTGGTGAGTCTGCGTGGTGTTTGCAGGACACGTTGCCGGCTACACATCAGGGGAACAGCTAGCGTTACTGAACCCCACTGACACAGTGGCGAGTGTTTTTCTCTGTGCAGCCAGCACTTCCGAGCACCAACTGGCGGTGTTAGAGCCCATGGACAACAGGAGGAGCAGAGTGTAGGCCGAAGCCTGCACTGGAGGCATCTTATTGTCTGTTGTGTCTGCGTGGCGTTTGCAGGATGTGTTGCTGGCTACACAGCAGGGGAACAGCTGGCGTTACTGAACCCCACTGACACAGTGGCGAGTGTTTTTCTCTGTGCAGCCAGCACTTCCGAGCACCAACTGGCGGTGTTAGAGCCCAGGGAATCAAGGAGGAGCAGAGTGTAGGCTGAAGCCTTCACTGGAGGGAGGCAGCTTATTGTCTGTTGTGTCTGAGTGGCGTTTGCAGGACACGTTGCCGGCTACACAGCAGGGGAACAGCTGGCGTTACTGAACCCCACTGACACAGTGGCAAGTGTTTTTCTCTGTGCAGCCAGCACTTCTGAGCACCAACTGGTGGTGTTAGAGCCCAGGGAATCAAGGAGGAACAGAGTGTAGGCCGAAGCCTGCACTGGAGGGAGGCAGCTTATTGTCTGTTGTGTCTGCGTGGCGTTTGCAGGACACGTTGCTGGCTACACAGCAGGGGAACAGCTAGCATTACTGAACCCCACTGACTCAGTGGTGAGTGTTTTTCTCTGTGCAGCCAGCACTTCCGAGCACCAACTGGCAGTGTTAGAGCCCAGGGACAACAGGAGGAGCAGAGTGTAGGCTGAGGCCTAATTGGAGCAAGTTGAAAGGTAACCTTTAACCCCCCCCAGGCGTTTGTAGCTGAAAGAGCCAACTTGTGCAGCACTAATGCTGCAAAAGGAAAAGGTATCTCTTTTAATTGTGCTCCTTGCAAACGCAGAACTAAACACTTATAAAATGTGTCCCCTGATACAGTGAAACCATCCCGGAGGTGGGACTTTCCTTCGTAATGGGACGCAGCACAGCCATTATTCCTACCCCCTTGGCTCTTTGCACCGCCTCCTCAGCGTTGTTTGAATCTGTCCTGGAGCCTGCGCTGTTATGTTACACCTTGGCCATGCGCAGTTAGCGCTGCCCGTCTTCTGACATCATTTGGTGTCAGGCTGGCTGCGCCTGTGCGTCTGCGCTGCCAGAGATCCCGCCTCGCAGTGTTGTATAATGTAATCACACTGTGGGCCTGGGATCCATGGGCATGCGCAGTGCATATCTTCGCCTCTCACTCATCTCCTTTCGGCTTCTTCAGACTGTGCGGCGTCACGGCCGTGGCATGCTAGTAGGGATCAGCTGACGGCGCACAGTCTGAAGAAGGCGGAGGGAGATGAGTGAGAGCCTGAGGTGAAGATATGCACTGCGCATGCCCATGGATCCCAGGCCCGCAGTGTGATTAAATCAGAAGAGACTGCGAGGCGGGATCTCAAGCAGCGCGACTGCACAGGCCCATTCCGCTGGGATTCATGTGCATGCGCAGTGCATATCTTCGCCTCTCACTCATCTCCTTCTCCCTTCTTCAGACTGTGCAGCGTCAGCTGTTCCCTAAGTGCATGCCACGATGCTGAGGGATCAGCTGACGCCGCACAGTCTGAAGAAGACGGAGGGAGATGAGTGAGAGGCGAAGATATGCACTGCGCATGCTCATGAATCCCAGCCCCGCAGTGTGAATAAATCAGAAGACATTGCAGGGCGGGATATCGGGCAGCGCGGCCGCACAGGCGCAGTCAGCCTGACAACAAATGATGTCAGAAGACGGGCAGCGCAAACTGCGCAAGGCCAAGGTTGAACAAAACAGCGCAGGCTGTGGGACAGATTCAAACAATGCTGAGGAGGCAGCGCACGGCGCCAAGGGGGTAGGGATGACGGCTGTGCTGTGTCCCATTACGAAGGAAAGTCCCACCTCCGGGACGGTTTTACGGTATCAAGGGACACATTTTACAAGTGTTAATTCCGGCGTCTGCAAGGAGCAAAACTAAAAGAGCTACCTTTTCCTTGTGCAGACTTCCGGGCAGCAACTGGCGGTGTTGAAGCCCAGGGAAAGCAGGAGGAGCAGTGTGCAGGCTGAGGCCTAATTGGAGCAAGTTGACAGGTAACCTTTAACCCCCCAGGCGTTTGTAGCTGAAAGATCCACCTTGTGCAGTACCAATGGTGCAAAAAGGAAAAGGTGGCTTTTAATTATGCTCCTTGCAAATGCAGAACTAAACACTTACAAAATGTGTCCCCTGATACCGTGAAACCGTCCCGGAGGTGGGACTTTCCTTCATAATGTGATGCAGCACTGCCGTCATCCCTACCCCCTTGGTGCCGTGCGACGCCTCCTTAGCGTTGTTGAATCTGTCCTGGAGCCTGCGCTGTTATGTTCAACCTTGGCCATGCGCAGTTAGCGCTGCCCGTCTTCTGACATCATTTGGTGTCAGGCTGGCTGCGCCTGTGCAGCTGCCCTGCCCGAGATCTCGCCTCACAGTGTCGTCTAATGTAATCACACTGCGGGCCTTGGATCCATGGGCATACACAGTGGATATCTTCGCCTCTCACTCACCTCCTTTCGGCTTCTTGAGAGTGTGCGGCATCACGGCCGTGGCATGCTATTAGGGATCAGCTGACGGCGCACCATCTGAAGAAGGCAGCGGGAGATGAGTGAGAGCCTGAGGTGAAGATATGCACTGCACATGCCCATGGATCCCAGGCCCGCAGTATGATTAAATCAGAAGAGACTGCGAGGCGGGATCTCGGGCAGCGCGGCCGCACAGGCCCAGTCAGCCTGGCACCAAATGATGTCAGAAGACGGGCAGCGCAAACAGTGCATGGCCAAGGTTGAACATAACAGCGCAGGCTAAGGGACAGATTCAAACAACGCTAAGGAGGCGGCGCACGGCGCCAAATGGGTAGGAATGATGGCTGTGCTGCGTCACATTACGAAGGAAAGTCCCACCTCCGGGATGGTTTCACGGTATGAGGGGACACATTTTATAAGTGTTAAGTTCTGCGTGTGCAAGGAGCTAAACTAAAAGAGCTACCTTTTCCTTGTGCAGCATTGCTGCTGTAAAATCAGGCTCACTGTATTACACTACACAGTTTGAGTGGCAGAAAGAGGCTGGCAGATATGCCACAAACAGGACTGACGCAGATGCACTCAGTGGCTGTATAAATATCCCTTTTTATGTGTGGGAGACTGCAGAAAAAATCAGGCCCACTGTATTACACCACACAGTTTGAGTGGCAGAAAGTGG